>NC_090941.1:88589087-89214087 GCF_040938575.1 Ambystoma mexicanum
AGCCAGGGTAGTTTGCATAGACAGAGGTGATGATTCCCTTTGCATCACATACGACCTGTACATTGATGGAATGCCAGTGCTTGCGGTTTCGGTAGATGTGCTCAATGGCCCTAGGTGGACGTAGGGCCACATGGGTGCAATCTATGGCACCGAGCACTTTGGGGAAGTGTGCCACCCTGAAAAAATCCAGGACAACGGCCTGCCTTTCTGCGGGTGTTCTGGGCATGTATATGTGCCTGCGGACTGAGGGGCGCGCTGTCATGATTGCCAGTACCTGGTGTAGGCAGCGTGACTGCGTGGCCTGTGAGACCCCCCCCACTATGGCAGTGGTCCGCTGAAATGACCCAGTGGCCAAAAAATGCAGGACATTGAGCAGCTTCTCCAAGGGGCTCAATGCTTGGGAGCAAAGGGTGGGGGATGTGAGGTCATCTTCCCACTCCCTGACCAGGTCTAGGATGATATGGGGTGGAAACCTATACCTGCCGTAGACCTGGTCGTCAGGCATCCCAAAAAGGCTTCTCCGTGGTGCGAAAATGCGTGCCCTGGCTATTCTCCTCCTCCTGCGGTGTCCCACGATCAGTGCAGCGACAAATGGGGCATTCATCGTAGCTGTATATACGCGTTTGTTGTTTGCGCGCACTTTTATGCTGTGCGCGGGGACGCTTCCGCCTGCCTTCGTGTGGCAGACGCGTTGACGCCTGTGCACGTCTTTTGCCGTGCGCGGGTTTCCCGTATTCGGATACGGTCCGAGTGTCATCGCGTGTGATCGGATGGGAGTGTGCGTACACGCAACTGGCCTGGGTACGTGTGTTTTGGGGTGCGCGGGAAGTTCCACACGCGATTAGCCTGGGTACGTGTGTTCCGGGGTGCCGGGAACTTTCACACGCGATTGGTGGTAATCCACGTGTGTTCTGTCATCACGTGCAATGAGGGAAACACCTGCGCGCGTCATGTCACAGACGCGCTCACGCGCTAAGGGCCTTTGGTCCAATGAAATCTCATATGCGTGCTGCCGTGCATACGCGATAAGGCCCTTTCCTCGTATTACACGCGGACGTGCAGTTTTTCACGCGCGCTGAAATGCGCATGCACGTCTGTACGCGCCACGTCACAGGGGCGCTTGCGCTTGAGGGGCCTTCTGTCCAATGAAAATGCGTATGCGTGCAGACGCGCTTACGCGCTAAGGGCCTTTCCTCGAATTACACGCTGACGTGCAGATTTTTCACGTGCCAAATCACTCCGTATCAAGCTGGCCACGAGTATGCACACGGAAGACCACGCTCCTGCCCAGAAGGCCGAACTACTGCCCCCCAGAGCCCCGAGCACGCTCCCACCTGCCATCTGCTGCTGCCTGACTGCCTGCTGCCCACGTGCACTGCCATTTGCTGCCTGCACATCAGCCAGGGGTGCTGTTGCTGTGACCACCCCTGCTGGTACCGAAGACTCCCGACTGGGATTCCATCGCTCCACAGCCCAGCCCCAGGACCCAGTTGCCCTCCCGTTCCTGCCTCTGGGATTGTCATGTCGGGGCAAACACCATCTGTGACCACTGACAACCCCCGGCCAGAGAGGCAGAGGGGCACCAGCTTCAGTGCCACCGAAGTTGGTGTCCTGGTGGAGCAATTCCTGGGGCGTTATGATGCCCTCTTCGAAAGTTCCCGCGCCGACAAGGAAGGACGGACTCGGATCTGGACTGACATCGTGACTGCCATCAACGCGGAGGGGGTGGCAGTCCGCGACTTACAACATGTCAGGAAGCGCTGGGAGGACTTCAGGTCCAGGACCCTGAACAAGGCCCGGCGCCTCTTGAAGGCAGCGGATGCCAAGGGGCGCCGGGGCCACTTGTCGGAAGAACAGATGAGGGTCCTGGAACGCATATCCCCAGCGCTCCACGTCCAGGTCCTAGAGAAGCAGACCCGTCTGGAGTCGAGCGGTGAGTGTACATGCATCCTGATTGTGAGCAGTGCGTGTGGTGATTATTCAGTATTGTGCAGGTTGCACATCTGTTTGTATGGGGTCGAGTATGGGTGGGGGTGTACAGGGCCGTGGGGCTGACACATGCGAGGGCTGTGATGTGTGAGACATGGATGGTGCTTGTGTGTGTAGGCTTGCATGCCAAATGCAGTTGTGTGGGCACACATGTTTGGATGAATGTGTATGTAAGTAGACATGTCCGTGATGTCACGCATGTATGTTGTTTTCGGCTGCATGTATCAGCACTGTGTACATGTGCATGTGTGTGTATTTGACAAGGGTGCAACAGTGATGCAACATGGATGCATGTGACAGCGGTATGTGGAAGCCTGATTGGCAGATGTGACATGGATGCCCGTCTGAACAGTGCGACACTTGGCAGAGGTGTACACATGCATGCAAGTGTGGTGGTGTGTGTACATGTGTGGTGCACTTCCTGTGTTGCATGTGATGTCTGGCTCACCTTTGCCTGCTCATGCTGTTGTATGTGTATGGCTGGTGGTGGCAGTTGCGATATGGCTGTGGTATGGCTCATGTGTGCGAGTTGCAATGACATGTGTGTTGGGGATTGTGATGACATGTCTGAGGTTTGCCAATGCCACTCATGTATAACTGTCATGTGTGTATTTGTCCATTGTACAGTGCCCTGATGCCTGTGTTTTGTTTCTCCCTGTCTGCAGCGTCAACTGATGAAGAGGGCGGAGAAGGTGCTGTGGAGCACAGCGGCGGGGATCCGACCGCCAGCCGGAGACGCAAGGCCCGGCTCCCCTCCCAGGTTGTCATCTCGTCGGGGAGTGAGGAGTCCGGTGCCACGTCCCAGGCCGCAGCTGCCGGGGGGAGGTCCAAGAGGCGGAGGTTGGAGTTGGACTCCTCGGCAGCAGAAGGGCAGCTGGGACCCCACAGGGCCCAACAGGGGAAGATGGCACGGAGTCATCCAGGTTGGTGGGGGGTTTGGTGGAGGAGGAGGCCGTGCAAGCACCAGTGACGGGGTCTGGAGGTGGGGATCCCACTGGTGCTAGTGGTGCAGTGCAGGACCAGGGACAGGAGGCAGCACAGGCCGCCGCGGAGGTGCCTGTGTGCAATCCTGTCCCCGATCCTGTCCCTGCATCATCTTGCACCAGCAGGGATGCCTACGTCCAGACCCGTTTTCAGGCAGGGGATGAGCTGACGTCAACTGGCCTTCCTCTGCCTGCGGACGTGGCTATCCAGGTCCGGGTTGAGCCTGTCCTGGCTGGTGTGGCGTTGCGTCAACGGGCCATGCGAGGTGACCTGCAGTCTTTTCATGGAGAGACTGCACGTCATCTCGAATGGCTCGTTGACCACGTCAGCCTGCTGGGACAGGTCACCCAGGCCGGATTCCTCCGTCTGATGGGGCTTGCTCCGACCCCCTTCTCAACTGGACCCCCTACGCGCCAGTCGTCCTCTGTGCCATCTTCCCACCCATCAGTCACCTGGGTGCCCTGTGGTGATGCCTCTGACGGTGCATCCAGGCTGGTGGAGGAGGCATCCCTGCCACAGTCGGGAGTCGGACGTCCAGCAGGGGTGGCCACATCTACGTCTGCACCCCAGCCGGCGGAGGATGTGCAGGCAGCAGGAGGCAGTGCACGGGCAGAGGCAGAGCAGCAGCAGCAACATGCTGGGAGCCATGAAGGCTTGGGGCCTTGGACATCGGAGGGGCAGGCATCGGCCGGAGGGCAGGAGGACCCAGGACAGAGAGTTTCTTCTGTGTGGCAGCGGTTGGGCCATAGATGCGGAGCGGCAGCGGGCGGAAGAGGCACGGCTCACAATGGTCAGGGCGGAGAACTCCATGCGGAGGGCCCTGAGGCGGGCCGGTTGCCTCGAGGCAATCCGCAGGGGTTTGGAGGTGGACACGTCGACGGCCCTGCGGACCCTCGGGGCCATGGAGGAGGACCGCCTCCGGGACATTGAGGAGGAGTTTGATGATGCCCTGGCCCGTAACATCCACAAGTGAGCCGTGAAACTAGCCCGCTGCCCTTGTACATAGTTTCTAGGTAGTGTTAGGTTTCATTTTTGTTTTTATTTTATTTGGACCTTTCGGACATTGGCCACATTATTGTATATAGTTTTTTTTATTAGTTAGTGTAGTTAGATAGGTTTCCTTTATTTTGTTGGGATAATGGACCCTGGATTGTTCCCATGTACATAGTTGACAGTTGGTTTGTATTTTATTTTTCTATTTTTGACCATGGAGCAATGGCTTTCTTTTTCATTTCCCATTGGATTTTGTTTTGTGGACATCGACTTTGGACATTACTTTGGATTTTTATTTTTGGTTTTGGTTTTTTTGACGGACATGCTTCTTTTCATTTTTGTACATTCACGTTTCTGTTTCTTCTTTTTTTATTCTACTGATGTTTCCTTTAATACATATTATTTTTGGTGAACTTCAATGTGTGGTATCTCATTGGTTTCATGCTTTTCATGATATGTGTTTTGAGATTCACTGACACCCATTGGGTGTATGTGAGGGAAATGTGTTTGTTTCGGAACTTGCAATCGGTGTTCTGTGATGTAATTGCAAATTGTGAGTGGGTGGATGCAATACTCGGGTGGGTTTTTTGCATTTGGAGGCTGACCATAGGGACCAGGGATCTAGATTGTGATGACATGTTGGCTGGGGAACATGAGTTGCACATGGGTGGGGGCCTGCTGGCAGGTGCCCCACAGTGCTGGGGGGTGGGGGTGGTGGGGAACATGAGTTGGACATGGGTGGGGGCCTGCTGGCAGGTGCCCCACAGTGCTGGGGGGTGGGGGTGGTGGGGAACATGAGTTGGACATGGGTGGGGGCCTGCTGGCAGGTGCCCCACAGTGCTGGGGGGTGGGGGTGGTGGGGAACATGAGTTGGACATGGGTGGGTGCCTGGTGGAGGCTGCCCCTGGTGGCTGGGGGGTGGGGGTGGTGGGAGACATGGGTGGGGGCCTGGTGGTGGGTGCCCCTGCACTGCTGGGGGGTGGGGGTGGTGGGGAACATGAGTTGGACATGGGTGGGGGCCTGCTGGCAGGTGCCCCACAGTGCTGGGGGGTGGGGGTGGTGGGGAACATGAGCTGGACATGGGTGGGGGCCTGCTGGCAGGTGCCCCTGGTGACTGGGGGGTGGGGGTGGTGGGAGACATGGGTGGGGGCCTGGTGGAGGCTGCCCCTGGTGGCTGGGGGGTGGGGGTGGTGGGAGACATGGGTGGGGGCCTGGTGGTGGGTGCCCCTGCACTGCTGGGGGGTGGGGGTGGTGGGGAACATGAGTTGGACATGGGTGGGGGCCTGCTGGCAGGTGCCCCACAGTGCTGGGGGGTGGGGTGGTGGGGAACATGAGTTGGACATGGGTGGGGGCCTGCTGGCAGGTGCCCCACAGTGCTGGGGGGTGGGGGTGGTGGGGAACATGAGTTGGACATGGGTGGGGGCCTGCTGGCAGGTGCCCCTGGTGACTGGGGGGTGGGGGTGGTGGGAGACATGGGTGGGGGCCTGGTGGTGGGTGCCCCTGCACTGCTGGGGGGGGTGGGGGTGGTGTGAGACATGGGTGGGTGCCTGCTGGAGGCTGCCCCTGGTGGCTGGGGGTGGGGGTGGTGGGGAACATGAGTTGGACATGGGTGGGGGCTTGCTGGCAGGTGCCCCACAGTGCTGGGGGGTGGGGGTGCAGGGGTACATGAGTTGGACATGAGTGGGGGCCTGCTGGCAGGTGCCCCACAGTGCTGGGGGGTGGGGGTGGTGGGGAACATGAGTTGGACATGGGTGGGGGCCTGCTGGCAGGTGCCCCTGGTGACTGGGGGGTGGGGATGGTGGGGGACATGGGTGGGGGCCTGGTGGAGGCTGCCCCTGGTGGCTGGGGGGTGGGGGTGGTGGGAGACATGGGTGGGGGCCTGGTGGTGGGTGCCCCTGCACTGCTGGGGGGGGCGGGGGTGGTGTGAGACATGGGTGGGTGCCTGGTGGAGGCTGCCCCTGGTGGCTGGGGGTTGGGGGTGGTGGGGAACATGAGTTGGACATGGGTGGGGGCCTGCTGGCAGGTGCCCCACAGTGCTGGGGGGTGGGGGTGGTGGGGAACATGAGTTGGACATGGGTGGGGGCCTGCTGGCAGGTGCCCCACAGTGCTGGGGGGGTGGGGGTGGTGGGGAACATGAGTTGGACATGGGTGGGGGCCTGCTGGCAGGTGCCCCACAGTGCTGGGGGTGGGGGTGGTGGGGAACATGAGTTGGACATGGGTGGGGGCCTGGTGGAGGCTGCCCCTGGTGGCTGGGGGTGCAGGGGGACATGCGTTGGTGGGCAGTAGTGCAAGTTGACATGTGGGTTGGCTGGGGGGCATGGCCATGGTGGGTGGGGTGCCTGTAGGACATGTGCAGGGTAGGCCCCTGTGGTGTGAGCCACCTGCAGGGGCCGTGGAGGGTGTAGAGGGAACACCTGGGAGGGCCCACACGTGCAATTCACGTGTGGTGCTCCCCGCGCACCCCTGTAATACACGTACCCTGCTGGAATCGTGTGTGTAACTTCCCATGCACCCTGAAATACACGTACCCTGCTGATATCGCGTGTGGAACTTCACGCGCACCCCGAAATACACGTACCCTGATGGAATCGCGTGTGGAACTTCCCGCGCACCCCTGAGATACGCGTACCCTGCTCGCACGGGCCCAATCGCGTGTGGAACTTCCTGCGCACCCCTGAAATACACGTACCCTGCTGGAATCGCGTGTGTAAATTCCCATGCACCCTGAAATACACGTGCCCTGCTGATATCGCGTGTGGAACTTCACGCGCACCCCTGGAATACACGTTCCCTGCGGAAATCGCGTGTGTAACTTCCCCTGCACCCTGAAATACACGTGCCCTGCTGATATCGCGTGTGGAACTTCCCGCGCACCCCTGAGATACGCGTACCCTGCTCGCACGGGCCCAATCGCGTGTGGAAATTCCCGCACACCCCTGAAATACACGTACCCTGCGGAAATCGCGTGTGTAACTTCCCCTGCACCCTGAAATACACGTACCCTGCTGATATCGCGTGTGGAACTTCACGCGCACCCCGAAATACACATACCCTGATGGAATCGCGTGTGGAACTTCCCGCGCACCCCTGAGATACACGTACCCTGCTCGCACGGGCCCAATCGCATATGGAACTTCACGCGCACCCCTGAAATACACGTACCCTGCTGAAATCGCATGTGGAACTTCCCCTGCACCCTGAAATACACGTACCCTGATGGAATCGCGTGTGGAACTTCCTGCGCACCCCTGGAATACACGTACCCTGCTGAAATCGCGTGTGGAACTTCCCCTGCACCCTGAAATACACGTACCCTGATGGAATCGCGTGTGGAACTTCCCGCGCACCCCTGGAATACACGTACCCTGCTGAAATCGCGTGTGCAACTTCCCCTGCACCCTGAAATACACGTACCCTGATGGAATCGCGTGTGGAAGTTCCCGCGCACCCCTGGAATACACGTACCCTGCTGAAATCGCGTGTGCAACTTCCCCTGCACCCTGAAATACACATATCCTGATGGAATCGTGTGTGGAACTTCCCGCGCACCCCTGAGATACGCGTACCCTGCTCGCACGGGCCCAATCGCGTGTGGAAATCCCCCGCACCCCTGAAATACACGTACCCTGCTGGAATCGCGTGTGTAACTTCCCCTGCACCCTGAAATACACGTACCCTGCTGATATCGCGTGTGGAACTTCACGCGCACCCCGAAATACACGTACCCTGATGGAATCGCGTGTGGAACTTCCCGCGCACCCTGGATACGCGTACCCTGCTCGCACGGGCCCAATCGCGTGTGGAAATTCCCGCGCACCCCTGAAATACACGTACCATGATGAAATCGCATGTGTAACTCCACCTGCACCCTGAAATACACGTACCCTGATGGAATCGCGTGTGGTACTTCCCGCGCACCCCTGGAATACACGTACCCTGCTGATATCGCGTGTGGAACTTCACGGGCACCCCGAAATACACGTACCCTGATGGAATCGCGTGTGGAACTTCACACGCACCCCAAAATACACGTACCCTGAAGGAATCGCGTGTGGAACTTCCCGCGCACCCCTGAGATACGCGTACCCTGCTCGCACGGGCCCAATCGCGTGTGGAAATTCCCGCGCACCCCTGAAATACACGTACCCTGCTGGAATCGCGTGTGTAACTTCCCCTGCACCCTGTAATACACGTACCCTGCTGATATCGCGTGTGGAACCTCACGCGCACCCCAAAATACACGTACCCTGATGGAATCGCGTGTGGAACTTCAGGCGCACCCCGAAATACACGTACCCTGATGGAATCGCGTGTGGAACTTCCCGCGCACCCCTGAGATACGCGTACCCTGCTCGCACGGGCCCAATCGCGTGTGGAAATTCCCGCGCACCCCTGAAATACACGTACCATGATGAAATCGCGTGTGGAACTTCCCGCGCACCCCTGAAATACGCGTACCCTGCTCTCACGGGGCCAATCGCGTGTGGAAATTCCCGCGCACCCCTGAAATACACGTACCCTGCGGAAATCGCGTGTGTAACTTCCCCTGCACCCTGAAATACACGTACCCTGCTGATATCGCGTGTGGAACTTCACGCGCACCCCGAAATACACATACCCTGATGGAATCGCGTGTGGAACTTCCCGCGCACCCCTGAGATACACGTACCCTGCTCGCACGGGCCCAATCGCATGTGGAACTTCACGCGCACCCCTGAAATACACGTACCCTGCTGAAATTGCATGTGGAACTTCCCCTGCACCCTGAAATACACGTACCCTGATGGAATCGCGTGTGGAACTTCCCGCGCACCCCTGGAATACACGTACCCTGCTGAAATCGCGTGTGGAACTTCCCCTGCACCCTGAAATACACGCACCCTGATGGAATCGCGTGTGGAACTTCCCGCGCACCCCTGGAATACACGTACCCTGCTGAAATCGCGTGTGCAACTTCCCCTGCACCCTGAAATACACGTACCCTGATGGAATCGCGTGTGGAAGTTCCCGCGCACCCCTGGAATACACGTACCCTGCTGAAATCGCGTGTGCAACTTCCCCTGCACCCTGAAATACACATATCCTGATGGAATCGTGTGTGGAACTTCCCGCGCACCCCTGAGATACGCGTACCCTGCTCGCACGGGCCCAATCGCGTGTGGAAATCCCCCGCACCCCTGAAATACACGTACCCTGCTGGAATCGCGTGTGTAACTTCCCCTGCACCCTGAAATACACGTACCCTGCTGATATCGCGTGTGGAACTTCACGCGCACCCCGAAATACACGTACCCTGATGGAATCGCGTTTGGAACTTCCCGCGCACCCTGGATACGCGTACCCTGCTCGCACGGGCCCAATCGCGTGTGGAAATTCCCGCGCACCCCTGAAATACACGTACCATGATGAAATCGCATGTGTAACTCCACCTGCACCCTGAAATACACGTACCCTGATGGAATCGCGTGTGGTACTTCCCGCGCACCCCTGGAATACACGTACCCTGCTGATATCGCGTGTGGAACTTCACGGGCACCCCGAAATACACGTACCCTGATGGAATCGCGTGTGGAACTTCACACGCACCCCAAAATACACGTACCCTGAAGGAATCGCGTGTGGAACTTCCCGCGCACCCCTGAGATACGCGTACCCTGCTCGCACGGGCCCAATCGCGTGTGGAAATTCCCGCGCACCCCTGAAATACACGTACCCTGCTGGAATCGCGTGTGTAACTTCCCCTGCACCCTGTAATACACGTACCCTGCTGATATCGCGTGTGGAACCTCACGCGCACCCCAAAATACACGTACCCTGATGGAATCGCGTGTGGAACTTCAGGCGCACCCCGAAATACACGTACCCTGATGGAATCGCGTGTGGAACTTCCCGCGCACCCCTGAGATACGCGTACCCTGCTCGCACGGGCCCAATCGCGTGTGGAAATTCCCGCGCACCCCTGAAATACACGTACCATGATGAAATCGCGTGTGGAACTTCCCGCGCACCCCTGAAATACGCGTACCCTGCTCTCACGGGGCCAATCGCGTGTGGAAATTCCCGCGCAACCCTGAAATACACGTACCCTGCGGAAATCGCGTGTGTAACTTCCCCTGCACCCTGAAATACACGTACCCTGCTGATATCGCGTGTGGAACTTCACGCGCACCCCGAAATACACATACCCTGATGGAATCGCGTGTGGAACTTCCCGCGCACCCCTGAGATACACGTACCCTGCTCGCACGGGCCCAATCGCATGTGGAACTTCACGCGCACCCCTGAAATACACGTACCCTGCTGAAATTGCATGTGGAACTTCCCCTGCACCCTGAAATACACGTACCCTGATGGAATCGCGTGTGGAACTTCCCGCGCACCCCTGGAATACACGTACCCTGCTGAAATCGCGTGTGGAACTTCCCCTGCACCCTGAAATACACGCACCCTGATGGAATCGCGTGTGGAACTTCCCGCGCACCCCTGGAATACACGTACCCTGCTGAAATCGCGTGTGCAACTTCCCCTGCACCCTGAAATACACGTACCCTGATGGAATCACGTGTGGAAGTTCCCGCGCACCCCTGGAATACACGTACCCTGCTGAAATCGCGTGTGCAACTTCCCCTGCACCCTGAAATACACATATCCTGATGGAATCGCGTGTGGAACTTCCCGCGCAACCCTGAGATACGCGTACCCTGCTCGCACGGGCCCAATCGCGTGTGGAAATTCCCACGCACCCCTGAAATACACGTACCCTGCTGGAATCGCGTGTGTAACTTCCCCTGCACCCTGAAATACACGTACCCTGCTGATATCGCGTGTGGAACTTCACGCGCACCCCGAAATACACGTACCCTGATGGAATCGCGTGTGGAACTTCCTGCGCACCCTGAGATACGCATACCCTGCTCGCACGGGCCCAATCGCGTGTGGAAATTCCCACGCACCCCTGAAATACACGTACCATGATGAAATCGCATGTGTAACTCCACCTGCACCCTGAAATACACGTACCCTGATGGAATCGCGTGTGGTACTTCCCGCGCACCCCTGGAATACACGTACCCTGCTGATATCGCGTGTGGAACTTCACGCACACCCCGAAATACACGTACCCTGATGGAATCGCGTGTGGAACTTCACGCGCACCCCAAAATACACGTACCCTGAAGGAATCGCGTGTGGAACTTCCCGCGCACCCCTGAGATACGCGTACCCTGCTCGCACGGGCCCAATCGCGTGTGGAAATTCCCGCGCACCCCTGAAATACACGTACCCTGCTGGAATCGCGTGTGTAACTTCCCCTGCACCCTGTAATACACGTACCCTGCTGATATCGCGTGTGGAACTTCACGCGCACCCCGAAATACACGTACCCTGATGGAATCGCATGTGGAACTTCAGGCGCACCCCGAAATACACGTACCTTGATGGAATCGCGTGTGGAACTTCCCGCGCACCCCTGAGATACGCGTACCCTGCTCGCATGGGCCCAATCGCGTGTGGAAATTCCCGCGCACCCCTGAAATACACGTACCATGATGAAATCGCGTGTGGAACTTCCCGCGCATCCCTGAAATACGCGTACCCTGCTCGCACGGGGCCAATCGCGTGAGGTACTTCCCGCGCACCCCAGTGATACACGTAGCCCGCTTGCTGTGCTGGTACAGGGTTAGCGCAGCCCTTTGCGCTGGATTGGGTATATTGATGGCTTTTCCCTGCGCGAGAGGCGTTCTTGGGGGCGTAACTGGCGCTGCTGCAGGGTCGCTGCGCCACTGTGCGCCACGGCTGGTTTTGGTGGCTGGAATCCATGAATACGCTGTGCGCGGAAATGGATTCTTGCGCACGCGGCTGGCGCAGGGATTCGCACGCGAACACTGTGCGCCAGCCGCGTGCGCCACTTGTGCGCTGAATTCTATGAATTACCCCCTAAATGTCTTGTGAATAATTTCATGGGTTAAATCCCAGATCCATCTACAAGAAACAAAAGGAATTGTTGTTGGGAAGAATGTTCGTCCTGTTAATTATCTATTAGGTTTTGAAGATAATCGTATCCCATCTGGTATTGACATGTATAACACCCCTGTGTTTACATTAACCAAATTTGTGCTGGCCCATGTTTCTTAATTCTCATAGTTCCCATAAAGAAAGAGTAGAAATCCTAAAATAGTTGAAAAAGTGTTCTATGAGCATTTTTTCATTTTTTGTTGTTGACTGGCCTTAACGGTAGGCGTAGCAAATAGAGAGTGTTAGATTTAAAGGCTTCGGGTCTCTCGTGTTTTAAGAACACACTTTAGTAATTGTTTAGAAATGCTCCACGTGTTCCCGCGTGTGCGTGATAAACCAGACCCCTTCGTCTTTCTAGCTCCCCTGTGAGCGGGCTTACCTTTCCTTTACTGTGTCTGGTGCCAAACTGTCCTTGTGTTTACGGCGTCCCCGCCAGACTATTGTGTGCTACGCTGTGGTTGCCTGGCAACCCAGTCTCGTTTCAACGTAGTTGCCCGCTGCCATATTGGAATGAGAAAACTCACTGAGTTCACATATTTAACCATAGTTCCGATCCTGAATTAACCTCTTTAGTTGCAAAGAGTGATCCGATGTATAGTGTACATTTACTAATTCAGCCTTGGTATATCCCATGATACTCGAAATTGGAAATAAATTTCTATTAAATACAAATACATTGTTTTGTAAAGTAAGTAGTAACATTTCTTTTAGCATACTTATTGCTTGAAACAGATATAGTAAGGGATATATGGTATCAGGGAAGCCATACGTGCTATAAGACAAGTTTTCGCACATTGACAGAAAAACATTGACAGAAAATACATTCATAACATATCAGAAGCCAACGCCGCAGGGACTAGAATTGACATACTGTATTTAAACAAGACCGTAATTTTGAGCAGCACAGGAACATGGCCGCGGTACCAGTAATTGAGAAAGGACTATAGATTATGCGGTATTAACTAGCATTAGTAACCTATTAAAATAAAAAAGAAAAGTAACAGGTAACTATCTAGGTAATATTTTTTCTATAAATAATACGGGGTGAAGTCTTTATGATATTTAAGGGTTTTAGAAAACTGTTACGATTTTCCAATTTCGAGTATCATGGGATATACCAAGGCTGAATTAGTAACTGTACACTATACATCGGATCACTCTTTGCAACTAAAGAGGTTAATTCAGGATCGGAACTATGGTTAAATATGTGAACTCAGTGAGTTTTCTCATTCCAATATGGCAGCGGGCAACTACGTTGAAACGAGACTGGGTTGCCAGGCAACCACAGCGTAGCACACAATAGTCTGGCGGGGACGCCGTAAACACAAGGACAGTTTGGCACCAGACACAGTAAAGGAAAGGTAAGCCCGCTCACAGGGGGGCTAGAAAGACGAAGGGGTCTGGTTTATCACGCACACGCGGGAACACGTGGAGCATTTCTAAACAATTACTAAAGTGTGTTCTTAAAACACGAGAGACCCGAAGCCTGTAAATCTAACACTCTCTATTTGCTACGCCTACCGTTAAGGCCAGTCAACAACAAAAAATGAAATAATGCTCATAGAACACTTTTTCAACTATTTTAGGATTTCTACTCTTTCTTTATGGGAACTATGAGAATTAAGAAACATGGGCCAGCACAAATTTGGTTAATGTAAACACAGGGGTGTTATACATGTCAATACCAGATGGGATACGATTATCTTCAAAACCTAATAGATAATTAACAGGACGAACATTCTTCCCAACAACAATTCCTTTTGTTTCTTGTAGATGGATCTGGGATTTAAGCCATGAAATGACATTAAGAATACTAGTGGAAAACAGTGCAACTAGGTAAGGCTGTGTGCGCAGTACCTGATACCATAAAAATTAAAAGTAAATCAAGAATAATAACGCAAAATAATAAAAAATACAATTCAAGAAGCACATGGACTATTACATAAATACCTGTCCATTCACCATTGAAAAGTATTAGTGAAATTTAACCTTATGGTATTTTGTGTTTTAATTTACCATTTTCTCTGTTTTCTCATCTAATTGTTTTTCTTCAATCCTTAACACTCCTACCCTTCACCCCTCCCTAAAATGGTCATTCTTTAATTTTATTTTATCTTACTTAATTTGTGTATTTTTGATTTCAAAAATTCGTTGACTTGAATGTTCTTACTTGATAAATTAATGACTCTCATATGATGTTAATATGGGAATATCATGGTATGTGCTTAACATGTGTAAATTATAAAATTAAAAATGTCTATGTAATACTAATAGCCCTGATTTGAAAAAGATGATTTAGTCATCGAAACACGTGTAATCACAAAGGGCACCAGAATATCTCATAATAAACCACAAGATGTGGAGTTTTTGAACACTGTAAAGGGAGTCATTTGAAATCCTTTTCAGTTATCTGTGGGCGCTTGGGAACAAGCCAATGTAACACCCCAAAGAATTTCATTTTTCAAAACGGAGGAGAGGAACCAAGTACTCCATAGTTACTTTTCCATTCGACCCTGAAAAGTCATACCTGCAATACAACCAAGGGTGCTGAGGTCCAGCAACAGGATAACCCCACCGAAAGAGTTCCTTGAAAGATATACTATTGATCTAATAACTACACTGCAGTTCAGATTGATCCTTGGGATACCCTGGCTCTGGGCGCATAACCCGGTCATAGAGTGGGTTTAGGGGCTGTTATTCTTAAAGTCCCCTCATTGTCAGGTGCATTGCCTCGTGCCCACCGCAGACATGGCGTCACCATTCCAGGCCTTAGGAGCCCTTGCACGTTTGTCTTTAAACGAACCCCAGGAAATGGACCTTGGGCCTCCGGATCATGTTATGGGGGCAGTCACCTCTAGTGTTCCCGCAGTGTACCACGATTTCCTTGAGGTGATTGATAAGGGGTGCGCAGAACAGTTACTGCCTCATCAACCTTACGACTGCCCCATTGATTTGATCCCAGGGCAGTCGTGCTATCTGCGTGCATTTATTCATTGTCACCAACAGAAGACCAGGGTGTAAAGGAGCACATACAGACTGCACTCTGATTGGGGCATATCCAACCCTCACAATCTCCGGCCACCAGACCCATTTTCTTTCTACCCAAAAGGGAAGGTGATTTACGTCCTTCTGTGGACTATCGACGGCTGAATCAAATAAAAGTAAAGAACAGGTATCCCCTACCCCTCATCACACCCTTACTTGACAGACTGACACAGGCCACCATCTTCACAAAACTCGGTCTCTGGGGTGCATATAACCTGGTTCATATCCGAAAGGGTAATGAGTGGAAAACAGCCTTCTGTATGCGACATGGCCTGTTCGAGTACACAGTCATGCCAGTTGGCCTCTGTAATGCCCCAGCGACGTTCCAGAGGTATATGAACGAGCTGTTTAACGACATCCTTGACGTGTGCGTATTTATATACTTGGACGATATTCTGATATTTTCCCGTCTTTGCAAGAACACGTCAGTCACGTCCGGGAAGTGTTAACACGACTACGGGACAATTCCCTTTTTGCAAAATCCGAGAAATGTCTATTCTATGCCACCGCTGTGGATTTCCGAGGGTTTCATATCTCTTCTGGAGGGCTATCCATGAATACCACTAAAGTCCGCACTGTTCTCGAATGGCCCGTCCCAACATCAGTGAAGTTGTTAGAATCATTCCTTGGATTCGCCAACTTCTACCGGCGGTTTATATCTGGGTTTTCCGCCATAGCCGCCCCACTAACTAAACTTACCAGTCCATGTGTGCCTTTTGTATGGACCGAGGCACAGGAGGAGGCGTTCTTGACCTTGAAATCTGCCTTTACTACCGCACCAATACTGCAACACCCGAACGAGGAGTTGCTGTTTGTAGTGGAGGCTGATGCCTCCTCCTATGCCTTGGGGGCCGTTCTGTCACAGGCTTGTCCAGCTACCGGTCTATTACACCCCGTTGCTTACCATTCTCGCAAAAATTCAACACCACAGAGACACAGTATACAGTTACTGAGAAGGAACTTTTGGCGGTTAAAGACGCCTTCCAAACCTGGAGACATCATTTATTAGGAGCCAAGCACCCAATCACGGTTTACACTGACCACCGAAATTTACAGTATCTCGCAGCACTAAAGTGCGCAAACAGTCGCCAGATTCGGTGGCATCTTTTCTTCTCTTATGATTTTGTTATCCGTCACCGCCCTGGTTCCACCCATGGTAAGGCGGACGCCTTGTCGTGCTTGCCTGGTGGTGACTCACTCCCTGCATTTCCTGAGACCATTATAGACAGGAAACATGTCATATGTCTCTCTACCCCCCTGCATGCATGCTGAGTGACATCCGCCAATGGGTCTCTGTACATCCTGAGCAAGTGTGTGAATGGGATCCCGTGTTCCATGATGGCCTGCCCTTTGTGTAGAATAGATTGTTTCTCCCAAATCATGGCACAACCCCGTGGGCTAAAAGGGTTGGACCTATGAAAACGGGATAGGATAGGCCTCAAGGACTCAAGGACCAAAAGGCATCTCTTACTGGAACTTGCCATTGGTGCTACAGGATTTGCAGAATGCACCCTATGAGTTCTAGAGTTAGTGGATGTAAAGTTTGTGACTCTGAAGGTGGTCTTCCTAGTGGCAATAACATCTGCCAGAGAATAGAACTACGAGCATTGTTAGCTTCCACCCCCATTCTTGAAAATACTTCCTGACGCCCTGGTGCTAAGGGGAAACTCAAAATTCTTTCCAAAGGAAGTTCTTTCGTTTCACCTTTCTCGAGAGGTGGTACTGCCAGAATTCTTTCCACATCCGGCCTCTCCTGAGGAAGAATCCTGGCACCTACTGGATGTAAAAAGGGCACTGCTGCAGTGATGAGAACATTTCGCTGGACTTCTGCAACAGAATTTGTGCAGTTTCCAACAAAGGACATTAAACATCTCAATTGTGGTCTCTAAACTGCAGGGCTGCAGCACAATGCACAAATGAGTGTCGCAGGTAGGCTGATGCACCGTACGTCGCGCTTCAACCCAGTGGGATGACTACAGCAAGCACATATGGAATCTGGGCCTGAAAGGTAGGTAGAGGAAGTATGGGAATGCAGAGGGAGAGGGGCGAGAGAAATGGCGTTTGTGTGAGTACTCCCTGAAAATGAGCTAGGCACCTTTTCTCAATGGCCAGAAAGAACCTCTGCACAGTCCAGCACTGGAAAGAATGACATGGCATTATATGCCTGACCTACATCACCCCTATATTGTGGAACAGCCGGTTTCCTTCAAAGTGCACAACAAGTAGAGAAGACCTGAGCCATGGCAATAGCTCGCCTGTACTGCTGTAACATGGGCTACATTGGCTTTGAAATAAAACTCTTACACCACGAAAAATCCAGAACCAGACCAGGCAGACTTTACTAAAAAAAAGATCACATAAAACCATCCCCAAAGCTATCAAATGATTACAACAGCTCATCAGTACTTTCTGACTAGATCACTAAGGTTATGCAGTTCTAAATAGCTCCAATCCGTGATCCTAGAAACACCTTATGCACAGGGGCAGATCACTAGTCTCTGGGGCACACGTAAACCTAACCTGAGAGCAGAATCTAATCACCTGTGATTCAGAAAACTACAAAAAACAGATTCTCAAACTGACCTTTGACAGACTGTAAAATGTAATGCCTGATCTATTGAAGAAGGCTGGATAAGAAATAATTCCATGCATCAAAGTGGACTCTCAGGTTCCTCATCTTTGCAACTCATATTTTCTGTACCTAGTGCTCCAAAAATGACAGAATCTGACTCGTAGCGTTGTACAAAAATGTGTAAATAAATACATAACTAAGTAGATAAATAGAACTAATAGAGACAAATCACCTAAAATGTAGGAAAGAACTTCAAACGAAACTATTTACACAAGACTGCAACTGAATACCATGAGCTTCTCATTTCAAATGTGCCATACTATGCTGTGATCTGCAGAACTTTACAGACCAAGAGACTCATTCCAAATCTGGAGGAACTGCAAATTGCCAAATGGCAATGTTAATCCCCATTTTTCAAGTCCAATGGGAATCCGGGGGTAAATTGGTGGAATTACCATGGGAGGTCATTCCACGCACCGTATTTCCACAGATTTTTGGTTTAAAGTTGAGGTTTATCCTCCCATTGTAAGTCGAACTCAGAATTTAGCAGTGGTAAAAATTGTGTTTTTTTCCATTAACACCAAATAAAATGGCAGTAGCAGAATTACCGCAATTTTTACAGCACCATGACATGTGGATTGACTCCCCAAAAACTCAACAGTATTTAAACCTCCACACCAGGAGCAGGACAATTTAAGGATGTTCTTGTAAAAGTTGTACTTTTTTGTCTATCAAACCCTGGATGACAGGGTCCATGAGCTGTGAAATATGTGGCTGTACCTCTCAACTTCCCCCGGTCCTCCATAACCCTTTCACCCTGCCAGTCCCCATAACCATTCATCACCCCTATCCGGGTACTTCAAATCAATTTCTTCTTATTGACTAGGTTATCAATCAAAAATAAATAAATAAATGTAATCTTCTATTTTCATGTTTGCGACTTTCGGCAGGAAAACACCATCTCCTTGAGTTTGTCATGGCTGACTCCTTTGATAATTTCCACAACG
Source organism: Ambystoma mexicanum (assembly GCF_040938575.1). Taxonomy (NCBI): domain Eukaryota; kingdom Metazoa; phylum Chordata; class Amphibia; order Caudata; family Ambystomatidae; genus Ambystoma; species Ambystoma mexicanum. Next base: position 88,607,691 of record NC_090941.1, read on the forward strand.
CCAGTGTGTTATATTATATGCTCTTACTGAGCTACTTATAGTTATTACATATAGGGGGTCATTACGACTCTGGAGGTAGCCATGCCGCTATTTGTGGCATGGCTACCCCCATTCCGGGTATTGGGTCAGGATTCCTGGAATGGGGAAATACTGGGCCATTCCGACCTTGGAGGGCCCCGTATTTCCCCATTCCAGGAACCCATCCGCATTCCCATTCGAGCCCATATAGGGCTCGAATGTGAATGGGGAGCACGCTAACAACGGGCCCGTTAATGACGGGCCCGTTGTTAGCATGCTGCCCTGCTCGCGGGACCCGCTAGGGATGCCTGGTTTTACCAGGCGTCCTTACCGGGTCCCACGAGCAAACCTCGAAAAGCGGCAGTTGGGAGTTAACGGGGCTGGCAGCTCTACCGCCTTTAACCCCCTACTGCCAGGGTCGTAATGACTCCCATGGTGCCAATAACTGAAGACTGACGAAATCCTGACTGCAAGCATGAGCCTGTGGGTCAGAGCAAGTCCCTAGGCATAAGAGATGGGGCGAACACAAGCACTCACGAAACCAGTTCACAGAAAAAGAACACACTACAATGTCACCATAATTGAAAAAGCAGACTGACCACATGCATCAACAGGGAAAGAAGCCAAAAACAGACTATTTAAATTGCGTTTTAGGGGTAGTACCATCATTAAATATGCTGAGGTAATGATCAAATGCCAAGGTGTCCAATTATTAGCACAATTAAGTACAAAATGCACAATTAAGCAGCTCATTTTTTCACCAAATCTGCATAATCTGGAATGACTACTTTACAGCACAGAAATATTAACATTGAAGTTCATGTTAAAATCATGAGGTTAACAGTTAGAGAGTAAATGAGCTCCGTGTGCATATCTGACTCATTTCCTCAATCCGTCATCATTAGCGGGCCGCGCGGGTTTTCTAGGTATTCATGCAATCCTGCCAATTCTGAGCTGTTTAAGAGAATCATTAATTCGGCTGCGTGTTTCAGGAACTGTTCCATGGCTTCGAATACATCAAGGAGTCGGTCCTGTAAGCAGGCGTGCACGGCAAGCTGCTGCTGGACTTTCTTGCATTATCCAGCAACTGTTCCTCGCTTGCTTTCGTTTTACGCGGCCCTCACTTGGGCAAACAGAGCACTCGTCAGTGTGCTATTTCTTTGACACCGCTCACGCAACATGCCTATTAACGCGTGTCGGGGGTGTTTGTCAGAACGTCTGGCTTTCAAAGTGCATGCGAAGGTTGCTGACTTTGCTGACCACTTCATTAACATGTTGAGCTGAGTAACAGCGACGCACCTCAAGATGCTCTACTGTTAAGCATAGTTAAAATATCTGCCTGTCCCATAAACACATCCCAGTTGGATGAAATATGATTTTGTCAACATGTGCTCTTTCTTAGAATGCATTCAAATAACAATAAAAGTCACAATCCCTGATAAAGTCAATAGGTCTGGTTTTATAAAATGCCACTTGTAGCCTGAACAGCTTGCAGCTATAGACTGTGCCAGATGCACCCTTAAATGCCTGTGTGCTTCCATTATAGGCCCTGTAAAGCCATGCAAGCTCATACACAGCAAGCACATGCCCAAGAAGGCGCCTGCATTAGGACAACTGTCATTGCACAGTGATGCCGCAAAAAGTGCATCTAAGTACTCAGAACTGAGAGCACCTGGCTATATTTACACAGTGATATCAACTCTTGGAGCACACATCTGTATGCATGTTAAAAACAGGCATCAACCCAAGTGCAGGCTCATACACGTAAGTAATACACATCGTATGGCAGAAAGCTACATGTTTTTCTAGCTGCGACCTCACATTTATCTTTATTAATTGTTATTAACAGCTTTTGTTGGCCAACTGGGCACTTCAGATCCCTTCAAAATGACAATATTCAGAATGACTAAAAATGATGCAGGATAAAAGAGATGGATGGGGTAGAGAGGGAGAGCAGATGCATTTGTGTGCTAGAACAACAACAAGAAGAATGCTGCTAGGAGGCAAGGTGACCCAGGTATGTATTTGCTATTGTGGCTGAAATAAGGGTGTTCCAGAGGACTGGAGCCTGCACTGCAACTCTATGACTTCTGCAACAAAGTTTGCAGCCTGATACTTATTGTGGGAAAGGGAATATCGAAGGGGGCAGTAGCCGCCACCCAAAGTGTGATGATGCACTCGGGCGTTTTATGGGAAGGTTCCTCTTGTGACCCATCTTCCCCTGCATGCTAGAGGGTGTTGATTGCTGTATGGGCCCAGGTTTATCCTCTGCCCTTTTAAGAGCATAAGTAAGCAAGTGACGTCCCGTTCTGTGCAAAGATCTGCCTCAGACCAACAGTCGACCCTCCAGTATCCCCGATATGCAGACAAACATACCCACTGCATTTTATATTACTGGAGAACACTCAGCAAGACCAGAGAGAATGCATGGTTCCAGCGCTTGTGCACCTCTGTACTGTTACCATCACTCTTATAGTAGAATTCCAAGATGGCAAATGCAGTTTATGAAGTTGTGTTTCAACAGAGAAGAGTTCCCCATCCATAACAGTGCTTAATTAGTGGGGGTGTTAGTCAGGGCTCAGTCCCAGGACCTATTTCTGAGCAACAGCACTTATTTTCTCAGACTCAGTCTGATTATGATATTGTGTTTTGGCAACTTTATTACTAAATCTCATTCGGCAGTTGTCACACAACAAGAAACAACAGTGTGCTCGGGCCACACTCAATTCACACACAATTCAATTCTCCCATGTTTGTTACTGTTCTGGTCTTTTCCGTTATTTTTCAAAGTCCACTTAGAGATTTAAATGGTTCCCATCTTTTCTTGGGGGAATTATCGGCCAGAAAGCTGGCTTTTTGTGGCTTCCTCACCAGGAATAACCGAGACGAGTAGATAAACAACTTAAAACTCACTCGGCTTCCTGGCCGATGATTCCCAGACCAGAACAGTAACAAACATGGGAGAATTGAATGTTTTAAGAAATGTTTGAAACATCTGGATACCAGTCCTTGAGAAAAACGATTCCAAGTATCCAATACATAATGTATTCTCTTTTTATACTCTGTGGATAGGAAAATTTAATAAAGAACTTTTTTCATCCATGAAGCAGTCTTTTAAAGGAATTCTTAGTACCTTACAAGAGGGCGAACTTTAACTCAAAAAGTAAATATTTGCCAAAAATATCCCATATAGAACCGATCAACCTGAGTCTTCCAATGTGCGAATACATAGGGGTACACTCAGGCATGAGACCCTTTCCCTGGTCCTTTTGTGTCAAGTAGATATTATAAATCACATAATTGGTATGGATTGATTACTACAAAAGGTCTCTTCTGCCACTCTGCATTTCAGCAACCCAAAGGGAAACTCTACCTACTACTACACAGGCATCCAAACTCACATAATCAAATCCCTTTTCTCCTCAACCTATGAATTACTCCATCCACGTTTGGTGTTGTGAATGTTTCTACTTTTCCACACCTCTTCCGTGACACGCTACACTTCATGTTGTCCTCTCTACTTCCCCCTCTGCCACAGACATTTGTATGGTATACCCCGTGTGCGGGCACAATACGCAAATCACTCGGACAAGGTACTGGCACCTTAAGACCACTATGGTGGTGATTGGTGCAGTATAAGTCCTTTATAACATATTCATGACTTAACCAAAACTACAAAAAACAGAAGTCAAAAGAATAAGATCAGGAGTTGATGGACCGTACATAATTCTGGTGCTTGCAGTGTTTTCCCCCTACCGTGTCACACATTTGAAAATACTATTTCAGAATGTAGATAAAGGAGCCCTGGAGGAGCTACTCACACTTGACATAGCGCAACTTGATCCCTCTAAGCTTTGCATATATTCTATACCAGGGTGCTTGCACTGAACTGTTCTGGGTATGAGATTATCAGTCATCCTTTGCCGTTTAGCTCACATCACCTTGTATTCTGGAACTTTAGGCCTTGCATTGATAAATGGAAAATTAAATCTGAAATTACCAAATTCAAAAACCATTGCAGACTAAAACAGCTTACACCTGCTTTTTGACAATTCGGGGTATCTGTTCCAATTATGGCCATTATTATTATTATTATTGTTATGGTATTTATTGAGCATGGAACTAGCAGTGGAGCGTGTTACAATCATAGAGGGAAGAACATAGTTATAGAGAAGCAGAGAAAAAAGGGAGTGGGGATGTAACAACAGGGTTGTGCAGGCAATTTGTCAGCAATGGATCTAAAAGCAGCCTGGGGAGGAAACAGTGGTAATCAGATCACCCAGTCACAGGTAAGGTGGGGGGTGGAGGGTGTATGGATTTAGGTGTTAGGCAGGAGCCAGCCATTCCTTGAGGAGGAAGGTTTTGAGCTTTTTCCTGAACTGTAGAAGTGAGGGGGCAAGTCTGATGTTGATGTGGAGGAGGTTCCTGAGTCTTGGGGTGAAGACAGAGAAGGCTGGTGGTCTGGTTCTTTCCTTCCTGTTCAAGTTTGCACATGTCCTTACTTGTTGAATCGTGGGCCTCCACAGATGCTGAGTTTCTGAGTGAGGTAGCTGGGGAGCATCAGGTTAACAGCCATGTAGATGATGTAGCAGGATTTGAAGATGATACTTGCTTTCGGCGGAATCAAATGCAGTTTGATGAGGGTCGGGGTGAAGTGGTCGAATTTGCAGAGTCATTTGAGGAATCGTGCTGAAGCATGCAGGACACATCTCTGGAGTTTCTCAACAGAAGGGGACCCGTAGTGAATGCTCTCTATCACCGGGTTTCATTCTATATCATACACATGCACCTTAGGAGAGCATAGCTACTGGCCTTCCTTTCGCATTCAGTCTCTCAGGGTCAAGAAATATCGATGCAACATTTGCATGAATCCGTTTTTATTCAATAAATCAAAAATACCTACCAAGCATACACTTTCTTTTCCTTAACATATCTTGTATTCAACATCCAACATATTAAAAGTCCAGTAAAAAATGGAGGCAAGGGTTAGCAAGTGAACATTGTCATTTGTATTTCTAAAAATAGATTGGTTTCCCAAATCAATTACAGCATTAACTCAATTCAGAGGCAGAATTGCAAGTCGTATTAACATTGTAACGTCAACTGGACAAAGCCGGTTAGCAGCAGACAATGTGCTGTGACGGTCGTGTGACACTCAATCGCAATGTCAATCTATGTACATCTTCGACATCCAATCAGCTTCTGTCAACTCTCTGTGTTAGGGTCAACGAACATTGGGTACAGTCCAAATGAACCTGTCGATCTGTTTGTATAGGTGGCATTCATCAGACAAACTCTTCATACATCGATGCACCTCTTCTGTGTATTACATTTTTTCAGACCAAGTCTTGCTTGATAAGCTGCAAAATTAATTGAAAATAACTTAAAATCAGACCCCGAGGACCAAGCTAAATATAAATCACATTGCGTGAACAATATTTTGAACAAACACTTGGGCCCTCATTAAAAGTCAGGCGGTGGACCATGGTGCTATTAGCACAATGGTCCATGCCGGATTCCGCCATGGTGGATGGCGGAATTACCGCCCCATTCCAAGGTGAGTGGGGCGGTAATTCCCCATTCACCATTTGCCCTTCCCCATTCCCATTTTTGCCCCATAGGGCATAACGGGGATGGGGAAGGCGCTAATTACGGCACCGTAAATTACGGTGCCGTAATTAGCACCAAGGTCGCTTAGCGCCTTGGACTTTAATGCCTGCAAAAAGCAGGCGTTAAAGTGTGAATCAGGCGTTAAGGGTTAACGGCGCCGTTAACGCCTGACTTGTAATGAGGGCCTTGGCCATTATTCATAATAGGGAACATTAAAATTGCCCATAGGAGCTACATTGTCAGTTCTGGTCAAACCAGACAAGTATGCATCCTGTCTGCAATAATCTCTGTTCAGCCATTGCCATATCCTGAAATGATAAACAGGCTGGCTATTTCTCACTAAAGACAACGGTAGAGCCATACCAATACAATGATTAATGCTTGTGCTAGCATAACCTTCAGAAGGTTTTGAAAATTTCCTTCAATGTAAAAGCTGCTACTAAACACACACTTTATGTATTAGAGTCCACATACATAATCTGTATCCTGAACTTATGGATTTCCCTTTGCGCAACCACTCAACACTAAAAGAAAGCAGTGTCAAGCTAAACATTTAATTCCACCCCTGCATTTAAGGTAAGGTAAATGCTGCTCCCACCAAGCTCCGGTGCTAACTACGTGATATCAGTTTACATTCGTGGGAATTAAGTAATTAATAATTTGACCCATCAACCTAACACGAACACATATGCTTGCAAATCTTAACGGCTAACCAAAAAGAATTACCTTATGTTTAAGACGGCCATTTTCTGCGGCTTTACAATGATGATCACATCTCAGGGGTAGCAAGGCAATTGCTGGAAGGCCTACCAAAAGGGCATTGCCACCATCCAGGTGGGAGAGGACTATGGCTTGGACAGGAAATCTGAAGCTGTTTTCTGGAAGGAAGAGCTTGATTTTCTTCGAAAGATAAAGTTGGTATCAAGCCTTTTGTGTCTTACTTGCTGTTTAAAGGAGAGTTGTCTGTCAATGTTGAACCCTAGGGACTTGAGCAGGTGGCCAGCTGTGGTGTCAGCCTGATCCCGTAGGCCCTTTAAGAGAGGTAGCACTATATGGGATGGATGGGGATGAAGAATTTACTCTGGCACCCATAATAAGACCGACTCAGGAAGTTGGCAAAACAGAACTGTTTTAATTGCAATCATCTAAAACAGGGAGTACAACAGATATCAACGGACATTCACTCAAATCTCTCTCGAGAGTCCTCAAAGCATTTAATAAAAAATTACATTTATATAGTAAAAATTCATCATCACTGATGTCATACTACGTGGCAAAATAAGAAAACCTACTGGGGATCAGAATAAGCTTAAGGGGAACATCTAGGTATAAATTCTATGGGGGATAGGGTTATGATTGCGTCTGTAAGGACAGGTGGGAAGCTATGCCCACCCCTAGTGCAAGTCATCTTTCTTTGACTTTCAAACTATAGGGCTCTTAGCTATGTGGCTCTCTATGATTGGTTGGCACGCTTTTACCCTTCTGGAATATTCCACTCGCTAGCAGTACGCAAGCTGGTCCCAAGGTGCGGGAGGATTTGGCTTGGTCATACCTCCCCACCCAATTAGCCCATCATCCATCATCCCTCCTGCTGTCTGCCATTCAAATTGTCTTTGAACTCGGCCTTGCAAAGTATCACTACACCTGAGAATAGAAGGGAGTGTGAGTATGGTCTTATCTTCAAGTCTCGGTGTAGCTTACACAAAGTCTATTTTCATTACAATCATGTGACACGAGTCCGTGTTAGAGCGCTTTCTCTCGTATTTAACACTATAAATGAATAAAATCTAATGCGTCTAGTGTTTCTCCATTACACCTCAACAGGAGCTCGCCTCGCTTCTCACATTCATTGTATCTTCACAAATAGATAACCAGTTTCTTGGCTGCCCCAACCCTTGACACCGGGCCAGATGACATTTCTGGAATCTTCCCTCTCGTCAGCTGTTTTCTTCTACTGCGCCACACTTTCAGCCCTTCTGTTCATGGGCTCCTAGTTTGCTTAAAACACAACGTGGAACATCCAGATTTTTTACATATATTACATGGCCTGCGGTAGCGGCCATGCAGTTATGGTTAAGTTGCTAAACCCATAGCAAAAGCACTGTTTGGCTGGCTTATAACTTTGCTCCCCCTGGACGAAAACTCACCAAACTTTGCAAAGAAAAGTATATGGCCCACTCTGATTTTTTTTGCAAAGTTTGGTGAAGTTTGCTCAAGGGGGGGCAAAGTTATAGGGGGGGGGTCCCAAAATGTATTTTTTTTCCCAAAAAATGTCTGTCACACCTATAACCCAAATCGCTGGACGGTTTTCACCATTTTTGCGGCAGGAGCAGCGGCTTGGTCCCAAAAGCGTGCTTTTGTTAATTTGAGTGATATCTATGTCTGGTCTGCAGACTCACTTCCCTGTTCGGTCCGCGGACTGGCCTCTGATTGGCTGTACTGTCTGCGGACTGGCCTCTGATTGGCCAGAAAAATGTGCACACTCTTTCGTGGTCCACAGACATCGGGATGCAGCCACTGATTGGGCAGTGAGAAAACGTGAAATGCGTCGGTTTTCCTGAAACGCCCTCCATCTTGGATTCGCAGACTTTTTTGGGGTCCACAGACAACGCAGTAAAAACATAAAAAAAAACAACAACATTGCACTTGTCAAATTCAACAAAAAATCTCTGGGGATGTGGGGGGGATGAGGATGGGATGGGATATGGCCATAAGAAGCCAAAAAACAGGTTGTTTCACCCCCACCCCCAACAGTCCGCGAACACTCCAGATGTCCTGGGGCAGTCCTGTGGTGTTTGCGGACACATCAGATGTCCTAGGACATCTGTACCTATTTCTGCATTACAGGGTTGGGGAAAAGCAGTTTTTGGATGGCTTATAACTTTTGTGCCATTCAATGAAACTACATGTAATTTTGCAATTTTATTCTAGAACTAAACCTGAATGGTTTTGCAAAGTTTTGTGGGATTCTGTCAAGAGGGGGCAAAATGTGGTGTCATTTGACGAATCTGCACAACATTTGGCAAAACGATTTTGGATCTAGATTTAAATGGTTTTCTAAGGTTTTGTGGATTTTCTCAAGAAGGTCAAAATTAGAAGGGGGTCTCAACATTTTTAGATGGCTTATAACTTTGTTTCTATTTGATGAATGTGGACAAAAGTTTTGAAAAAGATTATGGACCCAACCTTCAATGTTTGTGTAAAGACTGAATGGATCGTCAAGTGGGGGCTAAGTTATATGACTATTGTATGTACATACATTTTGACACTTTTTAAAAAAGAAAACATGGGCGGATTTTGAGCAAACTCATGAGGAGCATTAGCAGGGGCATTGAAGAATGGTTTTGCAAATGTTGCCCTTGTTTTATTTTTTGACAAGTGTCATAATGTAGATACAAAAAATAGTCATATACCTTTGGTGACTCAGGTATAGCTTGTGGCTGTTGGCAGTAGCCAGATTGTATGAGTCATGGCATGAGGTCATGACGCGGACAATCTGGCTACTGGCCATGACCGCTAGGGACGAAAAATGGTGTGAAAAAAGTAGCTGTCTACCTCAGACCGGTTATGTGGTAAAGTTGTTCGAAGGTAGGATAGGTTTGAAAGGGAAAAACGTGCTTGTGGTAATATGTTCATAGATTTTGCAGGCTGCCATGGCAAGGGAAGAGGGGCTGTGTATGGAGCCCCGCCTTCTCTTTCCATGTTGGCTGTCTTGCAAAAGGATTTTCCTTCCTACAGCGGGACGGCGCAGGCGTCCTGCTGTAGTGCGTCCCGCTATAGGAAGAAACATCTATGTTTTAGCACCCTAGGTTCCCGCTTTGGGAACCAGGTGTGCTAATGGTCTTTATCCCCCATTTCAGGGGCTGAAATGGATGATAATGGTCCGTAGCCCTCCTTATTTATTTATTTATTTATTTATAATGCACCAAAGCCTGCAGACATCAGGCTGTGTGGTTACAGTATTTGTTAAGGAAGATGAGGTGGAGGAAGACAGCTTACTACTTGCTGAGAAAGAAACAACCTTTCTGAGAGCCTTGCCGTCATTGGGCCTCATTACGACCCTGGCGCTAATGGGTTAACGGCGCCGTAAAAGGCTCCGGCGCCGTTAACCCATTAGCGCCTTACTACGAGGTCCCTTTGCGGGACCCGACCTGAACCGCTGGTCTAGACCAGCCGTTAAAGTAGGGACCCGCAAAGGGACCTTGGTGCTAAGTACGGTACCACAATTTGCGGTACCGTACTTAGCGCCTTGCCCAGTCCCATTGAGCCCTATGGGGCAAAAATGGAAATGGGGAAGGGCCAAAGTTCAATGGGGAATTACCGCCCCAGCAACCTTGGAATGGGGTGGTAATTCCCCATTGAACATTGGCGGACTCGTTACGATACCGGCACCAACCATGGTGCTAATAGCGCCATGGTATAGCGCCAGTATCGTAATGAGGGCCATTGGATTTGGTGTGGCGGCGCATGGAGGTGCACTCAGTGCATTTCACTTTGGTAGCTTTAGCCTTTGGTGCACTCCCAACAGTAGCAAAGAACTGGCACACCCATGATTCGATCTTGGTGCTAGAAGGAGGCACTTCCTCTACCTCATCTTCTTGGTCCTCTTCATTGTCTTTGAAAGTACCGCGCTTTTTTGTGGTCCTCCAGCTGGTGGTGATGGTGGCTCTTGGGGAGGACGGATGGCAATAACTGAAGCCATTTTTACGATAAATAGCAGTTTTGATAAAATTCTTGTGTACTAGATTGGTAATGGATAATGAGTACGAAAAGGTGTAGGAGGTGTGCAATGGACATTTTGAAGTTGAAAGTTCCTAGATCAGTAGAAAATGCAGTTCCAAACTGTCTTTGTAGCACAGATCTGATCACAAAGTGCAGACTCCTTCGCGAACACGTCACCATGCCGCGCACAAGTGTATCGTCACGTGGCACTGTCCAGAAGGTCTGCAATGAAGTCAGACGTTCCCGGACATCTACGGATGCAACATTATTTCAAAAAGTTGCAAAAAGTGTATGGACGTGTTAAAAATGATGCTACAGGGTGGAAAATGGCAGAGTTTTAAGGTGAAACTTTGTAAATTGGACAAAAATATTGCTTATTGGCTAAGTGTGATATTAGTAAGTTGTAGAAAAATAGCATGCACTTTTAAAAACCCATGAAATTCACTGAAACAACTTTGTTAAAGGGACGTTACTGTTAAGTTGAACTACTAAAAAGCTATGAAATTCAATGAAAAACATTGTTAAAAGGACGTTATGGTTACAAGTAAAATCGAAAAACCCCTGAAATTCGCCAGTTATGGTAAGCTAAGCAACCATAACTCGTGCCACCACCATGCACTGCTAAGACTAACACCCAGGACATCAACGATGACATCACAAATATTGATGACATCACTAATGACATCACATGTGCATTTACTTTTCATACAAGGGGTTGTGAATGTAATGTTGGCAAAAAAGTATCAGGGATTATCAGGAGATGTGTGATAAACGACATACTTAATTACACAAGAACATTCCATTGCAGTGTTCTTTCTAGTACAGGAACCTACTCATACAGAAATGTATGTATTGGCTGCAGCATACACCACAGAGGTGCTATATTTGTAATTTTCCAAAATTATATAAAAAAACGTTGAATGCTTCTGTATCAGACTTTTCCGTACTGTGCAACATGTACTAAGTAGCTAATAATGCATCACTTACTACATATTTCTACTAATACACACAAAACATAAATAGACTTCATTGCATACAAATATGGGGCTTATATATGGAGAGTAAAGTAAGCAAACAAGAGGCAGTATCATTAGCAACTGTGTATAATCTACATGATTGTATTCACGCACAAAAATTATTGCTTTTTTTCAGGACTGCTTCTTCCCCTATATATGTACATCATAAGATGCGATTCAATTCTAAGGAAAGTAGTATAAGAACATGTAAGAATAGCAAGATCTATAAATGTAATACCTTTTGAAAGTTAAGTTTCTGACTGTCAGTTAATACAACCACCTGGCCTAGATATGGAAGTGAACAAAAAAGAAGGGCTAGACATGTGATGTCATCAGTGATGTCATCAGTGATATTTGTGATGTCATCTTTGATGTACTGGGTGTTAGCCTTAGCAGTGTACGCTGGTGGCGCGAGTTATGGTTGCTTAGCTTACCATAGCTGGCGAATTTCAGTGGTTTTTCGATTTTACATGTAACCATAACGTCCTCTTAACAACATTTTTTTACTGAATTTCATACGTTTTTATTAGTGCAACTTAACCATAATGTCCCTTTAACAAAGTTTTTTCATTGAATTTCATAGGTTTTTATTAATCCAACTTAACTAGAACGTCCCTTTAACAAAGTTCTTTCAGTGAATTTCATAGGTTTTTATTAGTGCAACTTAACCATAACATCCCATAACAAATTGTTTTCAGTGAATTTCATAGGTTTTTATTAGTGCGACTTAACCATAGCGTCCCTTTAATAAAGTTTTTTCATAGAATTTCATAGGTTTTTATTAGTGCAACTTAACCATAACGTCCCTTTAACAACATTTTTTTCAGTGAATTTCATGGGTTTTTTACCAGTGCATGCTGTTTTCCTACAACATACTTATATTATACTTACCAAATATAACAATATTTGTGTCCAATTTACAAAGTGTCACCTTAAAACTCTGCCATTTCTCACCTTCTAGAATCATTTTTAACACTTTGATACACTTTTTGCAACTATTTCAACTAGTTTTGCATCCGTAGACATCTACGAACATCTGACTGCATTGCGGACCTTTCAGACAGTTCCACATGACCATACGCTAGGGCGCGGCATGATGACGTGTCCGAGAACCCATCTGCACTTCACAATAAGATCCATCCTTTGCGGACAGTTCGGAACCGCATTTTCTACTGATCTAGGAATTTTCAACTTCAAAATTTCCCTGCCACACCCCTGACACCTTTTCATACTCATTATTCATTACCAATCTAGTACACAGTACATACTTGGAAGAATTTTATCAAAACTGCTATTTATCTTAAAAATGGCATCGGTTATTGCCATCCATCCTCCTCAAGAGCCACCACCACCACCAGCAGGAGGACTTTCACAACAATAAAAGTGCAGTACTTTCAAAGACAATGAAAAGGACCAAGAAGATGAGGTAGAGGAAGTGCCTACTTCTAGCACCAAGATCGAATGATGGGTGTGCCAGTCCTTTGCTACTGTTAGGAGTGTACCAAAGGCTAAAGCTACCAAAATGAAATGCACTGAGTGCAATTTTGTACTCAGTTGCAGACGACCTGGACAGTATTCCTACGGGACCACCTCCATGCGCCGCCACACCAAATCCAATGACTGAAATGCTCTCAGAAAGGTTGTTCCTTTCTCAGCAAGTAGTAAGCTGTCTTCTTCCACCTCATCTTCCTCAACAAATACTGTAACCACACAGCCTGATGTCTGTGTGCTTTGGCGCGTCATAAATAAATAAATAATTAAATAAATAAATAAGGAGGGTTACGGACCATTTCCGTCCATTGCAACTCCTGAAATGGGAGATAAAGGCCATTAGCACCCTTGGTTCCCAAAGCAGGAACCCAGGGTGCTAAAACATAGATTTTTCTTCGTATAGCGGGACGCCTATGGCGTCCCGCTGTAAGAAGGAAGGATTATTCTTCCTACAGAGGAAGGAAAATCCTTTTCCAAGACAGCCAACATGGAAAGAGAAGGCGGGGATCCATACACAGCCCCTCTTCAATTGCCATGGCAGCCTGCAAAATCCTATGAACATATTACCACAAGCACTTTTTTCCCCTTTCAAACCTATCCTACCTTCGAATAACTTTACCACATAGCCGGTCCCAGGTAGACATAGCCACTTTAACACCATTTTTCATCCCTAACGGTCATGGCCAGTAGCCAGATTGTCTGTGTCATAACCTTATGCCATGACCCAGACAATCTGGCTACTTCCCACGGCCACAAGCTATACCTCAGTCACCAAAGGTATATGACTATTTTTTGTACCTACATTATGACACTTGTCAAAAAATAAAACACGGGCACATTTGCAAAGCCATACTTTAATCCTTGCCAATGCTCCTCACGAGTTTGCTCGAAATCCGCCCATGTTTTATTTTTTAAAAACGATCAAAATGTATTTACATACAATAGTCATATAACTTAGCCCCCACTTGACAAAACCCATTCAGTCTTTACACAAACATTGAAGGTTGGGTCTATAATCTTTCTCAAAACTTTTGGCCACATTTGACAAATAGCAACAAAGTTATAAGCCATCTAAAAATGTTGAGACCGCCCCTCTAATTTCGCCCCCTCTTCAGAAAATCCCACTAAACTTTAGAAAAACATTTACATCTAGATCCAAAATCGTTTTGCCAAATGCTGTGCAGATTCGCCAAATGACACCACATTTATATGCCTTTACAATATTGTGGGACCCTCCCTCTGATTTTGCCACCTCTTGTCATAATCTCACAAAACCTTGCAAACCCATTCAGGATTAGTCCTAGAAAAAAATTGCAAAATTACATGCAGTTTTACTGAGTGGCGCAAAGGTTAGAAGCCATCTAAAAACTGCTTTTCCCCAACCCTGTAATGCAGAAATAGGTACAGATGTCCTAGGACATCTGAGGTGTCCCCGAAAACCACAGGATTGCCCCAGGAAATCTGGAGTGTTCACGGACTTTCGGGTGGTGAAACAACCCATTTTTTGGCTTCTTATGGCCATATCCAATCCAATCCTCATTCCCCCCCACAACCCCAGAGATTGTTTGTTGAGTTTGACAAGTGCAATGCTGCTTTTTTTAAATGTTTTCGCTGTGCTGTCCGTGGACTCCAAAAAAGTCAGCAAATCCAAGATGGCAGGAGTTTCAGGAAAACCGACGCATTTCAAATTTTCTCACCACCCAATCAGCGGCCGTGTCCCGATGTCCATGGACAACGCAGGAGTCCGCATATTTTTCTGGCCCATCAGAGGCCAGTCCGCGGACAGTACAGCCAATCAGGGGCCAGTCCGTGGACCGAACAAGGAAGTGAGTCCACGGAGCAGACATAGATATTACAAATTTTTTCTTACGTTTTGGTTGTTTAAAAAAAACTACTGGACAGATTTACACCAAATTAACAAAAGTACGCTTTTGGGACCAAGCCGCCGCTCCTGCCATGAATTTGGTGAAAATCAGTCCAGCGGTTTAGGCTGTAGGCGTGAGCTAAGTGTTTTACCATTATGTCTGCAGGAAAAAAAAAAAAATTTGGGACCCCCCTTATAACTTTGCCCCCCCTGGACCAAACCTCACCAAACTTTGCAAAGTAAATCAGAGTGGGCGATATACATTTTTTGCAAAGTTTGGTGAGGATTCGTTCAGGGGGAGCGAAGTTATAAGCCACCCAAAATGTGTTCTTCCTATGAGATGAGCAACTTAACCATAACTACATGGCCGCCACTGGAGGCCATGTAATATATATATATTACACAGTCTCTGGTAGCGGCCATGTAGTTATCAAATTATCAAATAATCTCTTGGGAGGTGACGGATGATGAGGATGGGATGGGATGTGGCTGCAAGAAGCAAAATAACAGGTGTTTTTCACTGTGAAAGTTCACTAAGAGTCTGGAGAAGTTCACGGACACCTCAGCATTACAGGGTTGGTGAAAAGCAGTTGGAAATTCTAATTGAAAAATAGCGCTCATTACTAGCACTGGGGACGTGCTCAGCTGACAGGTGGATTATGAATTCCGAGTGTTTTCATGAAATGAGTAAATGGGGGTCATTACGACCCAGGCGGTAAGTACGCCAACTTTACCACCATGGTGTAAACTATGTTTACACCATGGTGGATGGCGGATTTACCGCCCCATTCCAAGGTGAGTGGAGCGGTAAATCCCCATTTCCCATTTTACCCTTCCCCATTCCCATTTTTGCCCCATAGGGCATAATGGGAGTGGGGAAGGCGCTAATTACGCCACCGTAAATTACGGTGGCGTAATTAGCACCAAGGCGGTTTAGCGCCATGGATTTTAACGGCCGATAAAAGCAGCCGTTAAAATCGGAATCAGGCGTTAAGGGTTAACGACGGCGTTAACCCTTAACGCCTGAGTTGTAATGAGGCCCAATGTCTGGAAATTTCGTGCAGCATTGGTGTCTGCAATCAAACAATTTGTCTGTTTTTCATAAATATTCCTAATGTTACAGTGGTGCACGTGGGAATCGATGCCGTGGGCCTTAAGGTCAATGCCTTGAGCTGTCTACTCCCTCGCGTCCTGCCGAGCTAATTTGTCACTTCCATTTACCAAAAGCAAGCTAGGCATAAGCCCCTATTCTTTTTTGTCCTTGGAAATTAAGGGAGGTTTTGTAAGAAAAGGAAAGGAATGGGGTGAGGTATGTAAACATGTCAAACATGATAAGGGTCAGCATTCCAAAACTGGACAAAGTAACATTTAATTTCATTTGATGAAAAATCATTGATCTGATCAGACACTCTGCGTTACGCCAAGAGAATTGAAATGCTGATTATTATGTAAGTTTTACTGTAGACAAATTTGTAGACAAAGGAGTCAAGGTTTCATTTTATGACCAGTATGGATGGTTGGCTAACATTGCAATGGCTTGCTGTTTTTGGCAATTGGTGAGGAGACTCAGAAACAACTGGTGTGTACTTGTAGTTGTCCCATGGCACGTGGGTAGTCGAGCACCGAAATGCATGGAGTTCACGTCTGTGTTCACACAGGTTCCACCAACGCCCAATTATAGGCTAATGTTATGTTAAAATGCTGTCTATTTGTTATTCAAATTCTTCAGTCAACTTCTGCATCGACCTCCCATTGCGAGCCATGCACACTGCATAGCACTAACCTCTCAATCACATCGTTGACTGCTACACTGCACGTTGTTTTCTCTGTGTTTGCATTGTTTCTCGTTTGTGTTCATCCTTAGTTTTTACACGGTGCATAAGTAATGGATTGATTAGAATAGAATTAAGAACAGCTACTGAGACACATTTCTGTTATGTTTTCTGGACAGCCACATCCTGCCCTACTGCGAATGTCATAATTTCCAGATACCAATGGATGGCTTCTTCAGTCAGCAGTTGATGATACACCTCAATGGTTGGATGACCATCACGCTGTTTTGTGATGATCGTCCCGGGCCCATATGCTGTTTCTCTGTACCGGCAATAAGGAGTACCTTGACATCGTTTACGGTGGTCTAGCAACAAGCTGATGCCGAAGCCTTGCGAATCACAGTGCCTCCATCCAATGAGCTTATGCCCAAAGGAACACTGTGTGACTCACGATAAACATTTGTGCATCTGGAACAAAGAAAGAAACAAAAAATGTGGTTAATATGGAAATTGGCAGATGTTCTTGAGCGTTTATTGTGAAATAAAAGCACATTCTAAATTGCAGAGTATTGCGGTTTCGTTTAAAGATAGTATTTTGTATTCAGAATTGGGACGCGCTGTACTGTGAAAGGATGTGTGTTGATATTCCGGGTTCTGCATCAACTGACGTCTGGACGTAGGTGATGATTGGCTGCATTTGGCTATGCTGCACAGTAGCGTCTTGGATGTAGGCGGAGAATATCGCTAGGAATGGTGACATCAGCTTCAGGGGCGGGGCTATGATTTAGTGCCGAAAGGGCGCTTGAGCTTAGGGCGATGAAGCAACGGATAAGATTAGCACAAAATGGCCACACCCTGCTCCCTGATTTTGCATTTGTAAAAGTGAGGTAAACCACAGTAAGGTGCATAGGAAAGGTTTTTACGATCGATCAACGTATGCTTAAATACACATGGACGAACGCTTGGGACAATAATATTTTTGAGTGCACTACTCCTTTAAGGAAACTGCATGACAATTTGCAATTTTATTCCTGACCTACTTTCGAATTAGTCTGCAAAGTTTGGTGGGATTCTGTCAAGAGGGGGCAAAATTAGAGGGGGGTCCCAAAATAATGTAACGGTTTATAAATGAGATGCCATTTGACGAATATGCAATTAATTTGGCAAACTGATATCTAATCTATATATAAATGTTTTTGCAAAGTTTGGTGGGATTTTGTCAAGAGGGGGCAAAATTAGAGGGGGGGTCCCAAAATATTGTAAAGGCTTATGAGTGTGGTGCCATTTAACACATCCACACAAAGGTTTGCAAAAAGATTATAGATCTAGATATAAACGTAAAGTCAGAATGGATTTTGTCAAGTGGGGGCTATGTTATATGACTATTGTATGTGCATACATTTGACACTTTTGAAAAAATGAAACATGGGAGGATTTCCAGCAAACTTGTGTAAGGAACATTGGCAGGCAAGGACCTCAAAGCATGGTTTTGCAAATGTGGCCATGATTTTTCTTTGGACAAATTTCACAATGTAGGTACAAAAAATAGTGATATACCTTTGGTGAATGAGGTGTAGCCTATGGCCATGGGCAGTGGCCAGATTGTCCAGGCCATGGAATAAGGTCATGATCCGGACAATCTGGCTACTGACCATGACCACGAGGGACAACACATGGGGTTAACGTGGCCAGGTGCACCTGGGACCGGCTTTGTGGTAAAGTTATTTGAAATTGGGATAGGTTTGAAAGGGAAGAAAAATAAGCTTGTGGTAACATGGTCCTAGGTGTCTCTTTTTGCCTTCTGCAGGCTGCCATGGAAAGCGAAGAGGGGCCCTGTCCGGAACTTCGCCTTCCCTTGCCATGGTGGCCATCTTAGAAAAGGATTTTCCTTCCTACACCGGGAAGCCTCTGGTGTCCTGGTGTAGGAAGAAAAATCTTTTTTTTAGCACCCCGGGTTCCTGATTTGGGAGCCTAGGGTGCTAATGGCCTTCATCCCCAATTGCTGGGGCTGGAATGGGGGGATAATGGTCCGGAAACCTCGTTATCCACCCTTGCTTCACTTGAGCTGATAACTTGGGCTTCCAGGCCGGTATCCACCGTTCCAGTCCCTGGAATGGGGAGAAACGCCACAATATTTCCATTAGCATAACAAAAAATACAAATGAAAATGTTGGAAAATCTTATTGAGTCTATGTACTTTACTGAGAAATATAAAGTAGATGGAGTCTAAACTGTTTTTTTTGCTCTATTTTTTAACTGTGAAAGGTGGTCCCTAAAGGAACATTTCTTTTACTGTATATATATATATTTTTTTTTTTTTTTGCCAGGAGAGCTTAGAACGAAAGGTGGGGAGGGAAATGAGGGAAGAGGCACCAAACACTAATATGGAGGCGCAGGTGAACAGGGGAAAATGTTGCACGTGTGTTATTTCTAAGGTGGGGGACAGTGTTTCTTATTCTCCTTGATTACAGAAGTGGTAGTGTCTGTTGGGGAGGAGGCATAGCATTAGCTGATTCCATTTTAAGATAAATAGCAGTTTTGCTAAAAGTATTTAACGTGTACTAGATCGTTAAGGGATGAGTAGGAATAGGTGTTGGAGCTGTGCAAGGGAAATTTTGAAGTTGAAAGTTCCTAGATCAGTAGCAAATGCAGTTCCAAACTGTCTGCGAAGTACGGATTTTATTGTGAAGTGCGGACGGGTTCTCAGATACGTCACCATGCCGCGCGCCAGTGTATGTTCATGTGGCACTGTCCGGAAGTTTTGCAATGAAGTCAGTTGTTCATAGACATCTATGGATGCAATACTTGTTGAAATAGTTGCAAAAAGTGTATAGAAGTGTTA
Organism: Ambystoma mexicanum; assembly: GCF_040938575.1. Taxonomy (NCBI): domain Eukaryota; kingdom Metazoa; phylum Chordata; class Amphibia; order Caudata; family Ambystomatidae; genus Ambystoma; species Ambystoma mexicanum. The sequence continues at coordinate 88,627,026 of NC_090941.1, forward strand.
AAAATGATTCTAGAAGGTGGGAAATGGAAATGTTTCAAGGTGACAATATGTAAAATGGACAAAAAAATATTGCTATATTGGGTAAGAATGATATTAGTAAGTTGTAGGAAAATAGCAAGCACTGGTAAAAACCCATGAAATTCACTGAAAAAAACGCTGTTAAAGGGACGTTTTGGTTAAGTTGGACTAATAAAAACCCATGAAATGCAAGGAAAAAACTTTGTTAAAGGGACGTTATGGTTAAGTTGCACTAATAAAAACCTATAACATTCAATGAAAAAACTTTGTGAAGGGGACGTTATGGTTAAGGTTCACTAATACAAACCTTTGAAATTCACTGAAAAAATGTTGTTAAAAGGACCTTATGGTTACAAGTAAAACCGAAAAACACCTGAAATTCGCCAGTTATGGTAAACTAAGCAACCATAACTCACGCCACCACTGTGCACTGCTAAGACTAACACCCAGGACATCAAAGATGACATCACAAATGTCATTGATGACATCACTGATGACATCACATGTGAAATACATTTTGATGGAAAGTCCCTACAAGGAGTTGTGTTTATATTGTTGGTAACAAGATGTCAGTGGTGATCAGGAGACCTATCGTGAACTATTTAATCTATTAAAGAATGTACTCATCTAAAATCATTGTATTGCAGTGTTGTTGTTAATACAGAAACCTAATCATATATAAACATAGGAAATGACTGCAGCATACACCATAGAAGTACACTATTTATAATCTTGATAGTAAATAATGAATGCTACCTTATCAGAGTTTTGAGTAATGTTAAACATGTAATAACTAGCTAACAATTCAAGACTTACAACACGTGTGCTGGTACAAACATTTGTGATATCATCTTTGATGTCCTGGGTGTTAGTCTTAGCAGTGCACGGTGGTGGCACGAGTTATGGTTGCCTAGCTTACCATAACTGGCAAATTTCAGGGGGTTTTCAGTTTTACTTGTAATCATAAGGTCCCTTTAACAAAGTTTTTTCAGTGAATATAAATATTGGTGGCACCATCTGCAGTCTGTTCACTACGTATAGACAGCCTTCATGATTAGTTAGTCTACTTGAGTTTCAGCATCTGTACAGTTATAAAGCGGCTTGCATTGTCTTGTCATTCCACACATTAAATGTTACTCAATTCTTCACTTCACATTAGATTCTATAAGGTCTAATCACCTTCCTCATTAGCATCTTTTCTGGGTGCGTCATTTCTGCTTCACGTGACAGCACCAGTCTTCTTTCATTCATTTTCACACTTCTTCCGGAACCTCCTTTAAGAGACTGTAATTTCTCAGCGGGTAGATCATATAGGGCTTTCTCAATGGATACTTTGTTTCCAGGATTCTTTGCAGTACAGAGACCATTATTGACGTTGTGCATGTCGCAATTTGCGACTTCCAACATATAGGCAAAATGGGTGCGGGACTTCCAGTAGAGGCACTTGGCTCCTCCTCTACAAGTCCTTGGGGTGCACAGCAGATAACCAGGTCTGGATGTCTTGGTGTTCGGTGTTGCTGGTCAGCAGTAGGAGTTGAGTCTTAGAGGATTTGAGATTCTTGTAAGCTCTGCGCATCCACAACTGGATCAATGAAAGACAGGCCTTGCACTTGTGGATGTCTCTGATGGAGGATATCTTGAGGTAGAGCTCTGTATCATCTGCGTATTGATTGATGCTATATGGAGCGAGGAGGGTTCCATGTAAAGATTGAAGATCAGGGGGGACAGGATGCATCCTTTTAAGACTCCACAGGTGATGGGTTAGAGTTGACAATGTGGAGAAATCTATTTGTGCATACTCGTGGCGATAAGGAAGGCATGATTTGAACCAGCTGAGGACGATTCCTCTGATCCCCATGAGGCGATGTAGATTGTCAGTGAGTGTCTGGTGGTCTTCTGAGTTGAATGCTGATGCGAGGTCAAGGAGAACAAGGAAGGAAGGAAGGATGGCACTTTGCCAGCATAGAGCAGAAATCAAATGCATCCATTCATAGCAAATACTTGCAGCTCTGAACTCATTTTTACAGCCTATAGAAAGCTTGTGTTTAGTTTTAAATTGTCACAAATTTACAGAAGGAAAAAGACAGGCTTTTTACATTTAAAAATAGAAATATATGTAAATGTCTCTTTGTTTTTTACGCTATTTTCAAAGGTTAAATTGCGGGGGTATGCAGTTATGAGTCAAAGTCGAATATCTTAGATAACCAAGCAATTAGAATCAAAGTTTTCAGCAACATCAGGCAACATAACATGCACACATGTATCATAAAGACTGCTTTGCTGTTAATTAAGTATAAAGTGGTGATTTTCTTCTCCTATGGATTCATACAAGTCAGCAGCAACCTAAAGTATATCTCTCAGATTATTCTAATTCAACAATCAACTCAGCACTATCCAATCAAATCGGTAAAACAAAGAACGGCAGAAGCTGTGTAACCTCAAATTGCGGGGGTATGCAGTTATGAGTCAAAGTCGAATATCTTAGATAACCAAGCAATTAGAATCAAAGTTTTCAGCAACATCAGGCATCATAACATGCACACATGTATCATAAAGACTGCTTTGCTGTTAATTAAGTATAAAGTGGTGATTTTCTTCTCCTATGGATTCATACAAGTCAGCAGCAACCTAAAGTATATCTCTCAGATTATTCTAATTCAACAATCAACTCAGCACTATCCAATCAAATTGGTAAAACAAAGAACGGCAGAAGCTGTCTAATGTCAGCTGCTAAATAAGGATCTTAATTCAGAGAGATAAACACCGAATGGAGCCCTACCGTTATCAGTGGGAAGTTGTACATTTTCCAAGTTGCAAGATGTTTGATTTGTAGAACTTGTACAAATAGTTTTCAGTTTCTGTATGATTTGCTGGAATATGTTTCCCAAGTAACACCATGTCATGTATGAGTGGCTTATCATTGCGTGGTTACATTTGTACTGTGGGACATGTAGTTTTGCTTTTCCTACTCTGACTATAAGTCTACAAGTCTGGAAGGCAAAGAAAAATCAACACTGGATGGGATATTCACATTTGACATGGCGCAACTTGAGAGCTTTGCTCTTCCTTTGTTCCCGCAGAGTAGCACTCAGTTACTTATTAATAAAACCTCTCCCTTACAGCACTACTTTATCTCACAATAATAATAATATTCTTATATATGCTCAATTCTGTAATGCTCCTGCTCTAAGCGCTGTAAAAATAACGGTTATTCCTACCCTTGTTAATACTCCTCAACTTATCGACCAAGGATGTAAGGGTGATTCCACCCTTCTAGGAGTCAGACCTGCAACATTCAGGCTGGTGCCAGGTCATACATACAAGAAAAGTTCCACAGTCTTGAATTCCAGTCATTTCAAAAAGAGCCCGAAACAAGAAGGGCAATTAACTACATCTATGTATAGTTTGTATATTCATTTATTCATATCTCGGTGCAAATAACCATTATCAAAAATACACAAACATTGCAAAACAACAAATACAGCCTACAAAACATAATATGTTAAATCTAACAGAGTCTTCTCATTGTAAGAACATGTGTCCCTTACCAAGAGAACAAACCGAAGCACAACATGCAACTCCATCAACCTCACATACAAACAATCTCCTCACATACACTCCTTTCATACCCATACAAAGAAAAAAGGTAGCTACTGTAAGGAAGGCATGGTATCAATGTAAGACAGACACAAGTGAACACAATTCAAGGGTTTTTATTGAATTTTTATCAGGAGTATGAAAACGACTATCTAAACCTAAATCTAAGATGGGAGCAAGCTATGACCATCAAATAATAATACTACAGTCCTAGTGGAATCTAGTCAAATGAAAAGGGCATATACTAAAAAACATATATTGCCAATCCTTAACGCTATGCTACAAAATTGTGTGGGATAATGTCCACAAAAAGCAATAAGTGTTCACAAAATGATAAATCAGGATGCTTAGGCCATGGGCCTCCCTTCCCCATATTTTTAGCATATTTTTAGCATGGGACAAGGCGGGTCACTTGAGCACAGCACACTCTTGAGCTTCTTCGTACAAGGTCACAGTTCCTTTTACCAACATCAGGGCCTTCTGTGCCCACGTCACTTTCATGCAAAGTCTCTTGCTTCAGAGGGCCCAATTCACCATAAACAACAAAGAAAAGTTCCTCTCGAAATAGTTAAGCCGGACGATTTACTCTTCGCCCTAGATCCCCCACAACCGGGCTCAGATCCTTCTTTTACAATTAGTCCCCATCAGCCAGGCTTAGACCAATTTTAAATCGGAGGCATCCCTCAGTTGGGTTCACATTTGCCACAACAATATCTTTGTGGGTGAGTTTACTGTTCACCCTGGATCCTCCTGTTCTGGGGCTGAGATCCCCTTTTCACAATTAGTCCCCTCAGCCCGGCTCAGACCAATTTCAGTTCGTAGGCAATCGCAGACTTTCAAATGTGAACACGTTTCCACTTAACCCACTTCAGGACCACTTCGATTTCATCATTCATCAATCTTTGACCCTCTCGGGGAGGGGGTACCAAACAGAGACCTTCGAGTAAGCACCCATTTGGCGCCGGACCATTCTGTATCTGGTACCTATTTTAGTTTCACAGTTCAATTGCCGCTTGCAACCTTGAGCATCACACAGTCTGGTATGTTATCAGTCTCTCCCGACTCACTGGCTCTGCTGAACTTGTTGGCACTGCTTTGCTGTCAGAGTCAAGGATAGTGCCACATCAGCTGTAAATCCTGGTCTTATGTTTCTTTACCTTGAGGCTTCTAGAAAGTCGCAATACTTTCTTGCAAAGGGCAATGGTAATTCCCTCCTTGTCGTCCTCTCTGGTTTTGCATACTCTGTCCTTGGGTTAAACTACCATCCCAGAATAGCTGCTTCCTTGTGCGTTTGACCTTGCTCAGAGTGTGCTTTCATGCTCCGCCTTTTATCCGTGTGGGGAAGTGTGATGGAAGTCAGGTGTGTGAAGTTATCAGTAATTGTCTGACTCTGCATGGCTCTTGTGTTAGTCTGTTGTCGCTCACGATGCACTATCCTTGAGTAAGTGTTTGTGTCTGTAAAGGAGGGGGGTTGAGTTTCTAGATATCCTACCTGATAGCATGGGGAAAAGGTGTCATAAGTAAGGGGATACCATGTGATCCAGGTGATCCTCCCGCACTGGTCCACCCCCAGTAACTGCATCCAATAGCGATGGCCATGTCCTGGCCACCTGGATGACAGATCCCCTTGGACTAGTGGGTGAGACACCTTCAGGTTTCTTACACTAGTAACAAAACATATAATGAAGCTCATGGGTTCATAAAATCCCCATGCAATCAATATTCAAAGAAAAACATTGTGCACTTTTTTCTCAATACCAGCAGCCTGTGCATATTAACAATTTTAAGATGATGTACAAGTCTTACTTGTTCAGTAAACATATCTCCTTAATAAATACAAAGTCTGAAATGTGATATTGTTGTCTGTCGACTCGAGTTTCAGGCAATGGATTACAAATGGTCCAGCACTTTCTCTAAATCTTCTTTCCAATATGGCTATGTTTTCCTAGCGACAAGCATAGTCTGTGGTACTTCCCTTTTCTCTATCATTACCTGGCAAGGCACCCCCATCTCTCCTGTGTCTTCTGCATCCTCAAACAATTGCTCATCGGACACGTCTCTTAGTGATGAGGTTGGATCAATACACAACACTATGTGCCATTTGCCTCCTTCCTCATCAGTGCCTGAAAGAATCACCCTGCCCTTCTTGACAACCACTGCTTCTAACAGAATGGTACAATAGTCCCTGGCACTATGTGCTGTGACGCAGCAGGCTGAAACAAAAATTCAAGAGGTATACACCATGTTCGATCTATTATTCTCAGGACCCAACTCAACACCATCATCACCCCATACAGAAACAATGCTGAATGCACTGCCCCCCTGGTTGAGCAATCACTGTAACACGCGGTGGAAAGCGCTGCTTCTCTCAACGGGTACAATCCTGGAGTCGAGCATGCTATGCAGTCCTTCAAAAAAGTAATCAACACATTAAGCTTACTTAGGAGGTCCCATCCAAAAAGATTTGCTGGAGTATTCTTACAGTATAACGAGGGAGTAGATAAAATGTGCTTACCTACCTTGCTACGCAGATCCTCAGTTTAAGGAACCAACAGGACAGCCCCAGAAAATCCCTGTGTGTCCATCGTTTTGCCCGAAAGGGGAAAATTACCTTCTTTGATGCATGATTTCATAGCCCTTGCATCGACCATAAATGAAAATGTCTGCTCACCTATGTTTACTCCCCGATGCTTGAGGCATGAGCAAGAGAATTTTGTAGGTGGGATTTAACCCTGGAACTACCGTGATACACTTCAACTAAAAACTAATTCCCGGAAATAAGGAAAGGGAGATTCGCATTACATTCAATAAGGCCCGGATTTGAAAAAGGCGCAAATGAAACGCCGAAACACGTGTCATCCATATGGGCAGAACATATATCAAATAAATTAAGAAAATATACTTGAAGAAACTTGACTACGTACTTTTATTCATTTACATCAGGAATTTGGCGCAAAGAGGTGTAGGCACAAACAAACTACTGCTATCTTTACTCCTATCCAAGGTTCCTCTATCAGATCAGTAGTAACCGACAGAACTGGACACATCAAAGATCCCTGTGGGCTGCCCTATTCCTGGTACATATGAGCACCAGGAGACAAAAAATGAGTTCCTCCGAACACACTTGCTCAGGTGTAGTGGGTGACTGTCCTGTGGGGTAGAGGGTTGACACAGTTGGTGGGTGTGCATAGATCTGTGCCATTCTAGCTGAACAACATGGACTTGCTGTGATGGCACAGAGCCTGGGGCATATGGCAAAATTGGGGGATTTATTTTTGAGGATCTGCATTGAAATATTGCATCCAGCTTTGACAGTTCCGTGCAATGTGTCCCATTCTCCCTCACGCCCAACACTGCAGTCCATACCCTCCATGACCTCCTCCCATTGGCCCATTACACCGGGGCACCATCCTTCCAAACCCGCCAAATGACCCACCACCCGGTGAAAAACCACCCCATCCCTGTGGAATCCCTCTCATTGGTCTCAGTCTAGGTATGTACCCGCCCATCCATCCTTGTCCCATTCCAGTTTCCATTTGTCCCTGCTGTCCTGATTGTCTCTGCTGTCACTATGTGGAGCTAGTTATAATTGCTCCTTCTAAACAGATATTTGGAAGCTTTTTCGGAACCAGCTTGCCCTCAGCCTTTTGTGCTTGCTGCATGACTTCCTTCTGGTGGTAGAAGATAGCCACATTCTTGTCCCATGCTTCTCCCATCTCTGCCCTCCACATGTCTTGAATTAATTGAATATGGGCAGAAGGATCCTCACCCAGGTTCATTGTGTTCATCAAGATAGAGTTTGTATCAGAGTATATCATTCTCAGTACCCCCATAAACTTGTGCCCTATAATTATTAAAGGCCGCTCCATCATGGGTGTTCATGTTAAATTGAACCCCCGGATCTCCTGATTTTTCTAGAGCTCATCTACCCATTCCCCGCATCAAGGCTATGAAAAGGCTTTTCATGTCCCCAACAGCTAGCATGATACCGGCGGTTTGTTTTTCCAAAGAATAAATTCACTTCCGTGCCCCTGCAGAAAGCGTAGGAAGCATTGCATTTATATTATTCCGGTCCATGTGTGACCACGGGTAATAATATGCTTTCCCCTGACACTTCTGGAGTAGTGGGAATTGAGTTGTCCCTACCTTTACTGGGGCTTTCCCCATCTGTCCTCTGCCTCTCCCTCCAGCCATGGTGTGCTTTTCCCGATTGCTGCAGGAGTGGGAGGCACAACTACTACCTCTTGTCCTCCCTGCTCATCATCTGTTTCCCATTCTTCCTCTTCTTCCTCTGCCCCATTTACCACATCCCCTAATCTTTCCTTGGGGTCCAAAGCGTATTCAGCACTGCCGTAGTATGTCACTTCTCTTTCTCCTTGTTCTGATTCCGTACCTGTGATGGCACGCCCTTCTTCCAAATCCACATTTACTCCTTTCATAACTGATTCATCTAACCTAACGATGATCTGACCATGCCTCCATCTCCCAATCCTCTACCTCCTTCACTTGCCTTTTACCTTCTACCTGTTCTTCACTCCTGCTCTGTTGCAATGACATTTCTTCATTCTCAGCTAACCTTACTGCTTCTTCCCATTTCCGTTGTTCCTGCCTCTCTACCACCATCTGCAATCTATCTTCTATTTTAGTGACAGGGGCAGTTTTGACATTTATCTTGCTGTGCACATGCAATTCGAAAATGTATCAACTAAACCACAAATAACACTAAAAATATCATATATCCCATTCCAATAAGCTACACTGGATTCATGCTAAATTGCACATCATGTCAACATCGCTGTCAACCCAGCCACCAATATAGAGCACGCAATTCAAACTTCTCTTTACCCATGGGACCCTTATCAACTATCCCAACATTGGTCATCTGACAACTATTGAAGCCACCAATTAAGCAAAGATGCTAAGGGCTCCTCTGGAAATGAGTTCACCAGAAGATAAAGCCAAGAAACTAGGGATGCATTTTGTTATTAATTAAATTGACTGATTGCCTCTGAAAGCCTGTGAGAGACTGTTTTTCATTCAAAAGCGAGAAGGGTTGTTCGTACGCTTCAGAGAAACTGCATCACAGATATTCCACAAGAGGCTGCTGGTCAGCCTTTTCTAATACTGTGCTATATTTGAATACTACAAGAGGCTAACATCGAGTTTCTGAGAAAAATGGTCAGAAACAAAGTTCCCTAACAAATACCTTGAAGTTTATTTTTTATGAATGGAGAGCCAAACCTTTCTATGTACCTGGTTTGTGCTGTGACGAATCGGAGGATGTTGTCCCTTCAACCCAAGCAGGAGACCTTTCACATCGGGCAAGGGCAGTGCGTTCACAGTACAATAGCCCCCCTGGCGGTGGTGCATCGAGGGAAGATCGCATGGGGGAGGAAGCCCATTATGGGATTGTGGACGATCATACTCAGAGAATGCAGTATTCCCCTCGTCAATACACTTAAACCTGTCTCCAATGCCAAATCCTCCTTTCTGCTCTTTTGATAGGACCAATGTGTGCTACTGTCAGGCTAGCCAACCTAATATACTTGAGAAGATCAAAACATCAAAGAATGCAAAGCTGTGATGGGAGGATAGCTCAGAGGCAACGTGCTCACCTTGGAAGCAAGACGACACAAAGCACCAGTGGTTCGATCCCCCGGGTCCGTGCTTAGAAACCTCTGGGTATTAAGCGCGTTATACATAACCTATCATATCATATGCCGCATATGGCTTTATGTTAAGTACTGGGAAACCTAATATATTTGACAACTGCAAAACATCAGAGAATGCCAAGTATGCTGCATTTGGCTCTATTTCAAGTATTGCTAGATCTAATATTCTTCACAAAACTAAAACATCACAGACCACCAAGTATGCAGCATATGGCTCAATTTGGAGTACTAAGAAGAAGAAGATGACCAGGAGTCAAAATATCACTCTAGAGAAGCATAGTGATTGTGCTAGCTTCTCATGGTATGTGATTGGCCCAAAGCACTACTATGCAGTGCTGGAGTTTAAACAGAGCTCAGCCGAGACAGAGAGAGAGAGAGCTGTCCTCCAAAGAGGAATCTGGCAAGCAGTGTGCCGGCTGAACAGAGGAGAGCTAAGCAGAGGGGCACGCTTTGAATGGAGGAGGAGAACCCAAATGTAGTCCAGGAAGGAAGGACTTCTCGGGCTGCTGCAGAGTAAAACCTCTGGGCATCCAAGGCAACGGAAAAGCATCCATGCAAGAGGATTGTGAGAAACCTAGGGGTATTCTTCCATTTGGAACCTGAGAATCCTCTATTCGGGTGGCCAGGTTATGGCCATCGCCTTTGATCTAGACCCTGGGGGTGGACCAGTGCGGGGGGATCACCCGGGTAGGTGACTCTGGGGTCATTTTTATGGGAATATGCTAGCCAAGACACGGTATCCCCTTTTACCTGTTATTTAGAACCACACAACCCCTTTGTTTTTTTGGGGTATTTTCCAACATACAACATCTTCGCCCCCCACCCATTTTCACATAATACTGAGAAGAAAAAGAGGCAACCTGGAGGTGTGAGGATTACCAGTGAAAAAAACCATTTAGACACATAAGACAGACTGCAACAATCTGACAGCAGGCTCAGCCCTTAATGAACTCAGGCAAGGTCAGGCAGACCCAACTCTAATCACACACCTGCTGCCATTAACCTCACACAGGTGTAAAAAGGGAGGCTGCTGAGAGAGAAAGGTCAGATGCAGGTGGGAGAGCAAGAGGGAGGATGTGAGGCTAAGACTGGCAGAGGATCCCTCTTAAAATACCAAACACCAAAAGCAAGCTAGGAAGATTGTCTGGAGATGAGAAACCAAGAGGCTGGGAGTTGTCAGGTGAATTCAGAGGAGGACAGCATGCAGCAACGCTGGCCCAGTCAGAAGGAAGGGCTGCAGCGTGTCACAGCAGTCGTGCTTCCTGCGTGTTGGATTCAGGCAGCCATGACCTTGCTATTGAGATTCAGACAATTGCTTGCTCACTTGGGGCCAGTGCCGACCCCAAGCATGTAGAGGGGCAGGTGGTGAGATCCTGACCTCATCCCCACACCAAAGGACAGAGCCGCTGACATTGCAAACTTAAAACCTTTTTCACACGATCACTTTCTGATGAAATTCCAATTCATTTGAAGATCTGATGTTGATCATAATGATTGGTCTGGAATTGATAATCACTCACTCATCCAACTCAAATGTCCAGTGTAGGTAAAGTTACTATAAACGCATGAAGAAACTTAACATGGCAATGAAAATAATGATCCACATTCATTGTCACCTTTATGATAATAGTTGATGCCAATTACATATCCTCCACGAAGGCAACAATAAGGCCATGATTCAACAGAATTATTGTTGGAGCTTAAATGTTCTCAAATGGCGTCTCCTACTCACCAGACTGGAATAAGCCCGTTTTTAATCCCCGACCTGAGCCTTTAATGATGCTTTAATTTCATATAACATCTGCCTTTTACTTTTGTAAAAAAAAAGATTAAAAAAAAGAGAAAGGGCTATTCACTGCAGCATGATGGATAAGTGCACACTTAGCATCTTGAACTCATGGCGCCGCCTTAAACACCTGATGCTGTTGCCACGTCCTACAGAGCGCTGCAGCACCATGGAGAGATGCCTCATTCTGACAGACAATGAAAAATTCCATACATTTTACTGGGAAAATGAAAGGTACAATTAGAGGTGAAAAAACATGATTTTTTCTCATATATGCAGTAGTTCAGTGACATCAACCCTCTTTAGTTATATCATTACAACGTTTGATATTGAAATTCGATTTAATAATGCAGTAAAAATAAAGAAATAAAGAAGAGCAATATGTATGTACAAAAAAATATATATATATGTATGTACTCCTACCCTAAAACAAGGTGCTCTGGAAGTGACTTTTCAAAGTCGGTTATGAATGGTATGTTACAACTGAAGATAATCAAGCTCTAAAATGGTTGGCGATAAATGAGTCAATCTTATCATTCCTGCAGTGCAACCAAGCTATGTGAAAAAGTCAGCACGTAAAAGGACTCTGTAGAATCAACTCTTAGAAGGTTCAATATTGTATTTTATTTTATTGTGGTTATTGTAAAACATAATGTATACCTCTGAAGTGGTTTCAAGGCCTTGTGGATTAACCTTCAGAGTTAATTGAAGTATAGGTAGGTCTTTGTAGACTGCAAAAGATTAGGTGATTTTATATATGACCGAGACACAGCGGCAGTGCCTTCCATAATATTGGGACTTGCACAAAGAACACTATGCCTCCCATTCTCTGGAGCAGGAAGTGTGGGTCTGTAGCTTGTTGATTCGAAAAGGCTTTCTGAATACTTTTGGTACAGCTACAGATGCATTATATTACAGAAATGTGTGTCAGACCGAAAAACGGTGGGTAAAGTATTTCACATTTGTTTTACCGAGCACAATTCTGAATTACAGAAGAAGCTGCAAGCACAGTATTGTGGCAGCAGAGGTCTGCCAGTGAGGGGATTTATCTAGTGGTAATGGCCTGGGAGCGACATTAGAGGTCTGACTGTGGCGCGGATATTAATACGATATGTGGCACTGTTACCAAGCGGTTAAGCGCCACTCCAAAGAATGTATTTAGGAAAGTACACCAGGACAGGCTGAGTGGGGCGCTGCAGTCCCGGTGGTACTAAATAGGAGAGATGCAAGGTGAGCAGCTAAGCACAGATGCAGGGGTCAAGTGCATGACATGAGCTTAATCCTGGGAGCAGGCAACATGAATGAATGCGGAAGCAAGCAATTGGGGAGCCACGAGATGGGCACTGTCCAATGAGCAAGCGTGCATCAGTGTGGCCCCAAGAAAGTTACAGAGAAGGAAGATGATGGCCCACAGCAGATCAGGAGCAACACTGTAAGTTGGGACTGTGGGGAAGCTGGTGATGATGTTGAAACTCTAAAGTTTACCGAGAGGCAAAGCTCAGCGTTTCATCAATGAGGGTCAAGTATGCCACTTAACTGGGTACTAGTGAAAGAGGGCAAGCTCTTGCAGGATACTCTAACAGATGTGGTGTCACCAGCGGCTTCATGTAAAAACTTGTAAATGCAGATCCTGGTCACAAGACAGCAGTGGCATTGCCACAAACAGCAGTGCAGAACAGTGGTGGAGTACCAGCAACTGATTCCTACATGGCTGGCGTGCTTCGATTTGTTCTTGACCGCTCCCTCGGTATGAACACTGTGCCCAGAGCAGAAGACAAAGTAAGGTAAGCAGTTTGATATTTAAACAGTGTTTGAAATTTTGTAGCATATGTGTGCGTGTTTGAGTATAATGCATTCAGTGTGTGTGTGTACACAGAGTATTGATTTAGAATGAATCTGTACGTTTATGTGTTGTGAGAAACCTGAGGGTGTCCTCACTCCTATTTCCCCTCGATCCTCTATTCAGGTGGCCAGGCAAAGGCATCGCTCTTGGATCCCAATCCTAGGGGTGGAGAAGCGAGGGAGGATCACCTGTGTGGAGGGTCCTTAGGGATTGGGAGTGGGGCGCTCACAGGTGTAACATGGTATCCCCTTTCCCTATTGACAACCAACCTAACCCTCCCCTAACCTTTATGGGCTATTGCAAGACCTCTCCCCTCATTTCCCCACAATTTACATTTGAAAGTACAGGGATGATGAAGTGGAGACAGAGAGTAATGATCACTACACCTACATTTTACCACTCTGGTACTAGGATGCGGAAGATGCCTGCAGAGCGTGATGAGGGTCAGGTACTTTAATGAGAGTCAAGCAAACCTAATGAAGGGTCCACAACTGCAACCTGTTAAAATTAGAGCCAGAGGATGGTATTCTGCATGGCAACATGGAGGCCTGTCGGTGAGAGTCCAGCAGGGGACCCTGTCCAGGAGGAGACAGCTGTGGTGGGACCTGCGGAGGAGCAAGACGCTGTCCAGCAGCCCAAAGAGGGAGCCTCCATGTTGTGGAACTGTGCAGGAGGAAGAAGGATGCTGTCTGCGTCCCTAGCGAGGCAGCAGAGCTAGTAACGTGTGAGAGACGGGCCTTGGTGCACGAGCGGGGCTCACTGGAGCTTGTTCGCTGACTGCAAGGAAGAGAAAAGCAGTGGATACCACTCATGAATGACGATGAATACAGATGAGTATCGGGTGAGACACTTGATAACCAGGGCATTTCTAGCGGGCTGCGAATGGTTGATTAAATGCAACTTAATTACTAATCTGCACGGATAGTTGAAAATAAGCACAATGAATACTTATTGAATACCGAACTGAATAACAACTTGAAATCAAACCACACTGAGTGCATATTGAATACCAAATTGAAGGGAAACTTTAACCACTGCATACTTATTGAATACCAAACTAAACAACTTGAAACCATGCATAACCAATAAATATACAGTGAATATCGAACTAAATGGAAACTTGATAATAAGTAAAGTGAATATTTGTTGGGTGTCAAACTGAATGAAACCTTGCAATTTCACTTGTGGAACATGAAATTGAGTAACACTTTTTATGATGCCCATATGAAACCAGCGCATTGGAAAGAGCACAAGTGTGAAAGAGTTTTATAGGAAGGTGGAACATAAGCAAGGCCTTCATAAAGTGAACTTTAAGGATAATTACAGTGCAGCAAGACCAAAGACTTGCAAGAAGTGTGACACTTGATGGCAGAACTAAGAGGCTAACTAGGAGAAGCCCAAGGAGTGTGAATACTGAACATAAACCAAGAGGCCAACAAGGAGAGACTACAAGAACCCAACTTTTCATGCAGGGACAAACCTGGAGAATCCCTGTGTGGGCTGAGGAGCCACAGGGATCCTAGTTGCGTGACCTCTGATGGGTGGACCGTGTGTTCTGACAACTGTGCCTAGACCAGTGAGCCCAGAACTGTTAGAATTAAATACATTGTGTAATCTAGAGTCTTGGGGAAGGGCACCATGAGACTCCAGGTATTGTAAATCCTGTCTTGAGAATGAAGCTTCAAGACCCTTTGCTTTTGAACTTGGTTGCTTGGAACTTGGGGAAGGGGAGCTGAAGAAGAAGCCAAGAGCTGGAAAAAGCTCAGAACTTTATGTTCATCACTATTTCTTTAATTATTGACATCCCTACAGTGTGTGTATGTAAGTGTATGCGTGCATGTACGCGGATGTGACTGACTGCGTATGAATTTGAGCGTAAATGCAATGTGTGCATGCATGTTTGTATGGCATGGGGGAAGGGCAGTAATCAATGCTGAGATGTATTGTGGCTCTACTTCATGAATGTGATTCAGAGTGACAAATACAGGTTTCACTAGCATCTGCAGATTTCTGTAAGTAGTTTTACAGTGACCATTACTGGCATAGGGTGGGGGCTCTGGCCCTAGCTTCAGTAAAGTGATCACCATGTTGGGCATAAATAAATTGTGACCATATCCTCATGAAATGATTTACAGTGGTCATTACTGCAAGAGAGTGATTGGTGTGCATACTAAAACAAATGATTTACAGTGATCATTTCTGGCTTAAATGGATTGTGGCTGCAGCTGCATTAAGCCAGAAAATGATGTTCATTAATGTTTAATCACAATCTATCTATATCTGTAATGGTCACTGTAGATCACTTTCATGGCTGGCATACATTCTGGTCATAGCCATATACACAAGTGGATTCTGGCCGGTAAAGGTGATTCAAAGCAAATATTGGCATAGATTGATTGTGGCCATAGCCCCATGAAAGGGATTTACAGTGGCCATTACTGGCATAGATGGATTATGACCACAGCCTTGTGCCATTGATTTATAGTCAATCAATCAATTGTTATTTTGGATTTCTCCATTTACAAACGTTAAAATACACAATAAAACATATATTGCAAACCAATCTAACAATTGTCTCAAATAAATATATTTAAAACTCTCTGGTACCCAGAACACTTTCCATTTATATCCAGAGACAATACTAAAATTAGCATTGATGAACATAACCAGTTCTTATATAAAATTCAACAAGAATGCAACAAAAAAAAAATCTTTGTCACAGTTCATGATATATATTATTGCAGCATTACATGTCCTTATTCCATTGGTTTTGAAACACATGGATAGATATCTTCTTTGTCGTTCTAAAAATTGTGGACATATCAACAAAATATTTACCATGACTTCCGCACACTGCATTACACATTTGCATCTCAAATCCGCAGATTTCCATTTAACTTGTCTTAATGGGAGGAGATTTAACCCTGACGAGCAATTGATTTATAGTGACCATTACTGGCATAGATAGGTTAGTTGCAGACTCATGAAAGTGATTTACAGTAACCATCACTGGCATATCAAGATATGGCCACAGCGTCATGCAAGTGATTTACAAACTGCAAATCACATGCATGATGCTGCAGTGACAATCAATCTATGCCAGTAATAGAGTGGCATAGATAGATTGTGGCTGCGACTCATGCCAGTATTTTACAATTACCATTACTGGCGTAAATAGATTTTCATATAAGTGATTTACAATAACCATTATGATCATAGCGAGCAATTTGTTCCGTTTTACTGTTGATGACATAGAATTTACAGTTTTTTTCATATTGCAAATTTTATGGCTTTTTACCCCAATTTATTTCCAAAACTGTCCTGAAAAATGCACAATTTCAACATATTGGGCCTCATTATAGGTTTGGTGGTATCTCGGCAGTAATAACACCAAACGAAATTACTGTTACCGCCACTTTGTCCAGCGGAATTACCGCCGGATTATAAGCAGCAATGGCAGTGTAAGGGTATCCAGTGTAAGGCCCCATGTGCCTCCTCACGATTCTGCTCCTTCCAACTCTTGGTCCCCTACACTGGAACTCCCTACCGCTCTCCATCCGCTCCCCCCACCTACTCATCCTTCCGCTCCTCCCTGAAAGCCCTTCTTCTTCACTCTCTGCCCTGACCCCCTTTCCCTAACCCTCTCCCCCTCTAACCCCTGCCCCACATTCCCCTCCTCCCTTCCCCAATTACCTCAATTGATCACTGAAACCACGTAGGGCATTGGTGGTCACTAGATAACTCCCCCTTCCCTTGCCCTTCCCTTTCCCCTTCCCCCTTCCTCCCACTCCCCTGAACTCAAAACAAACATTGTAACCCCCATTATCTCCCCCTCTCCCCTCCGCATCCCCCACTCTCTCCCTCCTTTTAGTAAATTGTTCTACATATTGTTCTAATGACTTGTTTCATGTTTGCAAATATGCTTCTCTCACTATTGTACCTGCTATATAAACTCAATAAACATAAACATAAACATAATAACATAGCAGAGATTATCCTGCAGTAAAATATGCTGGGTTTTTTACTGCACTTATTTCACATATATATGTGGGGGGTGGGTAAAGGTAAGTATTTATGCTATGGGGAGTGTCTCCCCCTGCATATATATGTGAAAAAAGTTAGAACAAAAATTAAAACAATTTGTCATTTTTGACCGCAGGACTTATTATGGTGATTGTATTACATGGAACCAGTCTAAGTCCCCATTTATTTGGAGTCCATAGGACTCCATGGAGTATTTTGGTGATATCATACAGGAAAATTGGTGGTTTTACCTGCAGCTCATAACTGGAGGTGAATCCTCCAACTTTCCACCCAACTGTGGTAATGCAGCACTATATGGTAATACCGCCATATTTAACAGGCACCGCCCAACTCGTAATGAGGCCCATTTTGCTTGGAGCATGTTCACCAAACACCAACAAAATAATAGCAGGTTTAAAAAATGCAAGAAAAAGACACTTCCATCTACAACCATAGAAAGCATGTTCAGTTGTCCGCCACAAATACCATAGAGCAAGCTAGAACACATTTTTAGATATTCATCTCCAAGACCAGTGCGGATGAGGGGTCTTTGGGCAGTGGGGGTGAGGCAGCCGATGATGAGACGTGGTATTCCCTCATTTCCGTTATCCGCACCCCATCCTATTTTATAGGGTGTTCCTATGTCCCAACTCGCCCCCTTTCTACACAAACATCCGGCTGGGGGAAGAGGGCGACTGAGAGTAAAGAGGCTATCCCTTACATATCTCGTTGGACATGTCCCGCTAATCGCATCAGGCAAAGTCAGACACTTGACTTTAATCACATACATCTGGTAACCATTAGCTCTCCCCACACGGATAAAAGGCGGAACATAGCGACGCACTCTCAGCAAGCTGTAACACGAGAAGGAGCAGAAATTCTGGGGCAAAGATGAACCTACTGGAGCAGAGCGACTGACAGAGGTATGAGAGCAAATGGTAGAGAAACCCAGGAGATCCCTGCAGGAGGTTGTTGCCTCCAAAGAGCTGTGAAAGATACGCAGACAAGGCCAAATCCCAGACAAGAAGACTGCATTGTGTTTCAAGTACGCCAGCGACACTCCCGGGAAAACGTCAGAGTTGGGGAGGTGAGACCAAGCCTGTGGTATTAACCTTGACTCGAGAATTAAAACCACAAAGACAAGAAAGAAATGCACACAGCCGGTGAGTTGGCGAGTGACATGAAAGGTCGGTGTGTATTAAGGAAAGATTGAAGTTGCAACAGTATATTGCACAATTGAAGGCTGCATGCATGTGGATGAGATGCAAAGGAAGGCAGACCTGTGGTGAACTTTAAATTACTGATAACAGTGATACAGAGTAGCAGAGTGGTCCGGTGAAAGGAGGTAGCCCACTCGAAAGTCTCTGCAAATATGGGATATCTTTTAATTAAGCAGCAAAGCAAACAAACTCTGAAGTGCACAATGGTTCAAATTACCCATGGTGAAAGGACCCTCCACCCAGGTGATCCTCCCTCGTTTCTCCACCTCCATGGTTAGGATCCAAAAGTGATGGCCTTTCCCTGGCCACCTGAGAAGAGGATCAAAGGGGAGTAGATGTGAGGACGCCCTTAGGTTTCTAATAGTACATAAATGTACATGGCACAAGTTTGGTCGAAAATCCTGACTATCAGGCTTGTAAAAGTAGAGAGGAGTATTACTGGTGCGTATTATGTAGGTTTTAACTAGAGAAAGAAAGGCTATTACAAACTTAAGATGTTAATGGAACAACATTTTCAATCTGGGATAAAAACGGACTATGTGTGTATGATGTTATTTGTTACCGGGAATATGTTTGTAGGGAAAGATAGATAACTCAAAGTTTATGTTTGTACCAACATTCACTGGATGAATAGTTTGGGTCCAAGATGCCTGTTGCAAAAGATCTACAATGTTTCCCTGCATGCCATTTTCATCACAGACTTGATTCCTGAGGGCGATTTCAGCATTGTTTGGAACATGATTTCTCT
The DNA here is from genome assembly GCF_040938575.1 of Ambystoma mexicanum. NCBI lineage: Eukaryota > Metazoa > Chordata > Amphibia > Caudata > Ambystomatidae > Ambystoma > Ambystoma mexicanum. The sequence goes on from NC_090941.1 coordinate 88,645,933, forward strand.
GCGTACTCCCCCTTTCTGCCGTCATCCAATGTGGGGGACACACCTGCAACCCGTGTCCTCTCCATCGGCCTCCTCTTCCAACCCCTTTCTTTTTTGTACTAAGCACTAGGCCAAGTAAACACAGTACATCATGTATCATTGAAAGTGAACAGATTATAACAGTGCAAGTTCACAATAACCATATAGGACATAGCCTAACAGAGGATCTTAAGTCTCTGCGTCAACAAAGTTTCTGAATGTTTTCAGACTTGGCTAGATATTCACGGAAATCAGACCATATGTCCTTGGGTCGGCTGCTACTTGACAGTGATGTAATATATAATTCTTCAATATATCTTGTCCAAATAACATCATTCATTTATATATCTTTTGTGGGCGGTTGCTTACAGTTCCATCTTACTAGTAAACATTTCTTGGCTAAAAGAAGGTCTAAATTAAAAAATCTACACTTGGCTATCTACCTTTTACCAATGTAGCCCAGTATAGAATCTCTCGTTGTGAGGTCCAATTGATGTCCCAGCATATTTGATAAGCTTTGACAGACCATAGACTAGTATAAGTACAGCTTTGGACAAGGCCATAACATGTGTAGCAGGGTAGCATTCCCAATGCAGCATCTGGGACAATCCCCCTCGCTGTCTGCTTGGAATAGACAGATCCTGGATGGGGGATAATGTAGCCTATTGAGGACTTTAAAATGTATAAGACACTATTTAGAGTTGAGTGAAACACCCATAGTTAGCCTACATATAATTTTCGATTGTGCATCTGTGAATTCTCGGTATTCCATTTGGCCCTGACATTCATCACTATCTGTTTCCCTGTGCTTTGTTCCAGTGTGTATAGTGTGAAAATACACTTTTTGCTAGCTGTATTGTTTTTTTTATATGTTAGACAGGTGTGCAGAGGCTGTTCCTTTGGAAAAGTTGGGCAGTGTATTTCAAATGTAGCCTTCATGAGGAAGTAATTTAGTAGTTGTAGAGGATTGTCACCTGTATATGTCTTAATGCACTCCCATCGCACGAAGCAGCCCACTGAGTACAAATGACCCCGCGCTAGTATGTGAACTGCACTCCAGGTCTTTTCTATGGCATTATCCATAATGGGAGATCCATACTGGGAGACAGCACAGATATCCCCCACAGTGGGAGTTGCGTGTCATACTCAACTGCTATTCCCTGCTGCTTATATAATCTTTTCCATGAGCCACAGGTTGCCCCTACTGGATCCAATGGGTCTACATAATTATATGTTCCTCCCACTAACAGTGTCAATAATGATGTGGTGCCCATTGACATTCGTTCTAGTCTAATGTTCGGTGAGCTGTGCATTTCCTCTGTCCAATGAATGGAGTAATATGCCTGTGCAACTAGGTAGTTTAACTCAACATTTGGGGCAGCTATGCCACCCAATTTATAGGATTGGGCTATATGTGTCCACTCCGTGCGGGCCTGGCCGCTTGACCAGAAAATGGCGGTACATACCCTATTAAGCTCCTTGAAGATTGTGCGGCTCGGCCAGAGCGTTATGCTGTGTAAATATAATAGTTTCTGCAGTATTATAATTTTAAGTAGTGAGAGTCCCATGACCAATGACATCATTATTCGCTCCCAGTGTCATAGTTTAACTTTCATAACAGCCATTTCAGCCCCATAATTCAAGTCACTTGCTAAGGTTGACAATCGTGTTTTCGATATCCCCAGATAGCTGAACGTGTGACCACTTCAGTCCTTCCTTGTTGGCTGGTTCTGGTGTGTTATGTAAGGATATTTAGCAAACAGCACAGAGTACAGCGCTACTGCACAAGTAGCAACATTTTTTTTGCAGCACCACCACCACAAGGGTGCGGTGCATTGCTATATGGGTTAGCAGATTAACAAGGAAAGACAGACTATTCAGTCAAAAACGATTTTAACATATAAGATGCAAATCTATTTTTACAGTTAAAAGCACACGTGTTCATTTAAAAATGCACACTATTTTTCACCTGAAATGCCTATATTGCTAGAGACACATTTGAAAATTAACAGCTAACCTATTAACCATTAACCTGACTAATAAAACCTTATTTTAATATAACCCACTAATAAAATGTGTTCTCCACTGCAGAATTAGGCATACTCTGAAAACCATTTAAATGTGTGTGCAGATTTTTTCTCTTCTCTTCTCTGCCTGATTCTCCGTGTTTTTGTGCACAGTAACTGCAGGAAGGAGGAAGTCAGATTTGCAACAATTGCAAATGTATAAGCAAAGCTATTGTTGAAGAGTAGGAGGATGAGAGATGATGGATTTCATTGGGACACGTCATACAGAGGGCTGAGAGGAAAGTTTTAGTGGGCAGTATCAGGGAAAAAAGACAGGCAGACATCTTTCTGCACTACTGGGGAGAAGACCTGGCTGTGGGGTCCTGACTGAATGCAGATTCCTGTGTCCTGCTGCAGTCGAGATTGGGGAGAGCTGAAAGAAAAACCTTTCCACTGGCTGAGGCATTCCTATCTGAAAAAGCTGAGAATTCCAAGCAATGACCCCGGCTTGAGAAGGCAAGCGTTCCTTTTTGCTGGAGTTAATCCAAGAGAGCCACATTCACAAAGAGAACAAATAAAAAGATAAGGTAATGAGAAGTGTGGGAGCTGAGTGTGTACGGTAATATGCAGTCAGTGTAGGATTCCTGTGCGTGTCTTAATCAAATACCAATGTTGCAATTTGAATTCTGTTCTCCGCCACGCTCTTTACAGTGTGTCATAGACAATGCTTTGACTGTACCATTTTACTTATTTCTGTAAAGAATGAGATCATGTCTAAATGCAGCTTTTATAATACAGAAAATATTTGAAAACAGACGCGTGTTTTATTTTCTATTTACCATTACAATGCCGATGATGTGGGGAGATTTTTAAACAGTGCAATGGTCATTTTAAGGCAGATGTGTGCATGTCAGAATCAGTATGAATAATTGTGAGTGACTGTAGCATAACTTGTTGGAGGTACATGAGCCAACGGGAAGAGAGACTCTCTGAACATAGCTCCCTACCGTATATAAGGTAGTGGAAATTACCACAAGACTACCACATATAGCTCTCTGTCGTAAATAAGTCAGTGAGTTCGCCCATGGTGGCACACCAACACTATCACTGGAAATGTGGTATTCCTAGAATGCAGGTCTGAGGTCTCTCTAGTGATCACACGAAAAATCTAAGCAAAGATAAGGGATTCTGGACATTGGGGCCACAAATAAAACAAGGGAATTATGCTCACCAAAATATCACCAACCACGTATACCAAATATGCAGGTCTGGGTGCTGAAATAATGCATGTCCATTGTATTATTGTTGCACATGGCCAAATCTGAATACAAAGAGTGATTATTGCTAAGTTATTTTTCGGCGGTAATAAAATACCGTCAGGCCCCAAATCTCCACAAAATACCCTAGATATTTATGGTGCGTTGCAGGCCGGGAAAGTGATCACAGAGTACCTACTGGGCGTGGCAAGCGTGTCTCACACTGCCATTTGCACATTAAAGGGAACCCATTTTATAATAGCAGTGTGCCACTAAAAACGAATTTCAGAATGTCACAAAGGGAAACCACATTCTCAGATCTAGTGCAATATTTAGAGGCAAAGTTATTTGCACATGGGAATTGGTCTTCGAATAGTACGTTAGAATGGAGTAACCGCATTCAGGGTGAGGTGCAGAAAGAAAAACTAGACAATATTTTTGCAGAAGGCAGCATAATTCAGGTCTGCCTTACAAGATTATTGAATGCAGCCGATAAAAGTGCAGAGAAAGACTGTTTAATACGGCTATGCGGCAAAATATGGTTTATTTTAAACAAGTCCCTGCGAATGCAAGAGAATGATACTCAGCTAATTAACAGGTTAAAGACTGAATTAGATGGGGCAAGTAAAAATCAGGAAATGTTGAGAGCAGAATTGGATGTATGCCAAAAAGACATGCAATTAAAATGCAGAGACTTTGATACTCAGTTATCCAAAAGCAAGAAACAATTTGAAGATAGTGAGCAAGAATTGACACACTTAAAAGCCTTAGTGGATCACATTAGGCAGGATAAAGATGAGGTTGTTTCAGAAATGCAGATTTTACAAAAAGACCATTGCGAAAAAGAAGGTGATCTCCAGAGTGTAGAACAAGAAATGATTAAAATGATCCAAGAAAGAGACAAGAGAAATAAAGAGTTCAATGAATGCCAAATGCAAATGTGCAATATGCAGGAGGCGATTGATAAAATGAGTGATGAAAATAATTATTTGCATGATGAAGCCAACAGACTCCTTAAAAAGTGTAAGGACTTAGAACAGCAAATGTGCATTCCCAGGTCCCAGGAGAGGCGGCAGGGTACCACATTCAATGGAGTGGAGGTGAATTCTAGCTCTGCCCAAAGAGCTAGTGCCCCAGTGACTGGGCCGGTGACTGAACTTGGTTGCAGCGCCCTTGGGGGATTTGATACTCCCATTGGGGGCAGTCACCAATCTCATACACCTGAAAACAGGATTGACTCACAAAATAGTGCAATTCCATGTATTACAACAAGTAGCCCCATAAAAATAATGAAATCCATTAAAGCCCTGATCAAACCATTTAAAAAGGGAGGTGAATGCTGCATTGAGGATCACTTAGAAGCGGTACATGACATTTTTAAAGCGCTCCAGATACCTAAGGAACAGTACAGACAATATTTTCATTTAACTTTAGATGCCCCGACGGCCAGCATCATAAGGGGATTAAATGAACAGCAGAATATGACATGGCTGGAGTTTGAAAAAGAAATTAGGCGTCATTTTTCTCCTTTTCAGTCATTGCAGGAGGCAAAGAAAGTCGCGTACACTATTACTGCTGGACCTAATACATCCCCTCGCCAATTTTTACAAGACTTAAAAAGAGCATTCTCTCGCTTTGATGTATCTTTTGACTCAAATTCCAATGAGTTTAAAACCGCATACTTCTATGGGCTACAGAAAGACATCATATCCCAATTGGTCCGTGAATTTGACCGTGACAAGTCCCTTGAATGGATTGTACATCAAAGCACAAAGCTATATGAGGTACTCTATTGTCAGGGTAGAGAAAGTGATAAAATGAAAGATACTAGGCCTAAATCTAAAGAACCCTCAGCCACAGTAATGGAAATCAGGTCAGCCAAAATGTCCCTTGAGTCTGCTCAAAGCCAAGGTAAAAATAATGTGACACCTGAACAAAGGGGTAATCAACTAAGATCGCCATTGCCTGTACCAATGTTCCAAACACATAATCCTAGTAATAGAGAGAGCTACATCAGCCCTAGGTACTTAGGGGATAGACCCCGGGTAAGATATCGGCCTGATATGGCAGGTATGAACAATAACCAGAGACAAAATCAAGATCAAAGAAATGATGGTCCCTACCAGTCATTGGGGACACAGAGTAGGTTTGATCCCAACACCATGATATATGGTAATCAGGATAGGCCCCGATATGTGGATCGATTTACTGATAATGGAAATCAACATAGGGGCCAGTACCCACAATCTGAGAGACAGGACATGAGGCAAAACGTGAACTACAGTCCACGCCAGTACGATGATTCCCCACCAAGGGACTATAATCAAAGGATGGGTGCAACCCGCTCCCCTCCACAAATGAATCAAGAGTTCAGAAACCATCCCAACCGGTATCAATCACCTGAGAGGTATCAGAATAGATCCAATCAGGGGGAAAACAACCAATATCGACCTAGGCCACAGAAAGAGGATCCTAGAGAGATGGAAAGGTTCCAGTGCCTTGAGGCCCAAGTGAAAATGTTAGCTGAGCAAATAGGAAAGCTCTATACAGCGCAAAAACAACCTTCCAAAGAGGGGGCTGATGGCCATAGCAATGACCGGGGGGCTTCCGAAAAGTGACTAAGTACTCATGATAACTGCAGTGCCAAAATGACAGATTGCTCTGATATAATTTTGCATAACGACTCTGAGATGCCTAATGGATTAAAAATGAAAGTACCAGTAAATGAAATTGTGACAGAAAGTGCAAATACTTCTAAAAAAGAGGTACGGTTTAGCTTAGAGCTAAATAAAACAGTAAAGATTTGCACAAATGAAAAAGAAACATTAGGAATTCCAAAACAACAAAGGGACAGATTTAAGAAAAATGACTCATGCATAGGGAATACCAGTGAACAGGGAGTAAGTGGGGATGCCATAGCTCCTTCCCTGGGCAAGCAAAACAATGACCAAACACAGACAGAAAAAGGAAATACTCACAAGGAGGGTACAAGTCAATCACCTGAAGCATTCTTTGAGCCACATATTTTTGAAGAGGCTGAAAGGGCTGGTATTACACTAAATGATCACAAATGCACAGAATTAAAAAATGACAAATTGCTGAATGATGTTGTTACACATGTTCAGTTGGAAGGTTGTAATGTGGTCTCTGATGTTATCCAGATGGATGGGCGAACGGTGGCCACACTCCAAAAAACCTCTGAACATGGAGAAATGAATAAAATATCTCGCACAGAAATGGGTAAAAAGGAGGGAAAAATGTCTTTTCATTTACCAATGTGCTTAGCCAAAAGTGAAAAAGACCTGAGAAAGGTGAGCCCTGAAATCAGTAAGAATTCACATTTCTTATGTGTATTAGAGGAAGTTGAGGACAGATATTATGCACCCATCACTGTAGAAGAAAAATGCCACACCTTCGCTATGATTGACACTGGCGCACAGGCCACAATTATGTCCAAGGAGCTGGTAAAGAGTATCAATGAAGGGAGGCCTCCACAGAGTCAGATCACAGTGAAGGCAAATCAAGGCCCAGTGCATAACTTTAATGGGGAGGAGGTGCCCATCATAGGTGTAACTGAGGTTGACATAAAAATAGGAAAGCACAGAATGAAACAAGAGGTATTGATCACATCTATTTGTGAAATTCCATTTCTGATGGGGACAGATTGCCTGAAAAGATTGTCTCCTCTCATAGATGGGGTGAATGGAGTGCTGTGGTCATTAACCAAAAAACCATTGAGGCCTAAGAAACTAAAATCACAAAACAGCAATATAAAAGAATGTCACACCGTTGCCAAAACAAATGATGCTGTGGAGGTATATCTCCAGAATAGCTGCATACCTAGTGTCACTGTTATATTAATGTGTCAAGACAAAGATCAGAGCGACAATGAAAAACTACCTGTACAAATATACTTGGACCCAAGGAAAGATTGGCAGACTGCCATAGACGAACACACATTAAGTTTTTACTTAAAAGAGAATACATGCAAACAGAATATTGTTCCTAAAACAGATTCAGAAAAACACATTACCACTCTGGCAGAAATACACATGGAAGATGAGCAACCATGGGTTCACGTTGGTATAAATGATTATCTTAAAACAATAAAAGCCACTTTAGCGCTTGAACATGAAAGGAGTTTCATTAATGAGAAATTGTTGCAAAAAATTATGGAGAGGGAAGAAATCCCGAAATTTAGGATTAAAAACCAATATGTTTCTGGGTTGGACAGTCCAGACTTTGAAAACCGAATTGCAGGCAGATGCATGCTTAAAATTAGCATTGGGCAGAAAATAATTTACCATAATGTATGGATAGTGAGTGGAGCACAAAATGAATTTTACATGGGCAATGACATCATGCACAGAATGTGTATGGTGTTAGATTTCCTTAATCAAAAAATATGGTCACGCCTAGGTGGTCCGGCACCTGAATTTGAAGACAAAAGAAGGGCTTATCATTGTGCACAACTAGTTCCTTATGCAGTCGAATTACAAATGAGGAAAAATACTATTGTTCCTGCATTTACAAAACAGTTTGCAATAACACTGAAATGCAAAAATGGACAGCAGATGAAAGGCTCTGATGCATTTGTATGCCTGAATGAATCCATAAAACAGCAAGGCCTGGATTATGAATACATTCCATTGGTAGACATTGGTGAGGGATCTGTAAAAATCATGGTAAATAATAAAGGTTGTCAGGATATTCATTTAGAGGAAAACTCCCCATTAGGAATGGCCATACAAAAATCACATTATACGGCAGATTTAAATAACATGGTGATTGGGAATATTCCTGGAAAATATGTAGATGCCAAGGGCGAGTTGCCAGAACACCTGGACTCTCAGCCCAAAGGAATATTTAAAATTCATTCTGTGTATCCTTATGATTCAAATGAGACAGCGTGCTGCCATCAAGAGGATTGCATAATATTTAATTTAAATGAAAATGAAACAGGAAATCAGCCCATTGAAGTGGAAGCTGATATGCCAAAATATTTGAAAGTGGCAGCTCTACAAAAAGACACAGCCACACAGTTAGAGGAAAGCGCTGAGATTCCTTTACCAGAAGAGTTTCCAGAATTTTCCAGAATGGTAGAAGAGCAGATCTCCTTAGCGGATGCATGTGACAGCGATGGGGATCGAAACGACCTGAGGGAGATATTTATGGAGTTTAAGGATGTATTTGCAAAAGATGCTTATGATTGTGGTTTAACTGATTTACATGTGGCCACACTACCAGAAGGTTGTAGCAGAAATCCAGTGTTTGTACGCCAGTATAGACTACCGCTGGCATGTTTAGAATCATTGGCAGAGATTATTAAAAATTTGGAATCACGGGGAATGATTAGGCCCATTCATAGCACATCCAATACGCCTATTTTAGGTGTGTTAAAGCCAAATGGTCAATGGCGGCTGTGTGCAGACTTAAGAGAGTTAAATAAAAGAGTACCAGTATCTAGATGGCCACTACCATTCATTGATCAGGGCCTAGCTCAGATACATGGTTCAAATGTATTTACCACATTAGATCTCACATCTGGATATTGGTGTGTGCCATTGGCAGAGGAGATACAACACCTATTTTCCTTTACATTTGACAGGACTCAATATGCCTGGCTTAGAGCTCCGTTCGGGTACATCAATAGTGGGAGTGAATTTGGCATATTTTTGAGAAAGGCCATGCCGGATGCAGCGGAAAGAGGAACAATAGTTTATGTGGATGATGTCCTGATAAAAAATGAAAGCCTTAAAAGCCATTTTGATGAAATAAGACATGTGCTTGGCCAATTGCAGAAAGCAGGCGCCAAAGTATCTTTGCAAAAAGCACAATGGTGCAAGAAAAAAGTGAACTTTCTAGGGCATGAAGTGACTGAACATGGGCTAAATCCACAAAGGAAGAAAATAGAGGCCATACAAAGATTAAAAGATCCTAAAAATGTGAAAGGAGTAAAAAGTTTATTAGGGATGACAGGCTATAACAGAAAGTTCATTGAGAATTATGCAGAAATCACTCAACCATTGACTAAACTGCTTAAACTAAATACTCCCTGGAGATGGGAAAGAGAGCAGTCTGATGCAGTGGCTAGATTGAAGGAATGTCTTGTAAAGGCACCATGTTTAGCATACCCCATAAAGGACAGGGATTTCTTTATAGAAATAGGCTTTTCTGAACATTGTATGTCAGCAGTGTTATCACAAAAACACGATTTGAATCACAAAACCATTGCATATGCAAGTAAGGCATTTTCCCAAGTTGAAATGAAATTTAATGAATGTGAGAAGGCCCTATTAACCACTGTGTGGGCGCTACAACATTTTCGCCCCATTGTTCAGGGAGAAAAGGTGATTATTGAAACAAATCATCAACCTTTGCAATTTTTAGAGAGTAAAAGAATTAGATCAGGCAATCTAGCGCAATCCAGAATCACTTCATGGACGCTGGCATTACAAGGTTTTCCCGTAGAAGTGAGATATGGACAAAATAAAAAGAGCCCAATTGCTCAAGGGTTAGCTGACTTACATGACTGTGCAGCTGAACAAATACCAAATGAAATGGAAGTGGAAGCTAGTTTACAGGAATTTGAACAATCACCACACAAAGCTTTTGATGAAAAAACATGCAAGGATTTGCCAACTGTATATGTGGATGGTTGTGCTTTTCACATTGAAAATGACAGTAATAAACAATTAGTGGCAGGAATAGGAAATGTCTGGTTGAAATGTGAAGGCGTTCCTAGTATAGGGATGAGGATTGGAGATAGGAGCAGTCAGGTGGCGGAATTGGCAGCCATCTATAAAGCAATTGCTACTGCAGTTGATAAAAAGTTCAGTGAAATTGTCCTGGTGACTGATTCTGACTATGCACGGAATAGCTTTGTGGAGTATTTGCCTGGTTGGAAAGCAAGAGGCATGGTTACATACAACAAAAAGCCACTTAAACATGGAAAAATGATACAAGCCATAGACAAATTGGTGTCAGAAAATAATTTAACAATATACTGGAGAAAAATTCGTGGGCATTTAAAAACACCAGGAGAGGATAAGGAGGGAAATGATAAGGCTGACCATCTGGCTAAGATTGGGGCTGTGATGGGAGAATTGCTACCTATTGATTATTTAATGGGTGAAATACAAATTGATGCAGTCACACGTTCTAAAGCACCAAAGGAGGTAGATCAACCGGTGGTGCAGTGGAGTCATGACACGCCAGACCAAGATTTGATTGAGGCACAAAAGAATGATCAAATTTTGGGAATCTATTATAATCATTTGATAGATCCTGAACAAAATCCTTTAACAGAAAATGATTGTATGGGAAAAGAAGAGTTGAGGGTGTTATTAAAGAACAAAACACGAATTAGATTACAGGATGGACTCATGATTAGAGAGTCCATAACAGGGCAAATACAGTGGGTAGTACCCCTTTCATTCAGAGGACTAATGCTACACCATGCACATGATGCCATAACTGCAGGCCATAGAGGTTCACAAAAGACATTAGAAATACTAAAAGATTATGCTTACTGGCCACATATGTCCCAAGATGTGGAATTATATACTAGAGGATGTCTAGTATGCGCCCAATTTAAACCTGCTTCACCAATGCATAGAGCACCATTGATGAAAAGAGGCCTAACTCTCCCATGGTCAGATTTGCAAATAGACTATGTAGGTCCTTTAAAAAGGTCGAGCAGGGGACACCGTTATATTTTGAGTGTGGTATGTTTGATGTCAAAGTGGATTGAGTGCATTCCTGCACCAGATTGTAGTGCGCAAACAGCAGCCACATTGCTGGTGAACCATGTGTTCTCAAGGTTTGGGTTGCCGCAAAGAATTGAGTCAGACAGAGGAAGTCATTTCACAAGTACTCTAATGAGCAAGGTATGGCAAATACTAGGTGTGAAAAGGAAACTACATATCGCATATCGGGCGGCGTCTTCAGGTACAGTTGAAAGAAGCAATAGGTCTGTTGTGGATATTTTAAAGAAATTTGTGGCAGAAGCAGGTTCCAGCTGGGATTTGCGTTTACCATTGGTTTTGATGGCAATCAGGTCGACTCCTGCCAAAGCAACAGGTGTTAGCCCCCATGAGGTCTTAACAGGTAGGAAAATGGTGTTACCACAACACCTACTATACAGAACACATGAGCAAACTCTAGTGAGTGCATCCACAGTTCATGAATATATTGATGAACTGAGGAGGCATTTGCAACATGCATTTGCTTTTGTGCAGAGAAATCTGGAAAGAGCTGCTGACAGTGCAAAGTCATATTATGATAAAAAGACATCAGTAAAGGAATACAGTGTAGGGGATCAGGTGTACAAGTTTCATTTTGGAAAAAGTAAACAGAAAAATTCTAAATTTCTAGCAGCCTGGCAGGGGCCATTTCGAATTATAGGTAAGGTCTCTCCTGTAGTGTATAAAAGTTTGAAAAATGAAGGTGAAACAGCAATAGAGCAGTTTGTCCATGTAAATCAAATCAAACCATGCCATCCCAAGACATGAGATCAGGCAGCTTGAGCATGTGGAAACGGATAGAGTCCCTTGAGAAAATAAATGGGTGTAATCAGGAGGCAGTGACAAAGAAGTTAAAAAAAAAAAAGTTGATTGTTATGATGGCACATAAACACTGTAATATATGTAAAAATATATAATATAAATAAATAAATAAATAAATAAATAAATAAATAAATGCACATATAACGGAAGCTCATGGTTGGTGTGCAGAGAGAAAGTGTATTAAATATTGAATGCTGTTTTATATATGCTTGTTTTCTTTTAACTTGTATTTGATTTCAGAAAAAAAAAAAAAAAAAAACAGAAAAAAATATAAACGAAATATTTTTACCAAGCATGTTTTATTTTTGGCAAAAGGTGGAAATTAGTATTGTGCTATGTACTTAATCTGTTTATTTTCTATCTTGATTTAGACAATTAACATTATTTGGTCGGAGGTTCCGGGATCAGAGGCCACGGGAGACGATGGAGTCCTGGAGTCCCCTGGATGAAGACCAAAAGATGCCTGCCTCCAGGTGGAGGTGAAGACAAAATAACCGGAATGCCAAAAGAGATGACTACTGTGGATTCAAGATTGCCAAGATGAAAGAGTACTCGAATGAACCGAATAACATCGCTGGTCGGGACATACCAAAAGAGACAAAACAAAAGTTCCGGCATATGAAGTTCCACGTATTTATTATTTTAATTATTTATTTTAACTTGTTATATTACTTATTTGTTTTAGTTAGTTGTTTTATTTCATTGTTTTTAATTGACTTGGAAAATTTAAACTTAAAGTAATGCCACTTCCACTGAGAAGGCAAATGTGGAACATTTTATGAACTGATGGACTCAGATGAAATGTTGATTGCAAATTTTCATTGATGCACATGAATATTCATTTTGTTGGATTGCTATATTGTAAAAAAAAATAGAACAAGTTGTTTTTAGGAATTGGCTTGGATTATAGCCAAGTTCTAAAAACAAAAGGAGGGTATATGTAAGGATATTTAGCAAACAGCACAGAGTACAGCGCTACTGCACAAGTAGCAACATTTTTTTTGCAGCACCACCACCACAAGGGTGCGGTGCATTGCTATATGGGTTAGCAGATTAACAAGGAAAGACAGACTATTCAGTCAAAAACGATTTTAACATATAAGATGCAAATCTATTTTTACAGTTAAAAGCACACGTGTTCATTTAAAAATGCACACTATTTTTCACCTGAAATGCCTATATTGCTAGAGACACATTTGAAAATTAACAGCTAACCTATTAACCATTAACCTGACTAATAAAACCTTATTTTAATATAACCCACTAATAAAATGTGTTCTCCACTGCAGAATTAGGCATACTCTGAAAACCATTTAAATGTGTGTGCAGATTTTTTCTCTTCTCTTCTCTGCCTGATTCTCCGTGTTTTTGTGCACAGTAACTGCAGGAAGGAGGAAGTCAGATTTGCAACAATTGCAAATGTATAAGCGAAGCTATTGTTGAAGAGTAGGAGGATGAGAGATGATGGATTTCATTGGGACACGTCATACAGAGGGCTGAGAGGAAAGTTTTAGTGGGCAGTATCAGGGAAAAAAGACAGGCAGACATCTTTCTGCACTACTGGGGAGAAGACCTGGCTGTGGGGTCCTGACTGAATGCAGATTCCTGTGTCCTGCTGCAGTCGAGATTGGGGAGAGCTGAAAGAAAAACCTTTCCACTGGCTGAGGCATTCCTATCTGAAAAAGCTGAGAATTCCAAGCAATGACCCCGGCTTGAGAAGGCAAGCGTTCCTTTTTGCTGGAGTTAATCCAAGAGAGCCACATTCACAAAGAGAACAAATAAAAAGATAAGGTAATGAGAAGTGTGGGAGCTGAGTGTGTACGGTAATATGCAGTCAGTGTAGGATTCCTGTGCGTGTCTTAATCAAATACCAATGTTGCAATTTGAATTCTGTTCTCCGCCACGCTCTTTACAGTGTGTCATAGACAATGCTTTGACTGTACCATTTTATTTATTTCTGTAAAGAATGAGATCGTGTCTAAATGCAGCTTTTATAATACAGAAAATATTTGAAAACAGACGGGTGTTTTATTTTCTATTTACCATTACAATGCCGATGATGTGGGGAGATTTTTAAACAGTGCAATGGTCATTTTAAGGCAGATGTGTGCATGTCAGAATCAGTATGAATAATTGTGAGTGACTGTAGCATAACTTGTTGGAGGTACATGAGCCAACGGGAAGAGAGACTCTCTGAACATAGCTCCCTACCGTATATAAGGTAGTGGAAATTACCACAAGACTACCACATATAGCTCTCTGTCGTAAATAAGTCAGTGAGTTCGCCCATGGTGGCACACCAACACTATCACTGGAAATTTGGTATTCCTAGAATGCAGGTCTGAGGTCTCTCTAGTGATCACACGAAAAATCTAAGCAAAGATAAGGGATTCTGGACATTGGGGCCACAAATAAAACAAGGGAATTATGCTCACCAAAATACCACCAACCACGTATACCAAATATGCAGGTCTGGGTGCTGAAATAATGCATGTCCATTGTATTATTGTTGCACATGGCCAAATCTGAATACAAAGAGTGATTATTGCTAAGTTATTTTTCGGCGGTAATAAAATACCGTCAGGCCCCAAATCTCCACAAAATACCCTACAGTTATCTGTTAATGGGATTATTTCCAAATGTGTTACTGTTCAAGTGGATGCCCGTGCATCTACCAAAGTCCACCACCACCTTCACCATTTGTCCTAGGTTGGCCTCAGGGTCATGTACGTAGAACAAAATATCATCAGCGTACAGGGAAATCACTTCCGAGCATTCCCTCAGCCTGATATCTGCTCTACTGTGTTTTTCACGTATCAGATCTGCCGAAGGGTCTATTATTATGGTGAAAGGGGGCATCCCTGTCTAGTCCCATCCTGGAGATGTAGTATTGGGGATTGTCTCCCATTCATATGCACACGAGAAAATGGTTGTGTGTAGGTTGTGTGTAAAGCAATTCAATCCAGGATCCAAAGTTGGGAACAAAGGCATAGCTGGACAACACTTGAAATAGAAATGGCCATGAAACCGCATCAAACGTTTTCTGCATATCCAGGGATACTGCCACAGCCTGCGTTTCCAGCAAAAGCCCGGGCCATGACATTATATAGCCTCCTCAGATTCAAGGCTGTTAAACAACATGGAATAAACCCAGACTGGTCCGGGTGCACCATATACAACATTAGAGGTGATAGTCTGGTTGCTATCACCTTAGCGAATATTTTAGCATTCATGTTTATAAGCGACAATGGTCAGTAAGAACCGCTGCTTTATCTTGTTTGAGTAGTTGGATTATAGTGGCTTCACGCATCATCTCTGGTGATAAACCCTTCATCATTGCCTCTTGCCATAATTGTTATAAACATGGGGCATGGAAATTGTAATAAATATGGGGTGAGAATCTCATGGTATTCTCTGTAACATTCAGCCACAGGCCATCCGAGCCCTGTGCTTTGCCATTCCATAGCTCCATGATGGCTGATCTAATTAATTCTAATGGTAGGGGTGTATCAAGGGACTCACTTGCCTCTTTAGATTATAGTGTGGTCAGTATCCCCTTCAGGTGTTGTTCCATCTGACCTTGGGTGGCCCTACCCTCTGGTTGTTATAGCGTTGAATAGAACTCATAGATCACAGCATGTATGTCTGCATCTGTGTGTGCTGTGGACCCATTATTCATTCTAATATAAGGTATATGTTAATTCCCTGCATCTGACCTAACCAGTCAGGCAAATATATGACCTAGCCTATCTGCTTCACCACATCTCCTAGCCAACACCTGTCTGTCTATAAATTCAATTCCCTCTGTGCGGCATGGCGAAAGGCATCCAGTGCAGACTTGACATCTAATCTCACCTTGGGTATGTGGGCACACGCATAATGTTGATGCAGTGTTTTGAGCATGGCCGCCCTGCTCTCCAAGTTTTCCTGATGCTTTTAAGGACCCCAAATTCTGTCTAAATGGCCACCCCCAACATACACCTTAAAAGCCTGCCTTAACGTTGCTATTAAGGAGACTGATCCCGCACTGTTGTCAAAGAAGGGGGTCACATGTTCATGCAAATTTAATGAGAATGCATATTCCAGCAACATAGAGGGTTTAAACCTCTATGGTGAATAATGCCTTCCTTCTATTTTCATTTGTATTGTCTGAGGAATCGGGGGTGGTTAGAGTGGGTCTAGGGCAAAATTGTGCATTCAGTTTTGCTGTTAAACATCTTGTTTCATACTAGCCAAATGTCTATTCGTGAGTGCATTTAATGGACTGAGGAGTAGAATGTGTACTCCATGTCTGTGGTATGTATCACTCGCCACACATCCAGTAAACTCAGTGCGTTTATGGTATTAAGCATAGACTGCACTGCCTTAGTGAGAGATCTTGTGAATGGGCCAGTATGATCTTGTACCATATCTAATATGGTATTCAAATCACCACTGCAGATAATCTCCACCATCGGGTATGAGGCACATAGCTGAAAGTCCTATCATAGAAAACTGGATTGTCAATATTTGGCCCTTATTGCTTGGCCAGTAATACCCCCTCTTGTTAAGAATACTGTGTACTGACATGAATTGCTCCCCTTAATCTATTTTCGTCTCTAAATGTGCAAACTGTAGAGCACAATGTATCAATATCAGGATGCCCCTGGCCTTCGTAGACTACAATGTGTAATAGCACTGAGTGTAACCGTTCGGTGCGAAGCCTAACTCCTGTCGTTCCTGAGCATGAGATTCCTGCAAGAACAATATTTTAGCTCACTTCCTATTTGCATATGCTGCAATATTGCAGGCCTTGACCGGATTACCCATTACCCGAACATTGCAACTGAGTAGAGAAATATTCTGCATCTCATCACAAGTTCATGCCATCGGAACATAGCAATGTTGTGGTGTTCTGCACCTCTATTTGTGTCCCTGCCATCCTCTGTTTCCTTCTCCACCAAGTACATTTTACAATTTCCCCTATTGCACACCCTGCTTCCCTCCTCACCCTCACTGCCCACCAACAAGAGCAGTACTTACCCCTTCCACCATTCCCAAACTCCAAACAAAACATGTGTACTCATGAGTAGCTGACTGTTACTGTAATGAGCGGTCACCTGCACATCAGAATACAACTAAAGGGTCTTCTAACTGAGCCTGTTCTAACTTATGTTACGATGGACCCACATTGAGAAAGAACTATATGAAGACATAGAAACACATTCCAGTCATCTCAAAGAGGAATGCTCTCCAGTGAAGGAGTTTTCCACAGTCCTTTTGGATTCTATGAAACATATTTCCTCTTCTGGAACCGTAAAGAAATAAGGCTTGTTATTATATTGGAATATAATCCTCACTGGAAACATCATCCCATATTTCTTTCTATGAACAGTTTCTTAACATCCAAAAATGTGCATTGCTCATGTTGTACCACCAGTGTGAAGTCTGGGTATAGACAGATGCTGTGTGATTACAGCCTGAGTTCCTTCTTCTCTCTGGCGTAGTGTAATATGAAATCTCTGCCTCTATAGTTCAGGATGGGTGCGATGATTGGATGTGGGTAGTCTCCTCACTTGTATTTTGCCGAGAGCTCACTGTGTGTCCTTTCTACCGTGAAGTGTGGCAACAATGCTTGGTTGCCATCAGTTTCTTAAGCAACTCCTTGACCGCCAACTCCATATTGCCGCAGAGCGCCTCCTCAGGTACCCCTATAATACGAATATTGTTCCTGCAAGATCTTTATTCTAAGTCATCACACTTAGCGTTCATAATTTTCATATATTTCGAAAGAGATGTGACAGTATTCTGTAGGTCATTGATATTGTCAACAGCCATGCTGATTCTATTTTCTATAGTAGTGATCCTCTGTGTTTCTTTTTTCTAGGTGTGTGTGTATAGAGGCAACTCTGGTGTTTATATTATCCAGGTTCCGATTCACTGATGTGAAGCCACGCTGCATCATGGATAGTATCTGCTGCAGGCTAAGAGGTTTTGCTGCAGTCATAGTTGATGAACCCCCAGAGGTGGGTTCATCAAGAGCAGGTGCAATGCCACGCTTAAGAGTCACCTTTGTGAAGCGATCCATGCCTCCACCTTTCTTGCTCCCTGCGCCCCTTGCCATGCTGCAAGTCTTATGCTACCTGGGCACTTTGAGTTGGTCCCCACTCTGACCAGGGGGTCGGCACCGGATTTGCTTGGGGTGTATACACTGGGACGGTACTCACCTTCGGACCATGCTAGCAGCATGCTATTTGGGATTTCCGGCCCAATCATGCACCTGCTGGTTGTAACATATTGTTCATATCACAGAGAAAACTGCAGAACTAGGTCCAAACTTTCAGGCCCACTAACCAAGCAGATCCTGGGTGGTTATCTGGGGTGGTGTGGCAGTATTCTGTAGGTCATTGATATTGTCTACCGCCATGCTGATTCAATTTTCTATAGTAGTGATCCTCTGTATTTCTTTTTGCTAGGTGTGTGTGTATAGAGGCAGCACTAGTGTTTATATTATCCAGGTTCCCATTCACTGATGTGAAGCCATGTTGCATCGTGGACAGAATCTGCTGCAGTTATAGTGGTGTTGTGTGGCCATCTCCTGTGCCCCACTGTGCGCTGTCTCTTTCAATGTGGTCGTGCTGGGTGATCTCAAGCAGCCATCTGCTCAACTTCTAAGCAGGGGAACAGGATCTCCAGCATTGGGCTTTAAGCGCGTGTAATATGAGCAGTTACTTGTTGGGTTTGCCCCCTTCCTTATGGCTCTCAGTCTTCTTGGGTAGCTGCACGGCCTGGATGTTCAGTAGGACACCGCCCTGAGTGATATTGACTTTGCTCAGTAGTTTATTGAGCTCCTTGTCGCTTCAGGTGGGGAGCTGTAAGTGTCTGGGGATGAAGCAGGACTACTTGTAGTCTCAAGTGGCATACCCAGCCAGCTCACAGATCTTAACAATCATGTACTCGAACTCGGTGGCCGGATATTCGGGGGCCTCAGCCCCCAACTGTTCAGTGTAGCCTCCCCACAGCATCAGCCATCGGTAGCAACACAAGCTCCGATGTATTCCACCAGGTGTACACTGCTCGAGCCACAGTGACACAATAAGCCGAGCACCCAGGCTGATCCATGCCAACACCGGGCAGTCCGCAGCACCTCCAGGGCAGCCGGCAAGCACCGACAGAGGAGTACACTGCGGGTTCAGGCGTATTTGTGTCTCAGTCACAGGACTCAGGATCTCAAGTATCGGTGTCCCTCAATCCCTACACGGGTGATCCTCCTTGCTCATGCGCCGGCTCAGCCACTAACCAGAGCTTCCCGATTGTCCGCTCTGGCCAGTATAGAGGAGCTTCTATCTCCGGCGTTCAGGATCAAATGGACCTCAGGTTTCGAGCAGTCTGATAACTGCACCTTGCTGTATGCGCTCAGCTCAACTGAAATGTCTTAGTAGGCTCCAGGCTCAGTCTTGCTGCAGGAAATCACTGTGCCTCAAGGAGCTTAGGAGAAAGCCTCCATCTTGGCTTTGCTGTGCCACAGCGCCCCATCTCTCCATCCCCTTTTACGTGTTTGGCGGAGGACACCCCTGCAGCCCCCAATTTCCTGGTCAGCTCCATTTCCTACTCCTGCATCCCACAACCTACACACAAACACACACGCACCTCACCCTGATCCCCCGCCTTACCTCAAATTCTGCCAAACGCCACTTCCTGATCCTTACCTCGCATATGTGTAGTAATGGCATGTGCTGCTTCCCAATAGGCCACCGTTCAGCAGAGGCAGCCTCTTAGTGAATTATTTTTGAGTATTTTTGAGTGAAGTTGCCCGAATGGTTGTGAGCAGAACAGCCCGAATTCTTGCTGTGTGCATATCCATTTTAATAGATGAATTATGCAAGTGTATCCTGCAGAAGGATGGTGATAGAGTCTAGGTGTTTTTAATCATGGGCCATGTTCAGATTCATACAGCGCTGTGTTGATCATTATCTTATATCCATTCCTGCTGATCTCCCTACCCATCCCCTTATGCGTGCAATCTGGGAGTTTTCTTTCACAAACCCTGAAACTTCAGTACTTAATCACCACCACTGCTATGGTAACCAGGATAAACCCTCCTGAAGAGCCATGAAATCAGATCATCTTTTCTCGCCTCTAATTTCACCAAAACTCTCATCGTGACTCTGCTCCTCAGCGGACAGGTTTACTGCTCTAGGGAGCTCATGGGACACATCTCTACTCAAGGTATCGAACTTTGCTTCTGTATCCTCCTGCTACCCACTGCTGCACACTGCCTTCATGTGGCCATTTATGAACAGCAGTCATCCGGCATATAGGGAATACTGGACATTTCCCAGTGGGTCTCTAAACCAAGGGCCTCTTTAGAGTGGTCACCCTGGTTTTCTGCACCTCTCATCCTCTCTTTCAGTTACCGACCCCCCATCTCTCCTCAAGCCTGCCATACCTGTAAATTAAAGAAGGTGTTTCAGTTTCCAATGTTATTCCTCACCCTTAACATTTTGTTTTATGTGATTGTACATTATTTTTAACTACATTTATTTTAATCCCCAACTAGGAGCAAATATGTTTTAAAATGTACCATTTCAATACATGTTTCCAAATTACCTGCTGACAGAAGTTCGACATGCTCAGGACATTTGCACGCACAATGCAATATAGGGCCATTTTGAAAAACATTTCCAGGGCCACTTTTGGTTTTCAATCCACCCCTGGCTATGCATGCAGCCCCCCTCTTCAAATCTTAGCCCTCCCTGACCTCTCTAAATCCACCTCCGAATAGTAACTTCTTCACATGCTACTATCCAAAACTCTGCTATGCCAAATAATTCCCTGTTCTACTTATTGTTAGGCTCCTTCAACCTCCTACTTCCCCATCACTCAAAGTGCCTAACACCAGAAATTAAGGACATTCCATCAGTGGCTGCTGTCAAGATCCAGCTTCTTTCACAGAATGGAGCCCCAGAGTCGTACCGTGCCGTCACCCTCTCACTGCCATTTTTCAAAATCCAACATCACCAGTGGACAACAATTCTGTATATATGTGTAAATGCTGAATATGTATTTAAAGTCTGCCATGTGCTATCCCATTTCCGGTTTCCAGCACCTTTTCCACCTCCCACTATTTTAGTCTACTAATCGTGACTCTGAAAAGGTTTCAAGGAACCCAGCAATGCAACTACTACAGACATCAATATGCTCTTTGCATGGTACTTGTTGCCATTCTCAAAAAGGGGAGGAAAGGTTAGCTCAGGGGCAAAACGTTTGTCTTGGAAGCAAGACAACGCAGGGCAGCACAGGTTTGCGTCCCAATCCTGCGTGTGATGTACAACGCTCGCAGGGGCAGACTGCAAGCATGGCACGCTACCAATACAACTATGAGGGACACTGACACCCTCGGTACGCTGTCAGAGCAGAGACTGCCTTTGGTAGGCTTTCCCGCTCTCTTTTATCCTCGCTCCTCCACATGATCTCTTGTGCGTGTCACATGGACATCAAACCACAGTTAGAAACCACTCGTTGGCATTAAGCGCGTTATAAAAGAACAATTATAATTTATAATAAATGAATCTAAAATAAATACTGATATTCCTGGTGAAGGTAGCCTGCATCTGGCAGAATCTTTTTTTTGTAAATGAAATAAAATAAGAAATATTACCAGACACTAATTGGAATGTTCACTACATCACTAATTCAAGTTTGTCATCCTATGTAATGTTAATGTGTTATAATTGCTCTTTATATGTCTAACGTAATCATATTTATGAATATCAAACGTTTGGCATTAATAGCCCACCCGATTTTGCCTACAAATAATTTGCATCAAAACACTGCAATTTTCAACAGCCGCTCAACTCGAGACGTGTCGAACCCGCTCTTGTGTAAAAATGGGCACTACAGCGGAAAGTGTTTCGCTAATTGCTCTCCCTAACGCAGCAGTAGATTGTTTTGAATTGTCTTTGGGATTAGCTCTCCTTTGGCGAGAGGTGGAGGCAGTTGTTCCTTCTAGACAACTTCAGCGTCCCTGGAGTAATGTGATTGTGTGATGTTGTGCCTTTGGTCCTGATTGGCCAGTTGTTTTATTTGTCGGATGCAGATACTTTCACACGTCCGTCTGTTCCTACACACGTTCTGAGTGGATTCATGCTAACAAACACAACCGAATTGGAGCAAAGACTCGAAACAATATAATTATTTTCCTGCAAATCATCCATAGATGGAAACGCACAAACAATAGTTTTAGTCAGACAAAAATAATGTGCTCAGTTCGCATCAGTTTCCATTATTTTGTGCATTGCCTCATTTAGGCAGTGGGACTTTCAACCGAGCTACTTTTTTCAGCTTTGTAATCGCTATATTGTTTAACAAAGGACTGCTGTTCAGGGAAGCAACCAGGAGGAAAATGATGGGGATTATCAGGGCACGCGCAGGGCCAGGTGCACAGTATTGTCTGACAGGCCATGGTGCAGAGATAACGCTTGTTTATGATATCAAAATACAGCAAATGGAATTCGTGAATACTTTTATACAATTTTTAGATGGGCTTTCCTGAAAACACACATGAAAATGTAATGCATATATAGTCGCATAAATTAACCAAAATCAAGATTAAACTGAACAAAAAATAAAGTGCCCAAAGTGACTAAAGAGAGTCATACAAACAGTGAATCTTACAAAACTGTTATTCTGTTTTTCTTTCTTTGAACAAAGAGGACTTAAAAAAGACCTAAGTGACCAACGTGAGTCACATAAAAGTTAAAAGTGGACATCAATAGAGACTTAAAAGTGGAACCAAGAGGACTCAAAAAAGACCTAAGGGACTAAAGTGAGTCACATTAACAGTGAATCTCATAAAATTGTTATTTTGTTTTTCTTTCTTTCACATAAAGATTAAAAATACAGCACGCATAATTGACTTGCATGGTATTCATTTTCAGGAAGAGCGCAAACCCTAGATTTTTCTGCTGCATGTTTATAAAGCTCAGGGCAGCCTCTGAGCAAGTCTAGGGTGCAGCCTTTTCTTGCTTTTCCACATAACCTACTACTTTAGTAAAACACTACTGGAGGGCGCCAGCACTGTGCAAAAGGCTGAGATCTTTTTGTATTCAAGAGTATCTACACAAAGTGGGTAGCCCCCGCAAACACCCAACTGAGTAGCATTACTACTACTAAAGTAATATTGCTTAAGAATTTTTCACAGAGAGAGGAAGAAGCAGAACCTATTTTTCAGGATTGAACATAAAAGCGACTAATGCTACAGGGGAGCAGTCCCAATCTCTTTGGAAATTGTTTCAAGCACAAAAATAAACTTCTAAAACAAGAATTGTCTTCCTGGTGGGAAATCAAATCTTTGGAGAAATACCTTCAAATCGGATGCATACCGCAAGGTTTAAGAATTTGCATCTTTCCACCTTTTGACGACAACGACACAGAAGAAATATTAGATTGGGAAAAACTACTAACCAGCACATCAAATGAAATTATCTATAAACTCATCAATCATGCAAAGAATAAACACACAAAATTGATTCAGGACATCACCCAAGTCAAAGAAGCAATAGAACAACTCAATATCCCATAGAAAACTTTTAAAAATTATGAAATATTGGACGACATCATAGACAAATATGCCACACAAATAAAAATAAAAAAACAAAGACAATTTCTCAGAGATTAGCTTGACTATAAATTCAAACAAGTGTACACCTTCAATAAACAACAAGGATTTCAAACAAAACAACAAACTACAAAATCATAAAGCACAGCACCACCAACTGAAACTCCAACAACATCAGACACAGACACAACCAGTGATTCGGAATTAGAAGAAAGAAATTTGGAACTTCAAGATAAACAACCAACAGGAAGCCAAATCCCATCTGTATCCAAACCAACCACATCACTGAGCTCCTCTTTATTAGAGAAAATTTCAACAACAAAAATTCATAAGGAATTTTCAAAGACCAACAAACAACAGAAACTTTACTTTCACACCAAATCCAAACAGAGGAGAGGCAAAAGAGGCGGGAGATTCAAACTTAAATAACAAACAACAATCGGGAGTACTAACTCATTCAAAAACTCCAATTCCACAACGCAAGACATAGTTATCAACCTCACCGGTGAGGAACTTCCAAAACCATTGAACACAGCTCTCGATAAAGGACTGAACTTCTATCAACACAACAATTATGGTTATTTTTCAACAACTGTTGGCCTCTTTCACTTTTGCAGACAACTGAAATTATAAAATAAATGTGCACACCTGGAACCATTGAAACGACCGACTATTGAAGAAATTCCTTCGGGTCTTACAGTACAGCACGTAGAACAGACTGTGGATCTTCTCAACATACCTGACCCAGAGGATCAATTTACCATAGACAGATTTACTTCCGAACAAGAAATTCATATGGGTCTAGCCACGAGCACCAAATTGAAACCCAAATCCACCTTTATGCCACAGTTACCAATCGACAATGCTATAGACATCTTTTTCAAAACAGTACAAAATGATCTAAGAGCCATTTACCTAAAAGGGAATACTAAATAACTAAAGAAATATCAATCTTTCAATTTGACAAGGAAACAGAACAAAGCCCTCAAAGAACTTCAAGAAAAAATCAAGATGTAACAATAAAATCATCGGACAAAGGAGGCAACATTGTATTAATGAAAACCAGTGTTTATGTAAAAATGACAATGCAACACCTCAATGACAAAAATTGTTATGAATCTCTTGCAACAAACCCTTTGTCAAAATTCATTGAAGATTGGAAACTCATGAGTCAACATTGGAAAGACCAATCACTTCTCTCTGATGAAGAATATTTGCACATGAGTACGCAATTTCCCATCATTTAAGATTCATAAACATTTCATCAGTTTACCTACCAGCAGACCCATTATAAACAGCATCAGCTCTCTAACAGAACATATCTCAGAGTATATTGACCATCAATTGCAACCATTAGCCACTTCACTTGCTTCGTACATCAGAGATTCTACGCATATCATCAAACAGCTGGAAACCATTCCATGGGACAAAGACTACTGGCTCATCACAATGGATGCCTCAGCTCTGTATATGAGCATCTTACATAGCAAAGGACTCCTCACCAGTGAATATTTTTTTAAAAACCAGATCCATCTCATTCCACGACCAGAACAACATGATTTTAGAAATGTTACAATTTACTTTACAAAACAACATCTTCACATTCAACCAACAATTATATAGACAAATTCAAGGAACCGCCATAGGTGCAAAATATGCCCCACCATATTGCCACTTTGAGTTGGAACACGCGTGGCAACACACATCCTTCACTCAAACCAACAATATCACCTTCTGGGCACGATACATAGATGACATTTTTTTTATTTGGAATAGACCTATACAACATTTTCAAAACTGTTTTAAGTTTCTTAACAACAATACCTACAACCTTAAACTGACAACAGAATACAGCCAAACCAGCATCAACTTCTTGGACGTCACTCTCTATATCCACAACAATATGATCCATATAACATTATACAAAAAACCAACAGCAGTCAATAATCTACTTCATGCATCCAGCAATCATCTCAAACACGTCATCTGCAATGTTCTGTTTAGAGAAATGTTAAGGATTAAAAGAAACTGCACACAGAATGAAGAATTCAATAAACATGTGTCTCAGACCATCACCAATTTCAAAGAGAGAGGTCACAGTGAAAACCTTGTAAGAGTTATCAGAAAACCTTCAGCAGATCAAGGGAATCACTCCTACAAGTCAAAAACAACAAGACACACCCAACAAAAGAACGCAACACCAAAAAAAACAACACAGTAATAGTAATAAAGAAAATCCTAACTAAAAACTGGAATATTCTGAAAACTGATTTGGACCTCTAAAATTTCAGAGGTCTAAAGTGGAACAAAGAGGATTCTAAAAGTCCAAAGTGGACATGAATATAGACTTAAAGTGGAACCAAGAGGACTCAAAAAAGACCAAAGTGACTTAAGAGTGTAACAAAACAGTGAATCTTACAAAACTGTTATTCTGATTTTCTTTCTTTGATCCAAGAGGACTTAAAAAAAGATTTACGTGACCAAAGTGAGTCACATAAAACATTAAAAGTGGACATCAATAGAGACTTAAAAGTGGAACCAAGAGGACTCTAAAAAGACCAAAGAGACTAAAGAGAGTCACATAAACAGTGAATCGTACAAAACTGTTATTTTGTTTTTGTTTCTTTGAACCAAGAGGACTCTAAAAAGACCAAAGTGACTAAAGAGAGTCACATTAACAGTGAATCTCATAAATTGTTATTTTGTTTTTCTTTCTTTCAGACAAAGATTAAAAATATAGCACTCATAATTGACTTGCATGGTATTCATTTAAGAAAGAGCGCAAACCCTAGACTCTATTTTTCTGTTGAAAAAAATAAATAAGGATTTAAGGTGGTCGACTTTGACATTTAGACTCACACGGCACATAACTGAAAGTTTTAACCAGGAAAATTACACAACAAAATGAATCTGTATTGTGTAGGTTGGTTCACAGAATTTCATTTGCATCACTTAGCAAAATGGAGGAAAGGCACTGAATAGTACACGCTGCCCACGGCATAACATACGCTGATCAAGCAGATAACAGCAGCCTCTCATTGGCCTGTGTTGTACTTTCTGCACATCTTTCTGTCAGCCTGCATCGTCCATCAAATGCCATCCCTCCTGCACTCCCCTGCATGTGCCAGCATCTCATAATAATTAGCCTGCTGTGGGAGAACAGTGCAGTGATGTATATGGCACTTTGAGCCATTGACGCAGCTGTTAATGTTCTACCATTTTATGTGGAAAACAGTCGAAACATGAACCAGGCAGGACTCCATCTTGTATATAAAAGGTGAATATGTATTGTAGTAAGAGGGATAAGAAGGTAGTTAGATGAGAGAGTAGACAGTAAACAGCATACCAGGTGCACTGGACGCTACACACCTCCCTTCCTAAAACACCAACAATGAAAGCCACAATGCGGCCAACCAAGCAGAAAAACTATTCAAAACCAGAAGGAACAGAAGAATGTCCAAAAGCACCACAATTCTATAAAATGTGATGACACCCATCAGAAGGGTACTATCGGCCCCAAAGAGCACTCACAATTATAAACAGAAAAAACGCCCTACAAGACCAACAAGGCAGGTCTAGTTGCAGAACTTAACAAATCTCTCCACTAGCTTGGAAACCCAACAACCCAACACACCAAGGACGACCACAATAACGGCCACACCTCCTTCCAGAGAGAACACACAAACGAAGGAGTGGATAGGAAAGCCACATACAAGACAAGAAGACACATACAATACGTGCAGAACAATCACACACAAGGGAAAACATGTAGTCATGGGTTAACTGGGTCATGACCACATGTGGAAGCATAACCATAATCAGTTATGAGAAGGCCAGGAACAACTTCCATGCATGACCTTAGAATCATCCACATTTGAGGTGATTCAATCTAGGGAGAACTTTGTACATATTTATTTAACCTTCATCCAAAGTTCGACCCCTTGGCTTCAAGGGGGACAACAGGATAGAGCTCCTATTCTTAAGAAGCTTTTAGGGACACCAGAGGTGGTTGCTGGAGGAAGGCTTAGGAAATGTAGGGACAGCGTAATAAACTGGAGGGGATTTAGGGAGAAGTGTTGGGGGAGGTAGAGAGTGACTGGGGACTGACTCAGATATTACGATTTAGGTTTGGTTTTGCCCTCACAGCACTGTGTGATCTAGTCAGTGATTAGAAGTGGATGAACAATGCAAGTGACATCTCCACAGATTC
Source organism: Ambystoma mexicanum (assembly GCF_040938575.1). Taxonomy (NCBI): domain Eukaryota; kingdom Metazoa; phylum Chordata; class Amphibia; order Caudata; family Ambystomatidae; genus Ambystoma; species Ambystoma mexicanum. The sequence goes on from NC_090941.1 coordinate 88,673,589, forward strand.
GGGATGGGTGAAACCATTCAGTATCCATCTCTTGAAGTGAGTGGGCAAGACACCTGCCATCAGGTGACAAATGGAGGGATTTATGGGAGGAGCTGTGAAGAGCAGCAGAGATTGAGAAGGGCAGTGAGAGACCAGTCAGTGCCTATATCTTGAATTGAGTAGATGAGACATATGGCATTGGGTGACACCTTGGAGGAGCGGTGGGAGGAGACGGGAATCCCTTGGGCAGCTTCTGGAAGAGTCACACTCACCTAATTTTACTCAGAGGGTGCAGTAACAATGTAAGCAGAGGGTGTGCAGGATATACTGACCCACTTAACAGCATTGCCCCACATCACTAAGCTGCATTTGCGTAAGAAACAGCAACCTGGCTGCACTGGCTCCTGTGCGCACCAGGACCTCAAAACTGTATTTTGACAGCAACAAAAAGATGGATGAACCATCCAGCCTAGCACACTTCAGGCAAAATGGAACAAGGGACACACTGAAAAAGTATGCCAGTGTATTCTGAAACTTACAAATGGAATCAAGTGAAAAGGAAAGCCTGCCATTGCTACAAAAGCCCAAAATCCCCTTCAAAATGAAACATTTTCACCCTTTAAAAATGCTGCTTTGATGCTAATTCCATCTGTTCATTCTGAAACCACTGTGATTCAAAAGGCCCTGTCATGCCCAGGATATTTCACTGTGCTTCACCAAAACCAGGCATAATTCCTGAGTGACAGGCCCAGTCAAACCAACTCTGAGAGAAATCAATAAGCAACTTCACTTTCATTTGCACGGGAACACATGTTTTTTTCTTTCCAAAAAGTATCCAGGCTCAGCAGTTCAAAGAGACTTTAACTCTCCGAGCCAGGTCAAGTGTAAATGTATCTATGCTTTAGATAAAACTCCTGCATTAAAGGAAATGTCTACAGCTGCAAAGACAGTGTGGGCAATTTGAGGGAGCTAGAAAAAAAAATGAATTTAAAGAAAGAAATGCTAGCAGTTTTTGACACATGTGGAAACATGGGCTTTGCTGACTGGAGGAAAAAACGGGCTGTTTAAAAATAAATTGTTAATGAAAGCTTGCTTACTTAGCAATGTAAAGGGAGTATGTTAGTGGTGCTAATACACACATAGGCTATCTTCCTTCACAGGTTTGTTTTAATTCAGGACCCAAAGTAAGAAATTAAAGATTTTAAAACACATGGGTTGGATTTGCAAGATCTCAGAAAAAACAGTCATTCCAGTTGGCAGCCATGAAACTTCTCCAAGGAAGGGAGACACACCATAAACTTGCAGGACATGAAAGTGTGAATTACCAGCTTGAAAAACTTTGACTGGGCCAGGACAAAGAAAGTTCACACGTTCGTCAGACATTCATCTGTGCTCCAAGCTGGGACAATAAAAGTCCTGGGACACTCACCTGTCAAGTGTAAGGGGCCATAAAACCTTCAATTAAGATGAGAAACCCCTATCTTTCTTTGAAGGAAATGACAATTGACAGCAGTTGAAGTTAGAGAAATAAAAATGACCCAACAAAGGAACTGCCTTTTGGTGCCAAAGACTATTTTATAAAGAAACGTTAAAGACTTTTTTTATCTCTGCAGCCAGAATTAGTAAAAATGTAAAATTTTGCAGTTTCAAATCTAATTTTATGGGCTTTCTTTTAAAACTTGGTAGAACTGATTGCAGCATGGGGAACAGAAGTTATAAAATATGACAGATTACAAGGAAAGTATTAATGTTGCAACCATAAAAGTTTGCACATACATTCCTGGGGATAATGCACTTCTGTGTATAAAGTTAGGGAATTTTAGGACAAATCTTTCATGTTTAAAATTACCAAAATGTATCAAAATGTATCAAAAGGGTGAAACAAGGTCCCACAGACTTGAGGATTGGACTGGTATGTGCTGCACATGATATTTAACCTGTGTGTATAATTTGCCAAGATATTCCATTGCTGTATTTGTTTCGAGGTTTTTGCACACATTCATTATTCTATTCATCCATTTCCGAGTGTCATTTTTAGCATTGCCAGAGTTTAAAATCCATTTTTCTCTCTTGTTTGGAGAGGGAAGGTCAGATTTCAATTCTGTTTTCCATTTGTCATTCCTGATTACCCGCTGCTTCTGTTTATCCACTCAGATTTGATTATTGGTGGGTTGAGGGAGCATTGCAGGGGGAAATTCCAACTCAAGTGCTATCTTTCCTAAAATCAAAAAGTGCTCCTATTCCCTGGTGTTTTGTAGATGTGTCAACAGAAGGTTGAACCCAATTTACCAGCTAGAGACCTAATTGCTTACTTTCCTTGCATTGCTTACATTACTATTGTTCTTATCATCCCATTGGTGATTGCTGCCCCATATTAAAAATTGTATGATTTCTTTTGATTTTTAAAATAAATAAATAAATATTACATTTTATCAACCAGCCTGGTTCATGGTCCATCGTGACCCAGGCTATTTGAAAAGGGTGTGTGATATGAGTGGTGCACCATCTCAATATCGAATCTAACATAAAAACATAAGCATTTCAATTGCGCGCTGCATACTAGGCCGAGGCTAAGGTGTGCGTCGCCTGATTGAAATCCTTAAGAGGTGAGATGCTAGTCAGTGCCCATCGCTTGGGGAGAGCGGATTAGACAAGTGTCATCTGGTGACACATGGAGAAGGAGGAACTGGGATTCCCTGAGAGCAGCATGTGAAAGAGACAGGCCCACCTGATGTTTCTCGGAGGGAGCAGCACAGGTTTGGGGAGACAAATAACAACAGTCGGTGTGCATCATAGTGACAGAAGATGGCAGAGTGGCCACCGGTCACAGTGTTGACATTGAGCGAGCCCCCAGGGAACAAGGCTATCAAGAACATTTAGGCTGTGACAGTGACATCTGGCACCCTGCCCCCAGATACAGGGCCCCAAAGAACAGAGTGTGTAGAGACAGTAATGGCAGTGAGCATGGGGAAGTGATCTCTCATGTAGTAAAAGGGACACCATCAACAAGAGAAGAACTGGTGAGGCAGTCACATTTTATCTGGGACAGAGATAAAGTGCTAAGAGCAACTGTATAACTCTATAACTAAGATTGTTTAATTCTCTGTAACAAGCGCCACGATGCCTTAGGGCTGCTGTGCGCTATACAAATATGAATAAATAAGACATCAACCACTGCTAGAGACAGCCCATAAAGGTGCTGAACAGGGGTGGTTGACTGAAGAAGTCACCCATATGCAAAATAGAATGTATAATTTTTTACATCATTGCTTGTTGTTATGAATAGTTATGTATATATTCAAGTGCACGATTATTCAATGTATAGTACACAATGGGCCTCATTACACGTTGTGCGGTAGGGATTTAACGTTACCGGTAAGGGAATACCGGCACCGTTAAATCCCCATGCCAATTACGACCCGGCTCACCACTGTTTGCGGCACGGCTAAGTACGGTGCCACTAATAGCGGCAAGACCGCGGGCGCGCGACCCTCCATTCTGTAAATAACGCCATGCCGCTAATAGCACATCATCACAATCCAGGCGGACGTGCTAATATCGGCATGGAAAAGCCCCCAAAACCCCTTACCGGCATGGCGCAAATACCGGCTTCGCGAACCACCCGTTATCAGAACCTAGCAGTGTTCCCACCTGCCACAGGTAGACAAAATCAGCACAGGTGGAGGCAATGGAGACTTTGGCAGCAGAAAAGGAGCACACCACACCCCTTCACACACCCATTCCCACACCAAGATGGTTCCAATACTAGCAGCATTACATGGGCTGGAGGACATGATTGCAGTGCAGCAGCAAGAACAACAGGCAGCACAAAGGAGATGCAGGAGGAGAAGGAGAAGGATGGCAAGACAGGCGCAGCAAGCACCACCAGGGCACCTAGGCATATCACAGAGGCAGCCACCAATCCCCAGGATCCAAGCCAGTCCATTAAACATAACCCCTGAGCAGATACACACCCTGTACCCTCTGGACCGGGATACCATCACCAGCATCATGTACATGACACATGACGACATTGTCAGCCTCATAGACATCAGACATCAGAACTGCCATTCCCCCCTCTACAGAAGGTGGTGACTGAGCTCCATTTCCTGGCCACAGGCACCGACCAGCATACAGTGGGGCAGATGCATGGCATCTCACAACCAGTATCCTCACGCACGCTGAACCGGGTACTCAATGCCCTCCTGAAGCATGCACAGGAACACATATTCCTGCCACGGACTGCCCAGGAGATCACAAACACCAAAGTTGGCTTCTATTCACTGGTAGGCATCCCAAGTTGCATCGGGATCAGCGACTCTACCCATGTGGAATTGGTGGTGCCACATCAAAATGAAGTAACCTACCAAAACACAAAAAAATTCCACTCCATCAAAGTGCAAATGTCATCTGACGCTAAGAAGATAATCACACATTGTTGTGCCCGATTTCCCGGATCAACCCATGATTCCATGGCCCTGCGTAAATCAAACATGCCACGCTACATGGAGCGACAAGCCGGTCAATGTTCCTGGATACTTGGTGAGTAGCAGGGCAAGCACATGGCAGTGTGATGTGGTGGGGAGAGATACATACTCCGACTGGGTGTTGACTGTCGTCTGTAGGACAAATGGACATACAGATGTAGGTCAATGTCCATCAGGGAAGGCCGTAATGTCCTTGAGGAGAACCCACATGCAATTATGAGCTGCACAACATAGAGTACAATCCAAGTTTCCGAATATTGCACATCCATCCACATCCACATTGCACATCATGCCACACCACATACCACACACATCAGAAACATGGCGTCAAGATGGTACTACAGAATCAGCACAGCACAACATCAAGACAGCAATGTGCCCTTGAATGCATGCAAAGGTAACACCCCTAGCCATACCATTGAACCACACACCTATAGCACCACTGAAGTGATGCCACACAGCATGGCAACATCCTGGCCATCGCCTCTTGCATGGCCAGGAGGGACACGATGAGCGTCAGAATCTGATGTATCAAATGTAATGAGATACAAGGGAGAACTATTATGGATGGAGATGGGTATTGGTGCCCTTATGTATGTGGTGAGGCCCACAAAGGACGCTGTCCCCAATGAAGTACACATACACAATGATGGAGACCAAGCCTGTGTTTCAAATTTTCAACAGTGTATTGTGATCATAATGTGTACAAAAAGTGCATGGCCCCAACTGTGCAAACACCCTTTCCCCCCATCCCCTCCCCCCACAACACTCCCAAAAACACCCTTTCCCCCCTCCCACCTCCCCCACAACACTCCCAAAAACACCCTTTCCCCCCTGCCCCACAACACTCGCAAAAAACACCCTTTCCCCCCTCCCCCCACAACACCCCCATGTGAGGTTCATAGTGTGCAGGTGTCCTGCTCGACATGTGCCAGCAAGTTCTTGATGGCCCTAATTCTCATGGGCTCCTCCGCCATTGGGTGGTTGGGATGGCGTGCGCCTCATGGTACGCAGAGAGCGGCGGCGGGGGCTTGTTTATCGGGAACTCACAGAGGAGGTGGTGCCCGGTTGATCCTGTGGTGTGGGGGGTATTGGCGCTCCATGGCGTCCGCAATACGTGTGAGTGCCTGCCTAAGTTGGGCCATTTCCTCACAAATCCTGTTCGTGCAGGCCTCCATGGCATCCCTTGTCTGGGTTGCATACGAACTAAGGTCATCCCTCAGACGGGCTGCCTCTGCCACATGCTGGCCAACCAGCGCATGATTTCAACCTGCTTCTGGCTGATGGTAGCAAGGTCGTGTTGACTGGATCCAGCTGTTGGGATGGCTGCTGCACCCTGGTCCATGTCTCTGGCATCAGGTGAGGACACCTGAGGGCTCCATCGCCCTTCCACAGTCTTGTTGCCTGATTCTACATGGCTACCTGATCGTGATAATGGCCTTGGGCTTGGCTCAATGGACCGTGGTGAGCTGGGGGTCTGGCTTTGAATCTGAATGTCAATTGCCTCCTCAACGTCCGAAAGCAGGGCTGTGGCTGCTGCCTCACCAGTGGAACTGTTGGCAGCAGAGTGCGTGCCCTCCGTGCTGGTTTCCAATGTCATGGGGTACACTGCCGTGGGTGGAACAATTGCAGCAGCCGTGGCCTCAGGCTGTGTAGAACTGGTGCTCTTGCTGCCTTTGCCCCTCTGCTGCTGATCACTCCTCCTGGTTCCCCTTGAGGTGGTGGCGGTGTCCCCTCTGTCATGTGTCCTGGGCTTTTTCTTAGCTGGTGGAGCAGGTGTCACAGTGCCCGGTTCATCAGTGTCTGTCTGTGACCCTGTATGGGACGAAAATAGGGAATATCATTGTTTATGGTTCTACGTGCCTTATGCAGAATGTTTACGTCATGCCGCTCTATGCATTGGGGCCTCTTTATTTTGGAATCCGGCAATGGGGATGTCGGGTGGGTCATGCATGAATGGGTCTGTGTTGCACGTGTATGTGGTGATGCGTGCATGTAGGTTTGTGGCTGGATTGATGGCCTGATTATGGACTCATATTTGGGGGGCCCATCACCCTTCACTGTGCATTGTTTGATGTATACACTCACCTCCATCTGATGAAGTGGGTGCACCATGCTCCATGTCTCCAACACCCTCGATCGATTCCACACCAATTGTGGCGGCGCAGCTCTCCTCCCACTCCCAGAGTTTTATAGGGGAATCTGCGCCACCTCCTGTGGCCATTGCCAGCTTGCGATTCACGGACAGGATGTTTCGTACACGGACCCGTAGGTCGTCCCACCGCTTTCGACAGTGCTTGACAGTGCGGGTGGTGGTACCCAACGCACTGATTTTGTGGGCAACCTCTGCCCAGATGGCCTTTTTCTTGAGGAGGGTCACCCGCCGCATGTCATTTGTAAAAACGACATTGGCATTTTCCGCAAGTGTCTGAGTAAGTTGCCGATCAGCGCCTTTCTTGACGGCCTTGGGCATCTTCGCGCTGTCCTGGATGATTTTGTGTTGGAGTCTTGCCGAAAGAGGTCCTGTATGCAGAGGATGGCAATGGATTGTGTTTTTAAAGATGGCCGCCGTGCTCCTTTCGGTTCCTGTGCGATGACGCTATTTCCGGTTCCGCATTTTAACGGTTACCGCTAATAGCGGTGACCGCTATTTGCATGCAAAGTGAGGGCTATCTGCACTTTCGTCGAAGCCGGTAAGGGACTTTTTGGGGTCTTTTGCGACATGGCACTAGGGTCATTACCGGCATTGCGCTATGCTCGTGTCCGCGTACTCGTAATGGTACTCTATTAGCGCCCTCTTGCCAAGCGACACGTTAATAGCGCCATGCCGGTAAATGTTGATTTTTACCGCACAACGTGTAATGAGGCCCAATGTATAGTGTATAAGAAATGTTTAGTAAGGGGAATGTTATGTTGGAAGAGGGGTATGCATCGGCATGTTCTGTAAGTTTTAGGGTTAAGTAGAAGGGCTGGATGGGTTCTGTACCCTATTATGAGGTAAGTGGCAGACTGCCTGAGGCCGCAGAGAGGTGGAACCACCAGAGAGGCCATTAACTGGCCTCATGCTCATGTGGGGGGGTACAGGTTCAGGGTTCCTTCAGTCTGACCGCATGGGTCTCCTTTTGAAACCACAAAAGGAAGGGTTGATGGGGCAGATCCCGTTTTAGAAAGACCTCTTGTCAGGGGAATTGCAAAGGGATATAAAGGTTTAATATAAAAGCTTTAAGCGTTTTTAGGAATACAGAGGTGTCCCAGTTGAAATCTGGAAAAAATCCAACTTGATGTCTATTTCATGAAAGATTAAGGTTGTAGCCCATCTCCAGTTGAATTTATTTCTCAGGTGTAAAAATCTCCCTCCCTGTACAGCTGTCCTATGGAGTGGGGCTGGGTGGTTCCCGTGGGAATGACCCTGGTTTGGGATAGAGGAGGCACACCCTTTGCCCGGACAAGGGCCAGAAATCAGAGGCTACAGTTAGGTTTTGTTTTGTACTAAGTGCGTGAAGCATTGTTCAGTGTTTGCCATTTTCAAAACCAGTTACCTTTGCTTGATTGGCAGAGTTGCTTTGAGCTGGGGCTCTGGTAAATGTTGATGAGGTGAAATTAACCCAGTTCTAAAAATGTGCTTGTCATATATGGCTGGATTGTATATGTAGTTTTGTCTTTGTCAATCCATAAATCATTTAGGGATGCAACCCTTACTGGACTTAGACTCAGACATGGTGCTCAGCTACTAGGTAGTCACACATTTTGATAACTAAAGCGTTCTTGGACAGGCCCTCAAATGTAAAAACTATAAAGAAAACCCTACACACTTCTATGAATGCCTTAATACCAGCAACCCCCTTTTGGATGTGCAGAATAATTCAGTGCAATTTAACGCTTGGTTAGTTGGTGGAGTCTCCTCGTCATTTCCTGAAGTATGCCCACACTGTGCTCAATCTTCAAGATGTATGCTGTGCACAAGCTGTGGTTTGTGAATTGCCTGTGCTGCCAATCACTGTGGGTCTGGTATAAGGCAACTGTGCATCACTCCACACTAAGGATGTTTCTTCTGAGCATTTCTGAAACACTGTATGTTTACTACCTGACCTGCATGAAAGATACTTTCTTCAAAGTGTATTACACCCCAATCTTCCCAGACCTGTCCAGCCACACGCACTTGGCTTGGGACTTTGCTGTGCATCTGCAAGCTCCTCCACTTCGCTTAGTTTGCAGTCTCGGACTTGCCTCACTACTTGATTCTGGGCACACCTTTCATTCACTGGTTGTCCGATGCCTGCCACTCTTTGGCTACCATTCGGCATGCTCCAGGAACTGATATACTTTGCCTATAGTTCTCCACGAGAATAAGGGGTCCATGTCTTGGAGACTTTTAGGTCTGCAATTGTTATGCTATGTGAAAGAGATTTATGTAACGCACCATCACCCTCAGAGTTTGTCCCCAGGCACTCACGCAGATCTGTAAACAAGGAGGTGGGGGTGGGTTAGTAGGGTGAAGAGGGCGTAGGAAAGTGAGCGGTGGTGTCCTTTTGGCTGCTTCAGTTCGGTTTTCACTGTGCACTGAGCTTGGGTGTGAATAGGTTTGGGGTTAGTGGGTTTCTTAATCCTTGTAAATCTTGTTCTATGTATCCGGTTGTCATACGGGTTAGGCATATTCCTTCTATTTTCTTTCCTGTCCAATTTCTAGCGGCGATGGCTTAGCAGGTTCCCAGTTGTATTAGATCTTAGAGCACCCGGTTGAGTGAGCATTATCCCCAATCTGGTATTGGTGCTGTATTTACAGGCACTCGCTCCCTTCCGATCTATTTACCATGGTTGTTCCGCCATTGCTGCCTGTGTTTACCCTGTGGGCTGTAAGAGGATTCAATTCAACACTACAGCTAAGTCAATGCCTAGTCTGGGATACTGAATGGAAACCCTTATTGATATATCTTTATGTCCAGTTCATGAGTTCTGGATGACTACCCCTATATAACACCCCTCTCTTGGAATCCCCCTGACCCCACTGAGCCAAGAAGTAGTTCTGTTTTGCAAGTTTAAAAGTTTTATTTGAAAAAAAAATAAACATTATATATATATCACACTTTTATAATGAATTAATAATTGAATATCACACTTAATCTGAGCAGTAATCAATAATGGATAGTCTGGCACTAGCACACTTCTTTATAATCAATGATGAGTGGGTATAGGATGGATAAGATAGCAACAATAATTTTATGGTTTCAAATAGATGCAATGTGGAATGAAAATGCAGTACAGAAAACAACTTGATAGGATTTCAGCAAAAGACAATGTAATCACTTTCTTGGACAATTCACCCCCCCTTTTATGCAATGTAAGGAGAGGAAGATGAGAGCACACAGTTCTTAGGAATGTAATCAAATAGAATTCAGTTCAATTCCCCCTCAGCAGCTTATACAACAGATAGGAGTTTTGAAACACAGGCAAAATGCTTTGAATATGGTGACAATGCAGTGAGAAATATGCTGAAAATGCTTTTAATTCCGTTCAGGAGGTTCAGGGTGAGTGGTATCTAGTTAATATTAGTTCAGGCTCACTCTAGCAATGATTCAGGGATGGTTCCTAGGAGGCAAACGAAATTTTAGCAGTTCAGGCAAAAGCTGCTGATTTTTACAGTAAAGAAATCGGGCCAAATCGCAAATCGCGGCAAAAATTCACGAGTGCGTGAATCGTGATTACGGCAAAAGTATAAGGAGCTTGTTGAAAAGCTGAGATTCTAAGCTTTCAGAGGAAAGTTAAATCAAGTTCCTAGCACAATCAGTTACGGAGTTACAGACGATTAAATAAAGGTAGTTTTTCGGATTTAAAGTAAACTCAAAATGACAGGTGACAGCTTGCAGCTTCAGAATTGACAAGTGACAGTGGTGCAGCTTTACAAATGACAGGTGACAGTTAGGAGGCAGTTCTGGTTAGATTAAAATAGTTTGGATTAGATTATTTTAACTAAGAGATTGGTTCTGCACAGTTCTGCTAGGTACTCACAATATATTTTTGAAATAGGCCTCGCCACGGATCTGGTCAGGTTTTGGACTGGACTCCGGTTCTGGTCTCGGCACTTCACAGTGGTCTGGGTCAGCTCTCTGTTTCTGCTCACAGCGGTCTGGGTCACTCTGGATCTCTGGCCTCTGGTTCTGGATACTGCTCTGCTTTCTCTGGGTACAGCACTGCTTCTGGATCTTTCTGCACAGCTTTCTCTGGACACAGCGCTGATCTGCACGGCTCCTGGATGCTGCTACCGCTGTTAGATTTGCTTGATGCTGAGGCCTGCTGAGAATAGTTCTCAGTTTGTGGGTTTAGGCCCTTGCTTTGAGTTCTGAATCAAGTTCTTTGGAGTTTTAAAGTCTAAGTGTTGGGTCTGGTATCTTCTGGATGTTGTGTGGTCCGGCAGAGCGCGTTGCAGCAACTGGATTTGAATGTCTCTACCTGTCCCAGCAGTCTCTTTTTATGTGTTTTGAAAGTGGGTGTGTGCCGGGGCCTAGCTAAGTCTGCCCCTTTCTACTTGTCATTGGCCCAATTCTCCCCTCTCCCATGATTGGGGGAAGGAAATGTGAGTCAGGGTGATGCTGTAGGTTTTAAGGGTCAGAGGATCCTCCCCTGGTCAGTTTGCCCCCAAATCTATATTTGATTCAAATACATATTGCACAGATACACAGTTGTTTAAAATTACATGCACCCATCACATATCACATGAGGTATACTCTGTTCAAACTCTGCTCTTCCTGGGGGCTTGCATTCAAAAATGGCAACTTATTTTCGATTTTAGTGGGTTTTGCAACCTTGGTTCTTCATTAAAAGTTATACACATATACACAGGCTGTCCATACCTCCTCCAGTAAATTCCCATATCTCTAGCTTAAACACAGAGTATGTGGTGTCAATAAATAGCCGGGTTTTGCCCCAGAACATCACACAAATTGGAGTTTGGGCTTGAATCGAAGGTACATTTTTTAAATTAAGGCTCTCAAAGTTATACATTCCTGTCATTTGATTACAAAGAGTTATCAGTATTTTTATAAACTGTATTTTTTGCTTTCAATTCAGTTCTCAGAATGTTGGAGTCCGCCTCCAAGACTTGGGTGGGTCAGAAACCATGCCTCTGCTGGCAGGCAGACCTTTGTTGACAGGAAACAGTCAAAATCAACATATTCTATTCAAGTGCAAGAGCCTATTGTGTGGTCTCTGGGAGGCTTAGGTCAGCAGACCAGGGGGTCACTTTGCATTTGGTTATTATGACCATGTGATATCCTGGGCTGTGGTGTGAATCTCTTGAGGTGAGAGGGTTTCCCAGGCTTCTGGCCTCTGGGAACAGCAGGTGGCTAATTTTTGATTAAAATGCAGCCTTTGAAGTCAGCTGAGTCAAATTCCTTTGTCAGCAACTGCACTCAGTTCTCCTGTCAGAGTTTAGACCGCTAGCGCCGCCTTGGGGATTTTGTTGGTACTGCATCCATTTTTGGGATCTTTCTTGGATTAATGCATTCCAAACAGGAATGGTTCTTACATGGTAGTAAATAATCCTTGCTTAACATTGTTTTGATGGGGCTCCTTACAGTAAAATGGTTATGTGGAACCCCACAAAAGGGTTGAATCTTTAAAGTGGTCCAATGAGCCACGATTTCAGCAACTTTTTGACATCAGTAACAGTGGATTTTTTTAACAAAGATCTTTCTTTACACTGGTGGGTGGCAAGTTAGGTAACCATTTTGGTGTGCGCACAAACTGCGTGGTTCTCCTGGATTCTGGCACACATGTGGGCTTTTTGGCCATCTTGGATTTTCTAAGCCCACAGCACCAAATGTTGCAGCATGGTAGCTCAAACGTGGGTCAGGACACCCAACAAGGCCCCGCCACCCGACTGCACTTTAAATCTGAGTCGATGGGGAGTCGTGTGCAAAGAGTGTTTTGACCCACGTACTGGTATGTCCGCATAATCTTCTCCCAATTCTGCAAATGGCACAGTTCAGCATCTTTTCCTCCATCCGGTACTGATCGTTCGGTTCTCCTCGCCGGTCCTGATGGGAATATTGGGCAGTACCCCGGGCCCCTTGGGTCTCTGCTCCCGGTCTCCGGATCGTCCTCCTTGGCCAGTCTCCAGGTTTTCTTTCTCCTAGGACGACAAAGGAAAAGCGGCAATACCTATTCATGGACATTTCTCCCCCACCATTGATATAGTGGGGTGGCAGATATATTTTAGAACTCAACAGATATGAATATGCACATTTTTTTAAATTAAGAGACAGGAACACATAAACTTGAGAAACACAGAATTTGATAGGCTATATGTACGATCTTTTAGGGTTGGAATTGAATTACTCTGGAGCGGTATCCTCTGGGATTGCAGAGGACTCCTCCAGTTGCTGCAAAGTGTGCCTGGGATTGCAACACTTCAACTGGTTTATGTGGACCCACTTGTCTTCCCCCTCTGCCAAACCGCCTTTGGGGATGCGGATCTTGTAGGCCACAGGGGAGATCTTGTCTATAATCTCAAAGGGTCCCTTCCATGTAGGCAAAAATTTGCGCTGTCTTGCCTGGTTTCTTTGGAAGTTGTATAAATAGACCCGGTCCCCCACCTGATATTCCTTCCGGGAAGTTTTCAGGTCATAGTGGGTCTTCATGCTATTAGCTGATCTTTCTAGATTCCACTGAGCATAAGCAAAAGCATGTTGGAGGTGATTCCTTAAATTCTCCACATACTCATGAGTTGTGGAGGCATTTATCAGTGTCTGCTCTTGGGTCCTATAGAGCAAATGCTGAGGAAGCACCATCTTGCGCCCAGTCATCAACTCGAATGGTGACATTTTGGTTGCAGATGAAGGGATAGATCTTATGGCCATTAGGACCAGAGGTAATCGGATATCCCAACTTGGCCCAGAATCTGCCACAAACTTTTTTAAGATGCTCACAATTGTCCGGTTGTAGCGTTCTACTGCTCCAGAAGAAGGTGGCCTGTAAGCAATGTGTAGCTTTCTCTTGACCCCCAGTATCTCCCACATCTTTGTCATCACTTCACTGGTGAAGTGGCTACCTCTGTCTGACTCAATCCTTTGAGGTAGACCAAAACGGGAAAAGATGTGGTTAATCATCAAGGCAGCGGCCGTTTCTGACTTGCAGTTTGGGGCTGGGAGACATTTCACCCACTTGGTAAACAAGCATGTAACGGTCAACATATACTTGTTTCCTCTAGACAAGCGAATCACAGGGCCTACAAAGTCGATTTGCAAATCTGACCATGGCAGTGTCATCCCCCTCTTTTGGAGGGGTGCACGGTGCGTGAGGGATGATGGCTGAAATTGTGCACACACAAGACACCCCTTCAAGTATTGGTCAAGGTCCTGTCCCATGTGTGGCCAGTATGCAACCTCTCTTAAGATTTCCAGTGTTGTGTGAAACCCCCTATGACCGGCGGTGGCCGCATCATGGGCGTGACTTAACATCAGGCTTCGGAATGAGTTAGGAACCACCCACTGATCATTGCCAGCTTGGGATTTCCTTACCAACAAACCGTCTTGGATTCGGAACATTTTTGGACATTTCATCAACACACTTAGGTCCTCTTTCCCAATGTAATCGGTATCCGTCAGGGGAAAGTTCTCAGGGTCCTCAAGGTGTTGGTAAAACTTACCAATTATTGGATCCCCCTTCTGAGCTGTAATCAAATCAGCATCAGGGGTCTCCTTGCTCCATTGGGCAGTTGAAAGATCATTGTGAGCATTTGTCTGGGACCTAGTGATAGCAGTGACCTGGATTTCCCCCAACAGGGACTCTATTTCTATTAGATCCTCTTAGATGGCCCCGGTTTTGGCCAGCTGATCAGCTAAGTCATTTCCAGTTTTGTCTGGTCCCTCTACTTTGGAATGACCCTTGATCTTTTTCCAGTAGATGGTCATCCCATTCGATGTGACCAGATCATCAATGTTTTGGATTAACTTCCCATGTTTTAGGGGTTTGTAATTAGCACATAACATGCCTCTGGTTTTCCAATTAACCAGGTGCTCCGCGAACCCGTTCCGTACATAATCCGAATCGGTGATTAAGACCAGTTCGAGGAGTTGATGTTGGACAGCAGTGAGGATGGCCTGATGCACAGCCATCAATTCTGCCACCTGACTACTTCGGCAACCAATTTTGTATCCAGCGGAGGGTTCTGGGAACTCCTTCACCCATGCATTCCCTACGCCAGCCACCAGTTCTTTCTCCCCGTCGTTGTCAACATGGTAAGAGCATCCATCCACATAGACAGTGGGCATTCCCTCACACTTGTCTTCTTCAAAGACTTTGTGTGGGGAATTAAGGTATGCCTCCATGTTGTCCTTGATTTTTAGACTTTCGTCCTCGAGACAGTTTTCTCTGGCACAATCATGCAAGTCAGCCAGACCTTGCGCGAGGGGACTCTTCTTGTTTTGGCCATATCTGACCTCCACAGGAAAGCCTTGCATTGACAGAATCCAGGAAGTAATTCGGGAATTACTCACATTTCCGGCCCGGATTCTGTCACTTTGGAGATATTGCAGAGGCTGGTGTGGAGTCTCCACTATGATGTGTTCCCCATGGATAAACTGGTGGTAATTCTTCAATGCCCAAACCGTTGCCAGGAGTGCCTTCTCACAATCGTTGAATTTTTCCTCCACAGAAGATAAAGTTTTGCTCGCATAGGAGATTACTTTGTTGACCTTGTCATGCTTTTGGTGTAATACTGCCGTCAAGCACGTATTAGAGAACCCCGTCTCCAGGAAGAACTCCTTGTTTCTGACAGGGTAAGCTAGGCAAGGCGCTTGTGAGAGGCTTCTTTTGAGTTGCCTTACCGCCTCGGATTGTTCTGGACCCCATTCCCACTTGACCCCCCCCTTCAAGAGATGAATCAGGGGTCTAGTGTTCTCTGTGTAGCCTTCAATGAACTTTCTGCTGTAATTAGTCAGTCCAAGGAGGCTCCTTAGTTCCCGCAGCGTTGTGGGGTCTTTCAGTTTCTGAAGTGCTTCCACTTTCTTTTCCTGGGGGCAGAGACCCTGAGGAGTAATCTCATGCCCCAAGAAATTAACACGGGTTCTACACCACTGTGCTTTCTGAAAGGAAAGTTTTGCTCTGGCGGCCCTCAACTGGGTCAGAACATATCGGATCTACGCTATGTGTTCCTCCACAGATGAGGACATCATCTACATAAGAAAGGTTACCCCTCGCACCCAGGTCGGGCATGGCTTTCTGTAGGAAAATGTTGAATTCATTGCCGGAGTTGAGGTCTCCGAAGGGAGTCAGGGTCCATGTGTACTGCTGGCCCCCAAAGGTAAAAGCCAGTTTGTATTGGTCCTCCCTACTGACAGGCACGGTCCAGTATCCATTGGTCAGGTCTATTGCTGTGAATACCTGTGACCCCTGAATCTGGCCCAGCCCTTGGTCAATGTAGGGCAGAGGCCATCGGGAAGTATGGACCCGTTTGTTGAGCTCCCTGAGGTCGGCGCAGAGTCTCCACTGGCCGTTTGGCTTCAATATTCCCAGCACCGGGTTATGGAAGGTGCTGTGAACTGGACGGATTATTCCCCGGGACTCCAGGTTCTTAATTATTTCAGTAAGGGACTCCATGGATGCGAGAGGCAAGTGATATTGCTTCACAAACACTGGAGTCATTCCAGGGTCCGTGGGAATTGTGGTGGTGTGGATTGTGATGTTGGAAATGCATCAGAGGGACAGGGCCTCTGAATCCTTGTCCTTTACTGCTTTTTATCGTGTGATCTGTCATGTTTTCTGCCCAGGAGTCCATGTGGGACTCCTGGCAGTGCAGCTCTCTCTTTTGGTTTGGTGAACAGACCCATGGGATACCCTTATGGCACCCATGGGTAGGGGTACAACCCTGTGCCCCTAGTGTATGTTTTTGGGCACCTGTGGGTGGCCCACAGAGCAGGGTATGGGCTGGTGGCAGCTCCATGCTGAATTTGACAGGTGCTCTGGGTGTCCTCCATTTTGGGATACCCAGCCCCTGCCATGGGGATCAGTTGATTCCTGATAGGAAACAAGATGGCCCCTGTGGCCTCTTGCTTTCTATTGCCTGTTACCTTGTTTTCCCAAAGTCCTGGGAAGCCCTGACTCTGTCCCTTCCCCCTGACTGGCTGTTGGGTGGAAGTTCCATATATGGTGTTGTTGTGAAGGCCCAGCTAGACTGACTGGAGCCTTCCCAGTGACTGTATGTTGGGGGTACCTCCTGTGGGTGGGACCTGGGTGAATGGAGTGTGTGACCAATATACACTCCTTGTTGTGGTTGTCTGGTTTCTGGCATGAGAGACAAAGACTGAGACAGCCCTGCCCGAAACTGGCCTGAATGCAGTGTGTAGTGTTGAATGGCTGGGTACTTGTCCCAATCCACATTCCTTGTTGCGAGTGTCTGAAAGGGAGGAGTGTGGCCTGAATGCACTGTGTGCCTGATTGGCTGACTGACTGCATGAATGCCCTTCTGTATGATTGGCTGCTGAGTGTGTGCCAGCAGTGTGGATGAGAGACAGAATAGTATATCTGGGGACCTCTCACCACTGGTAGAAGGGTTCAGGGAACGTTCAGAAGCGTTCAGAAGCGTTCTGGGGCTGAATCTCCGCTCTAAGAGTAACTGGAACTGCTGATCCTCGACGTCCAGCTGGAAGAAGAAGACTTGCTGTTGCATTTGCTTCGACCGATCCGAAGGCTGCTGAAATCGTCGAAGACTGACCCGAGAGAGGACCTGGTAAGGCGCCCTCTTCCCGTGCTCCGAGGGACCATCGAGCACCGCTCCATCTTCGCCGAAGCGCCCTGGAAGACAGACCCTCGAAAGGCTGCCGACCTGAGACGGGACCGCCGAGGAGATCGAAGTGAAGCACCCGGACATCGCCGCCGTCGAAGTCCATTGCCGTCGACCAGGGTTCGCAGGTTTGCGTAACCGCTGGAGGCCCGTCGAAGTTGTGTTGCCCAGCCGTGGGAACCACTTGACGCAGTGCCGCCGACGACCGGAGCCGTCCGCTCCTTTGCCTAAGAACATTCGAATCGAAGGACTCCCTCGTCCGCACCGTCGACCGCTTTATCCTGCCGGAGAAAGTCGAGGACGACCAACGTGCCGAGGAGAAACCTGCCGGTGGGTTTCCCGCCACCCGAAGACCACAAAGACCCGAACGACTCGACGCCCTTGCTGGGCCTCCGTCTCCACAATCTTTGCGGTCCAGAACTATTGTCACCGAGGTGCCCCGCACGCCTCTGCCTTGCAGGACGCCGACGCTCCGACGCCGACGAGCACCGCTCGGACGAAGCTGCCGCCTCATCGACGCCGTTCTACCCTGTTTGTCAACGGACGTTCGACGCCCCGTGTCTCCCGCTTGAAAGGGAAGGCATTCAAGAAGGGCCGTCGATTCCCCATCGCCGAACACCGAGTTCCTCGACGCTTCTCGACGCCTCTCGACGATCCGTGACTCCCGCTTGAAATGGGGTCGCCCAAGAAGGATCTGTCGACGCCTCTTCGAAGAACTCGACTCCACCAGGTACATTGGGGGGGTAAAAACATTATAGGAGGGAATAAGACTTGCAGAACGATATATGGACTGGGCTTGTGCTATATCTTGATTTTACAGGTTGCCCAGGTGGGGGAATCTCCACACAGAACTGTGTCTAGTGGTAGGGGCCAGTATTCTGCCTATTGCTCAACCATCTTATTTTCTCTCCTCTCTCTATTGCTGGTTTCACTCTATTGATCTGTGTGACATTGTTACAGTATTGTTGATGCACTTTAATGAGATCTAATACAAAGGGTGGTACCACTTTAGAATTGTATATATTTGCCATTGTTGATTTTCCTGAGTACAAAGTGAGTTATTATGATAAGTGTACATAACCTTGAACATTGATTATATAAAGACTGTGTTCTAACCAATACAGTGTGTGGACATTCCTTTGTGGGGGCTTGGGGACTACACTGTACTTAAGAACCAGCCTGCATCACCTCCTGAGAAGCTAGGCCTTGATTGCTCGTCCATTGCTACCTTACTAGAGAATCTTGGCTGGGGTCTTCTGTGCCTCTCTTCTACCATATAGAGAGCAGAAGTACAGACACCCCCCACCGGTCTTTCTTTACAGCTGGTGGCAGCGGTGGGATGCTTATGGTTTTAAGAATCAGTGTATAACCGTGCCACTTACAAAGGATATCCGCACTTTATTAAATTAAGGTTTAGTTGTGTACAAGATAACTGCATTACAAACAATGGAGTCTATTGCAAATGGCAAATTGACTCGGATGAGCTTGGAGGCTCTCCAGAGTGCTTGTGAAGCCAGGGAGTTAGACTTTGTGGATAAGTCTAGGGCTGAGCTGATAGCTGCCCTGGTGGACTACCAGACTGATGGTGAAACTCTTGATGAGGGGGGGAATGCAACCAATGAGGACTCTGCCCCTGGGGTTTCTGCTGAATCTGTTTCTGGGAATGCCGCCATTCCTGCTGCCTCTGTTCCAAACCCCAGCAATTCCTTGGAGCTTGAGTTATTAAGGATGAAATTGGCCTTTGAATACCGCAAGTTGGAAATAGATGCTGAACTTAAGAAAGAGGAGTTGGCTCAACAAGTGGAGCTCAAGAATAGGGATCTTGAACTCAAGAATAAGGACCTTGAACTCAAGAGCCAGGACACTTAATGTCAGAGAATCCAGCTAGAGAAAGCTAGAGTGGAGACTTCAGTTAAAACCATTGAGAGTGTCAGGTCCCCAGCCACAAAGTTTATGAAAGATTTGGTTGGTGTATTTGTGGGGGGTTCAGATATCCTCCAATGGATTGAAGCGTTTGAAATGGCTTGTGCGATTCATGATGTTGATAAAAGAGATTGGGCTAAGTGTTTGTTAAGCAGAGTGCCTCAAACTGGATATGACTGTATTCTGAAGCTGAGTGTGGAAGAAAGGGGTCAGTATGAGTGTATGAAGTCTGCTTTGATTGCCAAGTTTGGCAAGACACCTACCCAATACCTTAGAAGGTTCAGGGATTTTAAGAAAAGAGAGAATGTGTCTTGGGTTGACTGGGTGAGTGCTGCGCACATGAACATGATGGGGTGGATCGATGGATACAAGGTTAAGACTTTTGTTGAATTGTCCCACCTCTTGTTTTTTGAGCATTTTTCTGAAGCCTGTTCACCAGAGCTGCGTCAGTATGTGGCTGACCAGAACATTTTGGACCCCTTTAAGCTGGCTAGGTTGGCTGACAAGTGGGTCTCCCACCGGGTGTCCCCTAAGGACTCCAGTGGGAAGGACAAGGACAAAGAAAAGGGGGCCTCTCAGAAAGCTGAGGAGTCCCACAAGCAGTCACAGTCGGGTAAACCTAAACCTTCCTCTCCCAAGACCCAAAAATCTAGTGGGGATAAGTCATCTGTGGGTGGGAATAAGAGTAGTGGTCCACCTGCTGCAAAGCAGGCTCCCGGTGGTTCCAGTACCGTACCCCGCACTCCTGGCGCTTGTTGGGACTGTGGGGCTCTGGATCACAAAAGGGGTGACTCCAAGTGTAAAGGTAAGGCACTTGGAGTACAGGCTGTCAGCCTGACCTACCCTTACCCCGTGTCTGAGGTGGAGGCCACTGTCCTCCCCTCCTCTACCGGGATCACATTTGGTGCTCCGGTAGAGATTTCCTTAGTGTCCCTTGGGGCCTGGGACCAGTATGCAGAAGTACTGGTGACTATCCCACAGAACACCCGTAGGTTTTTGAGAAGTGTCCTCTTGAATGGCCAGCCTTCTACTGGTTTGAGAGACAGTGGGGCAACCATGACAGTGGTGGACAGGACCCTACTCAAGCCAGAGGACTATGAAGGTGCTCCTCTGCAAACCACCAGGTTAGCTGGTGGGCCTCCCAAATTATCACCTGTAGCCTTAGTCACACTCATGATTGGAGACAAGACAGCAAAGCCTCCTGTCCTGGTTCAGGACAATGTCCCTGCTAACATTCTGTTAGGAAATGATCTAGTAGAGTTGGGGTTGATCTCGGATGGTCTTCCCATGACTGCTGCTGCAGTCACTAGGTCACAGGTGACACCGGGTCTGGCTGTGGGTCAGGTACCCGAGCCAAAGGCGAGGCCGAAGTCAAGAAGAAGGAAGACCAAGAAGGCCACCTCTGTGGAGGGAACACCTTCTCTTCCTGCTGTTCCGACAGCACCCATTGGGATCCATGCTCCGGACGGGCTGGGTCCAGTGGAAAACCCAAACTCAACTCCTGTGGGAGAAGAGACAGAAGACTCTCCTGTGGGAGAGGTTCTCAACCCGGAGGATCATCCCGACCTTCAATGCTTGTTAGCTGAAGGGGGACCCTCCCGGGCAGACTTCTGTAAGGGACAGAGAGAGTGCCACTCTCTCGAGGGACTGAGGAAACAGGCCCTGTCCCAGGCACAAGGAGAAGTGCCTAGGACATTCCGGATTTATTGGGAGGGTGAGCTCCTTGTTAGTGAGCCCACTAAGCCTGAACCTGGTGCCCTCAAGAGGTTGGTGGTACCCCAGGTTTACAGGCCCTTCCTACTGCAGTTGGCGCATGAGGTGCCCTTGGCTGGTCATCTTGGGACCAAGAAGACTAAGCAGAGCCTCTCTGCCCATTTCTACTGGCCACGGATGGGAGTAGAGGTGGAGTCCCACTGCAGGACCTGCCCAACTTGTCAGTTGTCTGGCAAGACTGGAGGCAGGGTCATTGCCCCACTGCAGCCATTGCCAGTGGTTGGCACACCATTTGAGAGGGTGGGCATCGACATCGTCGGTCCCCTTGACCCTCCCACTTCAGGTGGACATCGGTTCATCCTGGTCTTGGTAGATCATGCCACCAGGTACCCTGAGGCAATACCCCTTCGGACTGTTACTGCCAAAGTGGTTGCCAGGGCTCTCCTGGGCATTTTCACCCGTGTTGGATTCACCAAGGAGGTTTTCTCTGACAGAGGATCCAACTTCATGTCTAGTTACATGAAAACCATGTGGAAAGAGTGCGGGGTAACCTACAAGTTCTCCACCTCTTACCACCCCCAGACCAATGGTCTGGTTGAGAGATTTAATAAAACTCTCAAGGGCATGCTAGGGGCTTTGGAAGAACCCCTAAGGAGGAAATGGGATCTCCTCCTGCCATGCCTGCTGTTTGCTTACAGAGAGGTACCTCAAGAGGGTGTTGGTTTCAGCCCCTTTGAGTTACTCTTTGGACATCCCGTGAGGGGGCCCCTCGCCTTAATCAGAGAAGGCTTGGAAGCCACCCCTCCAGGTCCCGCCAAGCAAGTGGGGGACTATGTGTTAGGCCTCAGACGGAGGATGACACAGATGATGGGTCAGGCAACAGCAAATCTCAAGGCCAGCCAGGAATTGAATAAGTACTGGCATGACCTTAAAGCCTCGCAAGTGGATTGGACTCCGGGACAGGAAATCCTTGTGATGGAGCCTACCAAGCCTAGAGCTCTGGCAGACAAGTGGACTGGACCCTTCAGGATCATCTCCAAGATGGGCGAAGTCAATTATCTGGTTGACATGGGAGCCTCTGGGGTAGCCCCTCAGATATTCCATGTCAACAGGCTCAAGCCTTTCCACCGGCGAGCAGAAGTCTCATGTCTCTTGCTAGCTTCAGGGCAAGAAGAGGATGAGAGTGAGCCCCTTCCTGATTTGCTGCATAGCAACCCTCAGGATGGCTCAGTGGAGGGAGTACATCTCTCTCTGGATTTGACAACAGAGCAACAGAGGGCCTGCAGGGCTTTGCTCCAACAGTATGCCTCTCTGTTTTCACTGATGCCAGGCCTTACACCGTGGTGTAGGCATGAAATTGACACTGGTGACAGTGTGCCTGTCAAAAGCAGGTGCTACCGTATGTCAGATACCGTCAAGAACCACATCCAGGCTGAGGTCGCAAAGATGTTGGATCTGGGTGTTATTGAACCCTCAACCAGTCCCTGGTCCAGTCCAGTGGTCCTTGTCCCCAAGGCAAGTTCCCAGGCGGGTACCAAGGATTGGAGGTTCTGTGTGGACTACCGAGGAGTCAATGCCGTCACCAAAACTGACGCGCACCCATTGCCCAGGGCTGATGAGCTTGTGGACACCATAGGTGCTGCCAAATTTGTGAGCACCTTTGACCTTACCTCAGGCTATTGGCAAATAGCTCTGACGGACCATGCCAAGGAAAAGACGGCCTTCTCAACACCTGAGGGACTCTACCAGTTTAGGGTCATGCCTTTTGGGTTGAAGAATGCCCCTGCCACCTTCCAGAGATTGGTCAACCATGCGCTCAGTGGGCTGGAAGCCTTTTGTGTGGCTTACTTAGACGACATTGCCGTCTACAGTTCCACCTGGGAAGAGCATTTGACACATCTGGATAAGGTGTTGCAGGCCTTGAAAAGGGCTAACCTCACTATCAAGGCCACCAAGTGCCAGATAGCTCAGGGGAAAGTTACCTATCTTGGTCATGAGGTAGGAGGGGGTCAAATCCAACCTCTCTCCAGTAAAGTACAGGATGTACAGAACTGGGAGACTCCCACTACTCAAACCCAGGTGAGAGCCTTTTTGGGCCTCACTGGGTACTATCGCAATTTCATGGCAGACTATGGAACCATAGCTGCACCCCTGACAGCTCTAACTTCACCCAAACAGCCTAGGAAGGTTAATTGGACCGAAGACTGTCAGAGGGCCTTTGATGGCTTGAAAGAAAGTCTGTGTAGGGCACCTGTGTTGTGTGCGCCTGACTACAGCCGACCCTTTATCGTCCAGACGGATGCCTGCGACACCGGAATTGGAGCTGTCTTGTCCCAGTTAGATGACAAAGGGAGAGAACATCCTATCATATTCATCAGTAGACAACTCAAGGGTAGAGAGCTTAGGTGGGCTACTGTTGAAAAGGAGTCTTTTAGCATAGTTTGGAGCCTTAGGCGTTTTAGGCCCTACCTTACGGGGTCTACCTTCAAGGTCCAAACAGATCATAAGCCCCTGAAGTGGCTTATGCAAATGAAGGGTGAGAATCCGAAATTGCTCAGGTGGTCCATTAGCCTGCAAGGGCTAGACTTCACCATAGAGCACAGACCAGGGAAGAGTCACGATAATGCAGATGGCCTTTCCAGAAGGTATGTTGACCGTCTGGATGAGGGTGTCTATCCCGTGGGAGATTAGACACCCTCCACCTCAGTCTGGGGGGGGCGACTGTGATGCTGGAAATGCATCAGAGGGACAGGGACTCTGAATCCTTGTCCTTTACTGCTTTTTATCGTGTGATCTGTCATGTTTTCTGCCCAGGAGTCCATGTGGGACTCCTGGCAGTGCAGCTCTCTCTTTTGGTTTGGTGAACAGACCCATGGGATACCCTTATGGCACCCATGGGTAGGGGTACAACCCTGTGCCCCTAGTGTATGTTTTTGGGCACCTGTGGGTGGCCCACAGAGCAGGGTATGGGCTGGTGGCAGCTCCATGCTGAATTTGACAGGTGCTCTGGGTGTCCTCCATTTTGGGATACCCAGCCCCTGCCATGGGGATCAGTTGATTCCTGATAGGAAACAAGATGGCCCCTGTGGCCTCTTGCTTTCTATTGCCTGTTACCTTGTTTTCCCAAAGTCCTGGGAAGCCCTGACTCTGTCCCTTCCCCCTGACTGGCTGTTGGGTGGAAGTTCCATATATGGTGTTGTTGTGAAGGCCCAGCTAGACTGACTGGAGCCTTCCCAGTGACTGTATGTTGGGGGTACCTCCTGTGGGTGGGACCTGGGTGAATGGAGTGTGTGACCAATATACACTCCTTGTTGTGGTTGTCTGGTTTCTGGCATGAGAGACAAAGACTGAGACAGCCCTGCCCGAAACTGGCCTGAATGCAGTGTGTAGTGTTGAATGGCTGGGTACTTGTCCCAATCCACATTCCTTGTTGTGAGTGTCTGAAAGGGAGGAGTGTGGCCTGAATGCACTGTGTGCCTGATTGGCTGACTGACTGCATGAATGCCCTTCTGTATGATTGGCTGCTGAGTGTGTGCCAGCAGTGTGGATGAGAGACAGAATAGTATATCTGGGGACCTCTCACCACTGGTAGAAGGGTTCAGGGAACGTTCAGAAGCGTTCAGAAGCGTTCTGGGGCTTAGTCTCCACTCTAAGAGTATCTGGAACTGCTGATCCTCGACGTCCAGCTGGAAGAAGAAGACTTGCTGTTGCATTTGCTTCGACCGATCCAAAGGCTGCCGAAATCGTCGAAGAGTGACCCGAGAGAGGACCTGGTAAGGCGCCCTCTTCCCGTGCTCCGAGGGACCATCGAGCACCACTCCATCTTCGCCGAAGCGCCCTGGAAGACAGACCCTCGAAAGGCTGCCGACCCGAGACGGGACCGCCGAGGAGATCGAAGTGAAGCACCCGGACATCACCGCCGTCGAAGTCCATTGCCGTCGACCAGGGTTCGCAGGTTTGCGTAACCGCTGGAGGCCCGTCGAAGTTGTGTTGCCCAGCCGTGGGAACCACTTGACGCAGTGCCGCCGACGACCGGAGCCGTCCGCTCCTTTGCCTAAGAACATTCGAATCGAAGGACTCCCTCGTCCGCACCGTCGACCGCTTTATCCTGCCGGAGAAAGTCAAGGACGACCAACGCGCCGAGGAGAAACCTGCCGGTGGGTTTCCCGCCACCCGAAGACCACAAAGACCCGAACGACTCGACGCCCTTGCTGGGCCTCCATCTCCACAATCTTTGCGGTCCAGAACTATTGTCACCGAGGTGCCCCTCACGCCTCTGCCTTGCAGGACGCCGACGCTCCGACGCCGACGAGCACCGCTTGGACGAAGCTGCCACCTCATCGACGCTGTTCTACCCTGTTTGTCAACGGACATTCGACGCCCCGTGTCTCCCGCTTGAAAGGGAAGGCATTCAAGAAGGGCCGTCGATTCCCCGTCGCCGAACACCGAGTTCCTCGACGCTTCTCGACGCCTCTCGACGATCCATGACTCCCGCTTGAAAGGGGGCCTCTCAAGAAGGATCTGTCGACGCCTCTTCGAAGAACTCGACTCCACCAGGTACATTGGGGGGGTAAAAACATTATAGGAGGGAATAAGACTTGCAGAACGATATATGGACTGGGCTTGTGCTATATCTTGATTTTACAGGTTGCCCAGGTGGGGGGATCTCCACACAGAACTGTGTCTAGTGGTAGGGGCCAGTATTCTGCCTATTGCTCAACCATCTTATTTTCTCTCCTCTCTCTATTGCTGGTTTCACTCTATTGATCTGTGTGACATTGTTACAGTATTGTTGATGCACTTTAATGAGATCTAATACAAAGGGTGGTACCACTTTAGAATTGTATATATTTGCCATTGTTGATTTTCCTGAGTACAAAGTGAGTTATTATGATAAGTGTACATAACCTTGAACATTGATTATATAAAGACTGTGTTCTAACCAATACAGTGTGTGGACATTCCTTTGTGGGGGCTTGGGGACTACACTGTACTTAAGAACCAGCCTGCATCACCTCCTGAGAAGCTAGGCCTTGATTGCTTGTCCATTGCTACCGTACTAGAGAATCTTGGCTGGGGTCTTCTGTGCCTCTCTTCTACCATATAGAGAGCAGAAGTACAGACACCCCCCACCGGTCTTTCTTTACATGGATGTTGGTGCGACCACAGTCATATGAGTCTACCGCAAAGAGATCTTGGAAATCCAAGAAAACTTGTTTCAACTTTTTCTTCTGTTCACACAGGCATCAGCTAGGTTGACTCTCTCTTCCACCATCTGCCTGAAGCCTGGAAAGACTTCTGGTTTGGCTATCTCAGCGGCCTCCTCCAGCTGGGTGGAGAAGTCCCTGGTCAGAGTGCTGATTTAGACTGGAGGCCTCAGGTGGGAAAGGCAACCCTCATCCCTCCTGAAGTCACAAGTCACATCTTCCTTACCATAGGGGCAGGAAGTGTACACCAGGAAGTTCCCCCCATGCCGGGTAAAAATCCTGTCTGGTGTTGTATTGTCCTCACTGTCACTGTCAAAACAGTCCTTGGGGATTGGTCCTAACAGTTAATTTCCTAAATCAATGGAAAAATGTCGGTCATCAACCGCCATTCCAATAATGGTGCCTGCGGCTAGAGTAATACTCTTTAAGTCACTGTTATCCACCTCTATTAGAATGGTGTCATGTTCTATATTGACTAATGGAGTTGGGTTTACCCCCAACCCTTGCTGTTGGAGAGAAGCATTTAGATGTATATAAGCATCAGGGTTTTGCAATTGTTGTCCTCTTTTAACTTTCACTTCCAGGGAGAATTGTCGGGTCCTTTCTGGGATGGTGACTTCCTCTTTGATCTTAATTTCAACTGCATAAGGTAGCAATTGAGCTGACCTAAATGCTTTTTCTGGATCATCAAAGCCCATGGGATTATCCGCTAATCAGGACCAAGCTTTGAAGTTTATTAGGTCCAAACTAATGGCAAAGCGATTGAGAATGTCACTGCCTAAGTAAAAGGCGGCAGTGACGTCTCGCACGACCCAACAATTATGGACTATGCTCTTGTTGCCAATGGAGATTTTGAGCATACACCTGCTTGGCAGGAGATGTTTGGAATTAGGTGCTTCCAGGTCCATTTCCCATTTGTCTATCAGTTTGAATGTGAGAATGGCTGGATCTTTTGGGAGTTGGCGGAACATGGCTTCGCTGATGAAGCTCTTACCGTTGTTCATGCACACTCGAGCGAGAACAGAGTCCTTCCCATCATTTTACTGAACAAGGATGAACAACTGCTCTCCAATTTGCTGAATATCAGCCAGGCTCTGAGCTGATTTCACATCTTTCTGGACTATAGGAGTGGGAGTTTCTGATTGTGGATTAGTAAAGAATTTCAGGGTGTTTCCTTCCAGTGTGGAATACCACCTTAAACTGGAAGGAAGGTTGATTTTCAGAAATAGAGAGGACCCCCCCATCACCAGTCTGTTGTCCTACTGCTATTACTGTCACGTCTGGAATTTGGTTGTTCTGGAAGTGAAATTCTACTTGGTCAGATTTTTGTTCAACCATGTGGCAGGTGCCGTTTAAACTAACATGGTTGACACTCTGTTTTAATTTTATTGGTCGGCTAGTCTGGGTCCAGAGGACCTTGTTTACGCAATCCATTAGGGGTGACAACCTTCTCAGGAGGTCATTCCCTAGTAAACAAGGGGTGCCCCCTGGAGTCACTACTATGACCGGGTGTTTCACCTTGTGTCGCCCAATTTTAATGTCCAAGTCTGCAGTCCCCTCAACGGGAATTTCCTTCCCGTCAAAGTTCTGCAGTTGTCCAGGAAGAGAGGTGAGAGGAATTCGGTAATTCTCCCCCCTTCCTGCATTTAGTTCCTCAAAGGTCCTTTTGGACAGAAGGGTAGCTTGGGATCCAGTGTCCACCAGTGCCAAAATTGTACCATGCCCCTGTACTTGTATCGGGGCATAGTATCTTCGATCCTTCTCCTCAAGGGGGCACAGATAATGCACATTTTTGGACAACTGGTGGGCTAACTGGTGGGCTAACTTTCTGGTTTTGGACATTGCTAGCAAAGAGATTTGGGCAGAATTCTGTGGAGAGCCTTGGGAATCGGAAAGAAAAAGTTGGCAACTGGAGATCAGAGCCATCGTGGGTTCCCCTGGTTCTGGTTCTGGCCCGCCCCCCCCTTCTTGGAGGCAGTCCCCAGGATGGGTTTGAACCAGGGGATTTCGGTATTGTGGGTTCTGGGATGAGATGATGGGCGGCGGTAGCTCAGTCTCCATATCTCCCCAGTCTGAATTGACATCCCTTGGGACCCATTTTTCCTTGGGAGGAGTTCCCCCATCTCTGAAGGAGAAGATCCTTTTCCCAGGATCTTCTGAGGATCCCTCTCCCTCAAATTGGAAGACCTGTACCTCCTCCACATAGTGGGTCTGTTTGGGTCCTTTGTTTCTCCTACCTCCCCTCTGCTCCTTGGGAGGCAGGCTTTCAGGGGCAGGAGATTTTGTTTCCGGTTCCTGGTTTTCCAGGGGCTGTTTACAAGTTGGGAAGGAAGCTTCCTCCAAGGCTTTACACCCCCCTTCCCCTTGTGCCTCCTCCCTGGGAACCGGTGGGTTATCGGGGTGCTGCCCCCGTCATTGTTCTGGAGCACCAGGTCCCGAGTTTGGGGCATTCTGCAGTGGCATGCTCATCTGAGGGTTCTGTTGAGCCCTCAGTATGTGACCCAGATCTCGTGCCATATTTTGGACCTGGCGCTCAAGTTGTGAAACCCGCTCAGGCTGATACAGGGCTCTATTTTCTCCCCTGGGCTGATCCCAGGAAGGGTAGCTATCTCTTCTCTGGTAGTACCCCTGGTTGGGAAGATTTTGGTACCCCTCCACCCTTGGCCTCCCCTCTCCCGGATTAGGTTGTCTGGGCTAAGGGAATTGGGGAAAGAAGGATGGATGATTTTGGGGCTGGAAATTGGGTGGATACCTGGGGAAAAAGTTCTGCCCAGGATTTGGAGAATTTCTGCCCTCCTGGGGGAAGTTAGGAGGGAAGTTCCCCGGGTCAGGTGCTTGGCTGGATCCCCCCCATTGGGCTGGAGGAGTCCACACATAACCCAGGACTGGTCGGTTTCCCTTGTAGCGGGGACTTACATAGTCAGGGGAGCGGGGGACCCCATTTGTGGGACTACCTCCTCGACTCCCTGTCTGTGACTGGCCCGAGGGCCTTCTGGGCTGTGAATTATTTGGTGCAGGCAGGTTTTTAGGCCCCCCCATCTCCAAATCTAAAACGGGGGCAACCTTTACCTCTGCCACCTTGGCAGCAGCAGGGGTGCTGTTGGTTTTGGGGTTTTTCGGCGCATTATTTTTATTTTCTATGGGCTTCAGCACCTCATAGATCCGGGTAGCCTGTTCAATGACCCAGTCTAAAGATCTTTTCTCATGAAAATCTCTCACGAGCTGGGTCATTATGTATTTGGGTAAGGCATGGAAAAACGTATTGCTAAATTCTCTGCTATCCGTGCGCACCCTTCTGGTGGTCGGCGCAAAAGCACGTTTTAATTCTTGCACAAACTCTTGTGGGGCCTGATCCTCCCCACATTGCAAATTGTAGGCTGCCTTGCGAGTCTCTTGAGGATTTCTGTGAACAGAAAAATGTTTCAAGAGGGCCGCCTTATAGGTGGACCATCTTAAATGATTTTGGACCTCCAGCCCCGCAAAGAAACTGGAGTATTCTGGTGAGAAGGCCCACTTTACATATTGAATACAGCTTTGGCTGTCCTTCAAATGGAAAGTCTCCATCATTTGCTCGTAAAGCTCCAAGTGTTCCCAAACAGAATACTTGGCGTTCTTGTGATAATGCGTGATGACACTCCTTATTGCCTTTATTTGCTTCGATGGGTCCTTAAGCAAGGCCCTTTTTGCCTTATTGGCCTTTTTGGTTCGGGTAACCCTGGTCCATTCATCCTCTGACTCAGAGGCACTGCTCCCAGAGGTTCCTGTCTGTTCTTCCAGGTTTTCCCGGATTCTGCGAGCCTGGGAATGGCTGGCAGAATGTGGGGACCTGGTCTCCTGTGTCCTGCGCCGTTCAGAGGAGTCTTCAGATTCCTCCTTGCTGCCAGGATTTGATGGGTACCCCCCCCCCCACTGACCTAACTGGGCAGACGTTTTCAGGATGCCCTTAATGGGCCTATTCTCCTGGGGTTCCCCACTAAATTGCACTGTGCTTGGGTGCCCATACCCGGATGCCCGCCCATCCATTCCTGGGAGGTACTGGCCTATGAGCCCCATGCTTCTGGCTGGATAGTAATCTGCCATCCCTGTGGCCCGGTGCTCATGTGCGCCAGGGGACATGGGGGTGGCAGAGTCCAGGGACTGAGAGAGATAAAGGCCTCTGGTACTAGGGCTCCTGAGGTTATGCTCAGGAGTTTCCCTTTCCCAGCGAACCTGGTCTCTATCCGCCCCTGCTCCCTGTTGCAATGCAAGAGCCAGCGCCTTCAGTTCCTCAGTTAAGGCCTTACTAGAGTCTATCAGTCTCTCCTGCATCGCTACCTGTTGTTGGAGCCTATCATTGTGCTGGCGGAGAGCCTCATTCTCTCTCTGCGTTTCCTGATTGGTCCTGGAGCACTGGGCCAGTCTTTGCTGCAGGAGGGTTACCTCCTGAGTCCCATCCCTACTGGCCTGCTCCTGTCTTGCCAGAGCCTCCTCCACCCTCCTGGTGTGCTCTAGCAAGTCCTGGTGTTCTTTTTGGAGGTCACCCAGTCCCTGGTGGGCCAGGTGATTTTCTTCCATTTTTCTTTTTAAGTGGCAGACTTCCTGGCCTAAGGTGTCCCTTTCCTGACTAAGAGTCTGCATCTGTGCCGTCAGGTCGTCCCTTTGCCTTTGGAAGGCACCAGCTTTCTGGCGCTCCTGATCAAACTCTGCCTGGTTATCCAGGTTTTTCAGGATCAGTTTATTGCTCTCCTCTTTCTCTCTGTCTAGTTGGATTTGCAGGGTGGCTACCTGCTCTGTGCATGCCCTGTTGAAATTGATCTGTTGCTCCAGCTTTTTCTGGCTCTGCAGTAGGGAGTCCAAATGTCTTGGCGTTCCTTCTGCAAGGCCAGAATTCTGGTATCCTGGTCAGCCTTTTCCTGTTGCAGTATATCCATGTCCTCTTTTATTTTAATGATATACTGCCTACTATCATTTTCTGCCTCCTGGCTCCTCTGCAGCCGCTGCTCAGAAGAGACCAGGTCAGATTGGACCTTTTCTAACGCCATCTGTTGCCTATTTGCCAGATCGTGGCCTTCAGCACATCTGTCTTGCATGGCTCCCATATATAGATACAAATATGCCGCTATCCTGGCAATCTTATTGTGTTCATCTTTGGCTTCAGGAGCCATATATAGTTCACTCAGGGCCACATGTAATGGACCCTGATCTCTCCATATGTCTGACCCTGTTTCAGTGACCTGTTGCGCGATGGCCTGCAACCAGACCGTTTGGTCCTGGTGAGTCCACTCACCTCTCACAAATAACTTATGTAAGAAGTGCTCTCTGGCTATTTTCATGTCTACTAAGGTCGTCATTCTAGAGATTGGTCTCTGTCCTGACTTACAGAAATTAGTATTTTATTTTTGCAAAACAGACCTTTTCCTTAGAGTGTCCCTTTTGAGGAGTGCTTTGCAGCGCAATGCAGCGTGGTGATCCGACTGGATGTATGTATCCCGTCAGTTAGCACACTGTATTAAGCTGCACAAGTGATAGATCTAACCCAGACGTCCGGCTCGAGCCCCCAATGTGTAAGAGGATTCAATTCAACACTACAGCTAAGTCAATGCCTAGCCTGGGATACTGAATGGAAACCCTTATTGATATATCTTTATGTCCAGTTCATGAGTTCTGGATGACTACCCCTATATAACACCCCTCTCTTGGAATCCCCCTGACCCCACTGAGCCAAGAAGTAGTTTTGTTTTGCAAGTTTAAAAGGTTTATTTGAAAAAAAATTAAACAGTATATATAAATATATCACACTTTTATAATGAATTAATAATTGAATATCACACTTAATCTGAGCAGTAATCAATAATGGATAGTCTGGCACTAGCACACTTCTTTATAATCAATGATGAGTGGGTATAGGATGGATAAGATAGCAACAATACTTTTATGGTTTCAAATAGATGCAATGTGGAATGAAAATGCAGTACAGAAAATAACTTGATAGGATTTCAGCAAAAGACAATGTAATCCCTTTCTTGGACAATTCACCCCCCCCTTTATGCAATGTAAGGAGATGAAGATGAGAGCACACAGTTCTTAGGAATGTAATCAAATAGAATTCAGTTCAATTCCCCCTCAGCAGCTTATACAACAGATAGGAGTTTTGAAACACAGGCAAAATGCTTTGAATATGGTGACAATGCAGTGAGAAATATGCTGAAAATGCTTTTAATTCCCTTCAGGAGGTTCAGGGTGAGTATTATCTAGTTAATATTAGTTCAGGCTCACTCTAGCAATGATTCAGGGATGGTTCTTAGGAGGCAAACAAAATTTTAGCAGTTCAGGCATAAGATGCTGATTTTTACAGTAAAGAAATCGGGCCAAATCGCGGCAAAAATTCACGAGTGCGTGAATCGTGATTACGGCAGAAGTATAAAGAGTAGCAAGTCGTTTCTAAGCTTGTTGAAAAGCTGAGATTCTAAGCTTTCAGAGGAAAGTTAAATCAAGTTCCTAGCACAATCGGTTACGGAGTTACGGACAATTAAATAAAGGTAGTTTTTCGGATTTAAAGTAAACACAAAATGACAGGTGACAGCTTGCAGCTTCAGAATTGACAAGTGACAGTGGTGCAGCTTTACAAATGACAGGTGACAGTTAGGAGGCAGTTCTGGTTAGAATAAAATAGTTTGGATTAGATTATTTTAACTAAGAGATTGGTTCTGCACAGTTCTGCTAGGTACTCACAATATATTTTTGAAATAGGCCTCGCCACGGATCTGGTCAGGCTTTGGACTGGACTCCGGTTCTGGTCTCGGCACTTCACAGTGGTCTGGGTCAGCTCTCTGGTTCTGCTCACAGTGGTCTGGGTCACTCTGAATCTCTGGTTCTGGATACTGCTCTTCTTTCTCTGGGTACAGCACTGCTTCTGGATCTTCCTGCACAGCTTTCTCTGGACACAGCGCTGATCTGCACAGCTCCTGGATGCTGCTACCGCTGTTAGGTTTGCTGGATGCTGAGGCCTGCTGAGAAGAGTTCTCAGTTTGTGGGCTTAGGCCCTTGCTTTGAGTTCTGAATCAAATTCTTTGGAGTTTTAAAGTCTAAGTGTTGGATCTGGTATCTTCTGGATGATGTGTGGTCCGGCAGAGCGCGTTGCAGCAACTGGATTTGAATGTCTCTACCTGTCCCAGCAGTCTCTTTTTATGTGTTTTGAAAGTGGGTGTGTGCCTGGGCCTAGCTAAGCCTGCCCCTTTCTACTTGTCATTGGCCCAATTCTCCCCTCTCCCATGATTGGGGGAAGGAAATGTGAGTCAGAGTGATGCTGTAGGTTTTATGGGTCAGAGGATCCTCCCCTGGTCAGTTTGCCCCCAAATCTATATTTGATTCAAATACATATTGCACAGATACACAGTTGTTTAAAATTACATGCACCCATCACATATCACATGAGGTATACTCTGTTCAAACTCTGCTCTTCCTGGGGGCTTGCATTAAAAAATGGCAACTCATTTTCGATTTTAGTGGGTTATGCAACCTTGGTTCTTCATTAAAAGTTATACACATATACACAGGGTGTCCATACCTACTCCAGTAAATTCCCATATCTCTAGCTTAAACACAGAGTATGTGGTGTCAATAAATAGCGGCGTTTTGCCCCAGAACATCACACAAATTGGAGTTTGGGCTTGATTCGAAGGTACATTTTTTAAATTAAGGCTCTCAAAGTTATACATTCCTGTCATTTGATTACAAAGAGTTATCAGTATTTTTATAAACTGTATTTTTTGCTTTCAATTCAGTTCTCAGAATGTTGGAGTCCGCCTCCAAGACTTGGGTGGGTCAGAAACCATGCCTCTGCTGGCAGGCAGGCCTTTGTTGACAGGAAACAGTCACAATCAACATATTCTATTCAAGTGCAAGAGCCTATTGTGTGGTCTCTGGGAGGCTTAGGTCAGCAGACCAGGGGGTCACTTTGCATTTGGTTATTATGACCATGTGATATCCTGGGCTGTAGTGTGAATCTCTTGAGGTGAGAGGGTTTCCCAGGCTTCTGGCCTCTGGGAATAGCAGGTGGCTAATTTTTGATTAAAATGCAGCCTTTGAAGTCAGCTGAGTCAAATTCCTTTGTCAGCAACTGCACTCAGTTCTCCTGTCAGAGTTTAGACCGCTAGCGCCGCCTTGGGGATTTTGTTGGTACTGCATCCATTTTTGGGATCTTTCTTGGATTAATGCATTCCAAACAGGAATGGTTCTTACATGGTAGTAAATAATCCTTGCTTAACATTGTTTTGATGGGGCTCCTTACAGTAAAATGGTTATGTCGAACCCCACAAAAGGGTTGAATCTTTAAAGTGGTCCGATGAGCCACGATTTCAGCAACTTTTTGACATCAGTAACAGTGGATTTTTTTAACAAAGATCTTTCTTTACACTGGTGGGTGGCAAGTTAGGTAACCATTTTGGTGTGCGCACAAACTGAGTGGTTCTCCTGGATTCTGGTGCACATGTGGGCTTTTTGGCCATCTTGGATTTTCTAAGCCCACAGCACCAAATGTTGCAGCATGATAGCTCAAACGTGGGTCAGGACACCCAACAGGGCTAATGTGTTATTGATAAGTCATCCTTACCATTCCATCCCGAACGATCCACGATCCTTCTTTGGTTTGATTCTAGATTATCTATCTTTCAATTGGTAAATTGATATGCCGTAGATTGTTATTCTCTTACTTTTGTTGATGGGTCATAGATTAGGGGATAGGGGATCGGTTTCCTCTCTCAACATTGTTTCAGCGTGTTTTGCCCTATAGGCATTCTTTCTAGTTATAGGATGAAGAGGCAAGATTTGAGATGTGTTCTGAATAAGAGGTGATCTCTTGTGTTACGTATGTTCTTTGGCAGCTCGTTCCAGGTTTTTGGGGCAAGGTGAAAGAGGATCCTCTGAGGTTTCTTTTGTTGTATGGTTTTGGTTCCAAACGGATGTCGCTGCTGGAACTGAGTGGCCTTGTTGTGCAATGTATGGTTATTTATTTTCCTAAGGAACTCTGCTCCTTGGTCGTGGATTGTTCCTTGTGTTATGAACATTGATTTGAACTTGATTCTCTGTTTGATGGGTAGCCAGTGTAGCGTATTTAGCGCTGGTGTGATGTGTTCTCTTCGAGGTAGTTTAAGTCTGGCCGCTGCATTTTATATGTGTTGGAGTTTTTTTAGAAGTCCTTCAAGCATCCCTAGATATAAGCTATTGGCGTAGTCTACTTTGGACATGCCGAGGTACATTAAAAGAAAATGCATGATAACGCACGGCACAAGAAAATACACTATAAGATCTGCTTGTATTCAATATTTCACATAGCACTCTGCTTGTTATGCATCCCGCCAATTCATAACCAGTCCCATTCACACCACTAATCAACCGTTCTGCTATGTAGATAACTTGACTCTAAAGCCATTTGCCCTATGCAGGGCAATGTTGTGCATTTGCTCCACTTGTGGTCTTGCACGAGGATCCCTCCTCCTAGGTCCTGACTGCTTTGCCACTGAAATGATCAGCATGAGTCGAAGATATATGAAAATCCATCATTTTCGGTGGATCGGTAGCACCCTCCTTAAACCCCATGCTGTGTCAACGGCAGCAGTCTCAGCTTGAATAACTACCAACAAGACTTTATAATAGGAATCCCACTCACAATCTCCTTCCAATAGCTGGCAGCGACTCCAGCAGGTGACTTCATAAAATAAGGCCAGTTAAAAGCCAGAAGATATAGGTGATACAATAGGCATCCAAATAGCGGACTAATGAACTGTTTCTGTCACTGCTCTGAATGCATGTGTCCATCTTTATACACTGGCTAAGGAACCTGGCATGGTGCATCATCTTCTGCTGCAGCTGTGGCAGACCTTTCATAATTTGCCCAGTTAAGATACATGTCAATTGCATTTTTACACCATCCCTCAAATGTCTGCATATGGTACACTTTGTAAATGCTGACAGTGGCAAGCATGACTCTGCGTCACCACCAGCTTCTGGAATGGCCATCCTTTTCCTAGCTTTTTCTTTATGCTGCCGTGAGCCTTCCATTAAGGGGGCGCCTATGCTGGCCTGCAACAGAGCAAGATTTGCACTGAAGCAAATCAGAAGATGCCCTGGGCAGCTCACATCTGCTCCTGCTTCCTTAAACTTGATTCATAATGTCTAAAACTAGAGAAAATCCAGCGCTGCCTCTACGCAGGGCCAGTTGTGCTGCACTTTTAGGTTTTGTGAATGGGGTATTCGGCAGCAGCAGCCAATTCGAAACGCTACGGGCATTTCCCAGTTTACTCGAGGCGAAATCCAATCTGCCACTGGCACTGGAAGCAGGGCAGGTACGGACAAGTTTGCTTAATCTGGGAACACCTTTCCCCCCGTTTGACTTCCCATAGCCATATCAGTGAATGCAGACTGTTGGCAAGGAGCAGAAAGGGGTTTGCACCGGGAGACCACGGCAATGATGGCAGGTTCCCTTAAAGATTGAAATTTCACTTGGCACTGAAAAATGGATGTAGCCTGGCACTTGAAACTCTCTCACTTAGGTCTACTTGTACACTGCCAATTATGTGTACTGATGATCCTGGCTGTAGCACTTTTCACACTGAAAACAGGCATTGGTGGCCGCTAATAATATTGAAACCACTGACTATGTACCATATATGTCTGCCTATAGCTGTGTTATTTACAAGTTACTGTGCCAGGTACTCTAGCTAGACAGAAGGTAGATTCGCAATGTTGCTTCATTAAATAGTATTCCTTTAACATGTCCAAATCCACTGCAATTACTATTCGATTTCTTGTGCTCTGATGCGAAGCGAGACTTTTGTTCACCAAAGGCGAAGAGAGACTATGAAGAGTTTTGAGCATATACATAGAATCGTGCTACATCGGAATAGCACAAAGTAAGGAATGGAGAATGGAAGTGGAAAAAAGAAGGTGATTGATCTGATCAACGGTCCAAAGAAATTAGCCAAGCTGGTCATGGCTTTTAATGAAACGATTTTTCATAATGAAACAATGCACAGCGTGGTACACCAACAAAGTGAAAAATAATGAAAATGTATGTCTTTTTTCTTCAAACGTTGTAACATTAGAGCTTCGTCTTATGCTTATGGTCGGCAGTTACTTTCACGGATTTAAGCGGCCTACGGACACACAGGGGCTCACCGTAATAAGGTGCCTTTTTCAAAATGGCAGGTCCTGTACAGTATGAAGTTATTACTATGTAACCGAATTCTGCCACG
The DNA here is from genome assembly GCF_040938575.1 of Ambystoma mexicanum. Classification (NCBI taxonomy): domain Eukaryota; kingdom Metazoa; phylum Chordata; class Amphibia; order Caudata; family Ambystomatidae; genus Ambystoma; species Ambystoma mexicanum. Next base: position 88,710,907 of record NC_090941.1, read on the forward strand.
AGGGACAAAGACATTGCTTTAAAGGTGCATCTTTCAAGATGTATCAGGTACCAGACACCACTACATGTTGTCCCTCAGCTGAAAACATGGTGGCAAAAAAAAGGTAACCAATGCAATGGCAAGCCATATCAAACGTTTCACTCCTAATGGAAAATTCCACCAGTGGTTCATAAACAGAAAGCTCCCCAGTATCAGGAATGGCGTGCCACCTCCCGCTGGGGCTGAACTAAGAGGGAAAGAGTGAGCTGCCAATCAGGAGTTAATATGCAGGGAGTGAGGTATAGGGCTACATTACAGGTATTGTTTTACATAACTCCTATTTGCAAAGTGCCACCCAACTATAATTTGGGATTGCATGGAATATTGTCCTCCTATTGGATATAGAAAATTCTACACGGGTACATTTTGGTTATTTATACGTATGGCGGTAACATTAAGAACAAGTTGAATATAAACCCCAACCAGTAATAGGTAGGGATTGCATTGAATGTTTACATCTTGGCGTATATAGAAAGTACTGCCTGGGGAAGATAATACATATACTACCCGACGTGTACTGAGACATGGCCACATCAGAAGAGCGGGGATGACGCCCAATCTCATTCAGACTGCACATGGCTGGTAATGATTAGAACAAAAAGCGCAGTCTGCCTCTAATCTCAAGATTGTGCTGCTTATTGCTTTCTGGTTCTGACTGAAAACTCTGCTCTTTTTTCTTAATCTTGTATTAATCTTATTGTGTTAAGTATTTTCCTAAATATTTATGGGTTTGTCGTGTTGTATCTACTGAAAGAGCGCTCTGTCACTTCGTTGTTTAAATGATTGCCTTGTTGTAGAATGTTTAATGCATTAAAAAATAATGTGCTCACAGGACATGGAAGAGTGGGGATCAACATAGCAAAATGGAGGTAGAGGCCAAATATGAAATACTCATCAAGGTACCTTCTGACCAAAATACTACAGCACTTAGGCTGAGCACAAAACCAAGATGGAGGTGGTTAAGGAAGATGGGTGGAGGAAGTGCTTTAAGCCATTTTAGCCAATCGCTGGGTCTAAATAAAAGGTCAAGGGAATTATGCAATAAAACTGTATCTAGTGTCTCGTCAGGAGCACTGAAAGTTAATTCCCCTAAACTGATGAGTGTAAAAGCAGTTGAGTGGCAAAACCTAAAATGCAGTGTTTCCACTCCACGAAGGATATCCTCATAGTTCTACCGCAAGACACGGAGTAGGAATAAGAGACTAGATTAACCTTTTCTTTTCATTTGAAATGAAGCTCCTATGTGCCGTGACATTTTAAAGACCATCGTACAGCTGAAGGGAGTCACAAAAGACACCCACCTATTTGCACAGGTATCCGTCCAGGAGAAAATGTGGCTGGGCACAGACGCACTCAACATTCATGTGGCAGGAGCCCAGGATGTCAGGATTTGGTTGTTATATCTCAAGTGCAGCCTAAAGTACCCTGATACAGCCATATTTATGCCAGGAATAGTCACCATTTTCTGCCGTTTGACCCCACATGATGGGCCTCATTCCGAGTAGGGAGGTAAGGGATACCGGGCACCGGTAAGGAGACCGGTGCCGGTAATCTCTTACCACCCTACTACGAGGTCCCTTAGCGGGTCCCTTCCTTAACGCCTGGTCTGACCAGGTGTTAAGGACGGGACCCGTTAAGGGACCTGGGCGCAAATAACAGGCTTGGCATACGCCGGCCCGTTATTTGCGCCCTCCCCATTCCCATTGAGCCCTATGGGGGCACAAATGGGAATGGGGAATAGTTTGATGAATGGGGACTTACCGGTCCCGCCAAGGTCTGACTAGACCGGCAAGTCCCCATTGCACCAAACCGGACACGGTACCGTTATTGGTGGCAGTCATGGCGCAAATAGCGCCATGACGACCGCCAACCTCGGAATGAGGCCCGATGTGTCATGGTATGCTATGTGCTGCTTTGAATGCTCCAATAATACCTTAATATGCCTGTTAACCATATGTAAAGTATAACTTTGCTGTGCTGCCATCAAATGCCAACAGCAATCATCTACTGCCCCAATCAAATGAAACCTAGAAACCAGGAGTTGTTTTTCATTCATCCCATACAACATTGGAGTACCAAAGCCAGAGTTCTAACACCTGAGGCTCTAGTGATGAAGTCTTCCCCTTTAAGATGTCCGTAGTTAGTAAAATTGTCATGTGCAGGCTTGACTACAGCAACGGGATACACACAGCAAAAGACTTCAAACGGTCAAGACATTTCCCTAAGGCTCATCTTCAGCTAGAAATGCTGCAATCACATTACAAGCATCACGAGGACCCTCCATTACTTACCTGTGACGTACAGGATAGACATTAGGACGATCTGCCTCATGCACAAAAGCTTATATGGTCCTACTCTAGGATAATTTTCTAAAGTTTGCATTCAAGGAAAATTGGCCACACGGCGAGTCTACAGTTGTCATCATTTGTCGCATAAGTGTATACCGCTATATTGACTGCCTAATAGCTAAAATACTTTTCGTTACCAATGGGTATTATATTTATGCGCCAGATGATGATAAATCACAATCCTGTTATATTAGCTAGTGCTTCAAATGAACACTCAGGTATTCTTCAACGTTTTCTCAGTTTGTTTATTTTGTCCGATTTCCCAAATGTCGGCTAGTTTCAAATTTAACATTCAGATATATCTCATTTTCATTCCGTTTCCATTTTGTCTCTCTGCACGTGTTTCACCACTTTATTGCAGTGGCCTATCAGGAGAGATTTCTAAAACAATCAGTACAACACAGATCAGCATCATGATTATGCAGCAAGATCTAACAAAATCTCAACTTCATTTTGTTGCATATTCTTACCAGTTTGTAAGGTCACAATGCGCCTTTTGTTAGATCTTGCTGCATCTCTTAATATGGGAATGGAATGAAAATGAGATATATCTGAATGTGAAATTTCAAACTAACCAACAATTGGGAGATCAGACAAAATAAACAAACTGAGAAACAGTTGAAGAATACCTGAGTGTTCCTTTGAAGCACTACTCTAGGATGCATCACCAAACTCTTCTGTATTATCGGTGACTAGATGTGCAAGCTCGGTTTACCAAAACAAGCTAGTGGCTTGACAGCACAGATATGAACATTTTGTGTTTAGATTCCTGTAATACCAATGCTCCTGCCACTGGCTCAAACTTCTGACCAAACTACGCCTACATCCACACCACATAAGATTCAGAAGGATCTTGAAAATGTGCTTTTTGCCCTCAGTTTACATCAAACTAGAGAATTGTGCCACCCACCATGTATGCCATTTTCCTTTTGGATTCTAAAACTGGCACTGTTGAGTGATTGTGACGATGAGAGATCAACAGACCACACAAGACAGCTGCAACGCATCTGAACACCTTTCTTGGGGCTTGGCAGTCCACGTTGCTGGTAGGGATAATGACTACATCTCGGAGATGGAGTTTCTTCATCATAAAAGGATGACCTGTCTGGGCTGTTATTAAAACTATCTGTGAACAAAACAAGAAAGGAGGTTTGAGATACCCAAAAGTCTCTTGCTTTCTCTACTGTTTCAAGGATGCAATCACCTTGTGCATCATCCCTCCATCCTCAACCTCTTCGGGGATGAGGGACAGAAAAATCCCGTAAGGCCTTGGGGTTATAACTACAACAGAAAAACAACATGAATCGTACTCCATAAGAAAAATAATCAGTGCAAAATGTTACAATAAAAGGTCCAGGACCCATGACCTGACACTCAGTTTTCCAGGAATGTAGCACACTGCTGGGTTCTTTTATGCAATCAGGCTACTAGACTTCCCGGAATGCAAAGTCGAGCAGGCTCCATAGTGCTCAGTTTCAGGGTTATACATAGTGTGCTTACAATCACAGGAATATGGAGCCCAGCACACTTCTTAGCTTCTTGGCTATTGCAAATAGTAAGCATCAACTTATTACTTCCCCTAGCCTTAGGAGATACCTTAGGAATTGTTATGACACCTGACATGGTGCTACTGTTACTCTGAAAATTGAGTATTGCTTCCCCGTTGTCTGGTTTATTGTAAAGCTGAAGCTGTCCTCATCAAACATCTAAGGATTTCTCTACTGGGACTGCACACTCAGCAGACTCTGGTTTTTTACTTTCTGTCTTCTGGCTGCTGCCAGTATCTGCCAATATCTGAGAGAGCACATCAAGAACACTCTTAACCATATCTCAAACCTCCTCACTACCCTGTGCCAATGGTCTGTACTTTCTCTCCCCTAAGGAATGTGCTCACTCCAGCAGCTACTCGGTACTACTTAGCAGGCTGTTCTGACTTCTTTCTTCTAGCTCTCTGATTGTATCTACATCAGGATCGCTTCTTCCACTGTGTCAAAATCCATTCTGTCTGCTCTTTTTATACATGGCCGTTCATCACTTAAATCTTCCAATGAAGTACAAGATTGTCCGAGCACTTTCCTTGTTTACTGCGGCGCCCTTGATTGGATACAGATTTCTTCCCTTGGGTCTCCTTCATTTGGCTTGGGTCTTTTTAGTAGTTTTTCCTAGTGTGGTATTATTTTCTCTCCTACGCCTTCCCTAATGGGCTGATTGCCTCGCTTAATGCAGATCGAGTACCGAATGGCCCAACCTACTATCTTGAGATCAATCAGTGAGTAGTGTGTATGACAGTGTCGACTTCACATCCTGTCAGAAATCTTCATGTTGGTCTCTGGGCATGCCAATAAACAATTTTGCTCAGCACAATCCATGCCCCATCGCCAGTGGGTCCCAGGAGCTCTCTGGCACAGTGGTGTGTATATGTGGGAACTCTCTCTGAAGTCATGTTCTGACAGTGGCTATCATCTGCTTGTGTGTGCTTCCTCCTATTCTGCAAGGCAATAGTGAATGGATCATCCCACTTTTCTCCATTACGTGAAAGGGAAACACCTAATTTAGGCAGAATAATGTAGCATACTCAGACTCTACAAGGTTTCCCTGCCGGTTGTGGTTCTCTATTTATAAACCACTCAGCCTAAATCCTCAGTTGGCAAGTGAGCTTGGGACAAAGTAGCAAACTCATTTACCACATTTGAGTAGCCCCACTCAATGTGCGTGTACATCTTGGCCCCAGAGTCTCCCCATTCTTCCTAGATGGTCTTCTAAATGTGGATTTGTCACACCTGGTATAGTCACTGTACATAAGGTTATTACTGCCCTGCAGGTGTATAATGATGGTTAGTGGCTAAGCCGCCTACTCAGCCAGCCCCTCACATTATTATAAACAAACACTGATCCCAATCATAAAGGTGAAGCATGCACAGTCAATAGAGATACAGCCTTCACCTTTTGTGCTAATGGAGGCAGAGGCAGGCTATTCTCTGAAGGGGTGTGTGAATGTGATGGCATTAGCACTCCAAACAGCAATATTAAAGACTCCAAAATAAAGGAATGTACAATCAAGGTTCTAAACAAATATATATATATATATATATATATATATATATATATATATATATATATATATATATATATATATATATATATATATTAAACACATTATTATGCAAATAACAGGCTATAAAACACTAGCAATAACCCACCCATGTGAAAAGAGCACAGAAAATAAAATAGAGCATGTGACTAAGAATTCACTCTGGGTACAGTAGCAGGAGTGAAGATCAAGAAACAATAACACTTTAAAAGGATAGATCTGTGAGAAAAAGGGGTGACTTATCAGTCACTAGGCTCCCAAAAATGGACTACAGGCCTCTTCGCCGCTCAAAAGGACCTGATTCTGTTCTTTATGGATTGACAGCATTGAACTGGGCCTCTCAGTGCTGTTCTTGTGGGTCAAAACAGATTACACTATAGGGAGCTGCGTTGATCCAAGCAGCAGTTTCGATTTAAAGCTTGGTGCAGTTTGATGCAGCATCAGAATGGAGTGGTTGAAGAGTCCACCATGTTAGATTTGATGGTCGCACTGGTTTCAGACGATGGGTCCCCCTGTGTCCAGTCGGAAGTGACACGATGCTTCTAGCAGTTCAAATCTTTGTCTTGCTTGTGTCCATGCGAAGATCCTGGTGGTTCGAAAGATCTTCAAAGGTTCAAAGACTTTCTCATCAGTACGTTTCTTTTTGAGCCGAGAGGCGAGGGGCACCGATGTTGCAATGAGTCTGGCTTGAGGATGGTTTGAAGTGGGGGAAAACAGGAATACAGCTGATTTCACTTCTCTGGTGCTATAAGTCGCAATCCAGGGGTTCAAGGACAAGATTAGTTGTGTTCCTCTTTACTGACTGTCAATGGAGTTAGCTGGTGCCTGGCACCTCCAATGATGAGCTTGGGTACCGGTACAGTGGTGACCCTGGAGTTGGTTAGGGGGTAGAGCTCACCTTTGCCTTGGAACACCTGTCTTCACTTCTGGAAAACAGTTTTAGAAAGGACTGCTCTTCCAACAAGGTCCACATTAATCATTCTGCTCATTTTCAAAGACCGAAATGAATCCAGGAAGGAGTGGGAGACCCCTTGATTATAAAGGTAAAAGGGAATTGGACAAAAGCAACCCTCCGATAAGGGGTCCAAACCCTTTTGCTGTGACAAGTGATCCTTGCCTTCTCACATACGCAGAGTTCTTTGTCCTGCAGGAAATGGAGGGCACTGGAAAAGGTGCAAGGTCACAGAAAAACAGGATTGTGAAAACATTCCCTCAGCTTTCTGGCTATTATAACCCCACTCCACACGGATGCCTGCACTTGAAAGGCTGTCTGGTTCGCAACTACCTGGTGTGAGGCTGCCTTTTGTTATGCAGTGAATCTTTAGAGCATGGTCGCCAGGAGCTCTACTTCTGAGAGTTTCCTGGATTGGAGAAGGGGTGTTACCCACTTCCCAGATGAACAAATGAAGCAGCTTTCCTGCCGATTGTCTTACCTACTGTATCCAAGACAGGAGGTATGGCCATAATGCACATTACCATTCCAAAGCAGGCCTGACAACGCAGGGTTGACATGAATATGATACCAATTTGATGTGGCTTTAATAATTGCCTATGCTATTAGTTGCCGTAGCTAAACCAGGTATGGCTTATTGTTAGAGATTACCATGCCACCACAGGGATATGCCTACAGTTATTTATTGGATCACAGGTGCATCATATTTATGCAGTGACCTTGTTTCACAGCAGCTGTCAAACAGGGTACATGTGAACCCTGAACCTGCTCTGTGTCATAGATGGGCAAGTGCTGCAGATCAGGAGAATGATCCAGCAGGGCACGTGTGTACTATTCTTTTGACATGGAGCTTTTTGAAAAGGGATCAGATTAGCAGACAACCCTTTCTGAGATGATTACCAGCATAATTTTATTATGTCATAAAAAATCAAAAAGCAAGAGCTTCTTCTCCGTCACCATATGGCAATCCCTTAGACCAGAAAATACCAACTTCAACCTAAAATTCTTTATGTTGCGACTAAAAGACACTTCAGTTCACATCATTACAGGGGATAATAATTATTTGCAGTAAGACATACACAGAATGTTAACTTTTCATTAAATCACAAGCCAGAAACATATAAAAAGATGAAATAATGGCACATCACTTAGGCAAATGTGGATTAATTCCCATTTGCCAATAGGTTGTGCTGCACTATGTACGTGGCAAAAAGCAAAGAATAGCCATCATGATCAAGTGCTTTGTAGTCAGTGGATTCTGTGACGAATCCAGCAAAGTCGTCACCCATTCCTCTCCTCCACCATGTCAATGTCTATCTTTCTCACCTTCCCCACCTGATCTCCTCCTTCTCTCCTCATTTCCAGTATTATGCTGATGACACACAGCTTTCCTTCAAACTTCCCTCCTCTTCCTTCGCTTCTCACTCTCTCATTCTCGACTGTCTGACTGCTATTCAGGCATGGTGTACAGCTAATGACCGCAGTCTTAATACCAGTAAGACTGGGATTTCTCATTGGGACTCCTGGTCCCTGCCCCCCCAGCCCTCCTTGGGTCCCCTGCCTCACCAGCTTGTGAGGCTAAAAACCTTGGTGTCATCTTCGACTCCTCGCTCTCCTTCTCCCCTCACATCATGGACCTTGCCAAGAAGGCCCACTTTCAGCTTCTCCTCCTTAGAGACATTCTCCCCTTCCCCACTTTCCCACAGAAACTCAGTTTCTCTAGAGCTCTAGTCCTCTCTAGGCTGGACTACTGTAATAGCCTTTTCCTCAATCTGACTCTTTCCTCTCTTTTCCCACTCCAGCTAATTCAGAACTGGACTGCAAGACTTATCCTTGGTGCCGAGGGGCCGCATCTCTCCACCCCTAAAATCACTCCACTAGCTCCCGGTTCCTGCGAGGATCAAATCCAAGTCCCTGTGCATCATCCACAAGGCTTCCTGGGGCCTGGTAACCCGCTATATCCAGCTCTCTCTCCCTAAATACCTCCCTGCTAAAGCCCTTACGCCCCCCCCTTGCTCCAACTCTCTGCAGGTCAGATGAGTTTCCAAGCAGACAGTAGGGGGCAGATCTTTCTCTTCGGCAGACGATTCCCTCTGGAATAGCCCACATGCCCCTCTCAGGCTTCAGCCGTACTTCCTTAAGTTCTATAAACTTCTCAATACCCTGCTCTTCTCTACCTCTTTTCTCCACTCCCTTCCCTGCTAATTCCACTTCTGTCGCTTCGACTGGCGGCCTGGTCCCTCATGAGCCTTACAGGCTACCAGGTCCTCCCTTACCTGTCCTTACCAGCGTTCCACCTTCAGCACTGCCCTCGCAGACCCCCCCTGACCAACTTACCTCACAAGTTTAGTTCTCCCCCACCATCACACTTAGTCGGTGATCTCACCTTCGTCACACCCGGCACCTCCCCCCCTGAACTCCCCTCAGCAATCCCCAACCCATGGGCACACACTTCCCCCCCACTCTGCATTGTATGCAGCTCCTCCTCCCTCCCCCTCCTCTTTTTGCACTTCTCTTTACTGCACTTGCACGATCCGAATGTCACGAGGCCTAGTAGGACCATTTATTGTTCCATTATTTCCCCTGTTCTCGCCCCCTTTTGCTTTGTGGCACCTGGAAATACCATTTGTTGTATAGGTGCCTTATAAATATTCAATAAATAAAATAAAATAAAATTCCCTGGGGAGAGTATCCCCTCATGTGGCCAGGGAAGGGCAGATGATACCTGATACCTGCCCTGGGGGGTTGATTTTGGTAGAAGGATCACATGGGGGGTTGGGGGCAATTTCAGGGGAGTAGGAGAGACTCGCTGGATACAACATGGCATTACCCCCTTTCCCTAAGGAGCAATGAGGACAATAATAATAATCTGTCACTCTCCCACCTTTGTATGGCATACTGTGATGTAAGGTAAGCAGAAAGGCAGGAGTCCCTGTCTTCCATACTTTTGGAACAATAATTGTATTTTCTGAAAAAATGAAATCTGGAACAATGGATTAACTGTACATATTAATTTTTGATGCAAAAATAAAATCAATTTTTTATTTCTCTTTCTAAAATTTCATGGGAGATACAAATAGTAACACAATGCAATTATTAATTCAAGAGTTCAGTTCCTTCAACCCATACCATACCATACCATACATTCAATTCATCCACATACACAGTTAAACCATACATTCAATAGAACTGTGTACAAAAACAATTGCAACATAAAGGACAATTGTAAATGATACAATAATAAAGCCAAAAATAAAACTATATTTGATTATATAATTTGATATGCTGCCAGGAGAAAACAGAATAACTTGATTTTGTTGGTATATACTTCATGATACTCCAAAAGAAAACACTGACCTGTTTCGATATTGAAAAATGATTCTAGAAAATCTTCATCAGGGAAATGAGTAGATCTAAAAACAGATACATATACAAACATATTCATAACAATGCACAATGTTTTTAGATCCTTATTAAGAGGAACTCAAGCATTCAACTCCTGTTCTTGCCACCCTACTGGAGCCACATTGTGGACACACACACACACACACACACACACACACACACACACACACACACACACACACACACACACACACACACACACACACACACACACACACACACACACACACACACACACACACACACACACACACACACACACACACACACACACACACACACACACACACACACACACACACACACACACACACACACACACACACACACACACACACACACACACACACACACACACACACACACACACACACACCTGCTATGTCAATAGGTGCCAGAGATGCATTTATGTTCACGATCCCAATTAGAAGAGCCCCTTTCAAGGCACCACCAATTTACACACATGCCCTGCTTGTTTTTGTCGACATAATGCATTTCAGCATCTAACACCTTCAGCTTGGAAGCTGTATCAATACACAAACTACCTTTGGGATGTATGGCCATCTGTTCAGCAGGTAGGATGTAATACAAACTAAAACTGTCAATTGCATGTTCCTCCTATTATCAAGTTGTAACCATGGTACAATTCAATGAGCGAGCTTTGTGTTCGCATCCATCATGACAGCCAGGTATTTCACTTCCGCAGCGTGGCCCATCAGTTCCCCATGCACAATAAAATCTTGAAATGGCGCACATTTTAAATGATGCATTTGTACTTGAAAAAAAAATCAAAAACTGTAAATATCTAAAAAATGATTTTGCATTCTTTCCTTCAATTTGAAATGCACTTTAAATATATGTTAAATATTCAATATAACATAATATATTGTGATGTTTATGGCATGTTGTCTTATTTATGTCTGTTATTAAATATTATCATTAAAAAAAGTATTAGTAAATTCATAAAACTAGACGATATGAGGATTGCCATTATACTTTAACATTGAAGGTTAGGGTCTATAAACCTGGTCCATCTCAGTTTTTCTTAATCTGTCTAAATAAGGTCATGATCATGTACACGTCGAACATCAGATGGTCTCAAAACATGCAAGTATTAAGCAAATGTTATATGGAAAAACATCAAAAATAGACAAAAAAGACACACCAATTCTGGTCTCACAAGGGAAAAGAAATATTTCCACTTAGAAAAATAACATTTTTATTTTTTGACTTGACAACATTATTGTTTTACTTTATCTGTATGTGTATATCGTATATATTGTTTGGGAATTTTTGGGTGCATGGAATGAATGAGAAGCACAGGCCCATTTAAAAAAAGTATGTTTAATAGTGTTTATTATATGACTTATGTTGTGCTTTCAGGGGATAACAGTTCTTGTTTTTAAAATGTTGCATAAAGCCTCACGGTCCAGAGTTATTCAGGTTGCCCTTCATTGGTCATATGAACTGTAAATATCTTTGCCAGTGATTTTGATGACAAAACAGCCAACATATTGCTATGCTACTGTGCTACTAGACACATAAATCTCCACCGGGAAAGAGCACCTAAATTACCATTCTGCTGTTTTTGCTTTTTCTTTTTGCCTCATTGTTTACTGTGCATAATGTCTTGACTGGTCTTGTAGTAGGTACAGCTCTTGAGACTTTTAAGTACCGGACTACTGTCTGTTACCACACGGTCTGGCCTTGGTTTCCCAAGGGTTTCTGTACGGAGTGAACATTTTGTGAATTTAGAACACCTTGTCACCCAGCTTTCTGGGTAAAAAGGCGTTCCACCAGGGTATCATGTTTTCTGAGGTACCCAGAAGGTAGGTGTATTAAGCACTGAATCGCCAAATTGCCATTTAAGCTTTTTTACTGTGATGATTCCCAAGGTATCATCACTGCTTTAGAAGGGGGAGCCCCTTTCTATGAGGGCAGGAGGTGGGGCTGCTACCTGATAGTCCCCATGGGGGTGGTGATCAGCAGGAAATCTCATGGGGAGCGAGGACCCCATTGAAAGTAGTGACTATCTTGGGAGAACGCAGTATCCATTTCACCCTCCCACTTTCCCTCCAAACCCGTCCAATTCCACACTACCTACTACTCTCATATGTTTTTGTAGTATATCTCAGGCAAGAACTACTGGGACGAGGAAGAGGCCACGAGTAATGAAGATCGCTGACGAGAATGAACGCACACTCTCTAGCCTTTGGAGTAATCCTATTGGTCAGCTGTCATTCAAAGCAAAGAGGGAAGTGAACAATGGCATTTTCATTCTCGGCACAGACCGAGGGAAGATACCCTCCAGTGACTGAAGCTGGTGTAATGTAACAAATTCACTGGCGAGCTGCAGGGGAGACGTGTGGAAGTACAGAGAACATCTCGATGCGCCAGAGAAGCTGCTGAATCTCCCAGGAGACCCACAAACAACTGGACGGTGACAGCCAAGGCCCTGCATGTACAAGTGTTGTTAATCCCAGAGTTGAGGAGACCAGGAGAGCACAACTGGGCCGAAGCGACCAACAGAAGGCATACTCACCAGGTCAGAGTGACATGGTCAAGGGGGTCTGGGACCCATGTCAGGATGGTATATTCTTATCAATAATAAAGGGGAATAGGAGCTTTACAGATTCAAGTGGCTCCCACAGACCTTGGAAGGAGAGTAAACCCAGGCTGTGGATCAAAAGGAAATCAGACAGAGAGAACGCTGCAAATAACCAAGTGAAGGGGGTCTGGGAACCATATCAGGAAGGCATACCCCAACCAGTAAAAAAGGGGAAACAGAACTTTGCAAGTGGCAGTCACAGACCTTGGCAGGAGAGTAAACCAAGGCTGTGCATCAAAAGGAAATCGGACAAAAAGAATGTTGTGAACAAGCCAGTGAAGGGGGTCTGGGACCCATGTTGGGGAAGTATAGCCCGAACTGTAACCAAGAAGAATACAAAGCTAGTGTGTGCCAGTGACAATCACCTTGGCAGGAGAGTATACCAGAGCTGTGGGTGAGGTGAAGACAGGGAGAGAGAACTGTGAATCCAAGAACATTGAGTACCCAACTTGGCAGGAGAGTGGGTCAAGAGGAGGGGTGCTCAGAGAAGGTTGGGGGCCCTCGACACAGCTTGGGAGAGAGAGAACCAGACTGTTCTTCATCATCGCAGCGCCTGGGGTCTGGACCTGCTCAGAAAGGGTGGGGACCCTCAACACAGCTTGGGAGAGAGAACCAGGCTGTTTTCCATCATCGCAATAGCGGAGATGCCGGATCTGCTCAGAAAGGGTTAGGACCCTTAACACAGCTTGGGAGGGAGAACCATGCTATTCTTCCCCATCGCAGCACCTGGGACTCGAATCTGGTCACAAAGGTTCGGGGACGCTCAAACGGCTTGGGAAAGGCGTCCAAGCCATTTTTTCATGCTGCAGGGCCTATGACTCAGGTCTGCTACTGAAAGAGAAAGACGTATCGTGAACATTAAAGACACAGAAACAAACTTGAATAAACCTGGAAAGACTTCAGGGAAAGGGAATCAACCCCTTGAGTCTTGTGGAACTTTTGTATGCTTTTCTAAACCTTTTTGGAACTTTTGTTTTGAACTGCAAAGCTGGGCTGCATGTCGACAGCCAAGAGACATTTCTCTTTTCACCTTATATTAAGTTTAGCTTGCGAGGGATACGTTAGGATTTGGACACAGAATGGCGAATTTTACTTTGGACATTCTGACACAGATAGTTTCATTAGCTAATTTTGTTGAGACAGGGAAATCCTTCTTAAAGGTAGGGTTATTTAGGATTTCCTCCAACTCCCTTCCATTTTTGCTGTTAATAAAAGTCTTTACCAATCAACGTACCATCCATGTGGTCGTCTCTTACTCCTACACTGTCACATTATTAAGATCAGAGATTGGGATAACAATGCAAGGTGTTATACATCAGAAAATGATGTGTAATCCCATGCCAGCTCGTGCCATCAGAAAGTTCTAATTTAGAGATGGTGCCATATGACATTCCCCTTGACAATGAATAAAGCTCTAAGTGCCCGCAGGAATGCATGCTAAACAAAAGAGAAAGAAATTCAATGTGAACTGAAAGGAAGGTGGAGGTGTACAGCCATGCTACTCAGGTGTTCACCAGTCCACACATCGACCAAAGGAAGACGGGTTAACCTTTTTAATCTGATTTTTTTTGCATGTCTTTTATGCTATCTCACTGCATTCTTGGATTTTGTATTCCTTCTAGCCCATCACCATGTGCATGCCTCTTCTACAAAGAGAAGTGAGGAGGAAAAATGAGACTAGCTGGTTTGAACTTAGCTTGGGGGGAGGGGGCTATCCTTCAAAATGTTAGCAATCTAGGAAGTGGTAGCACCAATATACGTCCTTCTCCTTTGGGGCATAGGAAGAATACAAAGAAACCTGCGCCTGAAGAAGTCTGCTAGCCATGATGAGTTGGCACATTTGCTTGGTGCAGTCAGCCGACGCCATCTACGGGGCAGCACCTTTACAATCTGCTTGAAGGTTTTCAAAGGTTGAATGAGACTGCAAGGGCCTCTAAAGCCTGACATGGGACACATACCAAATATCCTGCCTTTTTCCTCCAGGAATATAGACAAGAGGTTACAATTTCCTGATACCATCCTCGGCATTCTATTATTTCAAAGTCAGCCTCATGGCCCCAGGTTGCATAGAATGCGTGCAGCTTGATTCCTCAGATGACCTCATAGGGACAGCAGTTTGAGTACTATTCTTCAAGAGGAGAGCTTTCCCATCAGCCAACCTGATCTTTATAGCCCACTGGAAAGCAGTTTCTTCTAGTTTGTGGAGCTTTATCACTTGAATGACACCAACCCCTTTTTCATGCAGCGGGACCCCCTACTCCAGCTGCCTGCTTTGCGGTTTTATTCTTGAGGACTAGGTCCCAGCTTCAGACTTTTTTTAGGAAAGGTCTGATATTTCTTCAATGTGTACAAAGACAAAGGAAACCAGCCTGGTAATTCAGACAATCCTCCTCCTCCCTATGCCCACGCCACCCATGGGTTACATGGACTGTGTACTTTATTTGACCCAGACTCAACATTATTTCTTTGGGCTCATATTAGTTTAAAGTCGTAGGATTACCATTAACTGGCTTGGCTCAATTAAAAAAAGCACCTTTTCCCTTCAATCCTTGTCAGACTTTTAAACATAATATATCAGAAGCAACATGGCAACATTTGTTTGGTTTATGGCTCTCCTCAAGGAACTGTGGGTGTAATGGCAACCAGGTCCAAATATTTTAAAGTTTTTGAAATACTCTTTCGTTGATAACCCAAATTACATGAGTTTTTACATTACTTGTATTGATTATTAAAATATGGGTTTGAGTTAACAGGTCATTTATTTAAGTTTTTGAATTTTGGAACTTAATCGTTTTTGTCGTCTATCTAGGTGTCATATGTCACTGAAGGTTCACCTTTCTATCTCGGCTTCAAAGAGGTTAGTCCTAGGAAAGTACTTATGTTCCCCTCACCTATTCTGAATCCATACATTTTTCGTTAAAATATGAAAAGCTTGACACAGAAATATTTAGGGAACTGCGCTACATGTAAAACTGCAGACATGAAAGGAAATTGTTTGAAAAAATATAGAGCTTAGTTAAAAAGGATTGTGAACATTTTGCATTTTGACACAAAACAAATCATTGTGATTATAGAGAAAATGAATGTTACACATTGACTGAACATCATCAGATTGTACAAATTAATTGAACATCATCAGAATGTATTGTGTCCTACATACACTCCAGTCCACCTCCTCGACTGCATCTCCGTACAGACCATGTTTACTTTTCCCGAGGAAGCGTTTAGTGACATGAAGAGCTGTATGGACATGAACAGAAGACAGGGCAAGAAGAAAAGGGTGCTCCATGTTTCTGAAAAAAGATAAACAAAATTCATGACTATATACCTCTCCGATTGCTAGGAAGCTTTCAAACATTTGAGCATTGATTTGGTCGTCCATCATCAGATAAACAACAAGGCAAACGACATGTAGTGTCAGATTTTTCATAGTTTATTTCACATATGTAAAGTGAACTTTAGAAAGTAGGAGTATAATTTGGGACACAGTGCATATAGGGGTCCATTCTCAAAAATGAAGTAATATAAGGTAACACTTAATTTGGTGCAACTTGCACCTACATAATGCCCATGTAGCCCAATTTAAACGGAGCACCTATTGTGAACATAAAGCTATTTGATTCATTGTAAAACACTCTTTTTGTGTATAGTCGCAAATGGGGTTCACAAGCAAGGTCCATGTTGATGGCAATATAACAAGTGAAAAGAAGCTTTTGTTGCTGCTGTAAAGGAGGAGCTTGAAAAAAGAGCAGTTGGGGGAAAGTCAATGTTTATATGACCATTCAACACTGAAATTACAACTTAAAGTGGCACCTTCCCAAAATATACAGCAATGCTTCCCAACGCATATTATTTTATGTTCTGAATTTGTATTGCATTGTACATAATTAATTGCTAAACATGTACCTTAAAAGTAAATGACTCAAGTATACCAATTAAGGGAGAAGTAGATACAATAATATTAAGAACAGAAACGTTTCCTATACTCTAGGTAGTGAAAACATGAACTAAATCATATACCGAAGAATTTTCAAAGCTGTTTACGAGAAAGAAACATCCTGGGTATATACTATACCATTACATGGTAAGGGCAGGAATCACAATGTTGGGTTAGTGTCAAAGGTCTCCATTATTCAGTCCTGGGTTAGCTGACCTTTACAATCTACATATCCTTATTTCTCCCTTCGCTTCCCTGATGATACCCAAATTGTGTTCTCCTTATCGGCCTTTACCACCAAACTATCCTTTTGCATCACCAATTGTATCTCTGCACCCATCACTATGTTGCTTGATTGTAAACTTCACAAACATGAAAGTGATCTTTCCCCCAGCCACTAACACAATAGGTTTGTGCCCATTTCCTTTATCCTTTCCCTCTTATCTTATAACCCCATCCAGCAAGGATCACAAACTGGGAATCACTTCAACAGCGACCTTAAGCTACAGCAAATGTTCACTTCCAATGCTCTGTGTGCAGGCCCAACCTCCTTTTCTCCAATCTCGTCCTTAGCAGACTGGGTTACTCTTCAAGCCTCCACATGGAACTCCTCTATTTGTTGCCCTTTGATAGAGTATTGAAATTCCTTACCTGTACCCACTTGAACCTCTTAAAATCCTAATTAAAATCATAATCTGTGCACCGCCTTTATGTTGCATGGCGTTTCATGTGTAAATAATTAATCTTCCAATCTCCTCTCCATGAATGAATATTCATCCCTAGATTAGCCCGCTTATCCAACTGCCCGTTCCTTTCACTATTCCCCCAGCCACACTCTCTGAAACCTATACAAACCAGAATGTCCTCCTTTCTCAACATCACTGGAAAGCTATATAGCCTCAGAATAACAAAGATCCACTCAATAATTTGCCTTTGAGAGGGTTCACAGGAGTGCCAGTAAAGAGGCCCTGCACTGACTTAGGGCAGATGTGTGTAGAAAGGCTTGCCTCTGGTGCAGCTCCATAAAGGGAATGTCCTTTGTAATGTACACCTGGGTAAATTACTTCAAAGGTCATTGATTATTTTGGAGGCCCCAGGGAATCTGTCGATTGTCGGCACCCTTTGATTGGACTAAAGCACGAATTCTCCCTCACATCTCTGATGTTTCCAAGAAGTCAAACTACCAACTGCACCTCCTCAGAGGTATTCTTCCTTTCCTCTCCTTCCCCCAGAAGCTTACAGTCTCTCGAGCTCTGGTTCTCTCTAGACTTGACTATTGCAACAGCCTCTTCCCAAATCTGCCTGCTTCTACTTTCCGCCCTCTGCAACTCATCCAGAACAGGACTGTGAGACTTGTCCTTGGCCTCAAGCCCTGGGATCGTATCTCTCCAGCCCTGAAATCTCTTCACTGGCTCCCAGTGGCTGCAAGGATTAAATTCAAGACCCTTTGCATTGTCCACAAGGTTTTCCGGGGCCTGGGTCCGAAATACCTTCAACTCTCCCTCAGAAAATACCTTCCCACTCTAGCTCTTCGGTCCTCCACCCCCAACTTCCTCAAGGTCAGTTGCTTCTCCAAGCAACGAGTTTGTGGTAGCTCTCTGTGAGTGTGCTGGAAAGACTTGTATTTGGATCCTATCAGCTGTGCTAATTCACATGCAGCACTGCGAGCAGTCTGCTCTTGCTGCCCGCTTCGTACCCAGGAGGGGCGGAGCTTCACTTGGTCACATGAAGGATCACGTTACTCCTCAAGGAAGCCTTTTATTGCCGGCATATCCGCCCTTGTGGCGTTGGAAGTAGCTCTCTGTGAGTGTGCTGGAAAGACTTGTATTTGGATCCTATCAGCTGTGCTAATTCACACGCAGCACTGCAAGCAGTCTGCTCTTGCTGCCTGCTTTGTATCCAGGAGGGGCGGAGCTTCACTCGGTCACGTGAAGGATCACGTGACTCTTCAAGGAAGCCTTTTATTGCCGGCGTATCCGCCCTTGTGGCGTTGGAAGTAGCTCTCTGTGAGTGTGCTGGAAAGACTCGTATTTGGATCCTATCAGCTGTGCTAATTCACACGCAGCACTGCGAGCAGTCTGCTCTTGCTGCCCGCTTCGTACCCAGTAGGGGCGGAGCTTCACTCAGTCATATGAAGGATCACGTGACTCCTCAAGGAAGCCTTTTATTGCTGGCATATTCGCCCTTGTGGTGTTGGAAGTAGCTCTCTGAGAGTGTGCTGGAAAAACTCGTAGTTAGATCCTATCAGCTGTGCTAATTCACACGCAGCACTGCGAGCAGTCTGCTATTGCTGCCCGCTTCGTACCCAGGAGGGGCGGAGCCTCACTCGGTCACGTGAAGGATCAGGTGACTCCTCAAGGAAGCCTTTTATTGCCGGCATATCCACCCTTGTGGCGTTAAGCCCTGGAGGCAGTAAGGGCTGGAACCGCTGTTCTGCTGTTAGGCTGTGATCTGTGCCTGTGCTACAACCCTGTGAGTAGACCAGACTGAGGTTCTAAACTGCTATTCGATCTGCCACATTCGTAACCAGTCCATAGGGTAAGGGGGGAGAGTCGGACTCTGGAAGCTCCTTAAGCTGTCGGGCGTTCCTTACCCTAAGACTTGGCACTTCCTCTGTTCTACCTTAATTAATGGGACTAATATTCAGTTCATGAACTTCTATCAATAATTAAAGGACATATTTTATGATATTTTTCACGAATTTATACTCCTCTAGCTATCTGTTGTGTTCTATTTGAAAAGCTCTGTTGATTCTATGGCTGAAAAAAGAGGCAAACCTTACACTCTGCGCACGGACATACATGTCCTGCACGACTACGCGCATTGTGTGACCCGGTAAATAGAGAAAATCCTCTATTAACTCCAAAGCCATCTCGTTTCCTTGCTAAAGGCCCGCAATCAGACAAACGAGCTGGGAAAAAACGCAGCCGCTGTAACACCCCGGCTGGTGATATTAGAGACTTTGGGTTTGGAACATTACGCATTAGTCGTTTGATGGCAAAGATGCCAGAATTAACAAATTTAAGCGTATCGAATGTTGAGGCTCAACTGGTCCCAAATATTCAAGAATGCTTGATTATAAAACAACCTCTAATGAGCTCACCAACAGCATCAGACCCAAATGTCAGTAATGAAGGTTGTAAACAACCATGTCATATCTCATTGTCTGATACCATGATTTTACAAAATGCTCGTACAGGCAATGCTGTGCCTCCATCAAATAAGTCCAAAAGCATTATTGTTGTAGCTGATGAGGCTTTTATTGATCTCCATTCGACAAATGCTTGCTTCTCAGCC
This sequence comes from Ambystoma mexicanum, assembly GCF_040938575.1. NCBI lineage: Eukaryota > Metazoa > Chordata > Amphibia > Caudata > Ambystomatidae > Ambystoma > Ambystoma mexicanum. Next base: position 88,730,584 of record NC_090941.1, read on the forward strand.
AGAGAAAATGATCACGATCTGTCTAAATCTCCTATTCTGTTTTGGAATGAAAGTATATCTGAATCTGAGACCTCTATATCATTCATTCCCCTACTCCAAGAAGGCCAAATCGAAATAATTCTGTAATAAATAGAGGATCTTCCTTAAAGAAATCCCCGCTGATAACACTTGAAGTGATGAATATTGCTATAATGTCTCTTGCCAAATTATTTGAAGTTCTTGACTCCAGAGTAAATACCATCGTTGACAATCTGAGAACTAGTACTATCTGGCAAAAGACAATTACTGATTCTTTGGCACAGAGGCAGGCATTTGATGATGGAGTTGTCTTACCATCATTAACCCAGATATCAGAGATTATCTCTATGCTAAAACTGACAAGTGAGCAGCTTCGCTCCCAATGTGATCCATGTTTAGCGGAAAAAACAATACAATCTTTAGAGTTTGCAATTCCCTTTGTTGAGGGCATCATTTGTGAGACATCTGTAGGGACACCGGAGGCAGCAATTGTGCTCCCTTCGATGCCCACTAATGAACTACCTGCACCCACTTTAGCTGAGACACCATCAATAGCGGAATTTACACAATCATCCAAAGAAGCATACACAATTTTTGCTAAAAATTCCAAAAAACACACATCTGAACATACTATGAATCTGAAAAAAATCCAAAAATCAGAAATCTAAAAAAATGGCATCCACTAGCCACTCGAAACAGTTTTTTTTAAATTTCTTTCAAAGATAGCGAGCAGCTCGATACTAACATCTAATGCTATAACAAAAAAATATTCTAACTTGGCTCAAGAAAAGAAAAAAAGTGTGAAAGACGTGCCGAACCAGCCGCAAACCGATTTGAGTCATCCTCCTTTGGATGAGCTGGTTCAGGCCGTAGAGGAATGTGAAAATAAGTCAAAGAACTTACCCTCTGAAGCTCATTTGATAGCTTCACTAAGGGGCTCTGCTGAGAATAACTCTGATAACTTTGACTCCTCATATACTCGCAAAGAACTTGGGAAAGCTATAGATGACTATATGAGTCAATTCCATCCAGTATCAGCAGTGTCTCATCCGTTGATGAAACTTACTGCTTCCATCACAAAAACCTCAATGCAAAGTAAGCTAACAAGTGACAAATTAATCACTTTACCATCTGTGTGTGAGGTGAATGCCTCAGGCACTAAAATTTTGCCTATTAAAGTGGACACACCGGTGCAACAAGTGAATATGCAGGATGATATTTTATCCTCAATCAAAGACTGTCTAGTTGCCCTAACCTCAGAACAAAAGACGCTCAAATCTGCCATGAAATCATTTATGTGTGACTCTACCCATGACTCCTCACCAACTGTAGATCAGAGAATGGGCTTAAAGAATGTCTCATTTAAATCACCAGTGGAGATTGAGAAATCCAACTCCTTATCAGAGGTACAATGCAGCAAAAAAGAGAGTCTAACAACATTTAGCACCAAGAATAAAAAGACCCCTCAACTATACTCCATATTTCTTAGCTGTCAAGGTGGCTCTCTTCCAAAGTATACCATGAACAGGAAAAGTATCATGGAAACATTTTCTGATATTCCGGTATTGGAAGATCTTACTTCAGGAGACATTGATTGGGTCGAATTTCCTGAAGATAATGACTCAACTGTATCATGTCTTTGGATTAGATTTTGTGCGATCCTTAATATGATTTGGTCTGCCAGATCCTCTCTCTTTGACCTTGGTTTTAGCTTAATTCCCACAACTGGTAAAAGTCCTTTAATTGAGAGTCCACAACAGTCTAAGGGAGCTGGGGATGTAGGACAAACTATCGCAAATCTTCCAAGAGAAAACATAACACCTGTAACAAAATCCGATAATTGTTGCTGCTGCAAGAAAGCATAACTAGCTTTTGATTAATTATGTCCCTTGACACACAACATTGCAATTATGAGCTGGAACTCTAGAGGACCTAAATATCTACTGAACAACTCGAAGTGCCTTTTAACAAATTTTGATGTAGTGCTATTACAAGAAACTTGGATGGTGATGCCACCCTCCTGGGACAATCACCACATTCATTTGGTCCCTGCGTTGAAAGGCCAAAAAGGCAGACCAATGTCTGGCCTAGCAACAATCTCTAACATCTCCACTGTAATTAATGTAGCTGAATGGCCCTCTCCGAACTCCTTTGTGCAATGTTCTATAATATTGTTTCAAAGTATAATAATCGCGATAGTTAATCTTTATTGGAACCCTGTGGCGATTCTTACATCTATCTTTATCAAGCATCTTAACACAATCATGGAAAAGATAGCTGCCAACATTAATATTGCACATGTAATACTTGCAGGAGATCTGAACATTCATCTTTCGATGCCATCTAAAAAAGGAAATTCGGAACGGGTGACTTCATTTTGTGGACACATGGGATTTAATAATGTTGAATGGTGCTCTCAAAAGTGATATTCCACCCTCTCACACTTGGACAAGTGGATCACACAAAGCAACCATTGACTATGTGTATGTAGACAGAACGCTCTTTAGCAAAATATGTAAGTTCATCATTTTGCCTACTACATCCAGTGATCACTTGATGTTGACAATTGAAATTACAGTTCATGCCCAGAGTAAAGCACAAGTACCACAACAACAGCTGAAAAATTTGGAGGTAAACTCTCAAAAAAACAGATTACATTGGTCTAATCCTGACTTAGAAGCACTTGGTAAAGATCTAGAGAATGATCAAAGCCTCGGGAATATCATGATAGAATGCATCTATTTGCATCCCCCAATATATCTAGTGGTAAAATATTTAATAACATCCGTCCCACTCATGTATTTGATCAATCGGTCAGACTTAGAAAGTCCTTATTTCGTAAACAGAAAAGACAGGCTAAACTCCTTTCGCCAAAATATCGCAAATCTGCCCTGCGTAAGTTGAAGACCGATTACAAAAATTGGATACAAGCACATAAAGTCAATTTTTTTCAAAAGGATGGTGAATGGTGGCTGCATGTGGCGCAGAGTAAAAACACCTCTCAAATTTGGAAGTTAATTAACATAGGCACAAGGTGCTCTCAGCTATCATCCCAAATTATTGGTGTACCTGAAAAAAGTTGGGTTGATTATTTCACAAATATGTACAATATTCCACAAAATACCTGTGCTCATTTGCAGCTGAAGCCGGTCAGGTCTTCCTTCTCTCTCAAATTTGATCGAGATGATGTGTTGTATTATATAAATAGAGCTAGCTCATCTAGAGCCCCAGGGCCAGATGGCTTATCAAACTATACCCTTAAACAAAATCCAGAACTGTGGGCCAGCATTTTGTATACCATATTTCTCTCCATTCAGATAAAGCAAAGCATTCCTCCATCTTGGTGCCAAGCGGTGATAGTCCCTATATATAAAAAAGGGGATCGCACAAATCCAGCAAGCTATCGCCCAAGAGCACTTCCTGATGCACCGGGAAAGATTTAGACTCAAATCATTCTAAGAGATCTCAACATCTGGGCCACTAAAGAAAATCGACGGGATCCCTTTCAGACTGGTTTTGTTGCGGGTTTAGGTACTGCTATTAACATCACCACGCTTAACGCTATCAAAGCAGCCTACGCAACAAAACATCAACCTCTTTATTTGGCCTTTGTTGACTTTCGTGTTGCCTTTGATTCTGTGGACCGGCAATTATTGTATAGCAAATTGCTGAGTTTCGGTTGCCCACTTTCTCTTATTTCGTTGATAGCTCTCCTTCATACCAACACTACAATGCAGGTCAAATTAAACTTGGATGGGTTACTATCAGAAATTATTCACAGTAAATGCGGCCTTAAACAAGGCTGCATTCTTGCCTCAACCCTATTCAATTTGTTTATTTTTGACCTAGGCATTGAGTTTTTGAAAGTAATCAACAATGCACCTAAGATGGGCAAGCAGGCCATCGCATGGCTTCTTTATGCGGATAACTTAGTTCTCCTGTCACAGACACCAAGTGGCCTACAGATGCTACTTAAGCAACTGGAACTTTTTGTCATCAAAAATTATTTAACACTCAATTTAGAGAAAACTCAAGTCATTAAACTAGACAACAATAATTTGAAACATCAGAAACATTATGATTTTTTTCTACATAATCAAAAATTAGCTCTGGTTAATGAATACAAATATCTCGGTGTCATGTTTAGCAACTCACCTACAAATAAGCCCCAACAAAGTTACATCTGTAGGAAACCTGCAACTTTAATCTCGCAAGCAAAGATATTATTAGCCAAGTTTGGTAAATTCTCCTGTGCCCATGCAATAACATTTTACCAACAAAAGGTAATACCCATTATTACCTATGGGGCTGAAACTTGGCTACCACAAAATCAAGGGTACTGGAATAGAATTGAAACCAAATTTTGGAAAAGAGTTCTTAATCTTCCCAACTCAACTCCAAATGCTCTTTTGAGATTTGAGTTGGGTACCCTATCAATTCACATTCAAGTCTTTTGGAAAAGATGCAGTCTTTTCGAAAATGCCTTCTGGGCCTGATGGCTAACAATCTGCTAGCAATACTGGTGGCAGACTATTTATTACACTCTCAACACTTGCTTCCAACAGACTGGAGAAATACTGTTCTCTCCGTTATGAATGAAGCAAACATATCATTGAATTTGCTACTTAACAACCCAAATAGAGCTAAGCTAAAATGATATCAACTTGACTGGAATCGCACTCAACAGAAGTGTCTTGAACTAAAAGATTTTGATAGAGCTCTGTTTGGTCACAAAATATTTCGGCAGGCAGCTGAATATCTGCTAAAATGTCCTTCTTCGCTATTAAGAAACCAAACATTGAGATTCCGGATGAATCTATGGCCAACAAAACAAATTTTAGTAAGAAGAGGCCTAATTAAAGCTGAAGCATCATATTGTCGATTCTGTAAAATTGGTGGGATGGAAGAGACACTCAAACACATACTAATTGTGTGTGTTGCTTTGGAGAGGCAGAGGGAAACAATCATCTATAAGTTAACACAACTACATTATATAACCCGTTCTACTGATGAATTATGGTATGAATTGTTTGCTACACCTAAAATTTCGATAAGAATAGCTACTATGCAATTTTTAAATACAGTTCTACTGACAACTTAATCCTTGATTAAATTTATGTAGTAATTGATTTTTATTTATTAGATCTTGATTTTTAACTACTGAACTGTGATTCTTGCTGAAACTCGGACGATGGTGCTTAATAGGCTTTGTCTTTCTTTTAAAACTTTTAAAAATTCCTAAAAATTGATAAATGTGTCTCTCAAATGTAATGTGAAATAATGAAAAAGTGTATCTTGCGTTTACATTTTAATGATTTCTTTGCACAAACAACTTTGTTTCGAAAGGTTATATTAAAATTTAACCAACCAAAATAAATAAAAAAATAAATAAATAAATCTCTTTCCTCGGCATGGTTCTCCCTCTGGAACAAGCTCCCTGCCACTCTAAAACTTGAGTAGAACCATCTCCGGTTCCAGAAGCATCTCAAGACCTTCCTCTTTGCTTCTGCCTTTGCTCCTCCTCTCCCCTGCTGATCTGTCTGCTTCGGTACCTTGCACCTGGTTACCCTCTGACTTGGGACCCAGGTCCCTGCCAACCAATCTACTCACCTGCACTGCCTCCTGGCAACCCCTGCACTTGGGCCTGTATCTGTAACCCTAAAATCCCCTTACCCGCACTTATCAGATATCCCTTGTCTGCGCGTTAAACCCTGCACTTGCCACCTTGCTGGCTGCACTATGAGTTGTTGTTTTTTATCCCTTTCTTAGCACTTTGCACTTCTCCCCTCCCCCTGCACTTTCCCACTTCCCTCTCCCCTGCACTTACGCGTTCTCAATGTCAATGGGCCTAGTAAGATCGTTGTTTTGTGTTTTGTCCTCCCTTGTTTCCCCTCCATTGCCCGACGTGCTCTGAAACACTTGCGTATGAGTGCGATACAAATAAAGTATCACTTTATCAGTCAAACTAAAAAGAAAATTCATTTTGCAGATTTGTTGACAGTGAGCGAAGTAGGAAAGCCTAGTTATGGCTGAATTTCACTATATGTGTTTTGTTGTTAGTAAAAAATTATTCTGATATGTAATCAACCTCTAGCTGGACTTCTGCAGTCCAGGGCTTCAAAAAGATCTATGCATGCTACAAAGTGTACACAATCATTCCAAACACTTAAAATTCAGACTCAATAGTCACAATCACATTGCATGTACCCAAAACGACCTACAGTGCCTCTGATTAAAGCAAGACAACAAAGTGTGTGTGGCTCGTTCAGAACAGAAAGAAAGACATGGCCCTTAGTTTCTTGAGAATTCTGGTCAGAACTAAATGTGGGATTATCCTGTCCGTCCCTAGTCGCGCTGCAGATTACGAAGGCAACTTTTGGACAGTCCAACCAGAGTTGCAAAAAAAAGACTCAAATGTGAAATACCAATCCTGTACCTAAGTATTCTTGTCTGTGGGAGGTGGACTTTTTCAGTAAATATATATGAGCCAGAGGTGTCCTCAGACCCCCACCATGACATAAGTCCCATATAATGCTGAAAGGTCTCTTTAAGCACAACCTCATCAATAGGGGCCATCCTCTCCTATCAAGGATGGCTCAAGAAACCAAAACCAATCTTCAAATATCTAATCCAGGGTAATATGTGGGTACCGTGCAGAGGTGCAACCTCCTTAACATATGCAATATAAACCCCTGCCAAAGGATTAACACAATACAGCAGAGCTTTGAGAGATACAACAAAGGAAATCCCAATTTCAAATCTTAATGGCCCCATCCATATGTGCTGTGCTAGCTTGAGCATGGACCTAAGAAAGCAATTCTCGGTCATGGTAAATTTAAAACATCATAAATATCTCTATAATTCAAACTGTAAGAGGCTGCTGCTGCTACTTTTGCCCACAAATATTCGAATGGGGTATCCACTGGGTTACCTGAAAACGAGCATTAGCCATCAGGATGCCTACAGACTGATTTTACAGGCACCTTGGTCAAACTGATCATCCCACAACCCCGGGTTGAAATCCTAAGCACTAGGTAATCAAATGCATTTCCATTTTTTCAGGATGAATTTCCCAACTGTAACCCCTCTGTACATGCCACCTCCTTCCCCAAACCCTGACTACACCGTGACATTCATATTATGCTGTCCCTGAAGATACTACACTGACGCTGATTTAAAAAAGATAACTATGAACTATCATGTGCCTAGTTCACAGTATACTGCATGCCCACACACCTGTGTATCACTTGAAGATATTCCAATCAACCACACAGACACCTCGAGTCAGCCTCCTTGGAATAATTTGCAATTGATTGACCAGGTGCAGATGATGTGGTAGAACATACCTTCAAATACATGGTTGTTCTCAGCACAATTCAGACTCAAAGGAGACTTCCAAAAGGATTGGTGATGGGCCTCTTTTGTGCACTCAGGAGTAGGAGGCATCTACCTCTTCCATTCCATGTAGAGAAATTACTCTTATACTTGATGAAGCAAAAGGCCTCTGTTTTCTGAACTCAAATATACTGCAAGCCCTTGTGGGAATGTGCTGCGTTTTGGGGAACACCTGTATTTAACTTACTATTATCTAAAGAACCTTGCTCTATTTATCTTAGGATGTGGGCCTCAGTCCACAAAAAGGACACTATGCTTACATCACTGGCTGTTCACAAGATGAGCCAGGGCATATCATGTCTTGGTACAGACTGGAGTGTTTTGAGTGTTTGTCCTCTGATAAGATAAGCTTAAGTAGACAAGGCAAAGATTCCTGGTGCACATTCTTTTATAAACTGCAAGATGTAAGTATGTTAAGACACTAATAATTGAACAGATACTGTAACGATGACGATGATTTGGGAATGTACGTTCATGTTTCATGGTATACATGCAGCTGCATTCTGCTGACTTAACAAGAACTCTCTTTCTTTCTGGTGCCTTGGACTTAGCGCTGTTTCTTCCTTCCTTTGCAGTTGAAGGTACCAGGAATGGGTTCATTAGCAGAGGAGTTTACCTGCTCAAACCTAACACTCTAGCCAGCAAAGTGCAACTCATAAGTCAACACCTGCCTTAATTCTAATGTGTGTCAGATGTCCAAATGAGGACTTGAGCACCTCCAATCCTAGAGGCCGACATTGGAACTATATGGGTGATCGGACTTGACTCACAGCCGAGCGTGAGAGAAATAACCGCAGTGTGTTGCCCTGGAAGCATCACCATCGGACGACCTGACCTGGCTCTGGTGGAATTAATGTTCCCACCAAAGTGAAAATAAGCAACAATCAACAAGGAACTAACCTGCAAAAACGTAATACGCATGAACTCGAATTCCTTCGAGAATGTGATACAGGTGCAGCCCATCAATCATCGTCATCAATGGATGACCTGGCAACAGGCCATAAAGCAAAAATCCCACCAGGAAGAACAAACACACAACAAGGAAAAACATGCAGCAAAACTCAAAACTCAAATGGCACCTGTAATTCAAAATGCTTTTCGGACTATCTATCTGTAGCCAAGACCAGTGTAGGAGATGCTAGCACTTCAAAATAAATGTGGCTAAACACCAAACCGAACACAAACAACTAACAACCTCATGCTCAAACACACTAAAACACTACATGCTGACAAACCATGCCAAATAAAATGTTTGGACAAAACCCTCTGCCCACACCAAAACAGTTCACAAATCTTCAAGCATGGATTTAGCTGGAAAATCTCACCCACCTGCCAAAGCATCATGAAAAATCAGACACTAGAGGTCTTCATCTAGAAATGAACACATTTGTTGTACAAATCAATATGACCTCAAAAACATGCCAATTTAGGCACAGGTTGCTCCTGTTTCTGCAAGCAACACGAGTTAAGCCGAACGTCTTGCCTTTTCCTTCTGCTTCCCTAACAATCCGCCCCCAATCGTTGTTACTGCCTGGAAACCATGAAAATGGCAGCGGTGAGCAGTATTAATCCCAACATAACATTACATTGCTTAAGTTATGCAAGGGAAGGAAATAGAAGTCAATGTACCAGATTCCATTCCCAAAAATGTAAAAGTGTGCATATCTGAGATGTGCCACAAATGCACCAGAAATAGATGTGCCTCATTCACAGAAGTGCCCATTGCAGAGATGCGCCAGTTTATAAAAGCTGTGCAAAGTGGGAGGATAGCACACAAATACATCAAACTAAGCGTGCAAAGCAGACTGACCACAGAAAGTAAGCAATGATGCACCAAAACCCCGATTCATAAAACCTGAACACCATATTTGCTCCAGAAGAAGCCCTTCAACATTAGCTCTTTTCACAATCTGGATCAATTGGCCCAGAAAAGAGTGCACCTGATTTGTCCAGCTAAAGAAGCACAAAATGCACCCCAACCAACAACACAGTATATAATCCCAGCATAGAGAGACAGGTCAACATTCCCAAAAGGGCCAATCCAGAAGACATCATGCTGCGGCACCGACTGATAAAGAGGAAACATGATTTATAGAAGGATCACTTTATTTCAACTGGCTGATGAAGAGGTACTGCTTCCGTAGCATACTGGAGATGGAGACTCAGTGATAGGAGGCGCTTGCTACACCAAAAATGTGAGCCCATACTATACCACCACTAGACAAAGCAATGTCAGCCCTGCATGCATTTCTTTGTCACATGCTACTTCCAGAGGACCAGTGGCGTCACAGTGGTAATATCATAATCCTCAGTCATAGGCCGTAAACGAGATCTTCAATGTTATCCTTACACATATATATGTATATGCGTGCCTCATGATAAACATACCAGGGCATAAATAGTGATGGCATTTTACAACATAGCTTTTGATTTTGCGATTGTGTTGCCATTGGCACACCCATGTGGCCCTCATACCCCTGCGGCAGATGCAAAACTTGTCCAGGAACAGGAGACACTGGCATGCCTTACATGTACAGATCATGTGCAATGCACGCAACATGATTATGAATGTGAATGCTAAATATTATAGAGCTACACCCAAAAGATACTTCTATCAGTATTATGCGATAGAACAATAGTTTGAGGCAGGATGGTACGCCAATAGATGATTGGAACTTGATTGGGCCATTGGCGCCCACTGAGTGTACATGACATGTAAGTGTCCTCAGAGGTGTTCTGGCAATACATGATGCCAATGCACATCCCTGACCCATTTCAGAGGTTCAGCATCTTGCAATATTTACGATCAAAACAATAAGAGCCCATTAGGTAGAAAAGGTGTGCACCGTGCACCTGGCCACCCTCTGTCTTTTGGGCCCAGGTACCTGCTCATCCTGTCACCCTCCCACACTGCCTCCGGGCCACCCCTTGTACTGGGGTCTGTATCTGTACCCATACAGCCCCCCCCCTTTTTCTTCCTGCACTTATCGGACCTACCCTGTCTGCTGCCTTAAACCTAGCACTTGCAAATTGCTGGCTGCATTACCACTGTTTGTTGCCTTTATTATGTATTTATTGTTATTTATCTGTTTCTCCTCTGCTTTGCACTTTCCACCTCTCCCCCTTCCATGCACTTTTCCCCTCCCCCCTCTCCCATGCACTTGCGCGTTCTAAATGTCACTGGGCCTAGTAAGATCGCTGTTTTGTTCTCCCCTGTTCCCCTCCCTTGCCTTGTCGCGCTTTGAAACACTTGTGTACGAGCGCAATAGAAATAAAATATCAATCAATCAAAAAAAAAAGAACACTATCCATATGACTGTCTAGAAATCACACTAACCATATTCACACTTATTATGTGAATTGAATACATCATCCTAGTCTACATCAACACAGTCACAGATACGGCTCTATGACATTCTTGAACGATGTGGCAAAACTACCACCTGAGACATATAAATCGTGCACACTTACCCCCATGGGAAATGATCCACAGTACAAAGTTGCCCCACTACACATTTATTTTATTTATTTATTTATTTTGAGATTTGTATAGCGTGCCAATTCCAGAGGCACATTGAAGTTAAAAAACGTATTGTCTTATTCTCAGACATCTGAACCACATGAGACAAAAAGAGAATAAACAGTAAACACATTTGGGATCATTATGAGTTGGGCGGTAAGGGATACTGGGCACCGGTAAGGAGACCGGTGCCGGTAATCCCTTACCGCCCAATTCCGAGGTCACTTAGCGGGAACCATAAAGGACGTGTGGTCTGACCACACGTCCTTTACGGATCCCGCTAAGGGACCAGGGCGCTAATAACGGGCCTGCTATTCGCGGGCCCTTTATTAGCCCCTTCCCCATTCCCATTGAGCCCTATGGGAATGGGGAATGGTTGGTTGAATGGGGACTTACCGGATCCTCCAGGGTCGGAATGACCCGGTAAGTCCCCATTCAACCAGACCGGTGCCAAACCCGTTATTGGAGGCATCCATGGCACAAATAGCACCATTGCTACCTCCAATCTCGGAATGAGGGCCATTGTCTGAAATTTGTGTTTTTGAGGTTAGAGTCACTTATTTTCGGGGCTTCTGATGAGATGCACATGTTTTTGACACAAAGTGATGTTCATGTTGGCATTTGCACACAAAAGTGTGCATCAGACAGATGCACCAGACATGCACATCACATCATTTGTGCCCATTAAATGCCCACTTATTTGTGCATCGTTTGCACAACATTTCGCGCACCCATGCGCATAAAGGAATTATTTTGATGTTTTCTTTATGAATACGAGCAACGCAACGATATGCGTGATGTGCAGCTGCATCTTTGTGCTATTGCGCATCTCAGTGAGACGAGCATAACCTTCAGAATCTAACCCCAGGTCTTCAATTGTTTAAAAAAAATATTCTACACAAAATGTTCTGTCATCTGCCGTCAAATATTCTTACTTCAGGGAAAATAAGCAATTGAAAAAGTAACAAAACATTTCTGTCACAAACAAGGCCACTGTATTCTCACAGCAGCAAAATCAATGCAGGGGGGTTCTATTGGGAAATTCCTACACATATTCCAGCATAGTTCCTTCATAAAAGCATGTTTTGACAAGTGGAACCAGTTGTCAGTTGTCTCCCAATGACTCACTCTGGTACTGGTCTGTGAGCGATCACCAGGCTTGTAAGGGTGGCTTCTGTGTTTCTGTGGTTTGTCTTCCTTGTGACTGCGTCTCGCTTCAGCATTTTCTTTGACCTCTTGTGACCCATTGTCATGGCTTTTGTGCAAAGCAGTGTGTTTCATATAGTGTTGAAGAGGAATCACGTGTTGCCATCAACAGGAGGGTACTTGATCCAGTTCATTGGACACAGAGTCTCTGCTCTAGTCTTCCCACGCCTCTGTTAGAAACTCCTCAGTGGGTTTCCTCTCCGGCGACCCCTCCCCAGTCATGGACACTGTCGATGTCATGGGCAAATAACCAAAAGCATCATGCAGCTTTTTGCTCCCTGCAGATATCAGTTCCTCCATTACCCTTTTTCAGTTATCCGGCAAGGGATCGGGGATGGCTGCCGGCTACATTTACTATTGGCGGTGATGTGAAGCATGTTGCTATACAATTCATGACCAATACATTGTGGCAGCTGTATAATTCAGAGAAGAGCACATCCCCTGCCAAATGCAATGAGAGACTGGCATGGTTTTCTTGCACATTGGTTGGCTGGACAATGAGATGTGCTATGTCTATCCTTTGAGCCCACTTCCCTTATTCAAATATGAGTACTAATTACATCCATCGCTCAGTGTTCTTCTGCCACCTATTTGTAGGTGGCCAGCGATGAAACCAAGGAACCAGTCCCTATGACTGGCAAAGGTGAGACTGTAGCTGAGTCATTATTTCCCTTACGTCATGAACATCGGGTAGGACTGGGCTATTGTATCTCGCTATGTGTGGGTGGAACAAGGCGGCAGAATTCATGGGCGTGAGGCAGTACTATAAACCATTGAAGTATTTAACCAAATACAAAGCCTACTCTTCAAGCAAAACACACAGAGCAAAACAACCCCAATTCTGTCAGTCCTCCAACATTTGGAACACTTTCCATTAAATTTACAGCACTGGCAAACAACTCCAACTAAGACACACAGAATGTTCACCTTTTAGCAAACAACAATTCCAGACAGATATAAAAATAGGGAATAATGATGAATTACTAAGGTGGATGTGATTTCATTCACATTTACAACTATCACTTGTGAGAAACGGGAGGGTAATCTCACTCATACTCCCCTTCGATCCTCTGCTCAGGTGGCCAGGGGAAGGACATCACTCTTGGATCCCGGCCCTGGGGGTGAAGATGCGAGGGAGAAACACCTGGGTGGAGGGTGCTTGGTGTTGGTGATGGTGTACACAGAGGTGAGACATTGGGCCTCATTCCGAGTATGGCGGTAAGGGATACCGGTCACCGTTAACAAGACCGGTGCCGGTAATCCCTTACCGCCACATTCCGAGTTCCTTTTGCGCCCTCGTCCCTAACGCCTGCTTTTAGCAGGCGTTAGGAACGAGGGCGCAAAGGGGCTTTTAAGCCAATAACGGTGACCGTAAAGTACGGTCACCGTTATTTGCAATTTCCCCATTCCCATTGAGCCCTATGGGGGCTCATTTGGGAATGGGGAAGAGCCCTGGGGAATGGGAAATTACCGCCCTGGTCAACTCGGAATAGGGCGGTAATTTCCCATTCTGCCAGGGCGGTGCCGGTACGGGTCCGGCGCCGACCAAGGCGCTAATAGCGCCATTGGTTAGCGCCAGACTCGGAATGAGGCCCATTGTATCCCCCTTTTCCCGTTGAAGACCAACCTAATCCTCCCCCAACCTTTATGGGTTACTATAAAGCTGTTCCCCTCATTTCCCTACATGTGACACTTGACGGTACTGGGACAAGGAAGAGGCGACCAAGAGTAGTGAACACTATACCATTTCACCACTCTAGTACTGGGACGAAGAAGATGCCCGCAGAGTGTTGTAAGAGTCAGGCATGTCCCCTTAATCAAAGTCTGGAGAACCAATTGGGAAAGCACACATGCAACATGTTAATTGGTTGCAGGTGTAAGGGAGCAACAGGGAGGCCTGTGTAGGAAGGGACCATCAGGAGACCCTTGTTAGAAGGAGGCAGATGTGGTGGGACCAGAGAAGGAGCCAGGATGCCAGCATATATCTAAGAGGACATGCAGGATCCAAATCAAGTGGGCCGTGTTACTGCCGCAGGTCTGGAAACCTCCATAATAGAGAGCATGAGCTGCGAGAAAGTCAGAAGAAAAGAGGATGCTGCCCGCATCCGTGAAGAAGCATTCAGGTTGCCGGGGTGCAAACACCCGGCAGATGAGTTGGGCTCGTGGCAGTGGACTTCCTGACTCCAGAAGTGCAGAGGAAGCAGCGGAAGTCTCAGAGAGAAGACACCTAAAGCCAGTAAATGTCGGAGAGGGCAATGAAGCACTTGGGCGCTTATATCGGACCTAAATTAAGCAACAGTCAACTAAACTAATAGAAACAAATGCATTTTGAATGCTGAACTGAATGGAAAATTTAAATTAAGCTAAACAAATACCTATTGAATGCAGAACTGAAGGAAACTTCAAATTGAGCAACAGAAATACATATTGAATACTGAATTGAATAGAAACTTTAAATTAAGCAACATGAGAATATATTGAATACTGAACATATTGAACAACGAATTGAGTGAAATCTTGAAAATAAACATATTAAACATTGAATGGACTAAAACCTTATGGGCAAAGCATGTAACAGAGAACTGCCCAAGTATTGATGTGAAAGTGAATGACAGAAAAGGGCGCAAATGTGAAAGAGCACCATAAAAGGTGCGATATGGATTTAAAAAAACGAAGTGAACTTTTATGAGTAAATGAAGTGGAAAGGCCAAAGACTGGCAAGAGACCAAAGACTGGCAAGAGGTGGGCGATACGCGATGGCAAAGCCACAAAGCTGACAGAGGGAAGCTAGAGGCGTGTAAGGCAGCACATAAAGCCAAGAGGCTGATAAAGAGGAACTAAGTGAAGGTGATTTGGTGCACAGGAGCCAGTGTCAAAGAACCTGTGTGGGCTGAAGAGCCCAGGGATCCTGGTTGTGTAACCTGTGATAGGTGGACCGTGTGGTCTGACAACTGCGCCTAGAACAGTGAGTCCTGAATGCTGAAAAACAAAGACATTGTGAAACTAACCAATGAAAGCACTGTAAGTGAACTGGTGAGGTTTATATTGAATACCTACGAGCATCAGGGGGAGACCACAGAAACATTGCACTGGTGCAAATGAAGCTCTGCACATTGTTAACAAACTAGTACAGAAAAACCTATTCAATTTGTTTTTGTGCAGGGCAATGTCTGCCCTGCTGCTGATAGGCCATAGTATTAGCATTTGGGCAAACATTGCCTTTGCGTGAAAAAGTACTCAAAGAATATTTTTGCACTGGGTAATTCTTGCACATTGGGGTGACTTTTTGAAAAGAAATACTCCTCTAAGTATCTGAAGAAATCTTCTCAGGGTGCAAGCCACTTGCCGGAAGCCAACTATTGAATATGTTTCTGCTTCCACCTGTCCAGTTTTCTCAGAAGGTCTTCACAATGAGCGGGCATGCAGCACTAAAGCAGAAAATGATTATTCTGAAACAAAACAGAAAACCTAAGAAACGGATAAGCAGTCATTGTCATGACTGGAAAAATAAATAACATGAACGCACTAGGTTTATTGCCAATACCACCCAACTCAATGCATCAGGTGAGCCTCCAGTAGATGTGTCTGCAAGGAGGTACGATCCTGAAGCCCTGATTCTCAAATATGTACATTTGAGAAACTGCGGAGATGCCCGTGAGTATCTCAGATATGTCATACATACTCCAGAAAGCCTAAAGCCTCACCAAATCTGAAAGTGCCTGGCGCTCCTATACAAATGCCATTCAGAAAAGATTTGCTCAGTGGCATCTAGGAAATGCTCCCAGTTTCTCCAGATTTGCTCCAGTTTTAGGCTTTGCAATCAGGAATAAAGTAGCAGATGCAAATCTAAAAATCACAAGGGCATTTCATTTTTTTCCAGTGCACTTCTTTGAGGTACACACCCAGTCCCACAGATTCTCAAGAAAATGGGCATCTAAAAATAGCACATAAGTTACACTATTTCTAGATGCCACATTTTGGGAAATGCCCTGATCGCCCTATTCTCAAAGATGAACTGCACATTTCACGGTGGCTGACATTCGCGTCTGGAACATGCTTCTGACACTGATGTATTGTGGGGTCATTTCACATTGGCAGGCCCTTAGAAGGCTGTCATTGCGAAAGGTCAAATGACATTTTGTGTATCCGTTGGTGAGTGATAAGAATTCCAGGTGAACATCACCACCTTTCATGTTTTGTGTATACCCCTACACCTGTTCCAACCAAGCACAGGAGAAGGAGACTCTTATAATAAAGGAAGGTCTTGCATGATGAGCACAAACTCACCATGGGGCCTATTCATAAAGATTTGCACTGGAGAAAATCAGAAGAGCCTGGGAGCATTTCAGATATGCACACGGACGTCATTTCACCAAAATGCCAGGGGTAGCAGATGTGACATCTGCGGCCCTTGACCTCTGATGACATCACAGGCATTGATGTCATTTGATTCCACCCTGAAGTGACATCACAGGAAGGGATGGAACAAGACCGTTCACCCCTCCACAAAACAGGAAGTGGCATCACATAGCATTGTTCATAAGTGTACTATGAAAAATATGGTTACGATATCACTGTAATGTTATATACGAGTGGATCACAATATGCATTGTTAATATCAGTGTGTACAGGCCCATATTACCAAATTACTATGAATGCAAGAAGACGTTCAAGGCCAAATGATAATGAGGTGTTATTATATAGCGCTTACACTTTAGCGCTTTATATAGAACAAATACACAGACAATATCACTAAACCTGTGTTGGTACTCATTTATCAACCTCAGAAGGATGAAAGGCTGAGTTGACCATGCCTGGATTCGAACCTGCAACCTGCAGATCACACACACATTGCAGAAGCGAGCACTCAACCCACTGAGCTATCTTACTGGATTTGCTATCTTCCCAGCAATAGCAAAATGAGCAATTATATGTCTGAAAGCAAATTACACTCTGTAGTGGATACAATTAAACTGGTAACAAAGATTTAACAGCAGGCCAGTTCATTTGCAGGTCTGGTGCAAAGTTGGCTACATGTCAAGCCTTTGTGGATCTACTTTTCAGGCTCTGGGGTTGGAAAAAATACATACCATTGGGAGGATTCATAACTGTGCATTAAATAATTTAGAGTAGTGAAGAGAAAGCAGCGCACTCACACGGCATCCTCTGGGCACCAGTTACCTCATACATGCAAACAAACATCCTGAACAGTATGCCATGGAGATAGGAAAGATTGGCACATTACAACAATGCATTAATTGTTGCACAATGAAATTAGGGGCCACTTTATGTTTTATGATCAAACATTTCTACACTGTACTGTGAGGAAGACATGGTATCAACAGTAAGACAGTCACATGTGGCCACAGTTCAAGGTTGTTTATTGAACTTCAAAAAGGGTTTGAAAAACACCTATCTAATCCTAAATCTACAGATGGGAGCAGGTCACGACCATCAAATAATAATAATGCAATCCTCGTAGTGTATTGTCAAAATAAAAGAGCCTATACTAATAAACCTATTGCCAATCCTTACCTCTAAATACAAATAGTGTGGCAAACAATGTAGGCAAAAAGAAAGAAGTGTTCACAAAATGATATGTCAGGATGTTCAGGCCGTTGGCCTCCCTTCCCCACATTTTCAGCATGGGACAAGAGGGTAGACTCAAGCTTAGCACAGTGGTTGGCTTCTCTAGCATGAGGATACAGTTCAATCACTAGCATCTGCGCCTTCCGTGCCCAAGCCTCTTTTCCTTTCAAAGTCTCTTATTTCAGAGGGCCTGATGCAACAAACAAATCAGTTATTTTCCTTTTTCACATTATCAGAAGTGCTCAAGTTCTTAGGTGATTCGCTATTCACCTCAGATAGCCCTCAGCTGAGCTCAGATACTTTCACCAAAATATTTGTACATTATTTATGGACCTAATTCCTCATAGGGTATTCTTTATCAGGTGACTCACGATTCACCCCAGATCCCCCTCAGTCAGGCTCAGATCTCAGATCCCCCTTGGTCAGGCTCATATCTTGCATCCTCCTCAGTCGGGCTCAGATTCCTTTTAAAAAAATGTTCAGAACTTTACACAAACTTGCTTTAAGCAAAAGCTTTTAGCTGATCTCCCTCTGCCGGGCTCAAACCAATTTCTATACGATTTCATCCACTATCAAAGACTTTCGAATGTGAGCAGGGTTTTTGCTTGACCCGTTGCAGGACCACTTTCGATTTCACAATTTTGTATCACTCTTCAAATTTGCCACCTTTCAGCTGGATACCTAACAGAGACTTTCGAATGAGCACCCACATGGTGCCAGACTGCCCAGCTTTGCGGTATTGTATCTTGGCTTCAAAGTTTAATCACTCATCTGCTGATTAACTGTGTTTGCTTTGCTTGCCTCATATGCTTCAGACACTGTTCTCTCCAGTTCTCATTATACAATGTTGCTGCTTGCAACCTTGCTTCAACACAGATTTGTCTGGTATCAGTCGCCCCAACGCACTTACTGTGCTGACTTCATGGGCGCTGCTTTGTTGTAGGAGCCAAGGACAGTACCACGGCGGCAAACAATTCTCCCTGCCTTGAATATCGATGCGGGAGAGCCCCGGGTACCTCTGACAAACAATGCAGTGTTCTTCAGCATCGATTCCTGGTCTTACATTTCCTTTTATCAAAGGTTCTTGAGAGTAACGGTCTTTCATTGGAAAGGTCAAGGGCACTTCCCTCCTTGCAATCCTCTTTGGTTTTGCCGTCTTTTGCTTTGTATTGAAATGCCATCTTGGAACCGCTGCTTCCTCATTTGCTTTGCCTTGCTCAGAGTGTGCTTTCGTGCTCCGCCTTTTATCTGTGTGGGAAGTGTGATGGAAGTCAGGTGTGTGTAATGGTCATTGATTGTCTGACCCTGCCTGACCATTGTATTGGGAAATGCCAGGTATACGGCTCAGGTGTTAGTCCGTTTTCTCTCACAGTGAGCTGTCCGTGAGAAACTGTTTGTGTTGGGAAGGAGGGGGTGGGCGGTGAGTTGAGTTCCTAAGTATCCTAGCTGGTAGGATGGGGTAAAGGTGTTACAGAGAAGGAGATACTGTGTCTCCACATCTGGTGTCCCACTTCCACTTCCCGAGGACCCCCCACCCAGGTGATCATACTGCACTGGTCCACCCACAGGAACTGGATCCAGAAGTGGTGGCCATATCCTGGACACTTGAATGACAGATCCCTGACGACTATCGGGTGAGACACCTTCAGGTTTCTCACAGTGCACAAGCTTTTAGGCACAAGGAATTTCTTGTGATGATCTTAACAGAGCAAAATACATAGTCCGAAATGGATGCTTATTCTACTCTAAAGGCTTTTTTGAATTTGTTGTCTGCATTGTGAATTTGAGGTGTTTAAGAACATACTAAATCAGTGTTTCACCTCCTTCAATATGCCTGAAGTGTGCCTGAAATAAACCTTTAATAAGTCCAGCAATTATTGTATAGAATTCCATAAAGACAAATTTGTTGTTCCTATTCTTTCTTATTTAGGGTCACTGATCAAAGTGTTACACTTGTGGAACCCCCTATTATTTCTTAAGAGGCCTGAACTAGAAAGCCAGCCACTCCAGAAACAAAAAGCCAAATGGTGCTGGCTACAGTCCAGGAGCTTCAATTTAAAACAAATAAAAAATAAAAATAACATCTTTTTTTAGGGGTAGCAAGGGAGACCTCAGGGGTCGCAGGTGCGACCCCTGTAACATCCAAATGACATCCCTGGGTATACACCTGCTACTTTGTATTTAATTTTCCTATTATGCCCGAGTCACAATGATTTGCACTAGAACAAATTACGAGATGCCCAAGGTATCCCAGATTTGCGCCCGCTACCATTTACCTTACTCACAAACCCTAAAACTGGAGAAGATCCGTAGTAACCTGGAGCGCCTACGAGACTCTTACGTGCCAAATAATTTCACAAAGATTTGCTTAAAGGCATCATGAAGATCGACCCAGCAGCTCTACACTTGCTCTCAGGGTCGGACTGGGGCATAGAATTGTTTCGGGCACCAATGAAAAAGTGGCCCACCGCTGCAAATAGCAATGCATTCCTTTTGTGACAGGCTGTTTCAGTATTACCTATGGGAGAGGTTTTTGCTAAAATATGATTTAAATTGTGCATTTTAAAGAATATTTATTAAGTAACACTGGTGAAAACTACTAGCCATATGGTGAAGAAACTTATCTAACAAGCCTACATTGGCCAAAAAAGTGTCTCACGTTGACAAAAAACAAGCATTTTGTGTTTTTGGTTGGGTATGGTATTGGTATTGTTTATTTATGAAGCACCTATACACCGGCAAGTTCCAAACACCCCCTATTGCCCTATAGGCCAGTCCGAGTCTGCTTGCTCTACATTTAGGCTTTGTGACTAAGGAATGAGATACATGAAGCAGATCTGAGATGCCCGGGCATCTCCCGATTGGCTTTAATGCAAATCTTTGTAAATCAGACCCACCCATCTGCTTTGTTCATGCTTCGCAGCAAGGCTCTGGTTTTCTGCAATGCAGGGACACAAGCCTCCACCGTTCACACAATGCGCATCAATAAATAGAAATACAAGGGCGTTATAAATTAATCACCATGATGACTGAGTGGTCAAGGTCGCTCACAGTGGAACACACTGGCACAAATCGCTGCTCAAATGCCTTGCTCTGGTGGTCAGGGTGCCCTGGGGAGGAGAGCAATCCCACCAATTAAAGGAAATCTTTGAAAGGTTAAGCACAGACTATTCGTCGTTGACCAAACCTTTTACTCAATGCTGCGCACTGCTCCGTTTGTTCTTTGTGACCTTGTAGGAGAATCGGCAGCTCTGTTGAAAGAATATAAGTGCATGAAACAATATCAATGTTCTAAACGCCGGTTTAATAAACAGAGCATTTTGCATTTCATCCTCATTTACACTGCAAAAATGGACGCTTTGCAAAACTGCCCTACTCACTCCACCACAAACCTCTGCCTCACTTTCATATGTTTTGTGGATCTCTGGTGCAGGAAACACCCGCCTACTGAAATGCCGTTGAGAATGTCAATGGAAGTGTATGGTGATGTCAGTGCAGCGGTTATTTTTACGGTTAAACACCTTTACAAGGTTATATGTGAAAATGTTCCCCGGAAAAAAGTCGCCAGGCAATTCTTTTCCCTGCACCTCTGAAAGCCTTCCTCCACATATTCTACAATATATATTATTTACTTTTCTAACATCAGTGCTAGAATATTTGGGGAAAGTGTTTGATTTTCATGGGAGTGCAAATTGGGGTAAATGTCGCCCCCTGGCGATTTTCCTCAGGCAACTTGATCACTGGATGCCATTTACCAGGACTAGAACCCGGTGCTATGCTTTCAGAATGTAGAAAGCATCTGTCAATCCGTGAAACAATATCGTCAGAATCCTTATATATTCTTTTTGGATAATACAAACAGGCCTCGTACAGCAGGACTTTCTGGCACTTTTAGGTGGTAAATTAGGAACAATTCCACAAAAGATAAGCACTGAGGATTCAAACTGTGCCTTGAGTTTAAAACAGGTAGGACAAGAGGAAACACACAGGCCGGTTTTTAGCCTGTTAGATACTGCAGCACCAAGAGGAGCCAACGCAGACCCTTTCATTCATCATCATGGGTGCCTACAAGCAAAGGCAGAGCTATGTTTGCAATTCAAATACCAGCTTCAAGGAGTACAGGTGTACTGAGGGACCCCTGGCCGGCCCATAGAGTCGGGGTCTGCACTGCAGTACTTTAAGACGAGATAGCTGCACCTCGAGATGGATGGGGGTGCAGGGTCTCTTACTCCAACACCAATCAATAAGGCAACTCAATGGTTTGGCAAAGGGGAGTCCGTTTAATGACAAATACAAAAAGCGGGGAAATATGGACATCAACAGCAGTACGACAGCCCGTCTCGCTTCAACTCCCTCGAGCTTCACACACAACATAACTTTTATACTCAAAACGCGTCATAAACTGATGTATAACACTCAAAATTAACATGCAATTCTATTGGTTGGGAAAAAGGTAACTTTAGTATAGGTGCTATAACTGTATATGGTAACGGGGTGAGGATATTGGGTAAATACTGTCATCTAAGCCCTTCCTTCACAAATGACTACTGTAGATGTCACTAAAAATACGAGGTCTCATTGGTTCTACTAACTATAGGACCCTAGATTATTTGGTCCATTGTGATTGGGTTGGCATCAACCCCATGCATAAATCTCCACTTTGCTTAGCAGCACGCAGAACTGTCAACCAGGAGCAGGGTGTCCACCAATTCACACTTCCCTCCTTCAATCAATCATCACTTTATGGGCTATGTGTCAATTAGTTCACTGTGGTTGGCCTCGAAACTGCATCTTCTTGTCTCGAAAAAGTTCTGATATCTCTGTCTGGGCCGGTGCTAGGCATAAGTGTGAAACCGCGCCTCTTCTCGCTCGGCTGGTCATGTGCTAGCACCCCATGGATTTGCCTCGTTTCTCTCCATTTAGGCATTTGATTTTCGTTTCACCCTGCCACCTGCATTCACTTTCTTATCTTGGTTCCTTAGAGGCAGGATATTCTGTTCTTAGCTTCAATTAAAAGTAGCAAAACCAATATATTCCATACTGCTATAAATTCAATTAAGAAAGCTTATGTAAAATATTTAAAAGGTGTACCAAAAAAGGTATCACTGAACCATTTTACGCTACTGTAGACTCAGAAAGCAATCGACGTAGACTCTAGCTAAAACCAGTAAACATGTTTATTTTGCAGTGAAACAACAACATTTTACAAAATTAATTTAATCAATATTCTTCATATGAAGAATATGAAGAATATTGATTAAATTAATTTTGTAAAATCTACAAATCTGTGTTTTGGCTGAATACAAGCCAAATGCGAGTGTGCTGGCTCAGTTTTAGGCCACCACTTAGTCTGCATAATTTTTTGTCTGATTTTCTGCAATAAGATGACTATTTCTGTCTTTGCTTTTGTTTAGATCAGTTAGTCATTCTTTTTTTGGTTTTACATGTAAAAATGTCTTTGTAATAATTTCTTTGTTTACGTTGTTTCACTGCAAAATAAACATGTTTACTGGTTTTTAGCTAGAGACTACCTCGATTGCTTTCTGAGTCTACAGTAGCCTAATTAGAATGGTTTAGTGATACCTTTTTTGGTACACCTATTAAATAATGTACATAAGCTTTCTTAATTGAATTTATAGCAGTATGGAATCTATTTCCAGGGTGTGCTTTTTCAGGAACCCGTCGACATCTAGGCTGATCGTCTGGCCACTTCAGTATGCAGAGGAGACCTCAGGGTGCGTGGGCCCAGTATTGGGAAGGGAGACAACACAATGCCTTCCTCCTGACAAGGATCTGGTACTCCAGAGGGCACAAAGGAAGGGGCACCTATAGGCAACAGAGTGCCTCAGGCAATAAGTGTGCTGAGCGCAATTCTCCCAATAGTAGGGGGAAGGACAGGATTGTTTTTGAGAAAATGGTGGGGATTATCAAGTGATGCGTGGATTTTGCAAGAGGTAACAGGTTTATGTATGAATTTGTAGGAATGCCCATGCATCGAGCAAAACCTCAGCCAATCCATATGGCACAAGAGGAGACGACCTTATTGCAGACAGAGTTGCGCAACCTTTAGGTCACCCTCTAGCCTGGCTACACACAACCAATTGTTATACCATTTATTGTTCTCAGTTTGGTTGTTCTATATTGAGTACCTGTACTATCACTTGTCACTATAGGTGGTGGTCACAGACTAATTTCAAAGCACTACTTTGTTTAAGCTTTGTATATTTTCAACTCAGTTGCTAATTCAGTCCCACTAAGGACTTGTGAATACTAAGAACTTTCTACCCTTAGGGGCCGATTCATGGAACAAACGTGCGCCGAAAATCCATGCGCAAGCAGGCGCAAGGTAGCACAAGCGCGAGAAACGCAGCGCACGCGCACGTGTGCGATTCAAGGAAGACGCTGCGCGTGTTTCCCGCTGTCCGTGCGCCCAATCCAGCCATGGCGCACGCAGGCATACACGGCGTGCGCTACGCGGACAGCAAAAGCGCACATAGCACGGCGCACACAACCAAAGTGGTCGGAACAGTGGGCGTAACACGCGGAATGGGGAATGACGTGTGAAAAAGAAGGCGTAACTGGGGAAGTACTGCAGGGCAGGGAACTACACGGAACGCCCACACGCACGCGAACAAGCCGTATTCATGGATCCGAATACGGGAAACCCGCGCACGGCAAAAGACACACACAGGCGTCAACGCGTCCACCACAAGAAGGCAGGCGGAAGCGTCCCCGCGCACAGTATAAAAGTGCGCGCAAATAACAAACACGTATATACAGCTATGATGAATGCCCCATTTGTTGCAGCACTGATCGTGGGACACCGCAGGAGGAGGAGAATAGCCAGGGCATGCATTTTCGCACCACGGACAAGCCTTTTTGGGATGCCTGACGACCAGGTCTATGGCAGGTATAGGTTTCCACCCCACATCATCCTAGACCTGGCCAGGGAGTGGGAAGATGACCTTACACCCCCCACCCTTTGCTCCTAAGCATTGAGCCCCTTGGAGAAGGTGCTCAATGTCCTGCATTTTTTGGCCACTGGGTCATTTCAGCTGACTACTGCCATAGTGGGGGGGGTCTCACAGGCCACGCAGTCACGCTGCCTACACCAGGTACTGGCAATCATGACAGCGCGCCCCTCAGTTCGCAGGCACATATACATGCCCAGAACACCCACATAAAGGCAGGCCGTTGTCCTGGATTTTTTCAGGGTGGCACACTTCCCTAAAGTGCTCGGTGCCAGAGATTGCACCCATGTGGCCCTACGTCCACCTAGGGCCACTGAGCACATCTACCGAAACCGCAAGCACTGGCATTCCATCAATGTACAGGTGGTATGCGATGCAAAGGGAATCATCACCTCTGTCTATGCAAACTACCCTGGCTCCACCCATGACAGTTTCATATACAGAATGTCCGCCCTGTGCCGGGCCCTGGAAGCTGGGCAGCATGGCGACACCTGGATCCTAGGTGAGTACAAATGCACTTGCACATGCATGCATGTCACACACACATACAAATAAACAAACCACAATAATCACAACCATTTACACCTCCCCAGGGGACAGTGCCTACCCTCTGAGCAACCACATGATGACGCCAATCCGGAACCCCACCACACCACCCCAGGTAAGATACAACGCCGCCCATATTGCAACCAGGGCTATAGTGGAGCGCACATTCGGAGTGCTCAAGTCACGTTTCCGCTCCCTTGACCGCTCTGGCGGGCAGCTACTCTATGCACCACCAGTAGTGTGTAGGATCATTGTGGCAGCATGTGTCCTGCACAATGTTGCAACATGGCAGGGCGTCCCGGTGGACATGGTGGTGCCCCCACATCCCCAACCACAGGCACGGGCGCTGCCCACGGGAGGGGACAGGGCACGTAACGAGGAAACCCGGACCCAGCTTGTGGCCACATTTTTCACCTAAACTCCTACCCCTGCAGAGTGCACACAGGCCTGGCACATGCCAGGTGACAATCGATGATGACAAAGAGACAGTCAACTGTCACAACCCTACCACCCTGAGATAGTTGCCATGGAAGTGCCACATTGTCTGCATCCATAGCTACTTAAACACAAGCTCTCCTGTGTGACCAAAAGGCACACATATGACATGACATGATATGGCCTATACACAAGTATTTCAAGGTGCGATGAGGGAGGGAGGGGGGAACAAGGGAAGACAGACAACGGTACTACTAGGCCAGGTGTCATTTAGATTGTGCAAGTGCAGGGGTAGGGGGAAGGGAAAAGTGCAAGGGGAAGGGGAGGGGGGGAGTGCAGTACAGGGTAAGTAGAGCAAAAAAACAAATACATAGGCCAGCTGGTGGCAACGGCAAAGGTAAGTGCAGACAAGTGCTGGGAAGGGGGGGCTGTAGGGATAGAGAGACAGTACCGCAGTGCAGGGGTTGCCAGGGAGGCAGTGCAAGTGGAGAGTGGCTGGGCCAGGGACCGAGGTCGGTGAGAGTGGCTCAGTTGCAGATTCAGTGCAGCTCCAGTGAAGAATTTTGCAAGGGAGAGGCAGAGAGAAAGCAGAAGCAAAGAGGAAGGTCTTGAGGTGCTTCCCGAACCGGAGATGGTTCCCCTCAAGTTCCAGTGAGGCAGGAAGGCTGTTCCAGAGGGAGGGCCCTGCCGCGGAGAGAGATCTACCCCCAGCTAGTTGCTCTGAGAAGCGGATGACCCTGACATGCAAAGTGTGCATCACACACACCTGAAAAATAGGCCATGGCCATCACTGTTATGTCACTCAAACCCTCCCAAACCACAACATGACATGGCAAGCAATACCCATACACCAACACAGTAACAATAAGGTACACATTGCCATGTCCAAAATGTACAGTGGCATCAGACAATGATGCCTGACCTGGAATCAGATGAAATGACAGACCAACAACCTCCCACCCAAAATAAGTCATTTCCAAATGCATTACAAGAGGAGTAGACGTAACTTAACAATGAATGCCTGTCTACATGCGCATTGTGCATTGCAAAATCAACACTGCAGCTTCTGTGTGCTATGTCCTACTCCTGCAACACACTGCTCAGCACACAGCACAGTGAACAGCCATTGTGTGTGATGCACACCCTGAGCATCACATCTAAGCGACAGACCACATCAAAAAGCAAATTAGGCATGTACAGGATCCATAATTGGTCACAGAACATGTGCTGCAGGGACACAGAGGGCACCAGAAGGCAAACAGTGTACACGTGGATATGCAAGGGTGGGAGTACATGTAGTGCATCAGAGTGCAAGTGTGTGGGTCAGTAAGGACATGCACTCAACATAT
Organism: Ambystoma mexicanum; assembly: GCF_040938575.1. Taxonomy (NCBI): domain Eukaryota; kingdom Metazoa; phylum Chordata; class Amphibia; order Caudata; family Ambystomatidae; genus Ambystoma; species Ambystoma mexicanum. The sequence continues at coordinate 88,757,613 of NC_090941.1, forward strand.
GCATGTGCAATCAAGTGACCATCAGTGTTCTCTACACATCACATGTGAACATTCACCATGTGTACACCCCAGCATGTCAAACCATAACTATCCCCTCGCACCTGAAAGGTAAACACAACACATGAACAGGCATTGATCAGCAGAACACAACATGTACATAGAATACCACCATTGCAATGTCAGGGTTCCCATCACAATGCAGGGCAAGGCAACTATCAACAACAACCCCCCCCTCCCTCACAAATGACCATGACCCACTGAGCAACTGCACCTGGGTCATGGAGCCTTCAACCCTCAATTCCACCTGGCCACAGGATCACCTTTACCCTTCGTCACCATCTCCCACCTTGTGTGTAAAAAGGTGCCTGCACCCTCAGAATCCACACTCATTTCCAAAATCACAAAATCCAAGGCATAAAAACGAACCAGAACACCCTCCAGTAGATGACTTGACGTAGCAGTACCTCACAAAGGCCAAGTACTACCACAAAGATGCAACAACCAAGGTAGCAGAGTAAAACAATGTCACAACAGGATGTGAACCATGTGTGGTACATAACATAGGATGATGCACCATGAACGGATGTGTACTGTCACAGGTCCCGTGTACAGGCGCGGGAGTGTCACGAAACAACCACCCCCACTGTGTCCCGGGTGCCTGCAAGGTCAAACTCACACAGGCCCCTGAGACCCTGGTGGGGAAGGAGGTTCAGGGATATGCAATCGGTACATGTGTTGGCACACTGGATAACTGGAATGAGTGGCAGGAGAGGGGAGGAGGAATGACACATGAAAGTAGGGAATGCACAAAAATGTACTACCTGCATGAACACATACACAATCCAAACAAACTTGGACATCATTGTCATGGCCTTCTGTAGTCCAGGCTTAGGAGTGGTACGAACCAACAACCCCCTCTAGGGTTTTGGCGCCTTCAAGTTCGGGGCTTACACAGGCATCCGCAACCCCAGCGGGGAAAGAGGGTTAGGGAACGTTGCTTGGATAGGTACAGGAAGCAGGAACACCGGGTAGAGGGTACAGGGTTCAAAATTGCATAGGATTCCGGGTGAATAGGGGGAAAAAAACATACCCAATTGAATCACACATACATCCATGCATTAGTGCACCCCCCAGCAAGCCTATGCAGAGCAGTTTGAAAGAAAAACAACAAGACACTTAGCTCTGGTTTTGAGTGCTGGCCTCCTGCCTGCGCACTCTCAGGCCCGGACACAGGAGCACTGCAATGCTGCAAAGAGAGCCACAGTCAACAACCTGTACGTGCCAATTACACAAAAACACACCACCAAACATGCCCCATAGCAACAAACTACTCTACAAACAGACAATCTGGTGTAGATGCTTCGTACCCATATATAACATTACCCCTGTGACGGGTCATACACAGTCAATGCAGTAAATCAGCCGCCGGTGGGTGCGTGGCAAATGGAACACCAATGTGTCACAATTCACACAACATGCAATGTTCCCTGGGTAAGCAGACAGACCCATATAGCAAGCCATGACTTCAGAGCAAGTTGCGTACCACCATGACCGAAACAAAGTTGGCAGTGCATTCATCATGAAGTACATGGAATTGAAATGCACTGCACACAAGTATGTCCCTTGCTGTATGTCCCTGTGAGCTGCCCCTTTCCATGTCTCGGAAGGCTACATGGTTGATACAAGTGCCTCGATGGACCTTGGGGTACCGGAGGGTATGTGCCACTGCCCCTGCAGGTGTCCCAGAGAACCTTACAATCAACAGCCATCAGTCCACCACACATCTGAGCTGCATTGTGTGCTTCAACACCAATATTCGTCCAAGCTCACCCTCAGTGCTGTGACTAAGCCTGCATGTGCAACTCGCCTGGTGCAAGCTTTGCTGTGTTGTGTCCCCCCTGTGCTGCTCACCTTGCCTGGAGTTCCTTGGAACACGTCAGCAGTTCTAGGATGTAGGTCTGCAATCCCTGTGCCTCTGCTTGTGCACACATGTGCATGTGGGCACCAACAAACGTGTCCAGAATTCCGTCGTCCAATGGGCCATGTCTGCTGGCAAAGGTGCTCTGGAAGCTCATTCCCCTGCAGAAAGGGCATGAAACACATGATTAATGATTCAAAGTCATCTGTGTGTGTCTCTTCAGGCATCTCATTACTTGACCATGTCAGAGAGTCACATCATAAATTACACCATCAGTCCGTCTTTCACATCCAAAGTGTGGAACACTATCTACAGCATGAATTGCAACAAGCACGTGTACAGTAAAGATAAGAAACATACTAGACAATGCATAGCAATTAATGTACACATTAATCATGAAACACCCCATCTAGCAAAAGCTGAACAGTGGACAATAACACCAAAATCATCCCCACTAGGGGTGTAAACACAAGTCACACAGCACCAGACATGCCACAGATATGACAGTCCAAAGCCCTTGTGTAAAGGTTTGTGACACCGAACCATCCTTGCGAGCCCATGGATAAGGGAGGCAGGAGTGGCATATGTGAGTCAAGGACCCCAAGCAGCAAACACATACACAAGACAAGCCTGAAGGGCCCAGCTGGAACAGACAGTGGATGCCTTCAAAAGCCACAAAGCACCGCACCGTCACATGAAAGCACAATAGACAAGCAATTTTAAACTATATTAACTAATTACACTAACTATGGAAAACCTACATTACCTAATTAAACTAACTATCAAACAGAAACTTAACTAACTAAACTAAAAGAAAAATCAAAAATGGCCACATACGACCCGGGGGGGGAGGTGAGGCACCCAGGAGGGGGGAGGTACAGGGGGCTGCTCAACATCCACATGCGATGATGCTGAGCCAAAAAAAAACCCTCCATGGGCTCAACGCCTGCACAGCCCGACCTATGTGGGAGATAGATGGTCGCCCGAGTCTAGCTCATCCTGGAAAGCACAGTAGCCTGCCTGGCCACGCCTAGCCGCAGCTTGCCCCTCGTCGGCAGCAAGTCTGCCGGACGGGTGAGCCTGGTTCTGTGTGGCGATGTGAGGTAGGTCTGCATGCAGAACCTCACGTGATACACGTGCTTCCTCTTGCAAGGTAGCACGTGTAACATGAAGTTCCTCCTGCAAGGCCTGGCTGGACAACCGCTGCACCTCCCGGCAAGCCTGTAGCTCAGCTGAGATGGTACGCTCAAGCTGTGCAAACCTCTCCACTGCCTGCTGCCTCTGGGACATCATAAGGACACCCAGAGTGGATCTGAGGGAAGCATACTCCTCCCTCAGGGCATCAATGTGCGCCTCTGCGTGAGCAGCAATTGCTTGACGCAGAGACGACATTTCAGCCTGGCGTGCCCTGTCTGAGGCCGCCATGCCCAGCCTGAGTGAGCGGGCCGTGGACCGTGCCGCCTGCTGCTAGAGAAGCACCTGCCTAGCAGGGGGAGCACAGATCGGGCCACATGCTCCATGCTCTCAGCGATGTTCTCCATTGCTGCCCCCTGCCGTTCTGAATTGGCAGTCATGTCTTGCTCCCACTCAGTATACTGCGGTTGCGCGCGGCGACCGCGTTGCCGGGCTTGACCCCTGCGGGACCCAAGGAACGGGGGTCCTCGCTGTGTTGGCACCGCCCGCAGCTGCACGACTACATGCCCCCGTCGACGTGATGTCTCAGGCACATCAGTGACTGGTGTGGAGGGTGACCCTGCGTCCCGATCCACCACGGGCGGAGGAACCAAGACTGTCTGATCCCTCAGTGCAGGTGTCGCAGACAGAGGAGTGTCCACATCAGAATCACTCACCCCTGACACATGGACTTGATGCTCATCCAACTCAACATGGACGTCAGAGTCGTCATCAAGGCTGGACTCATAGGCAGCCTGAGACAAGATGGACTGTAGCACTTGGGGGTTTTCGTGGCCTACCACCCCACGACCCCCACTAGTGCCGGGTTGATGTAGTGGTAACAACCCTGTGTCTGGCATGACAACACCATCTTCTGCCTCCATTGCGTCATCACCTGAAAAATAGAGAGAAAAAAGGTCACTACACATGTAAGAAGCACACAACACACACACACACACCGACAGCAAACGCATCAGCCAGACATGTGACACACAACATATAACCTGGCATGCATGCTGGGTCAACTTTGAATTGCTTCTGTGATCAGACCTGTTGAAAGGTGGCAGTTTCCATGGAAGTGGGTCTATGCAGTGCAGAAAATGTGTACGCCACTCACTACCTACATGTACAAGGACTCCATGGTGTGTGCCAGGAAATGTGAAGGCAGTGCAATGTCAAATGCAGACATCACGTGCATTGTGCTTTCAATGTGTACCATATCTAGAAGCCAAGCACCCCTCCACCCCAGTACCAAAGCAGGGGTGCCTAGCATGGTATCAAAAGGCTGACCATACACCTGTGTATTGACAGGCAGTGTGGACTGGCATCAACAGCTTAATGTTATTCAAGTGACAACACTGCAAATGATGATGGGACAGTAAGCAGGACACATGATGAAAACTCTGGATTCCGTCCATGTGTGAAGAAGACACAACAACAGTTGGACAGAGTCATTGGCCATTGAACAGGCTGAGGACTGTGAGCCACACAGATTGTCATACCCTAAACATGTGTGCAACGCAGGACTGAGCCACAGTTGACATAGGAAGGCTGATGAGATGGCAGGCAATGTATGTAACCAAGGACTTGTATTACAGTGATCATCCAGTCAAGGACACATAGGGGCATGCGTGCAATGCACATGGAGCATGAATGGGCACTCATGTCCCTGCGGGACATCTGACCTATGCACAGTACAAGTGAGATACCCTGCATCAAGTACTAAGGCTGTACCACACGGCATATGTTTGGCAGATTCTACGCTGGAAGTTAGCATCTACACAGGACGCATGAACAAGAAAGTACACATTGGCAAGATTGAAGAACAGCAGTGCAAAGGTGGAACTGGGGTGCAGAGTGGCGGAGGAGGGGCAAGGGAGCATGCCTACATGGAGTCCCCGCATGCAGGCAGAGGAGACATGCATGACGGAAGCATTGCATTACTTACACATCAGAACCATGTACACGTCACATGTAGCGGCAATCATGCACAACACATCCCACAAGTGAAACACACACGTCCTCAACAAACATGCATCAACACTCACTGGACTGGGCATCAAAGTCCAGCATCTCTCCCACTCCTTCGACCAATTCAGGTGGTATGAACTCCGCAACGAGTGCCTCATGCGGAGTGAGCTCTTCCTCCTCTGGTGCAGGCCCACCGCCAGTCACCAGAGTCAAGTTGTAATTAGAGGCACGCTTAGCCTTAGTTCTGCGTTTGATGTCATTCCAACGCTTTTTGCACTCTTGCGCCGTGCGCACCTCATGGCCGAATGAACTGACATGTTCTGCAACATGCTTCCAGTGGGTGTCACGTTGGGCAGCCGTAGTCTGACTATTGGCACCCACTAGCATGTCACGGCTGTGGCCCCGCACGTAGTCCACGAGGAAGTCCAGTTCCTGCTTACAGAAATGCTTCTTCCTCAACGTGCAGGAGGTCGTGGCTGTGTGTAGGGTCCCAGCCTGTGCTGCAGGTGCAACCTTCCTCCTCTTGGACTGTGGCGCAGACCCTGGCTGGCTAATGCCGCCCTGACCAGTATGGCCAGTGGGTTCGGTGGACTGAGCCAAGGGAGTGGCAGGTGGAGGGATGACCAAAGGCCTGACTTGTGTCAGTGGCAGCTGGGTGCCCACTAATGGACCCTGCGCAGCAACATCAGCTGTGGCAGGGTCATTGACCGCAATGGTCCTGGTTGGCAGACTCACAACCGGGGTGCTGTTGGGTGCATCTGCCCCTGCACTTGCCAACACCCGGCTGTTCGGGGAAGCAGATGACATAACTGCCCCAGGGACACGTGTCTTGGTCTGAGCAGCCCGGCCTGCCCTATGGTTTCCCTCCTGGCCTGTTGGAGATCTACCAAGGGCTCCTCAAGTGCCAACGCAGCCAGCGCTGGCAGACCCTGAGCCTGGGTGGCGGTGTCCACAGCTGCACCTGCAGCTACCACTACCCTTGAGCCCATGGCAGTCGATGGAACGGACTGCCGGGTCACACGGGCGCCAGTGCCAGATGCAGAAGCTGCATCCCCCGGAACCACAGGGGGTGGTGGCATGACTGCACCGACACATGGCACAACATTGTGCTCAAGTGGCGCACCCCTGCCTCCTCCCCCTCTGTGGCCGCACTGGACAAGCTGGAGTCCCCCTACTCCCTGGTCACCACGGCCACGTCCCCGACCACGCCCGCCACGAGGAGGATGCCCAGCTGAGGCGCCCCTCACCTTTGCTGGCCTCCCAACCATGGCAAAGATGTAGTAGTGCAGGCACAGATGGAGTGGTGCCAATGGGAGGTGTACACCACAATTGACCTGGGTAATTGGGGTGAAGGGGGTGGGAAGCAAGATGTTAACAGCCCCCCTGCACCTGCAAGGCTGTATGTGACCCCGGTGATGTAGTGACGGGTCATGCAACGCTCAGGCACCCCAAAACTGGAGGAAAACCGTGCACGCAACCCTGCAGCCTACGTGCATGGATTCAACCTCCCGCAGTACGCGGTGGCACCCAGTAACACGAATGACGCGTACGCGTGGGACACGCAGGCTACTATGACATCGAAAATGGGTGCGATACACAGGGGCACCCGCAGTGGGAAAAAGAGCGTGTGCGACTCACCGTCTGACTAGCGCGATGCAGAAAAAAACACGTAGCCAATATCCCTGCCAAAAGAAGAGATACGTCCTTGATAGCTGTGAAGTTGTGATGGCGCGCGAAACAACAGGAAGCAGCAACACACGTCGGTCTCCACGAAAGGCACGTACAGCGAACTGCTGGGCCCGCTCACCTTTAACCCGTGCTGAGGGAAACGCACGCGCGCGTCACGTCACTTACGCGCATGGGCCCTTTCCTCGTATTACACGCGGACGTGCAGTTTTTCACACGCGCTGAAATGCCCATGCACGCCTGTGCGCGTCACGTCACAGGGGCGCTTGCGCTTGAGGGGCCTTCTGTCCTATGAAATTGCGTATGCGTGCAGACGCGCTTACGCGCTAAGGGCCTTTCCTCGAATTACACGCTGACGTGCAGAATTTTCACGTGCCAAATCACTCCGTATCAAGCTGGCCACGCGTAAGCACACGGAAGACCACGCTCCTGCCCAGAAGGTCGAATTACTGCCCCCCAGAGCCCCCAGCACGCTCCCACCTGCCATCTGCTGCTGCCTGACTGCCTGCTGCCCACGTGCCCTGCCATTTGCTGCCTGCACATCAGCCAGGGGTGCTGTTGCTGTGACCACCCCTGCTGGAACCGAAGACTCCCGACTGGGATTCCATCGCTCCACAGCCCAGCCCCAGGACCCAGTTGCCCACCCACTCCTGCCTCTGGGGTTGTCATGTCGGGCACTGCAACATCTGGCACCACTGACAACCCCCGGCCAGAGAGGCAGAGGGGCACCAGCTTCAGTGCCACCGAAGTTGGTGTCCTGGTGGAGCAAGTCCTGGGGCAGTATGATGCCCTCTTCGGAAGTTCCCGCGCCGACAAGGAAGGACGGACTCGGATCTGGACTGACATCGTGACTGCTATCAACGCGGAGGGGGTGGCAGTCCGCGACTTACAACATGTCAAGAAGTGCTGGGAGGACTTCAGGTCCAGGACCCTGAACAAGGCCCGGCGCCTCTTGAAGGCAGCGGATGCTAAGGGGCGCCGGGGCCACTTGTCGGAAGATCAGATGAGGGTCCTGGAACGCATATCCCCAGCGCTCCACGTCCAGGTCCTTGAGAGGCAGACCCGTCTGGAGTCGAGCGGTAAGTGTACATGCATCCTGATTGTGAGCTGTGCGTGTGGTGATGTTTCAGTAGTGTGCAGGTTGCACATCTGTTTGTATGCGGTCGAGTATGGGTGGCGGTGTACAAGCCGTGAGGATAACACATGCAAGGGCTGTAATGTGTGAGACATGGATGGTGCTTGTGTGTGTAGGCTTGCACGCCAAATGCAGTTGTGTGGGCACACATGTTTGGATGAATGTGTATGTAAGTAGACATGTTCGTGATGTCACGCATGTATGTTGTTTTCAGCTGCATGTATCAGCACTGTGTACATGTGCATTTGTGTGTATTTGACAAGGGTGCAACAGTGATGCAACATGGATGCATGTGACAGCGGGATGTGGAAGTCTGATTGGCAGATGTGACATGGATGCCCATCTGAACACTGCAACACTTGGCAGAGGTGTACACATGCATGCAAGTGTGGTGGTGTGTGTACATGTGTAGTGCACTTCCTGTGTTGCATGTGATGTCTGGCTCAGCTTTACCTGCTCATGCTGTTGTATGTGTATGGATGGTGCTGGCAGTTGCGATATGGCTGTGGTATGGCTCATGTGTGCGAGTTGAAATGACATGTGTGTTGGGGATTGTGATGGCATGTCTGAGGTTTGCCAATGCCACTCATGTACAACTGTCATGTGTGTATGTGTCCATTGTACAGTGCCCTGATGCCTGTGTTTTATTTCTCCCTGTCTGCAGCGTCAACTGATGAAGAGGGCGGAGAAGGTGCTGTGGAGCACAGCGGTGGGGATCCCACCGCCAGCCAGAGACGCAAGGCCCGGCTCCCCTCCCATGTTGTGATCTCGTCGGGGAGTGAGGAGTCCGGTGCCGCGTCCCAGGCCGCAGCTTCCGGGGGGAGGTCCAAGAGGCAGAGGTTGGAGTTGGACTCCTCGGCAGCAGAAGGGGGAGCTGGGACCCCACAGGGCCCAACGGGGGAAGATGGCACGGAGTCATCCAGGTTGGTGGGGGTTTTGGTGGAGGAGGAGGCCGTGCAAGCAACAGAGACGGGGTCTGGAGGTGGGGATCCCACTGGTGCTAGTGGTGCAGTGTAGGACCAGGGACAGGAGGCAGCACAGGCCACCGCGGAGTTGCCTGTGTGCAATCCTGTCCCTGATCCTGTCCCTGCATCATCTTGCACCAGCAGGGATGCCTACGTCCAGACCCGTTTTCAGGCAGAGGATGAGCTAACGACAACTGGCCTTCCTCTGCCTGCGGACGTGGCTATCCGGGTCCGGGTTGAGCCGGTCCTGACTGGTGTGGCATTGCGTCAACGGGCCATGCGAGGTGACCTGCAGTCTATTCATGAGGAGACTGCACGTCATCTCCAATGGCTCGTTGACCGCGTCGGCATACTGGGACAGGTCACCCAGGCCGGATTCCTCCGTTTGATGGGGCTTGCTACGACCCCCTCCTCAACTGAACCCCCTATGCGCCAGTCGTCGTCCGTGCCATCTTCCCACCCATCAGTCACCTGGGTGCCATGTGGAGCTGCCTCTGACGGTGCGGCCAGGCTGGTGGAGGAGGCATCCCTGCCACAGTCGGGAGTCGGATGTCCAGCAGGGGTGGCCACATCAACGACTGCACCCCAGCCGGCGGAGGATGTGCAGTCAGCAGGAGGCAGTGCACGGGCAGAGGCACAGCAGCAGCAGCAACGTGGTGGGAGCCATGAAGGCTCGGGCCTTCAACATCGGAGGGGCAGGCATCGGCCGGAGGGCAGGAGGACCCAGGACAGAGAGTGTCTTCCGTGTGGCAGCGGTTGGGCCACTCCATAGATGCGGAGCGGCAGTGGGCGGAAGAGGCACGGCTCACAATGGTCAGGGCAGAGAACTCCATGCAGAGGGCCCTGAGGCGGGCCAGTGCCTCGAGGCAATCCGCAGGGGGTTGGAGGTGGACACGTCGACGGCCCTGCGGACCCTCGGGGCCATGGAGGAGGACCGCCTCCGGGACATTGAGCAGGAGTTTGATGATGCCCTGGCCCGAGACATCCAAAAGTGAGCCGTCAGACTAGCCCGCTGCCCTTGTACATAGTTATGTAGTTAGTGTTAGGTTTCCTTTGTTTTTGAATTTATTTTGGACCTTTTGGACAATGGGCCACATTTTTGTATATAGTTTTTTTCTATTAGTTAGTGTTGTTAGATAGGTTTCATTTCTTTTGTTGGGATAATGGACCCTGGCTTGTTCGTCTGTACATAGTTCACTGTTGGATTTTCTTTTTCTTTCACAATTTACCCATGCAGCAATGGCTTTCAATTATAATTTTCCATTGGATTTTCTTTTGTGGACTGCTTCTTTTCATTTTTGTACATTCCCATTTCTGTTTTTTTAATTTTGATTCAATTTATGTTTCCTTTAATACATATTTTTTTAACGAACTTCAATGTGTAGTATCATCTCATTGGTTTCATGCATATCATGATAAGGGTTTTGAGATTCACTGACACCCATTGGGTGTATGTGAGGGACATGTGTTTGTTTCCAAACTTGCAATTGGTGTTCTATCATGTTATTGCCATTTCTGAGTGGGTGGATGCAATACTCGGGTGGGTGTTTTGCATTTGGAGGCTGACCATAGGGACCAGGGATCTAGATTGTGATGACATGTTGGCTGGGGAACATGAGTTGGGGCCTGCTGGCAGGTGCCCCACAGTGCTGGGGGGTGTGGGTGCAGGGGAACATGAGTTGGACATGGGTGGGGGCCTGCTGGCAGGTGCCCCACAGCGCTGGGGGGTGGGGGTGCAGGGGAACATGAGTTGGACATGGGTGGGGGCCTGCTGGCAGGTGCACCACAGTGCCTGGGGGGTGGGGGTGCAGGGGAACATGAGTTGGACATGGGTGGGGGCCTGCTGGCAGGTGCCCCACAGTGCTGGGGGGTGGGGGTGCAGGGGAACATGAGTTGGGGCTTGGTGGAGGGTGCACCACAGTGCTGGGGTGTGGGGGTGCAGGGTAACATGTGTTGGACATGAGTGGGGGCCTGCTGGCAGGTGCACCACAGTGCTGCGGGGTGGGGGTGCAGGGGAACATGAGTGGGGGCCTGCTGGCAGGTGCACCACAGTGCTGGGGGGTGGGGGTGCAGGGGAACATGAGTTGGACATGAGTGGGGGCCTGCTGGCAGGTGCCCCACAGTGCTGGGGGTGGGGGTGCATGGGGAACATGAGTTGGACATGGGTGGGGGCCTGGTGGAGGCTTCCCCTGCACTGCTGGGGGGTGGGGGTGCAGGGGAATATGAGTTGGGGCCTGGTGGAGGGTGCACCACAGTGCTGGGGGGTGGGGGTGCAGGGGAACATGAGTTGGACATGGGTGGGGGCCTGGTGGAGGCTGCCCCTGCACTGCTGGGGGGTGGGGGTGCAGGGGAACATGAGTTGGGGCCTGGTGGAGGGTGCACCACAGTGCTGGGGGGTGGGGGTGCAGGGGAACATGAGTTGGACATGGGTGGGGGCCTGGTGGAGGCTGCCCCTGCACTGCTGGGGGGTGGGGGTGCAGGGGAACATGAGTTGGACATGAGTGGGGGCCTGCTGGCAGGTGCACCACAGTGCTGGGAGGTGGGGGTGCAGGGGAACATGAGTTGGACATGGGTGAGGGCCTGCTGGCAGGTGCCCCACAGTGCTGGGAGGTGGGGGTGCAGAGGAACATGAGTTGGACATGGGTGGGGGCCTGCTGGCAGGTGCCCCTGGTGGCTGGGGTGTGGGGGTGATAGGGGACATGAGTTGGACATGGGTGGGGGCCTGCTGGCAGGTGCCCCACAGTGCTGTGGGGTGGGGGTGCAGGGGAACATGAGTTGGACATGAGTGGGGGCCTGGTGGAGGCTGCCCCTGGTGGCTATGGGGTGGGGGTCATAGGGGACATGAGTGGGGGCCTGGTGGAGGCTGCCCCTGCACTGCTGGGGGGTGGTGGTGCAGGGGCACATGAGTTGGACATGGGTGGGGGCCTGGTGGAGGCTGCCCCTGGTGGCTGGGGGGTGGAGGTGATAGGGGACAGGAGTGGGGGCCTGGTGGAGGCTGCCCCTGCACTGCTGGGGGGTGCGGGTGGTGGGAGACATGGGTGGGGGCCTGGTGGAGGCTGTCCCTGTTGGCTGGGGGTGCAGGGGGACATGCGTTGGTGGGCAGTAGTGCAAGTTGACATGTGGGTTGGCTGGGGGGCATGGCCATGGTGGATGGGGTGCCTGCAGGACATGTGCAGGGTAGGCCCCTGTGGTGTGGGCCACCTGCAGGGGCCATGGAGGGTGTAGAGGGAACACCTGGGAGGACCCACATGTGCAATTCACGTGTGGTGCTCCCCGCGCACCCCTGTAATACACGTACCCTGATGGAATCGTGTGTGATACTTTCCGCGCACCCCTGGAATACACGTACCCTGCTGATATTGCGTGTGAAACTTCCCGCGCACCCCAAGATACACGTAGCCAGGACATTCACATGTGGAACTTCCCGCGCACCCCTGGAATACACGTACCCTGCTGATATCGCGTGTGAAACTTCCCGGGCACCCCAAGATACACGTAGCCAGGACATTCACGTGTGGAACTTCCCGCGCACCCCTGGAATACACGTACCCTGCTGATATCGCGTGTGAAACTTCCCGGGCACCCCAAGATACACGTAGCCAGGACATTCACGTGTGGAACTTCCCGCGCACCTCTGGAATACACGTACCCTGCTGATATCACGTGTGAAACTTCCCGCGCACCCCAAGATACACGTAGCCAGGACATTCACGTGTGGAACTTCCCGCGCACCCCTGGAATACACGTACCCTACTGATATCGCGTGTGAAACTTCCCGCGCACCCCGAAATACACATAGCCAGGACATTCGCGTGTGGAACTTCCCGTGCACCCCTGATATACATGTACCCTGCTGATATCGCGTGTGAAACTTCCTGCGCACCCCAAGATACATGTAGCCAGGACATTCGCGTGTGGAACTTCCAGCGCACCCCTGGAATACACGTACTCTGCTGATATCGCATGTGGAACTTCCCGCGCACCCCGAAATACACATAGCCAGGACATTCGCGTGTGGAACTTCCCACGCACCCCTGATATACACGTACCCTGCTGAATTCATGTGTGAAAATTCCTGCGCACCCCTAATGTACACGTACCCTGATGGAATCGCGTGTGGAACTTCAAGCACACCCCTGCAATACACGTACCCAGCTGAAATGACGTGAGGTACTTCCCGCGCACCCCAGTGATACACGTAGCCCGCTTGCCGTGCTGGTACAGGGTTAGCGCAGCCCTTTGCGCTGGATTGGGGATTTTGATGGCTTTTCCCTGCGCAAGAGGCGTTCTTGGGGGCGTAACTGGCGCTGCTGCAGGGTCGCTGCGCCACTGTGCGCCACGGCTGGTTTTGGTAGCTGGAATCCATGAATACGCTGTGCGTGGAAATGGGTTTTGGCGCACGCGGCTGGCGCAGGGATTCGCACGCGCACACTGTGCGCCAGCCGATGCGCCACTTGTGCGCTAAATTCTATGAATTACCCCCTTAATGTACTGCACCTTTTACAAAAAAATCTTAAAAAAGATTACAAATGCATGACTTTGAAATGCATTTGACAGCAAAATAAAACAAAAGCTGTACTTTCTATTTCTATTTTTTGTCTGAATTTTCTCAAATTTCATGAGTACTACTACATCTAAAGTGATTTTGTATGTATGTGACATGATAGAATAAATCCAGGCCTACTGCAGTCAATTAGTAGACCCCAAAATTTCAGACGTCAGAGCAAACCCCCTTTGTACCAAGAGTTGCGCAATCTAGCACGCAAAGGGGCAATAGAGGACAGTACCATGGTTCTACAGCAATATGTTACTGGTCCACAGGAAAGCGAAGGTGAGGCCTGTGATTAAATTTGAAAGAATTAAATGGATGGCTAATTTACAGGCATTTCAATATGGAGGGGATTCAGCTCCTGAGAGATCTCCTCCAGTAAGGAGGCTGGCTGGCAAGGCTAGATTTCAAGGATGCCTACGTTACCATGCCAGTGGCGGCTGAGCACCAGAGGTTTCTCCGATTCAGCTGTAACAAGGAGAGTTGGCAGTTCAAGTGCCTCCTGTTCGGATTGGCTTCAGTGCCATGGGCCTTTACAAAGATAATGAGACCGGTAGCGGCAGCCATCAAAGAGATGGGAATCAGAATCATAATCTATCTGGATGATATTCTCATGCTAGCAAAAGACAGCGCCGCACTCCAAGAGCAAGTGTGCTGGATTTGCACCCTGATAACCTCACTCGGGTTTCTGATAAACATGGAGAAGTCAAAGCTAAAGCCCAAGCAGAGAATGGAGTTCTTGGGGTTTGTCATAGACACCAAGAAGGCTACCCTCGAGCTGCCCGTGCAGAAACTGAAAGCCCACAAAAAAGAGCTGAAGTAAGTGATCAAGGAGAAGAATATTTTGCTTTGTAGTCTAGCCAGTAATAGTGGGTCTTCTGGCAGCATCTACCCAGGCTATATAACCTGGACAGCTGCATTAAAGGTCCTTACAGAGGTTAAAGATCAGGCACCTGGAAGGAGGTATAGGTTACCACCAGATAGACACCACCACTAGACAAGGATGCATGGTCAGAACTACAATGGTGGTTACAGAATATAGAAGCATGGAAAGGACAAGCTATTTTCGGAGACGTTCCAGAACTAGTGATAGAATCAGATGTGAGCAGTTTCGGCTGGGCGCCAGATGCAGGAATTTACAGACAGGGGGCATTTAGTCCGAGAAGTAATTGCAGCTACACATAAATTACCTAGAGCTATTGGCTGGCTCATTCGCCGTTCACACTTTTTCCAAAGACAAAGCTGACTGTTGCATTCTATTGAAAATGGACAACACCTCCACGGTCCGGTATGTAAACCGGATGGGAGGTACGAAGTGGAAGATGCTGGCCGAGCTGGTGAAGACTTTTTGGCATCACTGTCTGGTCATACTGGTGACCCCGGAGTATCTGTCGGGAGAGCAGAACATGGTGGCGGACTTGAACTCCTGCTACCTCGAAGACTTCAGTGACCTGAAGTTGCAACTGGCAGTTTTTTGATCAACTGCGGAAGATACAGGGTCCTTTAGACATTGATTTCTTTGCATCCAGATTTAATGCTCAAATTCCCAAGTACTTCAATTGGAGGATGGATCCGGGAGCCCTGGGAACAGATGCATTCCTACTCAGTTGGACTGGAGCAGTCCATTACGCCTTCCCTCCATTCATCATGTTGACAAGGTTGTTTGCGAATGTTGAGATGGAAGAGATGGAATTAGTTGTAGTAGTCCCATGGTGGAAATCCCAAGTGTTGTTTCCAATAGTGATGGAACTTTCCTCGGATTTCCCGAGGATGATTCCGTTCAAGCAGGGCCTTCTGCAGAACCCGTCTGGTCTGACGCACCAGCCAATCGACAGGGGGAACTTGCAGCTGCTAGCATGCAGGGTTTCAGGGAAAGATGGGAGCTGCCAGGATTTTCGCAACTTGCTGCTGAGTTCATCAGGGACTTGTGGCCACCTTCCAACCTTCGGAGCTATGGCACTGCATGGGACAAATGGGAGGTCTGGTGCAGCCGAAGAGGTGTTCATCCCATGTCTGCACCTTTAGTGCAGGTCCTTAATTTTGTAGCCGATCGTTTGCATGACAGACGAGCCTTCAGAACGATCAGAGTCTATATGTCAGCTACATCTGCTGGACACGAAAAAGTGGACAGTACGCCTGTTGGGGAGCACCCTGCATTGATACAACTTCTCAGAGTTGTGAAGTTGCATAAACTGCCCAAACCTAAATACTCAGTCCTGTGGGACGTAAGGGATGTTTTTCACTTATTTCTTGGCTGGCTGGACATTACTCAGCTGTCTATGCCTAGACTATCCAGGAAACTTGCAATGTTGCTCTGTGTGGTAACCTGTAGGAGAGTGTCTGATGTTAAAGCATTGGAAATTGATAGAAAGACGTTCTACCCATAAGGTGTAGCATTCAGCATAGATAAGCATACTAAAAGTGATTCTAAGGTAATCCCCTATCCGTATTTCAAGTTATGCATAGCGCAATGTATCAAAGACTATGAAATGGCAACTGCAAGGGTTAGGTCGCGCAGGGTTACCCAGATGCTGATAGTGTGTATGAAACCATATCACACTGTGGCTCCCGCCACTATAGCCAGATTCACTTTGGTGTGCATTCAGGGAGAGGCGCTATGGCATCCAGAGCGTTTGTGGCAGGAGTTCCTTTGCAGGCGATTATGAAGTCAGCTGACTGGTCGTCAGATTCTACATTTCAGAAATGTTATTTTAATCCAGTGTCTGAGATTGCTGCGACAGTGATCAATAGATTTGAACAAGCATAATGCCTGCATCCGGTCTTGACATAGAATGAAGATTACCCAGGCTCACTGCTCTGGGGAGTCTTGATTCTATTAAAGACACGCAGGCAAGCATTATTCCTTGCCAGGAGATGCTGGATGGAAGCAGTGCTTATTAAGATGACATGCTTTGTCTGTTATTGAGTGATAACCAGAGTCTCCCCACCCTCATGGTGTCATTCTCGGCTTGCTTCTTAGGGTATGACCAGAAGACAGTGTGAGGCATCAGGCTTAGTCAGTTGATGGGAGTCGGTTTTCTGGATGGAGTTCAGCTAGAGGGGCAGTACAGTTGTTAACAGGACTGCTGCCCTTTTTGGGAATAATGTTTGGAGAAGTTGTGTTTAGACACTTTGAGTTCCTTATCATGAGCGTGAGGCTGTTGGCTGCCAAAAGAAAGAGGAAAGGACCTGAACAGGATGTGGGTCATAAGGAGTCCTGAGCACTAATAGGTGCAGGTTCAACAGCACAGGAATACAAAAAGCAAGGGACTTGTGGGGATTTGTAGTCCCTTGAACGTTTTACTTGCTTGCTTTGAGAAAAAAAAGATGTTTAAGTTTTGAAAGGCTGTGAGGAGCAGGATTAAAGACAGTTTAAGCATAATGATCGTGTCTGTGTCTTTAATAGAATCAAGACTCCACGGAGCTGTACGCCTGGGGAATCTTCATTATCATACTTTGTGCATAGATGAGGTAATTAATGCACCAACAATGCACCTTAGGCAGAAAGCAACAAGCTTTCAACAAGAGGCCAGCAAGGTCATTCAGGTAAAAATTTCATTGCCAAGTGTCCTGGGTCATATCTGTTTTACACCTAAATGTATCATAATTTTTCTTCACTGTTGGCCACCTCCTGTCAGCTGTACCCTGCCTCATGAGTGGGAAAGAAGACAGTGACAGCCAGGTGATTCCAATCACTACAACTTACACCAATGTGTCTCGCAATCATTTTGATCAACTGCTGATACAAAGGATACAAATCAGTTGTTCAAGCTCTAATGCTTCTTGTTAACTCTTAATCCAGGTGTGTCAAAGCATAGCTACAATGTTGGGTCACCACCCTGGCCCAATAGCCAGCCTGGAGATATGGGAGTATGAGTGTCTCATCCAATTGATTTTAAAGGTGGTCTAACACTAAACAAGCAAACATCATGGCAGAGGTATTTATTAGTGGTATTAGCAGAAAAGATGCTGTGCCCATTGAGGGACCCCGTTTGGAAATAGGGACCAATGGCAACCCTACCAATGTCTTTGTTGTAGACATGACTTAATCAATCTGAATAAAGCAGCCAGTGACCTGGAGTTATCTTTGATTATACAGCGCAATATCCTGCAGGCCTATTGGCTCTGGTAGATTTCATATTTTAAATTACAGCTTCTACCTCCCCTGATCCCCCTACACCACTACACCTAGCCCGCTTCCTCCACTCCTCTACCTCCAACCTTCTGCGAGTGAGCTGGTTCTCTAAGCAGAGCTTTGGAGGGAGATCTTTATCCTCAGCAGGGGCCTCCCTCTGGAATACCCTCCCTGCCGAACTCCGTCTTGAGCCTGACTCCTTAAGTTCCAGAAACTCCTTAAGTCATTCCTCTTCTCCTTTACTCCTCTTCCTTCTCTCTCCCTCTACCCTGCTAACCTCTCTCTCCATTTGAAAGACCAAAATCAAGGCTTAGTACCACATAATAGAAATATGCCAGTCACAAGGTCAAAGTTACAATTGCATTTATTAACAAGTAGCTACTCAGTTCTAAACACCCCACAATGTTTGCAAGCAGACACCGTGAGATGACAGAGAGCAAACATTTCCCAAGTACATACATTTATACTGTTTGTTCACAGCTCTGGACAGCATTGTCCAACCCCTAAATGTAATGCAGAGCCCAGGGTTTGTGACCTGCCTACGTGACTGATTTAAATGTAAACATCATTACTGCATAGTTTTTTGTTTTCCATCAGACAATTTACTGTCTGGGAGTGGAGTGGATTTGTATGTGGGGCCGCCATATCATGTTTTCTAGTACAAGGTAACATTCTTTGTTTTACTTGCTTGTGTTATCTACTGTTGTTCTTGGGCTTAAGGTCAGTTAGTTCTAAGAGGAGAGAAAACAAGGATTTCTGCGGAGTAGCACATTCAGCTGCTCATTATTTGATTTTACTGCTTGAACAGAGAAGGCACTGTTGGGACAAGATGGCACCTGAATTACTGATTAGCAGAGCTCTTGCCTAGCTTCAAGGTCCTTCAGTGTAGGATAAACAATTCACTTTAGCATCTTCAACATTCCTGTCTATGTCAGCACCATAAAGCACCATAAAGTAGAATAAAGTTCACACAGCGACCTCTTGCCATGTTAAGGCTGAAAACACAAAATCTGAGCTAGGAACAAAGAGCAGGAAGCGATCAAGATGGCAGACAAAACAAAATGGCAGCGTAGTCAGCTTATTGAGGTTCATTCATTGTGATATTACAGTGCGATGCGAATGTGCCTACGCCAACATCTACTATAAGGCGGTATTAGGGAAAATACGTTTTCACACGTTCTATCCCTCTCTCCCACATTTTCCACACAGCATGCCGACTGGCCACTGGGAGTACCTCAGAGTCTCACAGTTGCCCAGCCCCCTTGCTATTCCTCCAGCACTTACCTCTGGGCTTGCACTTGCCTCATTGCTACTGCATTCGGTCAATTACCCATTGAGAATGGCAACTCTCAGCACTTACCCAGTTTCTGACCAACTGGGCTCATCTGTACTCCCCCCTCCCAACCTCCACTTCTCCTCCCCTGTGCCCTCTACATACCATCTGCACATGCACGATCTGAGCGTACCATGCCTTGATGATCATCTATCTTTTTTCCTACCTATCTCCCCTCCTGCATCGTGTCGCCTCTATGCTCTTGGAAAAACTGCAAAATTGACGTCAGACCTATATGTTGTTATCTACACTGTTAATTGTATTATTTGTACTTACTCTGCCTGGGCAGAATGGTTATCGTTCAGAAACTCAAGGACTCTGAATGACTGTTGTTTTTCTCCCCTGTTCCCTCCCTCCTTGAGCGCTTTGAAACACTTGCCTTGTGTATAGGCGTTTTACAAACAACATTACCATACCATAACATACACTCAATCCTGTCCCCTCCCACTGGAGCATGATCCTCCCCTGCTATTTCTACCCAATCCAGTTACTTATTTTACCCACCTGGGCTTGGTCCTGTGCTTCTGACATTTTGCTCCATTCTTGGGTTTCACAATTTCTGCATTTCAGGTCTAGTAGGGTTAATTTTCCTAAGTCCATCTTGGAAGTCAAAAGGAGTGTACAACAAAAGTAATGAATTATGGCACCAGCATGTGGCACCTGATTAACATGTCTAGGAACTTTCCAGTGTTGTTGGCATGTCTCAGGAAATGTGGTCATTCTAAGAGTCTCAGGGCACAACCCGTTCTTCCAAATAAACCAGAAAATCATTCACTGTTAGCCTTTGCCCATCCTCACAGTTTTCCGAAACACATAGGTATTTTTTCATGTGATTCACAAGTATGAATATGTTGCCACATCACTTACACAGAGCAATTTCAAATGCCTCCCAGCAGACATCGGATCTCTACACTTATACAGTTATGATGGTTATTATCTTTTGGAGGTGATACATGTCGCACACTTCAAAGTCTTTGGATGTCAACATTTTAGCAGCACATTATTACGCTAACCCAACTAATCAGTACCTAGAACCTTGTCCTACAATGGACCGGATCAAGGAAAAGTAGCAGCAGCCACTCAGATTTTCAGTAAGTCAACGGGGACTCCGTGCTGAGGTCCAGCAAAGACATGGAATCTTCTACAAGAGCAGACAGGCTGCAGCCATTGAGATTCTAGCCCAATAGGCCACAGGTTCCATTGAAAGAGGCCAAAGAGAAGCCTCAGAAGAGCCAAGCAGAAACTTTTGCAGCAGGGAGATTTAGTGGAGCATTCACAAAAAGGACAAGGTCCAGCCAGGTCAGAAGGTTGCAGCATTCTCAGAAGTCATCCATCTCATCAGTAAATCTTCAAGGCATGTTCCAAAATGGATCTAAGAATGGTACAGGATTTCCTCTAATAGACACATCCACATAGGAGTAGGGGCGACCCTGCCCACTAACCACAAACCATGCAACATTTTAATATTTGGCAGGCAGCATATCAGGGCTGGCCAACCAAACTTCTATACAAACAGGCCCAACCATGAAGATGTAGATTGGGAAATCGGGCCGGGAGGATAGCTCACGGGCAATGCACTTGCTATGCTGAGAAGCATGTGTTTGATACCCTGTCCCACCTTTAGATGCTGGAGTCTGTCATGAAGCACAATAAAAAAAACGATTGAAATCTGACAGACCCCAATCTGGTCTTAGCTCGAAAATGCCTCCACCAGAGGCATTTTTGGTTTCTGAAAGAACCTACGTGGGCAGAACAGCCATTTTGGCCATCTCTGGTTGCCCATGCACATAAAGAAAGGACAAAACACATGGGTGGTTTCAGGACTTCTAAAATGCCTAAATACACACATGGCTAATATATATGGGTAATTGGCTGCTAGCGTTGGAAAAGAGCAGAAAACAAAACAAAATGCTGGCACAAGCCTAATGCACAACACAATTTCTGGGTGAGAAAACACATCCAGGGATAAAATGGTGTTCTTGGGAAGCATCACAGGCCTAGTAGCCATATAGATTACCAGGCACAGCACATCACAACTGAGTTGAAGTTAAAGAGACATTTCAGCAAAGGGGACTCATAAAGTTAGTTGCAGGAACCCGAAAAATAGAATTCCGCCCTTACAATGTTCTTTGACACAATCTTCATTGAAATGGTCCACCTCCTTGAGCAATGCTTTCAACAACAAGGTTTTCCTCAAATCAGGCTTCCTGAGGCACCCCAGAGTTCCCTCCCTTAGGAATGGGTGTTTGCTCTTGCAGGTCCAATCTCAGGTTGCTGAGGGGCAGGCTACTTTACCCTGTCAGCTGATATATTCCTTGCTGTGGTAATGCAATCTTCAGCAGGAAGTCCCTTTTCCTGATATTCTGTGTTTACAGCTATAGCCACTTTACACCCGCAACAAGGTCCTAGTTGGCTTAGACTCTCCATTCCCACTGACCTGAACTCGCTTCCTAAGAGTACCATGGCAGGCACATCAACACAAATATAAATCCCAGTAATCTTTATCACTAGCTGAAGAGTGACTACGGAAGTCTCACACCGCCTGACCCTTGTTGCTACCTTGCATCCAGGTAACAATCCACAGGGCATGACCAGAATCTGATCTACCATCTTCCAACGGGCCCCAATCTTAGTTATTGCAGAAGTAGTTTGGCCATTAATGAAAATTCTGAACAGATATTAATGAGTAGTCTCTGGAAGTTCACTGAAGACTCCACAATGATGATCCTATATGTCAGGCCTCTTTGCACAAGTTAATGATGTTAAAGTAAAGTCCATTCTGGCAACTAATTACAGTGTATTGTATTGCAGCAAGGTAGGAGATGGGGAAGCAGCGTCCTTGAATAATTGAGTAACTTTTTTCCCAGTGCTCTCTTGGGCTACAATTTCATGTCTGAAAAGTTTTTCCATTTGTATTATTTCCATTAAGTTCAGTTTTTCTTTTTTAACTTTGTCTTTCTGTTGGACGAAAAGCAGCCCTAATAGTACCAAGTTAAAAATATTAAAACATTTTTGACTGTGGTGAGAGAAATCGATGTAAACACTTACTTATCCTTAGGATTCTTTTGGGATGCTAGACCTGAGTTAAAGCAGGGGTTGGAGGGAAAGTTTATGTTGGGAGAAAAAAAGCAATGCTTTCTTTTGACACAGTTGTGATCGATGTACCGCTAAGCTTAAAAATTGTATGCAGACCACCTGCAACCAGGTGGATAAAAGACAATTCTCTAAGGAAAAAGGCTTGGGGCATGTCTTGCAAGGACAACAAGGTTTTATTTCACAAATAGCATGTCAGTAGCAGCATTCAAACCGAAATGCCATGGAGCGCACTGGTTAGTTCAAAGCAAGACTGTACATTTTAAAGGAAGTCTTCATAGATGATGTAAACACTAATTCCCCTAGTTCATTGGTCACCCCTATTTCCATAGCACCCGGTCCATATGGGAAGCCAGACGATTGGTTAATGTTTCCCTGAATCAATTACATTTTGCATGATCTCTGGCCTTGGTGCTCTTGAATCCCAGAGATGCGATTGGATCCCTAATTCTGAATGCTCCTCTCCCCACAAATAACTCACGTGATGTGCACCTGGTGAGCTCAGTGGATACTCTCTAGGTCAAATCGGCCCTCTGAAATGTGAGGCGCTTCTTTGGATCCCAGACACGTAGGCGCCCCCACCATGCTTCCCCATTACTGCCTTATTACTGCCTAGGTTTGTTATCCTCACCCTGTGCATCACACAGTAAAAATCACAAGACATACTGCTCTGGGCTCCCCCCTTGGCAGCTGCACCTCCCGGAACATTCACCTGAACTCTGCCAGGACCACACAAATCAGTCACTCAGTGAGGGATGGAGGAGTTCTAATCGTGGGCATCTGGATGTTCAAATAGAGTGACCAATATCAAGGGGCACCATGGCCCTAATTCTGAACTGGCCTGTTCTGGCATCTCAGGACCTCTGCCATGGCTCCCACGAGATCGTCCTTCAGGAACAGGCACAGCCCTGCTCGCACTTGGCTATGCACATTCCCTTCTAGTTGCATAGGCCTGCTGCGCGAGACAATGGGATAGTTGTATCAATTTGAGGGGAAGGCCTTTTTGTCGGCTACCTGAGCTGGGAACGGGGATGGGAAAGTGTATTAATGCTGAATGCTAGGATAGGCTATTGCTAATGCTGAGATCTGGCCTTTCTAGGCCTCAATTTTAAAATTGGAGTAGTTCAGTGCTTATTGTCATAGAGCTGGGCTGGCTCTCCCACCCTCCATCACTGTAAGCTATGGTATTCTCTCACCTCTATAGGGCACCCACATCCCCCCTATAGTCCCACTTCCACGTTACACTATACCCCAAACATATTTTCCTTAACCTGAATCGTTTTGGGGGCAGGGCACTTGGATATGCATCCCGATCTTCCCCCTTTAGAAACTCCCAGAATAACTAACTCTGCTGACAATCTTGCTGCTTCTTCAGCCCTCCATGTTCCTTCCTTTGGCTCCCATTCACCCTACACACAAACTTTGAACCACCTGGGCCTATTGCTCTGGGGTGCATGTACGATAAATACACCCTCCATCAACTGATAGGTCAGGCCAGTGTTTTGTGTAATGTATGGGATTTGGTGGTGGCATGATTACGGTCCCTCAATCCTCACCATAAGAGGCTTGGTAGGATCATCTGTTTGAGCATGCTCATCTTTTGTACCGCGAGGTGCACTACTTGCCCCAATTGAACCCATCATCATTGCGCTATTTGGGAGGGTCTTTACGCAGCACTGAAGGATCATTTGGCATGTGCAGAACATCAACAACCGACGTAACAAGATAGGGACCCAAATGTTCACGAGTGCACCCAGCCATGATGGTGTCCAAGACAACATTGCATCAAACCTATCGTCCACTTCAATTCCTCCTTCACTTTCCATGCCAGACTTTAGCTTGTGTAGGGCCCCTATGATGTGTGACAAGGACCCATTTTCTGCATCTTTTGGGGGTATGTATGTGCCACATGACAGTCCAATTCTTTTACATACCCCTTCCATAGCCATAAATAGGTCCAATACGTAGCAGTTTTGGAATGTCATCAGTCTGATGGCCCGCATCTCGCTCTTGATTGGGTCCAATCCTTGCTCTTATTCATTCACCAGCTGGATTATCCACCTCACGATCTGGAGCCATTTTGAATTTGCTGCTGCCTGGACCCCTGGTAACAGGACAGATGCAAAGAAGACCTCTATCTTGGTGAACAACCAATATTTGTCCAGTATGTATTTCAACAGCTTGGAGGAACCTTGAGATAGGTAATTTGATCACCCCTTCTGTCTTTGCAGTGACTGCTTCTTCCTCTTTGCCTGTGGGGACTAGGGTGGGAGCTCACTTGACTTGACTGTAACATAATTTGGTACTATCACAAGGTGTGCTTCAGGAACTACAAGTATGGCTGAATGCAGTGTTGCCAATCAGTATGTGTACCTCCATGATGCTGGGAGGTGCAAATATGCCTGCTGGCCACACACCCATTATACGTCCATTAATGCTGCAGTGCCTTTGTTTATGTCTCGAATGTACATAGTCTTGTTGCACCCCATTAGAATGCTGCCAACCCCTTGAAAATATAGCCAATATTCTTCTGGTGCTTGTACTTTCATAGGGGTTTCCCTAGTTTCAATCGATGTTAGCTTGGGGACATGTGTACCCAAATTGTGGTGCATTTCTTGTTCACGTCCCATATTGCTTCTTCATCAAACTACACCAGTCCCCTGGCTGTGCAGCTCACTAGCGCTTCTTGCCATTTGTCTGATAAGAATAGTACACCTTTCATCTGCAGAATGGGCATAGCTTGCACCATGGGTCTTTAGTGTTCTTGTTTTGCATCATCTTTACCCATAACCACAAGTCATACTCTGCGCCCCTGGAACAAGCTACAAACCTGACATAGCGCTAGATGGATTAAGCACTGAGCTTCTAGAGATGTCTCCTGGGGTACCTATACATTGGGTGCTCCCAAAGTGTGGGGGATTAGGAGCAGACATAGCAGCTTCAGTTTGCCCTCTGTTTCCCCACCAAGCTCATGTGGTTCAAAAACACATTGCTAAATTCTGCATGGTGCACATATGCCACTGTATCTAATCCAAGTCCATTATATTCATCATAACCCCACTTACCTCCACCCCCTCTCTACACTGCATGACCACTTCCATGTAACTGCGCTGGTCACTAGTGTTTTCTACACATCCATCAATTCCTGTGTATAACCATCAGTCTGTACGTCCTCTTCCCTGAATATATTTCCTCCCATATTTACACACCCACCCCTATCACCCCCCCCTTTATATGCCTCACCCATATAACATTGATGCTTATATAAATGCTTACTGCGACAAGAGAACCAAAACATAAAAATGCCAATATATACATTAATCAGTGACAGAGGTGGAACCGCCATACTCTTATTGAACCTTAAAGTATGTGTGTCATTTGAAAAGTATTATACAGACATAACATTGCAATACTAAGACCATTGAGAAAGGCACCAGACATTTGTAGGAGCTGATCCTCTGAAAAAGGAGGATCGAGAATGTCGATGTCTTGAGTGTGCTGGGTTGAGGTAGATTTGTTTGGAAATAAAGAAAAACGCCATCTATTTAGGCCCAAATTGTCTTTCGCAATGGTGAAAGTTTGCATTAGGTGACATCACTACTCAAAAACACATCCTGCTGTTGTATTCTATAAAAGGAAACTTATTTGTTGTGCATTATAAGCATTAAGAGTGAATACTTTTGCTAACATTGAGATGCATGTGATCAGGTGCTGGGTCAGACACAGGAGGTGCGGTATTGGGGACCGCATGACATCAGAGAGGTGCACCCAATACCGCAATTCTTTCACTTTGACTGCATACACAACCATAAATGGATCATAATACCTTGGCTCACTCCACTGCAGAATAAGTTCCTTACATACACGTGGTCCCCAGGGGTCAACTGGAGAGGATGTGAGCTCACAGAATCTGGTGCAACGCTGGTGTCGTTTTATGTCCGCCATGGTGCTATCTGTTGAGAGATACGTTTTGTTGAGCGCATCAACACATTCAAATATTGTTTAAACTCATCCCCCAAGATGGACACAGCCAGTGAGCACCAGAGGCACTCCGAACTGGACATACTGGCATGTGCATACGCCTTCCCATCACTATTTTGTGCAGGGACAAATGATCCTTACTGGGTTGGGTCCGCATGATGAAAAGGGCCAAGGGCAAACAATATACCCAATTCTTCTTGAGGGTAACACATAACTTTGAGAGATTTGCTTTAAGAGGCTCCTCATTCGTTGGACTACGCTGTTAGCTTGAGGGTGGTAAAGTGAACACAGTTTATGCTTAATGCCTAAAAAAGCTGTTATCTCCCCAAACAACTCATTGAAGAAGTGCATGTCATTATCTGACCTTAATACTTCACACACTCCCCATCAAGGAAATACCTCTTGCACAAGAAATTTGGCCGCACATTTGGCGTCTGGGTGTGCACATGAACCAGCTTCAACCTAATGCGAGAAGGGCCACACAACCGCTATTAAGTATCTGAATAAGTTGCACTGTCCTCCCATGCCAGTTTTGTCGATATGGAGCTCATGGAATGGCCTAGCAGGGTGAGGCAATGTCCCTCGTAGTGCCCACAATGTTTGCCCAGTGTTATACGTCTGGCATATGGTACAGTTAGACACAAATACATTCAGAAGCTCTGGGACGATCAGCACGTACCAGACCTCTTGAATATCGACAGCACTATGCTGTTTTGACACAGCGGAAGGAAAGCGTAGTTGCTTGAATGCAACCAGGACCAATTAATGGGGCATTACTACTTTACCTGTAGCCCCCGTCTCCAAATAAGGTCTGTAGGAGACAGCACTCACCCTCATTTAGCCAATATGCTTTTCCCTCTTGTGGGACCCGGCTGTGTAACTCAATTAATTCACTTAAGGGCAGAGATATATGGGGTGCTGGCAGTTGTACTTGTTTGCAATCTCAGGGTACTCTGCAATTTATGATATTAAAAGGTATGCTGCGTATTTTGCCACTGTATCTGCTGGAGAGTTTCCAAGAGAATTGTTGTCTGTATTATTGGCGTGGGTGGTGCATTTCACCACTGCTACTAGAGTGGGCTCCGATAGGGCATGAATCAACCTATTTAACAAGGCAGCATGTTGTACAAGGGATTCATCTGCTCTTCTAAACCACCTCCTCTTCCATCAGGATTGCTGAGAATGCACTGTGGTAGTAACATACGCTGAGTCTGAATTTATTGTTACTCAGCATCCTTGTGATGCTTCCAGGGCTTCAATTAACAGAATTTGTTCTGCTGCTTGGCCGAGTAGTGCATGGGAAAACTTTTTGTATTAGTATCTCATATTCCTCATCCACTGAGTGAACCACTGCGGTCCCCGTGTGTCTCCTCCCTGTCTCCTGGTCAATAGTCGCTGACCCGTCAACAAAGCATACCTCCCTGTCGTTGAGGGCATACTCTCTTGTCTTTTGTATGTCATCCTCTGGTACCTCAGAAATGCACAGTCATGTACATCATTGTCATCAGTTAAATACAATTTCTGTCAGAAAAGCAGCTGGTTCACAGTCTAACACTATGTGGCTGTTGGGGCTGGACAATATTACTTTGTAAGCAGATGGTCGCATGTGGTCAGGGTGGATTTGGATATCTCTAGAATAGCAAATATGGCGTGCTCCATATACAGCGTCACTGAGCACCCCATTGTAATGGTTGCTCATTTCTCTATGGAAAGGGCTGCGGGAGCAAGTGCTTGCACACATGGGAACTGTCCTTGCAGAGTCTAACATATCCCAATAGTATTACAACAGCCGGATCTGTGCACTGCGATGATTTTCCCATTTCAAAATGGCCACCGGAACGAAAAAACGTGCGTGATGACGTCATCGCGTCACGTTAGACCACGTGGGCGTGATGAAGTCATTGCGACATTGCGGCACAAATATACTATAAAAAGTGTGCAAAAGCTAAATAGCGCTATTCACTCGTCCAGGACATCCCTCATACAGCTTATCACGGCATTAAAGGACACAAGAACCTGAAATAAGGTAAGCAAACTAGCTTTGTAGTGTTAGAATAATGTAGGAATAGAAAATTGAAATCTAAATTTGCTGCTTTTCTCCAAGCTTCCAAAACAATACCATTTCTCCACCTTCTTCTCTTCCTTTCAGCCTTTTTGACCAATTTAACCCATAATTGGAACAGAAGGCAATTCCTTCAAATATTTATCAAGTAGAATTTGGACAAATCAGTTATCTGATCATTTACTTGATACAACCTAAACTATTTGGATGAATGCAAATACGTCCCAAAATATTTCAGCATCAAAATTTGGGTGAGTCAAGCAAAGTATTTGTTTAAATTTTAAAGGTATTGAATAACAGCATGATGTGAAAACACTCTATTGAATCCTTTCAAGATTTATAAAACATTATTTTGGTCTTTTCTTTTTAGAAAATATTTCCTCTCCTGATGAACCATTGTTAGCCTCAATGGGGAATCACGTGTCGAGAGAGACATAAATATAGGAGAAAAAAATATAAAGACACATAATTCAAATTACCAAGGATCAGCACCTATTATTTGATGTGAAAAATTTAAAAAAAAGGTGTGAAGCAAACACTATACACCAATTTGTATTAAGGATCTGTGCATGGTAATTGTTGTGGAAACTATAAGGTGTGAAAAAGAAACCTAACAGAAAACTATTCTTTTTTATATTTATTTTTTGTCCATTCTCAAACATATTGTGAGAATAAAAGAAAAACTTCAAAATTATCAATATTGAATTGGAAACTTTTTTCTGAAGCACAAATTGGAACTTATTTTGCTAAAAACTTAATAACTCACTTATGAACCACTATTGAATTGGAAACTCTGTCTTTAGAAATACAAACTGGAACTTGTTTTGTTAAAATCTGTATGACTCACCTTTTGAATAGTTTATGAAAAAGGTTGGCGCATGTCAGTAATTTTTTCCAAATCTTTTATCTATCTGTATTGCACAGTCTTGGAGAAACACTCATGCTGACAACCCAGCGCATTCACTTTAAATTGCTTAATATCTGTTTTTTTCACAATATATAATAGCGGTCACCAAGGGAATACTTCTTTTTTTTGGCCACAATGTTTTTTCACTTCTAAATTTTCCAATTTTCCAAGAAGCCTCCAGGCAGACGCTAAACCTAATAACCAAACAATATTATTGGAAGAAGTATTTAATCTCAGAGAAGCACAAGCAAATTAACTTTTTCTAGGACATCGCCAAACTGGCGCTTCCGCCTCAACACAGAAAAACAACTACTCATCAAGGCATTTGTTTGAACAACTAGAAAATTTGATCAAACAAGAATTAAATAAATGGTGGGAGATAAAATGGTGGAGGTTAATCGGATCCCCAGAGGCCTCCGGATCTGTATCTTTCTGTCCTTTGAAGATGAAGATATAAAAGCTTTAAATGATTGGGTGGATTTACTCCACAATACTTCTAAAGAAATGATGATACGGTTAATAAATCAAGCAGCCTTAACACATGAAAGAATCATGAAAGACATAGAAGATACAAAAGATGCAACTAAGGAACTACAATGTCCTGAGATTACCTTAACAAATTACCAGATTTTGGATAATTTTTTAGGAAACTATGAGAAAGAACTTAAAATTAAGAAACAAAGAACTTTTATCAGAGATGAGAATGATTACATTAACAACAGAATATTTACTTTTCAAAGAAAATATGACACTAGCACAAAACAATAACCTAAAAAAGTCAAACACCTTTTTCAAGCAATCTCTCTACACCCTCTACCTCGGATGCTGAAACATCTAGTTACAAGGAAGCACTCACAGTGGAATCTACTCCAGCAAAATCCATTCCAACAATTGACCTACACCAGAAAGCAATCAAGTCCCTAAAAGAAGAGCATGTCCTTTTTTGGAGGAAGTGCAGAGACACGGGAAAAATTAATGAATAAGCAATCCAGCATATCGTGGTGCACCACCAAAACAATGAAGATCTTAAAATACCGCTCACCAAAACACTATAGAGGTAGTCGAGGAGGAAGCAAAACACGGAGGAACAAACCAAGGAGTAGAAACAAGAGCTCAAAGACAAGGGAAGAGAAGGTGAATCTTATAATTAATCTATCAAACTATGTAGTCACACCAGCACTAACTACAGCCCTCAGCAAAGGGCTCTCTTTCAGTCCCACATATAAAGGAGACTACTTTCAAATACAATTGGATCTGTATACATTTTGCAGAAAACTTAAGCTAAAAAAGCATTTTGAAGAAACGATCTTTAAAAAAACACAGCCTCAAACACTCATTCCATTACAACTCACAGAAAAGATGGTCGAAGATACTGTGGATTTATTAAATATTGAAGATGATCAATATTATACTAAGGAAATGTTCTTAGATGGACAGGGTATTTCAACGTACTTAACAGAAGAAACCAGTCTTAAACCAAAATCAACATTTGTACCAACTTTATCCTCAGAAAATGTTATAGATATTTTTCATAAAGCAATCAGCAACAATATACGGAAGAACTACCTAAACAACAACTATACGAAAACAACATATAACCTAACAAAAGAAGAGAAATTGGCAATTAACAAATTGGCTAAAGATAAATCAGTAATAACTAAGGCAGCAGATAAAGGAGGAAAAATTGTTCTGCTCAATAGAATTGACTATATTAGAGAAGGATCCAAACAACTTAATATAACCGAATGTTATGAGAAGTTATCGAACAATCCAATACCAGACTTCGAAATACTATGGAATGAAATGATCAAAACATGGCATGAACAAGATCTACTCAGTGATAAGGAATACCAGAGCCTGATCTGTAAAAACTCTATCATGGCAACAATATACTTTTTACCCAAGGTTCATAAAGGATATCAAGATCTCCCACCGCTTCGACCTATAATAAATGGCATTGGCTCCATAACAGAGAAAACCTTTCAGTATATTGATTCTCACCTGCAACCCCTGGCAGCAAGCCTAGCCTCATTTGTCAAGGACTCAAAACACATTATCCAGCAGCTAAATCTTACACCATGGGAACAAAACTATCTGTTTGTCACTTTGGATGTTGTACAACTATACACCAGCATTCAACACAATAAAGGTCTAGAAAGCACAATGTTTTTTTCTCAAAACAAGATCGGTTTCATTTCTTGAGTAAAATAAAATGATTATTGAGATGCTACACTTTTGTTTGCATAAGAATATATTAATCTTCGACAATTATCATCTTCAAACAACTCCAGGGCACCGCCATGGGGTCTAAATTTGCTCCATCTTATGCCAATTTATTTATGTTTTATTTTTTAGTTGCAGCATGCCTGGAAACATCCTCTTTTTCTTTCGCAATAACATCAAATTCTGGGGTCATTTTATAGACGACATTTTGATAATATGGGAAGGAAATACTCAAGATCTTGATACTTATGTCACTCATTTTAACAACAATCTTTTTAATTTATCTTTTACAAAGTCAGCCAGTGCCACCAACATTGAATTTTTGGACTTAGAACTTTTTGTGGAGAATGCACAAATCCAAACCAAACTGTACACAAAACATTCAGCTGGAAATAGTCTCCTTTTTATGACATCCCATCATCCCAAGCATACTATTCACAGCATCCCATATGGGGAGATCCTCAGAATTAAAAGGAACTGTAGTACTCCTCTCACCTTTCTGGATAATCTCCGACAAACTCAACAGAAATTTAAACAGAGAGGCTATGGATCAAAGATCATCACAAATGCAATCAATAAGGCAGAACTTGTATCAAGGGACTCTCTATTGAAAGACAAACCTAAACCAGAAAAAACAAGTCTGAAAACCGTATTCATTACCACATACAGTATGGAAGCCAGAAAAATCAAACAAATACTAACAAATCATTTGAATATGCTCCTCACAAACTCAAGTCTACAAACACATCTGGATAATCATCCGAACATTTGCTTTCCAAGAGCACGAACTATAAAAAACTTGATTAGTCCGTGTTTTCTCAGTCCAATACCAAATGAATGAAAAATATTCTTCCAAATGGCAAACAAAGGAACTTATAAATGTGGACACTGTAAACTATGTCCATGTATGCAACAAGGCAAAAAGGACATCCTCCTCCCAAATGGAAAAATTGAATACATAAATCAGATGATCAACTGCAATTCAACTGATGTCATTTATGGGATTGAATGTATTTGTGGAAAACTATATATTGGGAGCACCATAAGAAAACTAAAGGTGAGAATATTCGAACATATAAGAGACATCCGGAACAAAGACTTAAGATCCCCCATCTCGGTTCATATGATCACAAACCATCCAGTTTTTGACATTTCTAACCTAAACATTTTTGGCCTGGAGAAAGTGACTGTACCCGCTCGAGGAGCAAACAAGGAGGAGCTAGTATGCAAAAATGAATGTAAGTGGATTTGTATTATGGACAACTGTGTAACAGGTCTAAATTGTGATATGGAAATGTATAATTGCTTCTAATTATCTCCTCCTCTGTTAATACATGAAAAAGCAAACTATTTTTCTTTCTGTTTTTCCAAGACATACTCTTTGATTGGCAGGTAACCAATGATTTCGAGAAATCCAATCTTAGGTTGCTCAAAATGTGTCTTTAAAACATAGATGTAGGCCAGATTTATTTTGCTTGTAAAAAACATTGAAATATCAAATTTTGATTTTAGCCTTTTTTTGATAAGGAAAGGATATAAGGGTAAGTTTATTGATTAGGATTATCATTTGTGTCATAACAATAATAGAGATATCTTTTTAGGTCAACAAAATCAAGAAACTATAAGGATTATCTATTGTTACCAAATAATAATGTTTATAGGTCAGTAAAATGTGAGTAAATTCTTTTACCAAAATTGAGTATCCTAAATAATGACGCTTTAAAATATATGTTCATTCAACATGCATCAGCCAAGGAGAGAAATTTTAAAACCAGGCGTTAGGGACGGGACCCGCTAAGGGACCTCGTAGTAGGGCGGTAAGGGATTACCTGCACCGGTGCCCTTACCGCCTACCGTGTAATGAGGCCCATAATTCAAATTACCAAGGATCAGCGCATATTATTTGATGGGAAAATTTTAAAAAAAGGTGTGAAGCAAACACTATACACCAATTTGTATTAAGGATCTGTGCATGGTAATTGTTGTGGAAACTATAAGGTGTGAAAAAAACACCTAACAGAAAACTATCATTTGTTATATTTTTTGTTTGTCCATTCTCAAACATATTGTAAGAATAAAAGAAAAACTTCAAAAATATCAATATTGAATTGGAAATTCTTTTTCCTGAAGCACAAATTGGAACTTATTTTGCCAAAAACTGAACAACTCACCTATGAACCAATATTGAATTGGAAACTCTCTCTTTAGAAATACAAACTGGAACTTGTTTTGTTAAAATCTGTATGACTCACCTTTTGAATACTTTTTGAATAAGGTTGGCGCATATGAGTAATTTTTTCCAAATCTATTACCTATCTATATCCCTATAGTATGCCTGGGGGTTTATGACCCATAGAGCTCTTTTGTGTCAGTACAGTCGTCATCTTCTGCCCATTATAATGTGAAAAGAGATATGAGTCTTGTGTGAAGTCAGGTGAAGCTAAGACAGGGGCTGTGCCAATTACCTCTTTCCACATTTTGAAAACTAGTAAGCATGTCTTCTGTCCATGTGATGGTGTTCTTTGCTTTTTGAGCATCTTTGAGTGCTTGTATCAGTGGTCGTGTGTAAGTTGTATAGTTGAAAATCCAGGCCCTACAGTAATTGCACAACCCCAGGAATTTCTGAATTTCTTTGACCATCACTGGCTGGGTGTAATATGCACTGTTGCGGCGCAGTCTGGTATTATTCTTTTTCCATAGACAGAAATCAGCTGACCTAAATATAGGCCTTCCTGTTGACAGTACTGCAGCTTAGCTCTATCCACCTTGTACAGTTTGTCAGCGAGTTGTTGCAGTAGGGGGACTGAATCAGCTCTACCTTGATGGTCAGTGTCTCTACACACCAACAGATCGTCTAGCTACTGGATGATGGTACTTGGCATGTATATGTTCCCCAAGTCTGCATGTACCAACCTGATGAAAATGCTAAGGGATTCACAATACCCCTGGGGCAACCGTTTATGCTGGAATCGCCATGTGTAAACACTGTAAGGTATTGAGGGTCTGGCTGCAAAGGTACTGAGAAAAAGGCATTCTTCAGGCAATGACAGCGAAATGGGTTGCTTTCGTGGGTATGTTACACAGAATTGCCACAGGGTTGGGAACTACTGGGAACTCAGCTTGCACTATGTCATTAAGGGGGCGCAAATCCTGAATCATTCTTCAACTTGACACTTTCGCTTTTTTTGAAGGGGTATATGGCCGTGTTGCAGGCTAAGTACGACAGTAAAATAATTCCTTGGTGTAAGAGTGAAGTGATGGTGCCATTTATTCCCCCCTCTGCCTCCTTGGATAATGGATATTGCTTTACTCGGGCCAACACTGCGCCTGGATTAAGAGCAATTGGTACTGGGCCACGCCCCGCAAGAGTCCTACGTCATGGGGGATAGTTGTCGATAAAACTTCGGCGACCTATGCCAAATCTGCATGAGTGAATGAGGGAACACTTCCTGCCACAAACATAGGGCATGGGACATGGCGATACTGTATCATGATCTCACAGGGAACACACAGAGCCAATACTATTTCTCCATCATCGTCCTTGTCTTCAAACAGGTTAAAATCAGTCAGTTCCAACGGTGGCTTGGTTGGGTCTATGCACAACACCATGCACCATTTCCTGCCCTCTGTATCTACCCCTATCAGAACAATCCTTGTTTTTGACACCACGACTCCTTCAGTGCCTAACACAAGAATTGCCCCTGCAACATGTTCTTGGGGCAGAGAGGGCCTGAATAGAAAGACTGAGGGTATTCTCCAGGACTCGTTTCCCACTTGGGGTATCACATGTAGCAACACTATGACAATGTAAATAAACAAATCTGAGTGGATTGGGATCCCCGGTCAGCATTCGTATTCTCCAAAGCTTGTATGACAACCATGTCTCTTATGTGACACATGCCCGAGGTTGAACACACCGCCCCTCTTTCAGTGAATGAGATAATCATGTTCAGCTTACTGAGCACCCCTTGTCCTAACAAGTTGACAGGGGATGTGTCTGAAAACAACAAAGGGAACAGCATTGTTTTGCTCCCCACTTTGATAGCCAATTCTTCAGTGAATGGGACCGATTTAAAACTGAAAAAGGAAAAAGTCCCTCCTTTATGCATGATTTACTCGCACCTGTATTCCCCATGAAGATGAAAGATGTATTGCCTATCTCCCCTCCCACCAAGGGTTCCTCTTCTGGGCCGGCAGTGACTGACAAGACTGGGCACGCAAGAGCCCTCTCTGGGCTATCCTAATCAGGGTAAGTATTTGTTCCTGGGAAAAAAAAGGGTTCCCACCTAGCACACTAGCCCCTTGATAATTTGTGACAGTGTGCTTGGGAACCGCTTTACTTTTGCGTATTTGAAGCACCTCTCTTCTGGAGTGATCACTTTCCCCTTTCCTCTCATCGTTCTCTCTCCACCCCTCAGGCCTAGCCTACACATGTTCTGCCACCCACCTTTTCGGTCATCCGACCCATGAAGTGTGTGCCAGTTGAGGCTTTTACTGCCACTTTCTCTCCTCCTTCTGAACCTTTGTAAAACTCACACCCTGACAAAGCCCTTTCCAACCTTCAGTGCTCTATCTCTGGCACTCTTGATGAACTTGCCCCTGACATGAGGATCCGCCTGAAGCCCAAATCCAAGTGCAACTTTTGCTACGACTCAGACCTCGTCACCCTTAAACGCAAGTGTAGGGTGGCTGAGAGGAAGTGGAGGGCAACAGGCACACCCCCTGACAAACTGCCTGCCACCTTCTTCAAATGCAATATAGACTCTCTGTCCTTATTAAGAAGAGAGCGCACATCCAAGCCTGCATCTCTGCGGCATCAAACAACTTGGCCAAACTCTTTAAAATCTGCAAGGAGCGGGCAAATCCTGCTGCAGTCTCTACTTCTCCTGTCCCCTCCCAGGCCTTCTGCACGGCCCTGGCTTCTCATTTCATCACTAAAACCCATCACATCCTGTCCGCCATCTCCTCTTCTCCATCTTCCTCCTGCTTCTCTGGCCCTCCTGCGGCCACCTCTCCTCCTCCCTTCTCCTCCTTTCCTTTGTTCATCCCTGATGGCGTTTCTAGACAAGTCCGATATATGAAAGTCTCGTCAAAACAGGTTCTTCCCCCGTTCTTCCAAAACCATCAAGGACCACATTGACACCCTCGCTCCAGCCTTGGTTGATTTCTGCAATCACTCTTTCACCACTTGAACCTTCCCCTCCCCTCTGAGGTACTCACTTTGTGAAAACATAAAAATTGATATGAGGCTGGGAAGCCCAAAGGAAACACACCAACACAGGTTACAAAGGGCATACAAGTGCTTTATTTAAAAGTTACAACAGTTACCAAAGTCAATTGACAAACGAATAGCTATTCGGCTCTCAGAGTAACGTAACGAACTTCAACGAAGGTTCAATGCATTAGTAGAGAGACCGTACATTGGAATACTTGGGTCTTGTATATGGTTTGTCGCGCCCTTGGCCAACCATCTCGCAGGCTAACCATTCTTGGGATCAGGCCTAGGGTTCCTTGCCAGGTCAATCCTATAATGTATGCATTTTGATCAGTTTCGCTGATATAGTTGTTCATTTACACATAGGTCAACAATAGGACAAGGTCTCAGTTCGCGACCCCGACAAGTGGCCTGCAGGCATATTAATTATTCGTGTGTGCGGAGGTCACAACGGCCAGAATCTCACTCAGAATGTCATTCAGCCTCCATTTTGATGTTCAGGGTGACTTCCACATTTACAAGAGGACCTAAAATGG
Source organism: Ambystoma mexicanum (assembly GCF_040938575.1). Lineage (NCBI taxonomy): Eukaryota > Metazoa > Chordata > Amphibia > Caudata > Ambystomatidae > Ambystoma > Ambystoma mexicanum. The sequence goes on from NC_090941.1 coordinate 88,794,495, forward strand.
CGGCTAAATCCAAGATGGCGACTTACATTACTTTTCGTTAAGGTCAAGGCCTTGCCGCGGAGTCTATTTACATGATATTTTAGACAACTTGGCGTAGGCCAATACACATTCAATTACTGCGACAGGAGGCATAATATTATTTCAATTCCAACAGACCCTCCTTTTGGCCTATGCCAAGTGCTAATATCATTTCTAATACTTTTGCAAATAACTCCATGCATTGTCAACCATACATCCCGAATCATTGTCTGTAATGTCTATAGCCATTAGGTCGTTCGTCAGAACCTCTTGTAACACGAACTCTTTAGATGCTGTATCTGGGGCATATATTCTATGCCCTATTGTGCTCACTGCTTGGGCACAACATCCCCCTAGCATTCCACATATACTCGGAAGACATTGAAAACAGCAACAAAGGAATAGCAGGATCCCCAAAATAACCAGAATGACAGAAAGCACCTTCCAGCCCCAAGATCATAAAGAATCCCAAAACCAGGTGCTAAGATTCCAATCTCCTACAGGGATATGCACTTCAGAACTAAGGATATGCAAGTTCTGTATTGCTTTAAAAATTGTCGGTGATGAATCTGGTATGAAAACACAGCAAGCGGACCCCGCCAATTTGCATACTCCACCTCGTTCTGCCAGAATGACATCTAATGCCATCCGATTTTGGAGTGCTACCAATCTTATTGCTTTTTGTTCTAGTGTCATATTGTAGAGTATGTCCGTGGTCCGGTTGATTGTTCTCTCCAGTACCCTTGCTAATCCCCTCATGTTCTCAGAGTTTGTTATCTGTCCCCAAAATGGCACAACTGATTTTGCTATATCTCCCAATACTTGCCCTGGGGTATCTCCGTTCTCGTCCAGCCGTGGGCGAGCCTTAGAAACCTCCAATGTACTAGCTACAAATACCCCAGGTAACAGGATTCCTAAATAACAGGTTCAGTGCCAATCCTTGGGCAACCAGGGAAATGCTAAACTACCACAAACAAAATAAACAGGCCCCCCTACATACAGAGGCCTGTTTTCTCCAGTCAAATTTACAATGTTCACACAACCTTCGAAATCTCCCATTGGCCGAGTGCCATTTCTTTGTACACAAAAGGGGGCCGAATCAGGGCTATGATTTATAGAGTAGGAATGAGGCACAGCGTCCTTATTGCCTATCAGAGCCATTTGAAAGGAAATTAGATTTTGAAAGGGAAGAGATAGTTTATCAGCCGGCCTAATAGAAGCTACATTAGGTATACTTCTATTTGCAAAAAGCGAGCATCCCAGGGGAGTTAATTCACGTTTCTCAAAATCATTCAAATTAGTTCCATCAAAGTTCCCTGAGATGCTATCATTCCATCGGCCAAAGAATAGTGCTCTAAGAGAGGCATAGCAAGCAGTCGTTAAAGGTAAAGGGTGAATATATCATCCTAGCCCCTTGTTCCCATGTTGCGGTAAATGAGTGCAAATCCAACAATTACTCTTATTAAAAATGGCATGCGTTGCATTCATTACTATCATTAAAGTGTTATTATGATACTTTCGTCTATGTTGGGAGTCTCTAGGGGACAGAGTGTGAAGGTGTACAGAGGGAGTCAAAGCAGTTGGTACAATCTCGATCGGTAGTAGAGGTTTTAGAGGATAGATTTCTTCAAAGTACCAAAGTCCTACAGCAGTAATTGCAAAAATACCAATTATCATCATCAAAACACAGCAATACGTTTTCGGGGCCCAGGCACATTGTTCATTGTCCAAGTTGGTCATCCCCTATTCACAAGTCCAGTGCGGGGAGCAGCAGTGGAGGTGGCAGGCATTGTAGTTCCTCAATCGACGACCCCAATGTTCGTTGCTGGCGACGCTACGGTCGCACGATTTCTTAGTCCTTCCCAACCCTAGCCAGCAGAATCCCTTTTTTTCCTTTTGTTCAACAGAAACTTTCTTATACAAAAGAAAAACTTTCAGCCACTTCTCTTTTCCAAATGCACAGAAAGACCAGTGCCGTAGTTCTATTTTCTTCGTCGAAGGTTGTACCTGGTGGTACCCAAGACTGTTTGATCCGAAAATAAGGTGTCGTCACTTCCTGAAGGAAGCAACGTGTCAGAGGCGACGGAAGTCGCAGAACTTGAAACAGTGTTTTCCGGAAGTGATTTTTCAAACGAGTGCGGAGACGAAATGGACTGTTCCCCAAGCTCCACGGGCTCAGAGAAATTCTCCGACGCACTCACAGCGCTGTTTGCTACTCCAAGATCAGAGACTGTAGCATCAGCGAGGGGTTCTGCTTCTTCTGTAAGGTGTGGCGTCGGGTGAGGAAGTTTCTTGACATGCGTCGCGTGGATCCAGTGTTTCTTCACAGCCACCCGCACTGCTGTCTGGGTGACCAACAGCACCTGGTAGGGTCCCTTCCAACGAGGAGCGAGACAAGAAGACCTTTCGTAGGCCTTCACTAGGACCCAACTTCCAGGCTGTATATCGTGTCCTGGGCCCGTGAACCGTACAGGTAAAGCTGAATAAACCTGGTGATAAATGAAATACAGGTTTTTAGTTAACTGGTTACAGTAATCTATAAGCAATACATTTTCCACCTCTCTCAGGGCTTTAGGCTTTGGGAGACCCCAAATGTTAGCAGGCCTCCCCATCACTGCCTCAAATGGAGAAAGCCCAGTCTTAGTTTGAGGTGTGGTACGCATAGCTAATAATACAATAGGTAAGGCATCTGGCCATTTCAGTTTGGTATCGGCACATGTTTTTGCAAGCTTATTCTTTAAGATACCATTATGTATTTCCACCAACCCAGCACTTTGAGGATGTCTGGCTGAGTGAAATCGTTTCTCAATATGTAACGCTGTGCATATCTGCAAAATTACTGCTGCAACAAAATGAGGACCATTGTCCGACCAAATTACCCTTGGGAGTCCAAATCGAGGAAAGAATTCTTTTACCCTAGTCTTTGCAGTGGTCATGGCAGTAGCATCTTTAACGGGGAAAGCCTCGACCCATTTACTAAAAGCACAAATAATTACAAGAACATATTTTAGATTGTTACACCTTTCCATCTCAATAAAATCAAAGTGAATGACCTCGAAGGGAACAGAAGGGGGCCCAAAGCTTCCCCTTGGAGTTACTGTCCCCTTGCCCACATTGTGCTGTAAGCAGATCATACAGTTCCGGACATGACGTTGTGCAGTCACCAGAATCTTGTTATTCACCCAAACTTGTTCTAACATTTTCGTGATCTGCTGAGCACACACATGTGTAGGACCGTGTGCCATCGTAACCATTGCCAGTACATATGAATCAGGGAGCAACCATTTTCCTTCAGATGTATCCACCCAACACCCATCATCATCTAGTTTCCCCATTCCTTCGGCCCACCTTTTAGATTCTTCTACTGTGGCATCAGTTTGAATATCTCGCACAGACCCAATACCTTCATCCATTACATAGGCATCTTTTGTTTCCCTTAGCGCATACATGTCTGTGCTAAGGTCTGCGGCCGTTTGCCTGGCTATCAGGTCTGCAAAAGTGTTCCCTTTTCCCACATCATCTATGACCTTACGATGTGCTGCACATTTCATGATCGCTAACTGCCTAGGGAGCGAGAGTGCCGAGAGCAATTGCACTATCAAGAGGCCCTGCTGAATCTTGGTCCTATGTGAGGTCAGGAACCCTCTTTCCGACCAGAGCCTCCCAAAGTTGTGAGCCACCCCAAAGGCGTACTGGCTATCAGTATATATATTTACTATACGCCCTTCGGAGAGTTCACAAGCTCGAGTCAATGCTATAATCTCTGCGGCCTGCGCGGAGTTATACGAAATTCTCTTAGTTTCAACAACTTTACTCAACGTAGTAACTGCTTAAGCAGCTGTAGGTGTACCATCTGAAAGTTTGAAGCAGGAGCCATCAAAAAACAGCTCCCCTTCTGCATTGTCCAAAGGAGTATCTATAAGATCTATCCTGCCCTTCGTTTCTTGTTCAGTGGTATACAGGCAATCATGTAATTCTTCGTCACCGCAAACAGTGTTTTGCGGGAAAGGTAAGAGTTCAGCCGGATTAAGAACACAACACCTCTTAATTTGAATGTGAGGGGCAAACAGAATTAATTCATACCTTGTTCGCCGTGCAGAAGTGAGGTGTTGCGTTTGGGTTTTGTTCAGTAGGATATCTACAGAGTGAGGTACCATCAAAATCAAATCATGGCCTAGGACCATTCCCTCACTCTGTTTTACAGACACGGCAGCAGCAGCGACAGCTCGCAAACATCTTGGCAAAGCTCATGCAAAAGGATCAAGGGCGGAGGAGTAGTAGCCGCACGGCCTATTCTTCCCTCCGTGTTCCTGTGTTAACACAGCCAAAGCACATCCATCACATTCATGCACAAACAACACAAAGGCCTTGTCATAATTTGGAGTACCCAGAACCGGTGCAGAGCATAACGCGGTTTTGAGAAGCTCAAATGATCGTTGATGTTCCGATTTCCGTGGCAGAGAAATGCCCTTCTTCGTCAAAGCCAACATCGGTTTTATCACTAGTGAAAAGTTCGGGATCCACAACCTACAGTAAGAAGCCATACCTATTAAGGCTCTGACTTCCTTCTATGTATTTGGAACAGACATGCCAGAAATGTGTTTTATTGTTTCAGGTGTCAATCTTCTCCCCTCCTTTGACAGGAGGTAGCCTAAATAGGCGACCTCCTGACAACAATATTGAAATTTTTTGAGCGAAGCTTTATGACCATTTTTAGCTAAATGAACAAGCAACAGTACAGTGCCTTCTTTACAAGCACTTTCAGAATCTACAGCCAAAAGCAAATCATTGACATACTGAAGCAGTGTACAAGTAGGTGGCAATTCAAGGGTGTCGAGCTGCTCTTTCAAAGCTCTACTATAAATGCTTGGACCTTCAGTATACCCTTGAGGTGCCCGAGTAAATGTAAATGAACGTCCCCCCAAGGTGAACGCAAACAAATAACTACTCTCCTCATGTATAGGAATGCTAAAGAAAGCATTTTTTAAATCCACAACACTGAAGTGCGTAGCCGTAGCAGGGATCATTATCAATATCGTTGTTACATCAGGCACGATTGGAAATTGTGGGGCCACGACTCTGTTAATAGCACGAAGATCAATTATGAACCGGTATGGGATTGCATTGTCGCCTTTCTTATATACAGGCAAAATTGGACTGTTACACAAACTACCTGTAATCTCCTCGATCACCCCACGATGCACAAAATCGGAGACAATGCATTTCAAAGCACGCTCGCCCTCAACTGATATTTTATACTGCGGAATGCGTGGTAGTTTAACTCCATGTTTCAAAACTATTTTAACGGGCTCAATCTGTAGTACCCCGACATCATTGTCGTCAACCGCCCATAAACATTCCGGGACAATGCTAAACTCAGGAGGCAAAGGTCGAACCAGAAACTTAGAACTAGGAAGTTGCTGTGGTGAAACCGTCAGCCGTACTCCATCAGAGGAACAATGAATTACTGCATTCAATTTCTTTAACAAATTTAACCCCAGCAAATTCTCTCCACAGTTCGAAGTCAAAAGAAAAGGGCAATGGTCCGTAAAGGGACCCAAAGAAACAGACACCGGACAGACAATTGGTATACCAGAAAACCCTACGGAAACATTTGTTTGCCCTGACAGTGGAATGTTTGGAACCCGAGAATGATCAATGGAGCACTTCTGTGCTCCAGTGTCTATCAAAAACTGGTGTTTCCTATTCCCCACTAATAATTCAACGTAGGGGCCTCTCTGATTAACGGGAATAGGTGAAGGTTCCAAACCCTGCTTCGAGCAGTCCTAATGAAATAGAGTATCGTCGGAAGGAAACTCTTCAGAAAGGTAGGCAGCAGAAGGGTGATCAAATATGTGTCTCGAGTCCACACTCGAGGTCTGATTTTCCTGTGAAAAAGGTTGCTGAGGATCTTGCAAAAACTGTCCTCTATTAGGGACCCCTGCTCCAGGGTGGCCCCTAGGTCATCTACCCATACTCCCAAACGCACTGTTTGACCTTTGTCGAAGGACGGGGCACTGTGCTCGCCAATGACCTTCCTGGCGGCAATAAGCACATTGATTAATATTCACAGAACCCAAAGGAGCATGTCCTTTTGGGAGATACTGACCTCTGGTCTGTGTCGTGCCTCCTCTGGGGTTTCTAACAATTTGTTGTAAGAATACTTTGGTTTTCAAATCTCCTTTCCTCTTTTCTATATTCTCCTTCTCATTATTAACACGGTTCTCATAATACTGAGCCATGTGCAAAACTTCAGATTGAGATTTTGCCTGCCAAGCGCTCTCAGAGGACATAATGTGTGATTGGATGTCGGGCAACAATCCACGTACAAATTTGTCCACAAACAACCTTTTCCCAGACTCTGTACCCAAGTCCTGCCCACTGAAGTCAGAAAATACCTGCTCGAATCTGTTAAAGAATTCGGTGGCGCCTTCAGTTTTCCCTTGAACACAGGCCGTAAGCTTGTCCCAAATAATTATTTTCTCTGGAATTATAGTTTTTAATTTTGCGACAATTCTATCAGGCAAAGTAAGTATTACCTGAGGTGGTTTCTCACCTGCTGGTCTTTCCCCATCAACCCTAATCATATTAGCCCACGTATCTTCCAACCCTGGCACATCGTCTATTGTCCGAACCTGCTTCCATACATCTACGGGTAGGAGTACAGGGAATAGCAAGTCAATATCACTTAAGGTGAACAGAGAGGACTGCAAGACAGACTCTATCACTTTGTAAAACCCTGTCGGGTTTTTCCTAATATCGGGAACTGATTGTCTAATAGTGTTCACTTCCTGTTGTGAGAACGGGATGTGAACAAATTGTGATACATAATGCGCAGGGATATCCACAGCGGGTGCACCAGTTCCTGCGTTAGCAGGAATCTCAACCTTTGAGACAAAGGTCGGAGGAACCTCTCTCATAGGCAACTGAGATATAGGTACCTCCGGCCACTTACTAAGCAACAGAGCCAGGTCGAGCGCTAAGGCAGCCGAAGAAGTGTCGGGCGAAAAAGCCCTTTTACAAATCCCCAACAATTCTGTGGGGCAACTAACCTTCTTTCTTACACATTCTTCTTGCAGGTACTGTACCATTACCTGAATTACCTTTCTTTGCATTTGTACTGTATACTGACTATACGTGTCATATACTTCATCTGGCGGAATCGATGAATCCGAGATCCATCGAATCGCATCTTTGGTACAAATTCGTACTTCCCCAGGTGCCGATCTACGACACGGAAGGAACCGTTTCTGTACATACATACTATCGTCTTCATCATCCTCATCTCGTGACTTTTCAAAGTCCTTCCTATACTCAAACAATCTTTCAACATGACCATGTACTTTCTGCTCTGTGTCCCTCGAAAGTGCCAAAGCATTTAGATCTCTTACCCCTTGTAGAAGATCCGAATTTTGTAATCTACCCCACATCACACATAAATGAGTCCCCAAACCTTCGATAAAAACATTTTTCTCGGGAAAACTGTTCAAATTAGATAATGTGGAAAAAACATTAACCTGATCACCTTTCTCCATACAGTGCTTAGCCCATGCAAACAATTCCCTTTTCTTGTCTACAGAAACAGTATTACGAGTGACAATCTTTGACCCTGCACCTTGATCAACTTCAGTCAATACGGGACCACTCGGCAACGGAGGTGCAGGTAAATTTAATAAGGGTGCAACTATCGGCGCAGGAGGAAGGGGCGGTTCGATAGGTGGAGGAACAACAACCAGAGGAATAGGAACAATAGGTTGTACAGGGGGAACAGGAATAACAGCAGGGACAACAGCAGGAATGGCAGAGCGCCCAAAAAAGGATCATACGGAGGTGGCGCAGAGGCACCAGGCCTGCGTTCGTTTAACAATTTTTCAATAAATTCTTCAGAAACATGGAAATCTTTAGAGGGGTAAATTTTCTGGATTCAGAGTGAAAGAGCCCTATCCATATTTTTAACTGATTCTGAATGTTTTTCTTTATCATATAACAACGCTTTTTCGGCATTTGTTTTATGTCGGCGTGCATGTTTATCCCTACTTTTAAGCTGCTGCAATGCTTCTTTTTTCCAATTCTGTAAAACATCAAAGGCTGCAGGTCTACCCTTCTTTTTTAGCAAGACCGATTCTAGGTATTCAATACGGGGATCTAAAAACTGTAATTGATTGGCCACTGAAATTCGGAGGCATGTCTGGTCTGTCTGTGCTAAATATCATTAAATACTATACTACCAATGCCATACTTACAGTACATAGTACATGCCGGCGACCCCTCCTGTGGTGCTGGACGGCTAAATTCCAAAGATTGTCGATCGCTGCGGAACAGAGCCCTAAAGCAGCTAGACAATTTCCCAGGCATTTCAAAAAAAATTGGTGTTACCTGGTCAATAATTGTGTCTGCAGATGCAATACGCCAAATTCAAATGGTCAAGGTTAAATTAAGAGCCGGGTCACGACTGCACCTGACCAAACCTAAGGAGGACCGTACGGTTTACCAAAGAACTTACCTAACAAATTTTACCTTGTGTTTGGTGGTTTCGACAAATCTGCCCGCCTAAAAAAAAATGGACCCTCGTCAAGGTGCCGTGTCAGACCACACGACTATCGTCCAAGGATCGGATCGTGCAGCGCTGCCGAGGTATCGTGTCTCATTCGGTCGGGCCCGCAGTATCACACCGTCCGATCCCGGTTCGATAGTCGGCGTCAACCTTCAATGATCCGGCATTAATCTTGAGGGTCCCTATTTGGGCGCCAACTGTGAAAACATAAAAATTGATATGAGGCTGGGAAGCCCAAAGGAAACACACCAACACAGGTTACAAAGGACATACAAGTGCTTTATTTTAAAGTTACAACAGTTACCAAAGTCAATTGACAAACAAATAGCTATTCGGCTCTCAGAGTAACGTAACGAACTTCAACGAAGGTTTGATGCATTAGTAGAGAGACCGTACATTGGAATACTTGGGTCTTTTATATGGTTTGTCCAGCCCTTGGCCAACCCTCTCGCGGGTTAACCATTCTTGGGATCAGGCCTAGGGTTCCTTGCCAGGTCAATCCTACAATGTATGCATTTTGATCAGTTTCGCTGATATAGTTGTTCATTTACACATAGGTCAACAATAGGACAAGGTCTCAGTTCGCGACCCCGACAAGTGGCCTGCAGGCATATTAATTATTCGTGTGTGCGGAGGTCACAGCGGCCAGAATCTCACTCAGAATGTCATTCAGCCTCCATTTTGATGTTCAGGGTGACTTCCACATTTACAAGAGGACCTAAAATGGGGGCTAAATCCAAGATGGCGACTTACATTACTTTTCGTTAAGGTCAAGACCTTGCCGCGGAGTCTATTTACATGATATTTTAGACAACTTGGCGTAGGCCAATACACATTCAATTACTGCGACAGGATTCATAATATTATTTCAATTCCAACAACTTGTGCACCCCCATCTTAAGAAACCATCTGCTGATGCCTCCTGTCGGGCCAACTATCGCCCGATCTCCAGTACTCCTTTCCTGGGAAAACTCCCAGCTTAACCTTCACACTGAATCTCTTGGTTGTCTCCATGACCACCACTCTGGCTTCAGAGCAGCCAGAAGCACAGAAACTGCTCTCCTGAACGCGAAGACCTGCTCTCAAGCCTTTATTCTAACCTTTCTTCTGTCCTCTTTCCCCTCGATCTTTCTTCTGCTTTTGATGCGGTCCACCATGCCATACTGCTCAACCGGCTACATGATAACCTGGGCATCACTGATCAGGGCCTGGCCGACCTCCTTTCTCACTGATCGACCCTCCCAGGTCCAACTCTGGTCCTTCTTCTCCTCTATCTCTCTCTACCTGTGGTGTTCCCAGGGGGGCTAATCTTTCTCCCTGGCTGTTCAACCAATACCTGACACTTCTTTCCCACAGCATAGCCACCCTCTGTTTCAACTTCTTGTGCTATGTGGATGACACTCAGCTCTCACTCAGGCTCCCCTCAGACACCTCTACTCCTTCTCTCCTTCCTGATTGTCTTTCTGCGATTCAGGAGTGGTGTGCTGCCAATGATCTTTGCCTTAATGGCAGTAAGACTGAGATCCTCCTCATTGGAACACCAGCTCCCTGCTTTCTTCTCACTCACTGGCCGCCCACCCTGGGCCCTCTTCCTTCTCCTTACAAATGCCTTATCAGATCATTATCATATCATATCATATCATATCATATCTACCTATGAGGCTAAGAACCCTGGGGTCATCTTTAATTCCACACTCTCCTTCTCTCCTTACATCACCATTCAAGACCCTTTGCATTGTCCACAATAGAGAGAGAGAGGTAGGTTACAGAGGGGGACAGTGGAGGGGGGGCAGCTGTAAGCAGCAGGAGGCTGGGGTGTTATTGGATCAGGGGCATCTGTACTGTGTGGGTCTTTGGGGATGCATGCTGTTGGGGGCCATATTATAGTCTTCATCTGTTCTGTTCTGGGGATGCTCCTCCTTGTTATTCGTTTCCTGCTCAGGCCAGGACTGAAACAGCCCTCACTTTGTCTCGGCCATCCACTTCTTATCGTACTTTAAAATGTTGTGCTCATACAATGGTAAGGTGGCTAACATATATTCCAACGGGGTAGCAGATGCCATTTTGAACATACTCTCCTTTTTACATCCACTTGTTTTAACCACAAACATGCTCCTTCTATCTGTGGTCTGACCCAGTGGCACCTCTACCGTGCTGCTGCCCCTACTGTTTTTGCCCTCCCCCAATGCAGTTATCCCTTATCCCATGCCCAACCTGTCACTCTTTTTCTTTTCAATTCAATCTCATACCCACACACACCACCCCTTCTTAGACACCAGCCATGCACACCATCACTCCACACACTCCACAAGATTCTGCACCACTACTCCAGACCCCTTCTCGGGCCTCACCAATACAACAACAAAGTTAATATAGAACACCCAAAAATACTATGTTTCATTCCACAGCCCCATTGACATCAGGCTGGGAGATCCCAGGCCCACTCAATATACGAGTCTCTACCCTTATTTGTCTTTCTCTTTAAAAATACAGCGCTGACTTCTTCCCCCAATCAGTAAGGATTCTGTTACTCCATCCTCGTCTTACACCATATAATAAAAAATATGAAAGTCAAAACCTCTGCATCGTCTTTCAACTACACACCCACACTTTACTCGCTGCATCAGCAAATCATTCCACACTTCTCAACAATCCCGATGGTCCCCTTTGCCCCTAACAATGTTGTTCTCTCCTGCAAAAGGTGCACTTACATCTGTGTGTTTACCCGAGCTCCTCCATTACAGGGTTTGTGAAGGCATCAGGAAGTAGACACAGACAACTGAAGAATGTTTGGGCTACAAACTTTGTTAAAATAACAATAAGGTTGGAAAAGGCCTAACTTGCCCTTTGCTAAGCTGGGATTTCCCTACCTAACTGAAACTAATGGTAGCCTGGGTCAGGAAGTCCAAAGTAAATGTCAGTCTGTGTCCAAAACCTATACTTGCCTTGTCAACGTCAAATGAAAAGTGTTCAAATAAAAGTTCAGAGCTTCTTCCAGCTCTTGGTCAGAAAAGGGATTCTCCCTTTCCCAGGATCCAAGACTGTTCACTTTCAATCAAAAAGGTGTTCCGTGCCCCAGGTTTTCAAGTCTCTCACTGTTTTCAAAACAACACAATTCCTCAGGGTACGTCCCAGCTTTCAGGAGTCTCAGTCTTTCACCAATAACACAAATGTCAGTTCTTTACGTTCAAAATATACAAGCTTTTCTTGACATTAAATTACAAACTTATAGATGAGTTAAGTGGCATTTCTTTAGTTGGGTTCATTCGGCCTAGGCACAGTTGTCAGACCACACGGTCCACCTTTTACAGGTCACGCAACCGACACACCTTATTGGCTTCTCTTTCACAGTTACACACCCATGCTACAGCTCAACAGTGGTATTGGACTTATACTCTTGCATCTTTTTCAAAATACTTGTTTTGCCACCATTCACTTGTTAGATTATCAAATCATCTCATATCTTTGCTACTGCTTCAGCTTTCAATTTATACAGTTCCTCATGTTTGTTCTTGTGGCTCTTGCCAATGCTTGCATTCCTCAGATTCTACAATTCACAGTTCCTTATATTCTTTAGTGTATATAATTTACAGCTCCTTTGTATCAGGGAACAATTTTCACTGCTTTCAATCCAAGTGGCATTCAATCATTGTTACTTTCTTTTGGTTCGGTATCAGTCACATTAAATAAAGCAACTGCAAATTCCCAGTTCACTCTCCTGCTGGGAATTTGCACCCTGTTCACAGGCGTATGCACACTTTCAAAGTTCACTGCATTTCTGGCTCTTCCTTGGCCTTGTCAATTTCATTCCAGTTTGTTATTCACAAAGCGTTATATTCATTGCTTTCAGCCTTCATGTTATGGTAGTAATCAATCATCTGTACTTTAAGTTGGACCGGCATTCCCATTGCCTACGTTGTCCCTAGCTCACTTGAGAGTGCTCCAAGCTGCATTCTCCATGCAGCTTGCACCACAGCATCCTGGGGTCATTCAGCTTGCTTTAACTCACCGGGTACGCTGTCCTCTGCTTCAGTCGGCTCTCTGTGGTTGTTGCTGCTCCCGGCTTGGCATGCCTCTCTGCTGCCTCGGGTTACCGGAGAGGGAGTCCTCCTGAATCCAGGAGCTCAGCAGGCCAACCCTTCCACAGGAGGTCTTCCAAAAACACCAACCACACTCCCCTTCCGCTAAAAAGACTCTGAAGCTCCCTGCCTTCAACTCAGGCTCTTCTTTTTGCAAGCATTACACAGGCAATCTCTCTAGCTTCTCCTGAATGGGCCATTTATACTGCCCCTTTGGCCTCATGTACAGGCAATATTCTTTAAATACACAACAGTCTTGGTAGTCTGCATCCCTCTTCCTTGTCCCAGTACCAGAGTGGTGTCTGTGTATGTCTGCTTTAATAAAGGATGGATGGATGTTTCTATGTTGTCTCTTCCTCGTCTCTGTACCATAGTGATATGTATTGGGAGATGGTTTTCTGACCACATAGAGAAGGGATTGGTAATATCCCATAAAAGCCTCGGGGACATTTGATTCCTTATGAAAGGGAAATGGGGGATACTGTGTCTCATCCAAGGGTACCTCATCCCCAATCCCCAAGTCTCCTCCTCCCAGGTGATCCTCCCTTGCATATCCACCACCAGGGTTAAGATCTGAAAGTGACAGCCTTTCCCTGGTCACCTGGGGAGAGGATATTGTGGAAAAAAGTGAGGATGCCCTCAGATTCCTCACAGGTCCCATCAACGGCCTGCACAATCCGGAAGCAGCGCCCTGCTCCAAATAACAGACAGGAATTCTTGCAACATGGCTCCTGTAAAGCACTCCAGGTTGAGCACAAGTAGACTGGTTGCTGCAGGAGGGTGCAGCCCCTCCAGAGGGGTGGCCAGGAATCATCTGTCTCTGCAGAAAATCTGGGTTCACGTCTGGGTCACCAAATACTGTAGGGTAGACCACCGGCAACCAGCTGAATAAAAGACAATCCTTTAAGGAAAAAAGGCATGGTACACCTCTTGCAAGGATAACAAGGTTTTAATTCACAATTAGCATATCAGTAGGGGCATTCAAACCCGACTATCATGGAGCACACTGGTTAGTTCAAAGCAAGACAGTACATTTTAGATGAAGTTGTTATCATAGATGATGTAAGAAGTGTACAGTACTAATTCCCCTAGTTCATTGGTCCACCCCTATATGCATACTACCGGCTACATATGGGAAGCCAGGAGGTTGGTTAATGCTTCGTTGAGCCGATTCCCTTTCACGTGGTCTCTGGCCTTGTTGCTCTTGAATCCCAGAGCTGCGATTGGATCCCTAATTTCTAAAAGCTCCTCTCCTCACAAAAAACTCACGTGATGTGCAACTGATTAATTTGGGGTGGGGCCAAGCCTGATTTGCATATGGTCTTTCCCTTCTGTAATGGCTTGGCAGGCGAAGAACGGTGGTCTGGAGGGTTGCCCAGAGCGTTGCCAGTGGTTAAGATTAATTCTAAACCTTCCAGCCATCACCTCTTTGTTTTTGCTATGTCACCCCGAGTGGGACGGGTATGCCCAGACGTGGGTCCCGTGCCTGCTGGGCCTAGAGACCCAAGCTACTCCTCACTGATGAGCCCCAACAAGGGCGAAACATGTTTGGGGATGCTTGTGGTCTCGTGCAGGGGGGATGTGGCCTAGCAGTTCGGGCTGGACTGCCCCTTTTGGGGTGGGGCCAAGCCTGATTTGCATATGGTCTTTCCCTTCTGTAATGGCTTGGCAGGCGAAGAACGGTGGTCTGGAGGGTTGCCCAGAGCGTTGCCAGTGGTTAAGATTAATTCTAAACCTTCCAGCCATCACCTCTTTGTTTTTGCTACAACTGATTAATCAGACATGAGCTCAGTGGATACTCTCGAGGGAGGAAGGATAGCTCAGGGGAAACACGCTTGTCTTAGAAGTAAGACAACACAGAGCAACACAGGTCTGAATCCCGATTGCACTATTAGAAACCACTCGTTGTTATTAAGTGCTTTCACCTGGGCTCTGGCAGCAACGTACTAATTAGTCACCCAGTGAGGGATTTAGAGTTCTAATGGTTGCCATCTGGTACTTCAAATAGAGTGACCAGTATCATGGGGGTACCAGGGCCCTAAATCTGAACTGAGCTGTTTTGGCATCTCTGGGCTCTTCCCTGGCTCTCAGAAGACCATCCTTCAGGGCAGGTGCACCCTGCTTGAGCTTGGCTATTCACATTCCTTTCTAGTTGCATAGGCCTGCCACGGGACAATGGGATAGTTGTATTTATTTGATGTGAAGGCCTTTTAGTCGGTCACCTGAGTGGGGAACGGGAACGGGAAAGTGTATTAATGCTGAATTCCAGGATATGCTATTGCTGATGCTGAGACCTGGCCTTTCTAGGCCTCAATATTAAAATAGTGGTAATTCAATGCTTCCTGTCATAAGGGTGGGCTTGGTCTCCCACCCTCCATCACTGTAAACTATGTTATTCTCCCGCTCCTAGAGGGCACCCACCTACACCCTACAGTCCCACTACCATGTTACACTATACCCCTAATATATTTTCCCTAACCTGAATCGTTTTGTGGGGCAGGGGACTTGGATATGCTTCCCAACAGAATCAATACAAATGTTTTTGACAAAATAAAAAAAATCCCAGGTCTAAATTACATTCTACGCAATAGAGCTAACTGTAGAGATTGAAACATTATGATCTATTTAGTTATACATTAAAAATATAGTCTTAAAACAAAAACAAAAACAGAGCTGGACACTAACTAGAGCAGTTGTTGCCGCATGCATGAGTCAAGGTAGAACAGGAGAGAAAGGATATTTGCGGTTGTTTCCCACTGATCAGGGTAGGTGGCTTAACCCCTTATGTGCCAGGCTATCACCAAGAGAAAGGGATGGCCGTGTCTATCGGGAATTTCGGATCACTCAGTGGGTTGAGCAGATGTGGCAGGAATCTACATGAAACATATAAGGCACAGGTATCTCATCCTGGTAAACTAGCTCCCTAGGCTGAATGCCTATTGCGCAATCTTGTTACCTGCAGGACAGAGAATCAAAGATCAGCAGTTCTGTAGAGCAGCTTCTATAAGGAGAAATGGGTTGTGAAATGCCTTGGGAATTTCAAAAGTTCCTAAAGTTTCTGTCCACTGGTATTCCCTTTCCCTATACAAAATAGAACAGCACTGATGGTGAGAATTGGGAAATCTAAGATGTATGGGCTTGAAAATAAATATGTTATTGAATAGAAACATTCTTTTTTCAGACAGTGGTTAAATGAGTCTGTTTATTCTTCATACACATCATAATTCTGTATTCAGCTAGAAATACCATTAAGGATGATTCAGGTTTCAGCAATGAAAATTAACACAGTTTCACTTTCTTAATCTGTTATATATGTTAGAACGCCTGTCTCTCAAAAAATGTTAACAGAAGAACTGAAGTGAAGGGGTGTATAATTACTGAGTCGCGCTTCACCAGCCCTCCTTGAACCAGCCGCGAGACTGAAGGAAAGAGGCTTGAAAGGCAGAGGAGTCTATAAAAGCTGCATATCGTTTGAAGTGGGCACATGACTAGCCCACACTATTGAACCAGTATTAAGTAATTAGCAAACCTGCCTCGGTAAGGCAATGGTCTCAAGGGGACAGACCATTACAGATTAGTGTACCTGGTGAGTCCTCTTATTATAGACCTCATCACGAGTTGGGTGGTAGCCCTTACATGCGGTGTAAACACTGCATTACCGCTCCGCCCAATCTCGAGCCTGGCGTACATGCCAGAAAAAAGCACATTTTCAGCATAAATACCGCCGGCGGTATAAGCACACAGTAATTGCGCCAACAATTCCCCATTGGGTCCAATGGACACAATGGGAACTGGGGAGTAACAGCGCCCAACCCATGGTCCGGCGGGATTACCGCCGGACGGGTGGACGCTAACGCAACTAAAGTTGGATGGGATCCCAGCCGGGATACTGCTCAACTCGTGATGAGGCCCTAAATCTCAACAGTGAAGTGTTGAGTTAGCATGCAAGAACAAATAAAACATTTCTCGGGGCCTTCTTTGCAGGTGCAGTAGAGCCATCCCTTCAATCCATAACAGCAGCAAAAAATGTTTTACGTTCTCCAATCTACTTCGGTGGCTCTTTAGCTGCTGGCAGCTTTGGGGGACCTTTGTTGCTGGAACTGCCACCAGAATCACAATTACCAAAGTAATTACCTTCTGGTATCCCCGAGACGGGGGCAATTGACAGCTAGAATAAGACTACGTTTTCTGACAGGGAGGATCAGATAAGCTAACAGTGACTTATGTTTAATTTTAGGATGACTGCAGCGTCAGGATCAGTAACCCACTCAACCAATCAGCTGCAAGCTTTATTCCCCAATGCAAAAACGTTCCAGTTGAGGGGAAAACGGTACTGAAACTTGCCAAGTAACAACAGGCTGAAAATTGCGACATTCTTCTCCTGGTTGGGCTAAACTTTTAGGGCCTCACACTGATGGCATTAGGTATAACCAGGTTATGATCTGACAAGGATCCCAACAAAAAGAGAGATGTATATGCTTTTGTTTTTTCAGAAATTCCTTTTCAGCTTTCTTTTGGCTAACTTTGGTAAGCCACCTTACTCAGTGTTCAGACCTATTTGTGTCAACAATACACTTTTATCCTCAAAGCGTCACTGAAGACTGCAGTTTAATTTTAGTTTGGGCTATGTGATGAATCCTTGGATGTTGCTACTTCTCCCTGAGCGGGAGCCCTTTCCCATGAGGCCATAGAGGTGAGGCTGCTACCCGATAGTCCCCTACGGGTGGTACCCAGCAGGAGGATCTCATGGGGAGCGACCCTCTTCTAGGAAAAGGGAAGACTAGCCAAAGAGAACGCAATATACTCCACTCCAATCCCCCTCACCTACCCCACCCTTGCCTTGTCACCCCACCTACATGTGTCATGCAACCAAAATCATAAGTACTGGGATGAGGAAGAATCTAGTCAACCCAAGGGAGAAGTATAGTACAAGGGTCTAGTCTACTCAAGGGAGGAATATATGACAGGTACTGAGACGAAGAGGCAATGCAAAAGCATGGAGCGCACACCTGCAACCACTAGTGAACATTCTAGTGGTTGCCAAATTCCTATTTGTCAAGTCACATTCAAAACAGAAAGGGAAAGCAGGAAGGAGAGAGCAATTGTGAGCGTGGGGAATGCTCGAGCCACCGCTGAATAAAAGGACTTGCAGTTGGTTTACTGAGCAGTCAGAGGTGTCCTCAAATGGTCCAGCGTGGAAGGGCCATCCAGCCAAACAGAACCACAGAGCCCCAGACGGGGAAAACCAGGGAACCTCATGGGCAGGTGACGACGCGCATGCTGTTGGCTATTAAATGATGCTTAGCCGCATCAGCATCCGTAAGGGCAAGGGAAGCTGCGAGAAGACCAAAAGGGAACACAGACCAGCCCAAGACTAATCGGAAAGCGTCAGAAAGCCCGAGACCAGTACCAGGGTTGCCAGGATGCTTGGTGGGGCTATAAAAAGGGGTGAAAACAACAAAGCGCAGGTCTAGGACCCACAACCACAAGAAGGAACGTTCATCAGTCATCTTCGCAGTATCTGGGCAGGTTAGTGAACCAGGTCTGCCACACTACCAGCAGAGAATCCTACGTATTTGGGGCCCACACCCACAAGACTGGTAGTCAAGTCTACGTTGGGGAGAAGTGTACAAAATCCTGGAAAGAGGCCAGGGGAAGTGAGTCATTCTCCCTGGCATTGTGAACTGTGCCACAACTGTAAAGAGGCCAGAGGAAGGGAGAGATTCACCCTGGTGTTGTGAATTGCAAAATAAGCCTGAGAAAAGGCTAGGGGAAGGGAGACGTTCTCTCTGGTGTTGTGAACTGTGGAGTAATCGTGAGAAAAGGCATGGAAAAGGGAGACATTCCCCCGGGTGTTGTGAACTGTAAAAGTCAAAGTCAAAAGAGTGTCAGAACAAAGCCAAGTAAGGTCAGGGGAAGGGAGTATTTCCTGTGGCATTATGAAAACACTGAGAGCAAGATAGGTGGAGAAGGGAGGCATCCTCCAGGAACCCAATAGTGAAGAAACAACTATGGGCAATGATAAATATTGATGTTTGAATTGGAACTTTACCTTTTGAGTTTGAACTGAGTGCTTTACTGCTTTACAACCTGCAACTTTTTGTGTGCCTTAGCTACAGTTCCCACCTAAGAATTGGAAATATGATCTACTCTCCAGAAGAAGAAAGCCCTTCTCTGCACCAAGAAGATTCACTTCCTCTTTAGTTATATGTGTATGGCACATAAGTAGGTTTTCGACACAGGACGTTGGACATCCTTAGTATTTTAGTTGAGGTAAGGAAACTCCTCTTATAATTAGGGAGAGGTAGGTGTTCTCTTTATTTCTGGTATAATAAAGGTGTGTGGCAACAACTATGCTGTCTGTGTGTCAGTCTCCTCCTGCTGCACCCTTACAGCTATTAGGTCTATAAGCCGAAACTATTGCAGTAGAGTACAGCTAGAGAGAAATGGCATATGAGGGGCACAGGGCTTTTCGTGTTTTTTGGTTATTTACACATCCATTGACTGCCTATGGTCATGCTAGTCCTTATGGCCATTCCCACCTAGCTCCTGCCCCTCCTTACCCAAAACACTGACTCATGGGAACTCTTTGAACTCGCTTTAATCAAGCATTACCATCAAACGTTGCACTCAAAATACCTGACAGATTTTTTTCAAAGCAGTCTTCTGAGAGTTAATGAATTAAAATGGAACTGTAAACAAGCTGCTGGTGTAATAAAATATTGTAGCCCTCCAGCCACTCGATTTGTAAGCATTGTGCGTGCCCTGCACTGAAGTCATGTTAAAAACAAGCATTGGCAAAGCCAGCAGTTTTGGCTTGAGTATTCAGCGTTTGCTGAGCACTGATATTAGGTGCGCAGGTATTCGCACCATTTTCTCACCTGCTACCATCAATTGCTGGTTAATACCAGTACGCCAGTGCCTGGCAAGTGCCTTTCCCATCCCTACACACAAGCTGAAACTGTTGGCATTGGCAATACTTGTTAACTGTTACCTTGGTAGCACATAACACTACCAAAGCAGAGGTACTGAAAAGGGCACTGTAACGTACCTAGGTGAGTTTTCACGCCCATACAGTATGTCAGTGATACAAGCTGATGGTAGCCTTATCCACCCTGAGCAGGAGCAAAATACCTGTCTTGTGTTTAAGTCCGATAACCTTGCCATTGTTTTTTTGGTCCTTTTATACCTGTTAGAAAGCTAGAACGGCCCTCTTTGATTGTTTGTCTACATGACCGTTAGCTCAGGAATCCTTTCTTGGATTTATTTGTGGCAACTGACTGAAGACTGCATCTCACTTTAATTGTTGCTCTGGTAATAATCCACAATAATACCGGGTCGAGATTCACTAAAATGGTTACCTTTTGTCCATGGTTGAGTTTATTCACCCAGAAAATGACAGTTACAGTCTGGTCACAGCTGTACACTTTTTATCTGGTTGTACCTCATTGTGGCCTTTTTAGTGCTATGGTAGCCATTGCTCCCTGAAAAGGAGCAACAAGACTTCCCAGAGTTTTCAAAGTTCGGTGAACAGTCGATTTGTATGTGGTCATTCTTGATCCTTTTGTCTTGGCCGGAAATGCCATTTCAGCCATGTGAACTCTGACTCAGGAGTTCCCTAAGGCCCCTTTTTGTGAAGTAGATCCAGTCCTCAATGTATGTCCAGTCACCTCAATCCTCATCCCTGTGCGACTGCCCACAACTGTAGGAGTGAGGCTGGTCCTCCTTTACTGGAAGACTGCACAAATGGTGCACAGATGTTGATTGAAGGTCTGGGGTGTGTATGTGTGTGCCTATCTGGAACGTGTCCAGCGAAAAAAAAACTCCTCACTGATGCCGACTCCTGATCTTACTGAAGGAGAAGCTCTGCCTCTCAGAGAAGTCCTGCTTCATGCTCTCCTGACCTCTCAATCATATTGAAAAAGCTGAATGCCCCTGCTCTGCAGCCATGTGTGCTTGCCTAGAAACTCCTAGACCATGATCATCACTGGAACGGAAGCAGGAGTCACTGCTCCTCTACTGGAGCCTAAATGGCATTGGTACTGTGGCTCAGAAGTGGTTCCTCTGTTGTGGGGCTCCTTGGACTGGAATTCTGCAGCTGTCCCCCTTTGAAGGAACATCCTGTGTACCATCCTTCACTCCTTTGTCTCAACTCGAGCATCAGCTTACTTGTCCTGAAGGTCCGAATTTGTATACATTGCTGCTGTTCTTTAGTCCATCAATGTGAGGGTTGTCTCTTGGGGATCTTCTGAACTCAGATGCAATGCTGGTTTTGTCCTCCCTTCACAAGAGGCTTCTTCAGTGGACCCTGCTGCCTGGAAATGCAAGCACATGTAGAAGACCTTGCTGTCTCAATGCACCCATGAACCATGGACCTTTACTTTTCAGCACAGCAGCCTTTTCCACACCCTAGGGGGTTTTAGATACCCAATCAGTTGTTGGTGCCTTCCTTAAGTACCTGGGGATTCACCCAGATACCCCCACCATGACTGTCTGCATACAACCTGGTGCTCACCTCCAGAGCCTTCCTTCCAAGCATCTCAGGTCCGACGGACTGGGTCACAATCTTCTCTGGTCCGGTCCTCCATCATCAACATTCTGATGACTGACTTCTCTGCAGCTCCCCCATTAATCTGGGAATCTGTACTTACATTTTACCTCTAACCCAGAGCTGCTTATACATGTTTAAAAGTATCTGAAAGTATTACTTACCTATGAACTTGTGTTACATACTTTGATTTTGGCTTGTATCTTTTAGAGATACACTACTGTTTTTATCAATCTTTTAATTGAGTAGCATATCGTAATGTTCAGTAAAGTGGACAAACCACATCATGTTATGCTAGTAGGATTTATTAACTGCAGTAGTCACCTGAAGATGTCTTAGCACTATAGAAATAGAGACCTATGTGATCATCTGTGGGTGTTCCTGGATTTTAGGAGAGATTAAATAAGAAAGATTGCAGGTATTTCCGAAATGTCAAAATGTTTAAATATTTGTGCTTTCGTTGGAAGGGAGTTCCATTGTTTGGCTGCCAACGCAGTGAAGGAGCGACCTCCCAGGTTTCTTTCTTATATGGTCTCATGATAAACAGTCTATCCGAATTGGATCTCAAGGGATAGTTAGACATGAATAGATCTATTTTACTTGAAATTAGTGTGGTGTTTAGTCACTGGAGTAATTCGAAAACTAAGCACAGGCTCAGAAAAAGAATCAGATTTTTTATTGGAAGCCAATGTAGGGAACGTAAGGCAGGGATCACATGATTCAATCTTTTTAGTTTGAACGTGATCCTGACAGCAGCATTCGGGATCCTCTGCAACTGAGCTATTAAGGTGGACATTAAGCCCAGGTGTATACTGTTATTGAAGCCCAAACGGAAAGAGATGAAAGAATTCCTAACCATAACCTTGTGGGGGAAGGTAGTAAAGGAAGAAGATGCTTGATTTTCTTCGAAAGAAAACAAAAGGATTTTGAGACAACAGTGATCTGGCTCCTTAAAGATTGCTCATTGCCCAGAATAATGCCTAGGTTTTCAACCTCGGGTTTGGGCTTCGGACATGGGCCGAATATATTTAGCCAAAAGGAAGTGGTTGTAACCCTTTAACCTCTTGTCCACAGCTAAAATCTTGATATTGCCTAGAAAGATTTTCAAACAGTTAAGGCCCAGTCATTCTTTTTTGGACAGCATGTAATCCTAAAAAGACTGGAGGTTAAATTACTGTCACCTTCATCTAGTTCCACTAGGATTTGAATGTCATCAGCATAGGTAAACAGCCAATCCATAATGGTGGATTATATTAATTAGTGGGTCCAAATAGAGATTAAACAGGCCTGGGGACAGTGCTGGTGCTTGGGGAACCACACAGGTCTTTGCTAACTGCTGTGAAGAGATAGGACCCATATGTACTAGTTGTGCGTGGTCTGTTATAAAACAATGAATCAATTTAATGGCTGGCCCCCAGATGCCCTGGCTATCAAGTTGGATGTAAAGAATTTGATGATCAACTGTATTGAATGCTGCCAACAGGTCAAGCAAAATCGGAAAAACAGAGCCACCTTTACCTGGTCTTTCTCATAAGCGATCTAGGATTGTTGTAGTTATGAGCTCAATACTACAAGACAGTCTGAAAACATATTGAGCATTGTCTAAGATGCCGGAATTTTCAACAACTGCCTGAATTTGGGGGACCAACCCTCACTCCTCCAGTTTCACTTAGAAAAGAAGCTGGGAGATCATTCATGTTCATTAAAGCGCTCAATTCAAGAGACCAGTCTCTAAGTGCAGGACCAGGATTCAAACTGGTGTTCCTCTGCATAGTCTAGCTTCCAAGACAAACACATTGCACCTGAGCTATCCTCCCAGCCCAATAGGCCATAAATAACCTACTTTTAATGGATTTAAGGAAGATTTCTACAGACAGAGGCTTAACCACTGAGCATGTCCACCGCCAGCAAAAGTTCCAGATTTTAAGGTAGATTTGAAAAGATGTCAAATGTGGTTCTGTAACAGAAGAAACATTGCTCGGGCGACCTTTGTCAGTAAACTCTCTAGGGGGAAGCTAAACATTTAGAAGAGGAGAGTAGTGGTATGTGCTGTGGTGCAATCAAAGGCACTCCCTATGTTTAGGAGCATATCCTTCCTAATGTTGTTAATTTTATTTACAAAATGTGAAGCCAGCTGCTCAATCAAAGATTGAGTCGGAACAACAGTAGCACTGTCTGGTCCACTACATGGCTTGTTCGCTACTCTGAATAATGTCTTGCTGTGTACAGAGTGTATTCTATTGTATGGCTGTAACAGTCTTTAACATTTCTTTTTTATAATGACATTGTTGTCTTAATTTTGGCTTCTAAAGAATACAATTGTCACCAGTGTCGTTACAGATTTCAGACCTTTCAATAAAGTATTTTAAGTCCATCCAACATAAGTATCTCTTTAGTATTAAATGGAAGACTGTAAACCTCTACCATCACACCCCTTGACAAAATAATAGAGGAAATACAATACAATCTAAAAAGCTTCCATAGTTCAGACAATTCATACTTCAAGGAGTTTCAAAGACCGAAGCCTAGTACAACATGTTAAGATTAATTGCTCCAACAAACTGTATGTAGGGAGTCCAAATGTCCAAAAATCTATTCATTTGGTAATGTATTGAGTAATTCTTTCAATAATAATGGTTACACAAACTTTCTGCAAATGCATTCAGTCATTACTGTGCAATGCTTGTTTGACAGCTGTTGGCATCAGTGCCACCACTAAATTGGTTTGTTAATGTAAGTTCAACTGCCACCAAACAGGTAAGTATTACTACAAAAGCATCCCTGATAACCAGTAAAGTATCAGTCTCTTATGTGTATCTTCTTAGAAGAGACAGAACGTGCGTGAATTGAGTAGTCTTGACAATTTTTCTTTAATTTCCCTTCTTACAAAATAAAGGTTTTGATACTTCATATTGAACTAACTGAACATATTATGCAATGATAAATCAAACCAATTGCCTCATTTGCAGATACTTGACACATTCAGGTTGGACTGCTGTTTAGCACTCAAGAAAGGATTTCATCGTTACATCGTTACATCACAGCAGAGTTGGGGCACACTTTCACACACACCATTGCCCTTCTGCTTTCTGGAACTGGAAATGAGGGGAAGTCACAACCCAGACTGCAATGGTAGCATTGAGGCACTTGTCTTCATGTGCCAATGCTACCTCAAGGCGGTAGCCTCTTGCCATTCACGTTGCGAACACTGTTATCGTACAATGTCTTCCTATGGAAGTGCTTCACTACCATAACAGATAACTTAACTGCACCACTATATAATCAATTTTGGTATTAGCTAACTCAATTGCTTAAACTCAGACTTACTTAATGTGCCCACTATTTGTACAGCATATGCACCCAGCATATGTAATGTACCATTTAACATGTAAAAGTTAAACATTGGGCCTCATTATGAGGTTGCTGGCCCAGAAACAACGGTACCGGTAAGCTTGCCGGTACCGTTGTTTCCGGACCGGCAAACTACGAGTTCTGCAAGCGGGTGCCTTTCATCCCGCCAGATCTGACCTGGCAGGCGGAATTGGCACCCGCTAGCAGACCTTGACGGATGCACCGCACCATTCATGAATGGTGCCGGTGCATCCGTCCTCTGCATTCCCATTGAGTCCAATGTGACTCAAATGGGAATGGGGAGTAATATTTTCCAGCTCCCGGCAATGGGCAATTACCGGATCTGCCAGGGCTGCAATGCCCCGGTAATTGCCCATTCACGGGCACCGGAAAACTAATGACTGGCGGCAGCCGTGCCGGTATTTACCGACACAGCTACCGCCAACCTCGTAATGACCCCCATTGTGTTTGTAATATGCACGTAATATAATGTATTGTTTAACATGTAAATGTTTGTCAAATGTAAATGTATAGTGGAGCTCTCTACTGTGGCGGAGTCTCTGGGGATGATAGAAAGTATTTACGCACTACTCCTTCGAGCGGCGTCACATATTTAGATGACTCAGCACAATACAACGGTCATTGCTCTTTTAGGCTTGCTTAAGAAGAGTGGATTGCAGATTACTAGGTTTCGATGAAAAAGGTCTTTCATGGGAAACATCATCTAATGACGAAATCGAGACATTCCTTGCAACCATGCAAATGGAGGGCCTACCCATTGCTCTGTGAGACTTGCGTTGCTAGGATAGAGAGATGCATAAGTCAGTTTTGGGAAATGCATCAAACTCCACTAATTAGCAGCTTAGGAACTATCAATATGCTTAAGTGATAAAACGTATCACTTTCATGAGATCAGGCCTCAAAATGTGCACTCACCATAGCCATTGGCTAGTGCTAGTTGACTCTTGGCAATTAAGAAATATTGTGCTCCGTCAATGCAGAGAATTCATGGGAACACACGATTTTTATGCCTGGCTAGTAGCTTACAACTTGAAAATGGTACCCCTGCATTAGGTGACACAATTACATGATTATTATATGGCTGGGGTAGCAGAAGGTTTAACATGCTATCACTAGTCGTGTCCCCATATTAATGTTTATTTTAATATTTTGTATTGTTTAAGGTAATAAAGATAATACATATTATAGCAATTACAGACTTAGAGAAGAGTTTGTGCCAAAATAGAAAGTGAACAGAAGTTGATAATATTAACCAGCAAAGAAATCAATCAGAACCAAAATCATGCATTACACAGATTTGAACTTGCATAATAGATGAAAGTAGTATAAATGTAACATTAAATATAGTAACTAGTCTGTAATTAATAGATTAGGTGAAATAAAAGTGGACACATGGGGAGACAAACAAAATAGACAGACAAAGACATACAAGAGAAAGAGAAAAGGAAGGTGAGGGGGGGTATAATACATTATTTAATCAAACTTTTCTTACTACTGTAATCAAAATACATAACAGGCATTTGAATAAAAGAAAGATCACCTAGCTAAATAAAATTAAGTATGAATATAGGAGTTCACGATTCATGTGCAGTAACATTGAAACAATTAAGATAGCGGATGAAAAAATACCATTTAGCATTATATTTAGGGATAGTATTGTGATTATTTGCCATGCACAGTTCCATTTTTTGAGTATCACAAATGGAGTTCCACCATCCCCTGGTAGAAAGAGATTGGAAGTCTTTCCAGTTGGCTGTGATACATTTCAAAGCAATAGAGATGAATAAATCATATAGTCTAGTTGAGTCAGGAGATATATATGGAGGGAAGGCAATGTCTTTCCAAACAATCTCTCGGCAAAGGATGCTGGCTCACCTTAGCAGCATTGAGAAAATATTCAGGTACACAGAGGACAGTATTACCTTTTTGGGATAATCTTTATTCACCTGCTATATTGCATGGTTACTACTAGGTCCACACGAATCCTAGTACAAAAATCATGCCATGCAATTAGGGTGCCAAGACTTTCACCAGTTCATGAAAGACAGATTTCCTCCTAACCTGCCTTTCATCCCAGTTTCTTTACACTTTTACCCACCTACGAGACAGTCCTTGAGTTGGCCACTCATAGTCACTTGGCTTGGAATTTCCACCATTACTACGCTTGTGCTATTTTAGTCTAAGACATTACACAAATTCTCAAACCACAAAAGACTCCATGCTTCAAAGGGCTATTTAATGAATGTAGTTAAATTTTGTACTTTTAACATATTTTAAAAAAGTGTCACATCAGTCGTTTGAATACATTACTATATGTATAACATCAACGTAACATTCAATCATTTCATCATATATACAGGCAGCTAAAATGATTTTAAAACAAAATAGGCATCTAATCTCATGCAATCACATCTAAATCTATAATGAGAACACTATAGATCTCAAGCCTGTGCTATTCAATCAAAACAATACATATTGGGTGTTCCCCTGCCACAGCTGATGGATGTGAGGATGTGTGATGTTCGGCTCCGGTTCTGGCACTGGATGATGGAAGTAGGCCTTAGATCAACTAATGGTAGATTTGGGGTATTTGTCGTGTATCTTGTATATGTTTCTTGAATCTGTCAATATGTGGAGTTTGGTTAATAACTTGTATGTAATGCAAGAGCTATATTGTGATCATTAAGCTCTCAATCTAGTCATAGAATGGCCTGGTGTAAACTCAATAGGTAATCAAATTGACCATATTACAGAGATAGTTTGTCATGGTAATACTACCAAAAGGTTGAGATGAAATGACTCAACAACAGTCTTGCTGGGGACATATATCATGAAGGATAACATGGTTTTGTTCCAGTCATTTGTAAATCCTGCCAATAATCCAGTGGTAATAGTTAAAACTTTTATGGAGCTGATGGGAAACATCTGAGATGGATTTATGGAGAGACACTTGTCTAAGAAGAAAAAGTGCACCAAGGTGGGATGGTTTGACAAAGATTGTAGATTGGCCAAGGCCAATTTAAGACACTTCTAAGATTGAGATTGTTCGGGTCAGGGCCAACTACAACTTAGAAAATAGAGGATAATGTTGGATAATCAAGCCTGGCGTAGGCTGTAGATAGCGAGTAAAAATAATGATTCCAAAAACTTCTGGAAAGAAGTTAATGTCTGTCCCATAAACACAGAGCAATTAGCAGGGATGGAGTCTAGTATCCAAGACCACATATGGGTAGACCACTTTAGTAACATATATCAAGCTCAAGGAGGGGAGGATAATGTGGAGATCGATTCATTATTTAAATTGAGGCAAGTGGAGTATGCTCATGGTGAAGTCTGTTTGTCGCTCGAAGAGGTGCTTAAAGCTATTCAAAGTGCAAAACATAGTCATGCTCCTGGCAGGGATGGTATATCGGTCGAGTTTTGTAAAGATAATAGTGAAGTATGGGTTACAAATCACTTGGAAACTTCTATTCAAAATCAACACAGTTGGGAGCCGTTGGTGACTCGATAGGACGAAGAAAATCTGTGAGCAGTGCAAACACGTTTGCCGTTTCGCATCGGAGGACGCCTTCAATTTGGTCAATTTTCCAACGCACCACACGACAGGATTAGGACACAAATCAATAAATTAATCCCTGAGATTTGATGCTATCTGGTAATAAGGATACCTTTTGCCACATTTGGAGGCCACGCAGGGACACACTTCACAAGAACCTGACCCGCATGGATACTTTCAGATACATATCAACTGAAAGATGCAGTAATGGATTAGACCCGACGCTGTTAAATAATTGAAGAGCAAAATGATGTTCATGAAAATAAATATCACTCCCAGCTCTTTGTGAAACTAAGGACATGCACAGGGCCCTGTGCATGAATCCAAAATATATGTGATTACCAAGCTCAATAGTGTCCTGAAGACAGGTTTTAACTGTATGAATTGCAAATGGTGATTTTTCTCTTTTTTTTAAAAACACACTTGTGTTGTTTATATTATGTTGTTCAGAATTTGTATCTTTATTAAAATATGTGATGCTAATATATCTGGTCTACTGCTACGCATTCATATTGGCCATAGCACTCAACTCTCATCAGGTTAGTGTTTAATCTACAACCTGTGTGTTGGGAAGCAGGGTAGGTGAGTGTGGGACTTGTGCTCCTTTATTTACTTATTTCCTCATCCACACCAGCCTCCTTACAAAAAGAAGAGGACACAAACTTGCTTGCTCAATCTGTGTAAATTGGGGTCCAAATCTAACAATATTGTTTAATCCAATACTGAGATCAAAATCCATACCAAGGGAATGGTTAAGAGCGATCATCGTTCCATTTACAAAAAAAGGCTGTAGAAAAAGCCCCCAATTATACTGGCCAAAATCCCTCCTAAACACTAGTTTTAACATGTTTGGGAAGTGTCTACTATTCATATTGGAAGAGTGGGTTGCAAACCATGAGATTCTATCCACTATCCAATAAGGGGTTAAACCCAAATTAGGGACAATGGTGCAATGCTTGATTTTGTACTTGATAATTGCCCATTCCATGAACATTAAACGAGAACCAATTTATATTACATTTATGGACCTGGGCACTGCTTTCGATAAAGTTAATCGGAATAAACAATGGCATGTGCTCAGGTAATATAACTGCCCAGCTGTTATCTTGGATATTTTGGATGTCTTGCATAGAGAAAATGATGCCTGTATTTGATCTGGTAGTGAGAACCATTGCACAACTTGGTTTACGATAAATTCAGGGGTCAGACAGGGGTGTGTATTGGCACCCCTGCTCTTCTCCTTGTATATGAATAATCTTTTGGGAAACTTGTTGGAGTGTAATACTGATGTACCTAGGCTGGGTCATATGTTAATCCCAGCCTTAATTTATGCTGAGGACACAGTCCTCATTGCATGGACCCCAAGAGCATTGCAGATCTTAGTTAATAAATTATCTGTTTTCATGAGAGATTTGTACTTGCAGGTTAATACTAACAAATCAGTTGTAATGGTATGCTTGAGGATAAAAAGATTGTGCAAATTCTCAAAAATGTGGTGTGGTGGGCTAGTAATCCCAAGAGTGAACCAGTTTGATTATCTTGGGGTTGCTTTAACGAGAACTTCACTCGGAATGCACACATCCTGAAATAGGTTTCCGCTATGAAACAATCTGTTGGTGCTATCTACAGTTTTATGAAACGGCATAAGCAGCAACTGTATTGTAAAAAAAGATCTGTAATGCACGTACTACAGGGGCGATCAAATATGGTGCTGCATTTGGGCGTATGGGGATAACGGTGTACTGAAAAAAGAGGAAAATTGCTTTGTGAAATCGCTTTTGTGATTACCCATGTCAGCCCCACATTTTGCATCATATCAAGAGATAGGCTTGCCCTTCCTTGAAGATCTATTGTACTTCGAGCCAAGTATGGTATGGTTGCGTGTTCAGTCTAACTCGAGGGCAGGGCTCACACAGAAAATGATAAAGGGCCTATTGAGGGAAAAATGTGTTGATAAAATTGGATGGTTAGCAAAAATTAAGAAACTGTTAGGGAATGTAAATAACAGTGGTATGATTACCCATGCTGTACTGCTGGATAATAGAATGTGTTGTCTTTTAAAGAAGAAAATTGTGGAGTGAGTAAATGATGCCAGAGAGACGCATGAATTATTGAAACCAATGAACAAGCAATTGATGAGAATTTCAACGAATACAATCAAGGAATATCTTGCCTGGTCAAACTTTAAGCATCAACGGGCACCCATCAAAAGAGTATGCTTTGGGTGCATTGAGCTGTGCAAAGTTTTAAGCAGGAGATTGGGCTGGGATTTTGAATCTAAATGCCGAATGTGTCAAGCTGGGCATGAAGACCTAGCACGCTTTTTGATTCTTTTGTCCAGCCTATTGTTACCTAAGGAAAAAGTACTTGATAACCTTGTTTGTAGGTACGGGCTTCACTCAGAACAGACCTGCTCTGTACTACCTGCTGAATGCAGCCTCGTCAGCTATTGCTTGGAATCTATCCCTATTCATTAGGAAAGCCTGGCAAACACGAGAAAGGGGACAAATAGAAGGGCAGATAATCGCAGGAGGTAGTGATGTATACTAGATGAGTCTGTTTTATGCCTTATGGCTGCTAAGGCTACTATTGGTTTTAGAGACTTTCTATGAGTGTTTAATTTAGACATTTATTAGATCTTACAAATTAACCTCACCTTATCATGTATGTGATTTACAAATGAATTGTTGCTCTTTGCTTTTTAAAAGTTGGAAATGTGTTTTGTCTGATGGTTTTTGTATGATGCATCTTTTATGGATGTTTTATACAATTCGAAATGAAGAACTATTACTTCCATATATAATCACATATAATCACAATCAGTTCTATAAATTATCTCAACTGCACTACTCTTAATTATAATTTTTCCTCCAATTCACTATTAAAAACAATCACATATAAAACGTCATAATTTCCCTTTAAAAATATTCACTCCAATAAAGCTGAAAACTTGACCTCAGCCTTCTGCCATACATGATGAAGTGCTACAGTCAATGAAATTGATCTATCTTCCAAAAACCATTCCCAAAATAATGTTTTTGTTATGGATATAATGTCCACACATGTGTCAAAATAATAGATAAGAGCATCTTAATTCACAGCAGGAAGTTTTTTATTTATTTATATATTGGGCATTTACATCGCGCTAGACACTTAGCAACAAACATTTCAAAGCGCTCCAACGCAGTGAAGGAATACAAAGATTGCACATTCTTAATAATCATTGGTACATTCAGAATGGGCAAGTGCAATGCGTTTAGAGGTACAACACCAGACATGTGGGATACAAACCTTTACAAGGACAAAAATTAATGCAGTTGCCTGGCGGTCATTACACTAATGCAAGAGCTAAACAAGAAAAGGGGAGAGAGTGAATGGGGGAAGAGAGGAACAAACGAACAAATAAGTGCTGAGACAGATAGAAGGATAGGAGGGGAGCTGAAGGGGGAGGCACAATAGGCACATCCAGTAAGCACCTAGAATCGATTTTATGCAGAGGTACAATAACACAAGAAGGGAAAAAGGGCACAAATGTAATGTCATTTGAATCGAGCAAGGAGCTGACAACTCATAAATTAATCCACAGAGTGCCACGTGTTCTGGTGTGTCTTGCACAGGCGCTCACAGACACATACATGTGACTTGATTGCCTGTGGGCAAGCTTGAGTCCTGCCCCCTCCCTCCACCTCAGTTGAGGCTTTGGGAAGTTGGCATGGAGTCAGAAGTCATGTTTTATAATAATGGGCACCGCAGCAGGTGACCTAGCGCTTGGGACAGCCTTCCTGAGTGTTTGCACCCATTAGCATAATTTAACCAATGCTGCCAGGAAAGGAGTGAAGTTCGTTGGACTCAAAGAGACACCATTCTAATGCATTACTCAGAAATATGCAATTGACAATGAGGGTAGTAGGTTGATGTCCTGCGGATCCTGAATGATCCTGGAACATATCTGAAGCTACACAATGCATTAATGCATACAAACGCATGATCTAGCACATGAAGTAACGAAGAACCGAAGTTCTGAAGCGGGATGCTATCTATACACAAATCGGGAAACGCAAGCTGGTGAAGTTTGGAAGCTGATTACAATCGCAAAAGAAAGATAGAGGTTGATCTGTAACAAAGGACCGGGCAGACTGGCCGTTACAACACAAGACACAAAATGCAGTGCTGCTGAGGGACTGTATAGACAGACAGGATCCTGGCTGGCTGAAAGGGCAGGATCGGACTGTGGCTGGTTTGATGTCTGCAAGTGCTAAAACACAAATGCTGCTGCAAGGAGTGTACCGCTAGCTACCCGGGAGCTATGTGACAAAGGCAAGCTCAATTTTCGGAAGCGGCGTGGCCGCAAATCAGAGGGTTTCATATCTCATGGTGGATGTGTCCCACACTGACACTGCGCTGCGGTGAAGCAGAGGAAAGTAAATAAGCCCTGGAGCCTCCTTGGGCATTCGGGGTGAAGCAGATAAACCCAAGGAAATATTAACAGTAACTAGTGCGGCAACGCATCCCACAGATGTCAGCTGCTTTGCTACAGCAGGCAAAGAACAGGACTAGCTTGGATGTGCTGGTACAAATAAGGCTGCACGGAATGAGCTCATACAGATCATTATAGAAGGAAAACTTGATACATTGTAGCTTTGCACGGCTGATGGTAGGAGTCACAGACAATGGGCAGAGTTTAGCAACGCATACGTGCAATTGATCAAAGTGAGCAGCTGAGAAAGCCTTTGCCGCAGACCATCTGAATGGCACACCAGTAACATATGTGGTTGATAATTTTTTATATCACATCTACCTTGTACAGGCTCTAATTTGCATTGCACATGCTATAATAAAAGCAACTTCAAAATAGCACATTACCATAAACATGAAAAGAACTGCTATGTGAGCGAACAGCATGGTTTACATTTATCTAGAAAACGACATGTGATCATTTTAGTTTAGCAGCTTGAGTGACCTGGGATTTATAGTATGTTCAGCTATGCTATGCTATGTTATGGAGTGGTGTAACATACCAAAGCATTTAGTCTCAAAATGCACACAGTAAGATTTCCATATTTAACTCACACTTTAGGACAATAAATACTGCACACAAACCGCCCAAGGTTTCCTGTCCAGAGGGACCTGCTTATCGCTCTCTCTCACCTCTGCTCTGGGATCTGTGACCAATCTCTTCCCAGCCTCCAAGACCTGAGTCTGCTGATTGCAGTGCGATCCTCTGCTCCTTTCCCCCAGTCTGCTTGCGCTTTATATCTAAGATGGGACTTGGTCTGACTAACATGTGTGCATCATTTCCACTACCTGAAAGGTTAAGGCCTAATGCTTAAGAGTGTTCTTTGCTTTGCTTGAACATACAACATTCCTATAGACAGGTGTTGTCTGCGTCCACTGGTTGTCTCCACTATAGTAAATGGGCTTCCGTTCAGTGAAAGGTGATGCGTGTTACTTCAAACGACATTATATTAACTGGGCTTCTGAAGGAGTAACACATGTCACTTGCTTCCACACACTCATAACTGTGCGCGTGTGTTTTGGTGCTTCCTGTCCTTTGACTGCTTGTCAGATCTAAATGGTGTAAAAAGCATCTCCTGACCTTACTACGTGCCGTTTAAGAAAGGAAGTTGCCACTTGTGGTTATGTTTCTCTGCTGGAGGGGGAAACTATGATTTCCTGGCCTCTTACCACATATATTTTCTACAGCAACTGTCTGCCTGTGCTCCTTGTTACAAACACTTGCATTATTTGGAAGCGTGTGCGTTCTACTCAACAAACATTTGCAGCCACTTGCTATAGCTACTGAATGTTTCATCTGTAAAGTTGCCCAATGTGTGACCAACTGTTTTACCAGGCTCGTCCATTATCCAAAATCCATAACACAGCTCTAGGTGACTACTAGGAGGTGCAGTAGAGGGTGACAAAAGCAGGCCAACGGTCCAGCCAGGCCTGGAGAGGGTCAAACAGGGGCCTTAGATGAGGACCGAGGTGGAAAGGCTGGCTGTCCAGCCTGCTGATTGGCCAGATGTAGCGTGAGAGGGCCAATCAGCACTGCGTGGCAAGCAAGACCCTCCAGTGTCAGAAGAACAAACAAAGGTGCCGGCGGCCATGATGGAGTGGGGCAGACCGACCAGCACAAAATCATCAGGCCCCATGAGGCAGCACAACTGCAGGTGTTGATTGATTTAAGTTTTCAGCCACTGCACAATGAAGCAAGGATGCATATTGGCATTAGGGTGCGTGGCAGATCGAGCGGAGTCCCAGTGGGGTTACCTTCATGATTGATAAATGGTTCTGCTGGTCGGTCATCATCATGGGAGGGAGGGCAAAGAAGGGAGCCAGTTGAGTGCCCCAAAGGGAATGGAGGGGAAGTGTAGTCCAGGCCAGGGCAGACAGGGGCCTTGTTAGTATATTTTGATTGGCTTCTAATGTATGTTCTATGTTACAGAGTCTGAAATATCTCATATATCTCGGGCTAATTACAGAAACGGTGGGTAGTAATTGTAGCCTAACAATTAATGTAAAGCGTCTAATCTTTACCGACAGGTTTTTTTATAAGGTATAGCTGGGGGCTATTAAAGGTACATGTATTTATTGCATGGCCCACTCCAGATTTTAAAATTTCCAGATGTGTGAAATTCCTACACCAGTCTCATAGGCTCAAATTATACGACTAGGTACTTTTCAATTCATGCAGTTCCAGAGGCCAATCTGGCGACCAGCTTATCTAAAAAAAATGTCATGTTTAATTGCTCAGAGTCACCCAGTTGGTTGCCTTTAGTATTTTCCATGTTACCTTTCATAAATTGTAATAGAGGGTATAAGGTATTTTTCCTCAGCTTAATATATAACAGTCCTCTCTTATGCTTAAGCATGCCCGACAATGACATTAACCCCAGCTCCATATGCAACACTTCAACTGGTACACTCTGAGCGAGCCCCTATATACATCTCAGTTTAGTCTCTAGTACATCGAGCCATCTTAAGTTCTTAATGTAACTACCTTCCAGACAATAAAGGTAGCTTGCAACAACCATTTGCTTATAAATGGTAATGACTTCTTTTAGGGTATAGCCTCCCGATTGTTGAGCAAACGTTTTCACCATCGTAATCAAGACTCCGGCCCTATTCTGCTTGCCCAAAATAAGCATCTTCTATTTGCTACTAACTTCTTCAGTTTGGTAACCTAGGTAGTTGTAGTTTGTGACCCTTTCAGTAGTTCCTGTATTCAACCATACTGCCATATTTACACCTTTCTTTACCAAACATCATGTACTTCGTCTCCTCCAGGTTTAATTCTAGACCATTATCATTTGCAAAATTACAAAAATCATTGGCCATTCTCCTGAGCCTGATGTAGGTCCAAATTATTAATACCACATCATCGGTGTAGGTGAGCCACCTCACCACATGGTCTCCTATACTTGGAGGAAAACAATTTAGTCTCTCCAAACACGTAGGCAAATCTGCCAGGTACAGGTTAAACAGATGGGGAGTCAGCACACATCCCTGCTTGAGACCTTCAGCTATTTGCATTTCTCTAGTGCTGGTCCTCCTACTGCTCAACCTGACCCTGACATAAGTATTTCCAATATAATTCCTTATCCAATTTCCACATCTCTAGCTTGTCCCACAACAGTCTCCACCTCACCATATCAAACACAGATTTAAAATCCACTAACATAAAAAAAAGATGGGCAAACTGTCTTTAGCAGTTGTGGCTAGTATCAGAGAGTTAAACAGTAAAATATTGTGAACTGTTGCAGAACGCTTAAGGAATCTTCTATGTATTGGACTCAATATTTCATTTTCGTCCGACCAACGCTGTAATCTTTTTAACAAGAAGCTTGCATACACCTTCCCTGTTATATATTGCAATGACCACCGTCTATATAGTTCTTTGGATCTTCTCTGTCATTCTTTTCATGAAAGGGTATCTAAATGGCCTTGCGCCCCAAGAATCAGGTATAACTCCATCAGTAGGTGTTTCATTGTATAATGCGGTTACTAAATTGGCATACTGGTTCATTTAATAAAACAGTATTTGATAGGCCTTTTGGGCCAGTGGCTCTGGACTTTTTGACTTTCTTGATCTTATCCAACACATCCTCCTACTCAAAGATCAATTTCTTTTCACTTTCCCCAATACAGGAAATAAAAGTCTACCATCCGAGTTGTCGTTACCTCCATATTACCACCTACTATACTCAACCCAAACTTCTCCATCTGTCAGGTTTATGATTGATCTTTCCTTAGTTCCTTTAACCTTTTTTTAAGACTTCCCATATTTTGTATTCCTACCATTACATAATGCAGAGAAAAAACATTTCCATGTAAGGTTTTGAATACTGTATCGTCTTCTCTTTATCCGATTTCTATGTAATGTTTTATATCTTATCATTCTAGCCAATCAATACTTCCTCACAATCACCTCGAATCCTCTTGATATACGTGATATCTTGGCATAGGCATTGCTTCTCTCTTTTTCCTTCGGGATAATGTGGCACATTTTGTTTGTTACCAACCAATAATTTATATTTCCCACCAACTACTCCAATGGTATTCACGGTTTAAACAATCCATACAAGTGTGTTGTTACTAGAAATAGTGTCTAATTGTCCAAGAAAATGTTCTTGGTCCCGCACAATTAAACAACTTAACCTTTCTATGTTTTTATACATCTGCACAATTACTCACTACTACATCCCCAATCCTGTCTGTAGTATGCTGCGGAACTCCAATCTCAACGCACAACTTTAGCATAGCGTGGTCACTGGGGGAGGTTCTTACTACAGATAGCTTGCATACACCATCCAATAGAGTAGGGCTCACAAAGATGGAATATAAAAATGTTTTTTTAGTATCATTAAACCATGTTGCCCTAGCATGGATGCCCCCATAGGTACGAACATTAAGCATTATTAGGTCCCAATCCTCACAAAATGCAACCCAACTCCTACCTTTAGTCGTAGGTTTCAGACAATTGTAACAACACTGTGCCTTAATGCTCTCAGCCTGTTATAGCAATATTGGCTTTACATTCAGCATTCAAATCCCCCCCCCTAACATGATTGTCCCATCAGGATTGTTCATACTCCATCTCGATAATACTGCATAACTTTCCTCATGTATTTTTGCAATATGATCCATTCCAGAAGGGTCATAGACATTGAATAGCAATAGTTTATGTACCGTAGAATGCAAAGACTCTTTAAAGTCAATGTCTACCACCATAACCTGTGTCATGTCTGGTTGCATCTGAACTTCAACAGCAGTATAGAAGTTGCGTACACTGATGAACAAGCCACCAGATTCTGTTCCCATGATTCCCTTCCTTGTCATTCTTTGAAAGATGTTACAACAATCAATGTAATATGGCTTTGTTAACCAGAATTCTTGTATATTTAAATAAATCACTGTTTTCCAGAAATGTATGAGCCCCTATACTGCTAGTGAAGTGTCTATGTCCCTTCGTGTTCCAAACAATGGCGAAAACCGAAAAATCCCTGAAATTCGCCAGTAATGGTAAGCTAAGCAACCATAACTCGCGCCACCACCTTGCACTGCTAAGCCTAACACCCAGGACATCAAAGATGACATCACAAATGTCATTAATGACATCACTGATGACATCACATGCCTGACTCCCCCTTTTTTCCTTTCCTGACATATCTAGGGCACATGATTTTCTTCAGTAACAGTCAGGAACTAAAAATTGTAAATTACTATATTCGTAGACTTACCCTTCAAGTATGTTCTTAGAATAATTCCCTTATGGTCCAGTCATATCATATGAAACATATACAGAGGGGAGGACACAACCTTGAAAGACAGCAATCCTTTTTGTGCATTAAAATTATCAGTAGATTTATCAGCACTTTCTGATACTTTTGATGTTTTTTTATTTCTGTATTTTCCCTGTATATGCTCATATTTGTATATGTTGTACTCACACTATTTTCCTTAGGGTCCAGACACATCATGTGATATATATAGATAGGGTAAGTAAGAGCTTTGAAACAGAGCAATCATTTCTCTGCATAAAGGTAATCAGTTAGGTTATGAACACTTTCTGCTACTATTGCTGTTTCTTTTTCTTACTTCAATTCCCTTGTATATATTCATATTTGTATGTGGTGTTGTCTCTTTGTGATTTGTCTATAATAATGCAATTATGTAGTAAGTGGGTTTTATTACCTACTTATAACAAGTTTCACTGTACGTAAAACTCTAATATGAAAACAGTTATCATTTCACTATTCAACATGGCAAGCTTATGAGTATTGCACCTCCATCATGTATGCTGCACAGAATGCCTGTGTTTCTACATGAGTACCTTAGTATACTGGATTGAAGTAAATAATAAAATGCTATTTATATCAATGCATATCTTAATGCACTGATTAGTACTTGATATGTATTCCAATAATCTTTCACACTTTTTTTATTAACATTACACTAAGAATCCCTTGTACAGACTTTTCATGAAAGGTAAATGCACATGTAATGTCATCAGTGATGTCATCAATGACATTTGTGATGTCATCTTTGATGTCCTGGGTGTTAGGCTTAGCAGTGCACGGTGGTGGCGCGAGTTATGGTTGCTTAGCTTGCCATAACTGGCGAATTTCAGGGGTTTTTCGGTTTTACTTGGAACCATAACGTTCTTTTAACAAAGTTTTTTCACCGAATTTCATAGGTTTTTAGTTGTGCAACTTAACCATAACGTCCCGTTAACAAAGTTTTTTTTACTGAACTTTAACCATAACATCCCGTTAACAACGTTTTTTTACTGAATTTCATAGGTTTTTAGTAGCGCAAGTTAACCATAAACTCCCTTTAACAAACTTTTTTCATTAGGCACGCAGACAATATACAAAGATGGAGTGTAAAAAGCAATTTCTCAGGGATGGCTTTACACAGAATGTTGCAAAGTAAGAATTTATGCTCGTTCACAGTGAAGGTCAGCTGCTTCCATTTTTTGCTCGCGGGCCGGAGTGGCCCACGACTCGCACTATAAGGTTCTATTGTTTTTTGACCTTGACAGACAGGGATCGTGCCAAAAGACTTCTTTTGAAGGAGGGGTGCAAAAACGTAAGAAACGATAAGGATGAAATTTCTGAAACGAAACCGCTTTTATATATTATATCACTATGAGAAAGATTGTTGGCACAGACGGAGTCGTATTTAGGGACTGCATTACGCGCAGACAATGGAAAATGCCAATATAATGTAAGTAATCCTTTAGATTATTTTATACCGGAATATAATAACAATAGCGTGGCGTTAAAGCCCAGTTAAGTTGTACTTGTTCATTCAATGTGGCATATTGTTTTGTACCGCGCACTATCACCGCCGAAGTGGTCCCCCGGCACTCAGACGGCTCTGAAAAAGGCAGAGGAGAGAGGGTGGGTTAGTGGGAATAAGTTAACATACTCCGTTGCACTATCCTCACTAGCAAATAGTTTCACGCCCTAATAAATAAAATGAATATTTTTAATGAAGATCGGCTCGTGAGACTAATTTATATTTTTAAAACAGGTACATCCTGCCCTACTGTCAATGCCACGATTTTCAGACCCCGGCCGACGGATCTTTTAACTGCCAGGTGCAGCTACTTCTAAACAACTTCATGGCCCTCACCATTTTATGGGACAATCGCCAAAGACCAATATGCCCTTACGTGGTACTAGCGGCTAGAAGCAACATTATGGTGGTCTAATGCCTCGTTGTTGGAACAGCCTTCCGATTATCAGTGCGACCATAGTGCTTCTTTTATCATAAACCAACACCCTGTGTACCGCAAAGGAACAGCGCGTGACTCAAGATGAACTTTTGCAGATCGACAGCAAAGACAAATGCAAATTGCTGAATATTCTCTAAACATTTGATGTCAAATAAAAGTACTTTATGAAATGTACAATCTTGCTGTTTGCTTTTAAATCACAGTTTCATATTCCGAATTGTGGCACGCTGTGTTGTGAGATGATCTGTGTTGTTTTCCGGGTTCTGTGTAAAGTCGCGTAGGACTGGAGACGACTGGGCGCGTTTGGCTACGCACCCTGTAACGTCACATAGAGAGACGGGGAATATGAATGCTTTGATAATGTCAGGCTAAGGGGCGGGAGATATGATTTAGTATCGCAAAAGCAGGTCAGCCAGGTCGATGGGGCAAGTGATAGGATTATCACATAATGTCGGTGCACAGCAGCCTGATTTATCGTTTGTTTAGTGGACAAAAGGTCGGGTAAGGCCCATAGGAAATTGTAATGTCAACGGACATAAGGAGGGTTCTTAGAACACTTTCAACCTGACAATGAACAATACGAACAGCGTTCTCAGAACACCCCCATTTTGTTTAATTGCAAACATTACCTCCACGTCCACTCTTCCTCGTCCCAGTACTTACTTCATGAGGCCCCTGCCTCCAACACAGGACTTTCTTCTATTTCTTTAAATTCCTATAACTCCTCCCCCACATCCACATCACTCAGTTTCATATTACCAAGCCGGAGCATGGGACCTTCCCCGCAGGGAGGGTGAGGAGGGTTGTCAGTACTGTGACAAGGAAGAGTAGGACTAGGAGTAATGAAGATTACTGGTAAGTAATCAGAGCATTTCAGGACACCGCGAGTGTTCTTAGAACACATTCAACTTGCCAGAGTACAATACGGACAGCGTCCTCAGGACACCCCCATTTTGTTTATGTACGAACATTTAAGGACACCGCAAGTGTTCTTAGCTCAATTTTATCTGGCTTGCGAACAAAACGGACACATACTCTGTCCTCAGAACACCCCACCATTTAGTTTATATAGAACATTTCAGAACAGCCGTGTTGTCCGCAGACAAATCGAACACAACAAAAGTGTCTAGCGTATAAAAAAAACAGAACATTGAACCTATCTCATACTCCCCCACCCTCCCCAAACACTCTTACACACCAACACACCAACACACTCCACTAAATACAAATTTTAATCCAAGATTCACCGCGCTGTCCGCGGTCGTCGGCGGCGAATGCAAGATAGCGGGCGCCACAGAAAATCTGACGCGCTTCACGCACCACGCCGTCCAATCAGCGAACACGTTGCATGTCTGTGGACATCACGCAAGCCGCTCGGCCAATCAGGGCACTGTCCGCGTCCATGTAATATATATGTATATATATATATATATATATATATATATATTATATATATATATATATATATATATATATTATGGCAGTTACTATTAAATCACAAAGTTTTTGCCAGAAATTTGACATGAGAACAAATCAAGATTGCAAATAGAAAATGCCATATGTCTCTCCAGACTCCTAAGGCAATCCTTAGAGAGGGGATGGATTTGGGAGGAGAGAGAAGGGAAACTGTCCAATCCCATTTGTGAGAACTCTTGCAGGGTACTCACCTAGATTGTAAACTTGATGGTGTCATCAATGCTATATTAGGTGGATGCACTATGAGAAGGAGAGAGCTGATAAAACTTACCATCTGACAGCCGCAAGGAATCAACAAATGACTTTGGATCTGGGAGGAGCTGTCTATTGCTTGGGAGGCCTAAAAAAGCTGACTGGACTCCAAGTTGAAGAACTGGAGACCATCCTTGAGAAGGGAGTGACCAGACCTCTGCACTGTCCTTCCAGAGGGCATTGACATGCAGCTGGCTTTTCTGAACTTTCAACAGAGGCTTTCTATGTAAGTAGAATTGAATCCTTTGCAACCAAAAAGGTGGGGGCCTGCTGGCCTTAAATCCTTCCCTTTATAGCAGGCGGGGGAGAGGAAAAACTGTGTAGATCCTTAGACTAGTTAACTAAAAAAACAAAATGTAATTAACTTCCCTTGGCAGAACACCACAGGGTGATGTTTGTTAAAATTCAAAATTAACAAAGCTCATTCCCAGTGTGCCCATTTTTGCTATCCAGCTTCCCCAACAAAAGGCCTTTAAGTGAAGGGAGCTCTGAAATCCAAAATTCTTCAATCATTCTAATTTTTCTGTCAGAGTACCCCAAAACAGACCAAAGTTAAGGGTCTGAAAAACAAACTGCTAGATCACCCTGTGTTTATTTTAAAATGAAAGTGTGGGTGGAATATTAATTCCCATATGCATTTGCACACATTTGTTAAACTAAGCTGCTAGCCTTTTAAGGTTGCAGGAAAATCAAAATTGCACAGTATTGCATATATAATTGTTTTTATGTTGATTGATCAGTTTAATTATTTCTTGAAGTGAAATTTGTAGAAAGTAAAGAATTGTGATTTGTGATCCTTTTCAACCCAATTTTAACATTTACTCATGTTGAGAGAAGTTTATTGTTTGGTGCCACGGATAAATTGGTGTTTGACATTTTAGTGTGATTTTCTTAACATCCAATTCAATTAAATATAAATATATTTCCTGTACACCGGCCTGGTCCTTGGCTCATAGGTAGATCTGGGGAGGGATCCAAGGGGTATTAGATGAATTGGAGATAGGACTGAATAAAAGAACATTAAACCGTTTATTGTGTGACACCTTGATTGGGGAGGGAAGGAACTCCCTGTGTTGAGGGTAGCCTCTCAAAAAACTGTTACAAATCACAGGAGATTTCTCTAAAAGTATCAGGTGTTTTCGACATTCTACTAACAGGTGCTGAAATCCCTGTACCAATGGGCATTATGTCGATAGGAAGCAAGGCTAATTCATTTATGTTATTTACTTCAGCAGTATTGGAGTCTTTTAAATCATCTGTAATACCGCCCTGGTTTCTTGTCATCGTACTCTGTAAAGAATAACATAAGTCGAACAGTGAATTATTATCCACCATCATCCTCCTAAATATGTTAATTCGCTCCTCTTGAGCCTACTCGTCCACTTTACTATGTAACATTATCAGAAGCAAAAATGTTTGTTATTTCTGCTTGCGGTAAGGTGTTAGATGGTGTTTCAGCAATACAATAACCTTTACTGCTGCTCACAACCTTTACATGGTCTGATGACCTATGAACCGTACAGTTTACAGATCATCCTTTTGCTAAGGGTCTCTTTGATCGTAAGTTATAGCTCCTCTTTTGCTTCCTTTGACTGCCTGGCATTTTCTTTATTGAGCACCAATTAAGTCAGTTATTCCCAAAATACAGCAAGATTTGGACACTGACAAAACAACGCAGTGGTGCCCTTGTTGTTTGTAAATGCTCTCACTTGTATTGCTATTGTCCAGCTTCCAAGCAGACTAGTTAATGTAGCAACCAGGTATTCAATAATGACAGCCTTGATGGCACAGGGCACAGCAAACTGCCAAACTGCTTTGCTCTTTTTCAAGCACTTACTCACACATCCTCTCAGGCGCTGCAAGTGGATTTTATATGTTCCAGGCAGATTAGCAGATTTCTGAACCGCCAGATAAAAACAGCCAAAGATAGATATCCAAGAGGTATTCTGTACAGCACAACAGCATCTAACTGGCAAACTGCTTTGCACTTTTTAAAGCAATTAAGCACTGTGAGTGGATTTGATTTGTTCCGGGCAGATTAGTAGATTTCCAAACTGCCAGACAAGAACAGCTCAAAATATATATCCAAGAGGTATTGTGAACAGCACAGCATCCGACTGCCAAACTGCTTTGCACTTTTTCAAACACCTATTCACTCACTCAAACATATTCTATATTAAACATGCCTTCAAGTACATTCCCATTTACCTTAGGAAACCTTTGAATTTATTCTTAACTTTCTGCACAATTATTTCAAATTCAAGCCTCACTGGAGAATAATGCACCCATGCTTTCACAAGCACTGCCTACCTCTTTCCATTTTCCCTACCAACTTATTCCTTTCTCTGTTAACCCTTGCTTTGCTACCAATTCTCTTTTGCTCTGCCCTCTACCGTCTTTCCTTTCCTTGCAGCTTACAGTCTAGAAACCTATGCCAAGATAAGCCTGGGCACTCTGGGATTACAGCGGTAGTTATTTGGCACTGTACAAAAACTTTGGAACATAACAAAGATACAGTGTCATGAAGCAATCAACCTGAGATGTACATTATACTGCAAACAGCTGCTTTCGGATAGATAGCTGTGTTGCATCTAATTTTTCTCACTTCGCCTTCCATCACAGCACCCCACAACCCATATTCAGTTCTCATGCCCAGCAGTCACAAAGTCACTTGCAAAGTGAAACGCACACTACTCCCCACACAA
The DNA here is from genome assembly GCF_040938575.1 of Ambystoma mexicanum. Taxonomy (NCBI): domain Eukaryota; kingdom Metazoa; phylum Chordata; class Amphibia; order Caudata; family Ambystomatidae; genus Ambystoma; species Ambystoma mexicanum. Next base: position 88,838,798 of record NC_090941.1, read on the forward strand.
CAGTACTATTCACATCTGCTTGATCAATTGTTATTTTCCTGCAATGTTATGTACAGTCTATCAAGTAATGTTCAGACTATGGTCGACTGAAAACCCAGACAAACCAAGGCATTGAAAGGCCAGAACAGCAGCAGTGAGGTATAATAAATCACATAACATAAATGGTGTTAAATATACTGTAGGGGAGGCATGGTACCACAAGTATGATGCTGATACAATGGCTACAGTTTGTAAAACCTTTATTGAAATTATTGGGGTTGGAGAAACTCCTACTTTGCCCTATAACTAAGATGGGAGTAGTCTCAACCATCAAATAATAAATAACACAGTTCTAGTGGAGTCTACAAAATCACCTTTCACCTTTCTGGCAAAACAAAATGGACTATGCTAAATAAAACCTAATGCCTGCCCTATCTGAAAACTCAGTGTTCAAATGAATAAATGTGGTTGAACCAGCTCTCCTGCCCAGGTTAGACCTCACAAAGTAAGCCTGTCCCTGTGGGCAGGATGGCACACTTTAGCTCGGTTTCCAACACAATAAACAGTTCCAAAACGTGAATTGGGTCGTGTATGGCCTTCCACGTTAAAGTCTCTTTTCTTGAATTCAAAAATACTGTTTCAACCAAAAAGTTCACAAACGTCCCCTGTCGGGCTTAGACTTTTCACAATGCAGTTCAACACAAATCTCACTGGTCCCCGCTGTTGGGCTGCGACCTCTCACGATAAAGTTCAACAGAAATTTGCCAGGGGGGCTCCCTTCCCCAAGCGTATTTCACTTCGAGTCTCCCTCTGTTGAGCTCAGACCACTTTCGGATGTTGAAGACTTTTGAATGTGCGTGGCTTTCTTTACTGCCCACTGCAGGACCAATTGGACTCAAAGTTTAGAGTTCAACTTTCACTCTCCACTTCTTAGGAGTTAAGCATCTTTATTTCACTTTCGCTGTTCATTCGCTTTATCGCTTTAAACAATGTACTTTTCACAGAGGCTTTAGAGTTGGCTACTTCCTTTCACTGGGCCACTCCACATAGTATTGCTGGCTTCGTAGCTGTCTTTTACTTCAAAGTTCATTCACAGGTCTGCCTTTCCTCGTGTCCCATTCACCAACATGCAGCCTTCGCTTGCGATATAAAGTTGCTACTTCAAACTTTAACACACACTGGTCTTTCTGGGTGCTTGCCAACTCACTGGCTGTGTGCGTCTTTTTCTTGGTTTTTGCGATTCACAAGTTAAGGTTAGTACCACAGGCTTGGCCTCGCCTCCCCATCGCTGCCGTTCACCCGTGAGGGTTGCTGCCATCCTTGAAACACAATGCAATCTTCTCTTGTGGGATCTGGACTTCTCCACATGTTGCTTGCGGCCTGTCGGAGGCAAACACCTCCAGTAAGGAACTCTTGGGGTTCTTGACCCACTGCTCTCGTCCCTTGGTCCGTTGCTCTGCTCCAGTAGGTTTGCCTTTGTCCCAGAAGCCCCACTCGTACTTGTGCTCTGCCTTGCTCAGAGTGTGTCTTTGGGTTTTGCCTTTTATTCGTGTGAGGAGAGCTAATTGGTATCAGTTGTGTGCACTTAGAGTCAAGTGCCTGACTTGCCTGACCCAATTAGCGAGACATGTCCAGTACGATGTGTGAAAGTTAATGTTGTTACTCTCAGTAACCCTTTTCCTCAGCCCAGTGTTTGTGTAAAAAGAGAGACGGGGGAGTTGGGACCTCGGAGCATCCTAAAACATAGGATGGGTTGGATAAACAAAATAGGGAGAAATACCGTGTCTCACCATTGGCTGGCTCACCCCCACTCCTTGAAGAGCCCTCATCCAGGTGATCCTCACGCACTGGTCCACCCCCGGGGTCTGGATCCAAAGGCGATGGTCGTGCCCTGCCCAGCTTAGAGAGAGGTCCCCAGGGACTAGCGGGAGAGCCACCCTCTGGTTTCTCACAATACATAGGATATATATGTGACGAAAAAAGACATTTCTGTGGCATAAAACATGCTCAGCGCATCATCATTCCCAATTTGTGTCTGAGTGCTGCTTGGGCCATAACAGCGGCATTCAAATATACTTTTACAAAACTCAGTGGTCGAAGTCGCTGCATGCCCTCAAACCCCAGTTCCCCCCTGCGCAACACGCACGACAACAAGAATACGGGCCAGTTTCAGCACACCTGCTAAGAATTTTCTTTCAGCTCCTTGCCTGCCTTGCATACTGTAGGTTTGGCACCACAGAAGCATTTGAATTCCTTCCATAAGCAAAACATGGATTTGATCTGCTATCATTGATGCATTTTAATAGCGGTGGTACCGCTGCTTCGAATAGAAAGGCGCGTTTGCACAGAAGGTGACCTATTACCAGCCCTACAAAGCTAATGATGTAAAAGCTGGTAAATGCGGTGGCAATCAGTCTTTTAAACTTGTAACATCAAAAAGCAATTTTCTAGCTTTCTGGGGAGTGTGAAGCAGTGGCACTCTGGCCTTTCAACAGAGAGGAAGGTGTGTAAGAACAATTAGGGGATTCAGTCATCATCAAAAAGAAAATAGTTCTGTCTCCGGCGGGCTCTTCTTCAGTAATTGAGGCTGGCTGACAGTGTTTAGGATCTCTGTTGGCACAGTTTTGTGAAAAATAAATATGCAGGCTCAAATTCTTAAGTGTGTTATCCAGTATTCCGGTTTTTAAAACAAAAAAAGAATATTCTTTTCAGTCACAGCAGACACGGTTGAATGTTAAAAAACTGTAAACTCAAAAACCCTGATACATGCAGATGTAAAGTACAACACCAAGAGCCACAATTGAATTTCACAATGTATACATGCATTATGTTGGGTATGTTCTCCTGGATGTGAGTCAAGGCTGAACTTTGCAAGGTCAAATCCTCTGTAGGGCCATGAAACCTTTCATCCTTTCAAGGTCGATGAATTCACTAACCTTACATTGGCTGATAATACATGCTATTATTCCAGCTTTCAGTAGCTGAAGGAATCTGGCATGACGTGCTACATAACAAGTAGATGCAATGAGAATTACATATACAGCAACACTGAAGAGTGTTTTTGAATAAATCATTACCACTGGCATTGCTCTGGGCAACTCTCCCAATCATTTTGTGTAGCCTGCTATGCCTTCTACATAACCAAGCTCAGACTCACTCCTGTCAACCTCTATCCCACTTTGGCAGGTTTCCTAGAGCGATGTGTGTAGCTGCGATGTATTCAAAACCTTCCGTCCATCACTCACCAGCTTTATTTATGTTACCCTAGGTTGAACAGGTATGCCCAGAGGCTGAGCTTGCTATGCTTAGACACCCAAGCTACACCTCACTGCTCATGATGCTCAATGAGGCTCATTATGTCTCTGGAGTTACTTGTAGTTTTGTGCAGAAGGGGTGTGACCCAGCAGATCGTCAGGACTGTCCCCTGTGAGGTGTGACCAATCTTGATTTCAATCTGGGGTTTCGGTTACTGAAGTGAAACATACCGACCAATGGCATTGGTTCCGTTTTGCAAAAATACGTTACACCCATCATTAAGCAGTTTTGACAAATAAAGCACCAGCAAGTTTAAATGGTGTGAATGCTGTCATCAGTTGCAGTCCAGGAGAATGTCCTTTCACTCTGAGAACACAACACAATGATGTGTATCACCATCCGGGTCAGCGAGTCGTTGTGCCACTCCTTGCTGTTGAGCCCAAGAAGCATTGCCATGGAGGAAAATGGAACACTGCACCCCCTAATCCGTTCTAACTGCCCTGAGACACATTCCCAAAATGGCTGAACGGAGGGGCAGGCCCAAAATATATGAACCAGTGAGCCAATTTCGCCACATTGTATCCAGCAGTCAGGTGATCAGATGAGCAGAATGTTGCGTCACTAACAAAATGAGTCCTGTCGATGCAGTGTACAGAGATAATATTGGGTCTGCAAGTGGCATAGGGTCCTATCCACCTCCTTGCATGATCTGTGGTTGATGTATACCTGACTGTAACCTATGGGGGAGGAGGTTGTGGGATGGGCTTTTTTCTTCTTGTTTAGAGTGTTTGCACTTTGTGATTCCCTGCATGGTTAAATTAATACGAACTGCTTTTATACCAAGAATTGCATTTTCAATCTCAGACGTTGCTTGTTTGATTGTATTTCAATAAAAAGACTACATTTAAAAAAAAAAGGCCAACCATGTGCCTCTTGTACAAACCTCCAGGGTACTTTTTTATTATAGCCTCATAGCCGGAGGGAGATGTGGTTGCCCAATGAACACAGGACACCAGGATGAAGATAAGGTGGTTTATTAAGCACCTTGTATAATTCAGATGCTGTGCTCACGGTTCAGTCTTTGACAGACCAGTGCAGTTGGCTTCACTGCACTGAAGTATTAGTCTCTGCCTCAATGTCTCAACTATTTACAAGAGCTCCCACGAGGCTTCAGCGATGGAATTACGCTCTGTATGGTGAATGAGCAGCACCAGGATGTCTGGCTGCTCACTGGTGGCTTCAGGCCTCACCTGAGGAGGTGTGATGGGGCACGGCTTTCAGTCTCTCGGTCTGCTCTCATTCTGGTCCTGGTTGGGAGAGGACACACTGGGTACAATTCTGTCCCTGGGACGTCCTTTCCTGATCTGTGACAGGCTGCCATGGAAAGGCAGAAGCGAGTAGTGTTTCATGGTCGCCATTAAAAATATGAAAAAAATTGAGAAATAAAATGGCCTCCATGGAAAGGGAGAAGGGGATACATGGTGTCCCTGCTCCTGTTCTATGGCGGGCATTTGTTGCGAAACACTACAGCAGAAAAACACACTATGAGTACTAATAGCAATAAGCCCCTCACCGGGGGAGCATTACTGCATCAGGTAATGCCCCGGGACCTTTGTTATGGCCCTCACTTTGCACGGCCTGTAACTATGGGCCCCAGGGAATTACAAGGCACAGTAATGTGCTCCCCTACATCCCCCCGCCCCACTGGCTCGGGGCTTATTGCTTCATTGTATATTTTAGAGTTTAAAGTTCCCTATTGCTATCAAACCATGGTTAGACATTATTTTATTATGGAACCACTATACTTTGTTGTTTCGTTTGCTTCTGTACCAGCTCACATTCCTTCTTAAGAATATAGCCTGCCCTCGGTCTGGGCTGCCCTAAAAGAAGGAGGCCTGCTGGGCTTGGCCTGTTTTTATATTTATGATTGTATTCACTGCTGGTTTAGTGGTAGTGTGGGACTGAAGGGGTTTTATTCATTACTCATTTCTGTATTCCTGCAGAGCAGTAATCGCTTGGCCACTACAGCTGGCTGAACATCCTCTAAATCCAGGAGTACAGGTTGCAGGGGAAGCGCTGTGCGTGCCAGACATTTCTACAATCCTTATTCTTGAGATGAATGACATGCCTACCCTCACTGAGGATATGTTCAAGGACCAAGATCATAGGCTGGTTTGTGTCTTGAAATGGCTTTTTGTTCACTCGTTGCACTTCTACTACAGCACCAATATTGTAGGCAGGTTGATCTGGCCCCTGACGTTATTCTCCCACTCCATGGTATTGTCCATTGGCAATGTATCCCCCCAAAATTTGCTGAGCACTGTAATGCTTTATAGAAGTGTTGGTGATAATGAAAAGACACGTATAGGATATTCATGTCATGGACCCTCACACGTGTGAAAAATTCAGCAGAAAATACGGTACACCCTACAGTATCAACATTTCCAATGCCAATATTAAACAAATGAGACGCTCCTAATGGAAAGGGCTGTAGTTGTCTGTAATGGGAGGGGTCCATATGGTATCAAACCCTTCCCATGTCAATTTAGAAATGGAAAATGGTGAAATAGGGGAAAAGGTACACTGTAGAGTATAGTGGAGTGCAGCAAATTGCCCAGTGTGTTGAAGTGGAAGTTGCTCTTATTTGGAGGCACTGAGACTTTGTTGGCTTTTGGGGAATATTCTTGTTTGCCTCTGAGGACTCACTATTTTGATGGCAAGCGCCTCTCATGCCAACATCTATCTTGGGACAAATTTTGAATGGCATGGTACGCTTTTTTGTGGTAGAACCTGCTGGTCTCCATTTAATGAGCTGTGCCATCAGATTGGGTTGGGTCTTGCCAACAACTGTGTTCCGAACTGAACAAGCAGTAAGTATGAACGTGGCAAGCTCTCCCTTAGTTTTAATCGCTGCAGGATTAATTGTTGCCTCAGCAAGAGAATTATTTTGTAAATCCCTAACTTGTTTCTATTTGAATTACCTCCATGCTACGTGGGTTGTCGCCTTAAGGGGTTTGATTCCCACTCACCAGGGATGCCTTTGCAGTATACCTGCGCTGCAAGGCAAAAAACCCTAAATGGCCTCCATGGCCCACAGAGGCAGTCTGATGTGAAGAGGTGTGGGAGAGAGGGGCAGCTTTAGGTTAGCGTCATTGTTATAGAATCTAGTGCTGCCACCCGTTCAGCTATGCTATAGGGGACAATCTTGAAGGACAGATTCTGTGTATGTGTCTTTCGAACCACCCATACAAATATCTTTACATTTGGTAAATAGAATAACAAGTAAATGTTTTCCAAAACTCTATGGTTCACCAGTAGTGTGTAAAATGCACTTCTCATTATACTGAATACTCAACATTCACTGGAAGAGAGACCCAGACTTGTATAGTATGTCCGAGCAAGCCTTAGCCTGTTCACTACGACTACCGACACGATGCCCAACTCAGCAATTGAGGTTCATTTATTCATAGCCACATGAATGGAGCCCTGTGTTTATATTTGTATGGAAAAAATATTCTGAATACTTTAAATTGTCTTGTCTCCAGGTAAATTGCGCCAAGTCAGAAATCTTCCCCCTGACAGCGGCGGTGTCTGAGCCGGCATGACATGCTTGGATTCTCATGGTCCCCGGTTGAGATGGGATATTTAGGGATTGCAGTAACCAGACAACTCAATGTTTGCTCGTAACTATACTGCATACATGTCACACCTCAAGCCTTGGCGGATTTGCTATTGACTATTGTAAAATAGCCTTTGCTCAAAATGCTTTTCCTCCCTAAACTCCTGTACTTTTTCCAGAAAATACTGCTATGGGCTGGTGCAAAGTTTTTTTTGAAGAACTGGAATTTGGCATCAACACCTTCATGTGGCACTCTGGGGCTGTACGCCTCAAATGGGACACACTGATGATACCCTATCCCGAGGGGGGTTCGCCCCCCCTGACTTTAAGGTATACTAGCTTGCAGCACAGTCGCAATACGCTGCTTACTGGTTTGCACAGAGTGTGCCTGATCCACATGTTAAACTCGAAAGCTACTCTGTGGGTGACCACAATATTCGATCTTTAGTGCTGCCCCCTGTGTTGGTAGACCCTGCATGTTTGAGCGAGTGTTACTGCCTTAGCCTGGCGTAAAAGTATTACACACCCTTTCCATGGCAACTTCGCTCTATGGAACTGTATCCCATTTATTCCCACAGTAGATGCTACTACAGAGCGGCAGTGGTTACAAAATGGATTCGGCTTGTAGAGCACATGTACTCAGATGGGAACTTCATAGCTGCCGAGGGTATACCTGTGCTCACACTACATAAATCTTCGCAGTGGCTTTGCTATATTGGGTTGCGTAAAGTGTTCAAGAGCCTATGAGCAGAATTTCCAGTTGAGCCGGCCGACGATCCTGTGCTCAGGCTTGTAATGGATGCCTATGGTTCCTGAGGCATTGTCTCAACATTATATAGTTTGGTCCAAGGTCATAACCAGATGCTCTTCACCAAGACCTGGTCCAAATGAGCGTGTGACATTCATTTAGACATCACTGATATGATTTGGGGCAATATGTGTGCGCAAACCTGGGAGGTCTCTTACAATTACCGGTTTCGCTTACTACAACTTAAAGTACTACACAGGTATCACTACACCCCAGCCCGATTGAAACTTTTCTCTCAGACAAACATCAGCTGTTGCCTAAGGTGAAGGAAGGTGATGCAAGTTACTTTCATATGGTGTGGGGTTGTTCAAAGCTCGATGAGTACTGGAGGGATGTGTGTGCCACTCTTTCTGATTTGATTGGTAGCACTATGGAGGCTACTCCTATGCAATGCCTTTTTCATGTAGTCAAAGATCTAAATGGGCATAACCAATGACTGGGCAGTGGCTATATGCAGTTGCCTCGACTAGTGACACTGCAGAGTACTGGGCTACTCTGCATCTGGTGGGAAACTGCCCGACTGGCATATGGCAACCCTTCAAATCCTACTTACTACGAACACAAGAAGACTCCCTCATTGATTAAAATGAGACTCGTATGTGTCCCCTTGCCACGTGGACACTATTCCTTGCTCGGCTATGCCTGATTTCACTGCTGTTTTTCATGTATACTTATGTGTTCTTATGTTCTGTATCTGCAGTCAATCTTTCTCCTTGATTTTATTGACAGCTTCTATGCCAGTCGTATCTTTGTTAGTATAAAATGTGATAACAAGTGCTTTAATAAAGAAAGTAATAAAAACAATACTTTGAGTTAAAAACTGAAGTGTGTTATACTGCTTCAGGTGTTAAAAGTTCAGGTTATTTATATGCATTCCGAGGAATGGAGACACTTGATTATATGATAGGTTGTAGGAGTTGAGTGCATCATAAAACATCTAGACTTAGATTACTGCAAACACACAGTACAGTGCTGTTTGTCATTACAGTACAAGCAGAGGACTGGAACATTGACCCAAATAAATGAAAGCTTCTTTGTATGATAACAAAGTAACAGTGGACCACAATCTGGTGCCCACGTGATAGCTGATTAAGGGGTTCATCAGGATGGGATCCTGGTTCCCAATAAATGGAGAGTAATGCACGGGTGTAGAAGGATGAGACTGACACACAGGTGACATAGTGGTTGCTATAAACGTTTATAGTTTAAAAAATAAAGAGAAAACCTAACTTTCCCTAACTCCAAGAGGAGTTTCATTACCTCAACTAAAAGACTAATGTCGCTTACAGAATGTGCGTGTAAACCAATAGTCCACTGTCCTGTGTCAAAAAGCCTACTTCTGCCCCTTACAACGTAATACTAAACTAAAGATAAAGGAGGTATTTCTGGTCCAGAAGAATGACTCCCTTCTTCTGTACTGAGAGTAGAGGCCTGTTCCCTAGTATTGGCTCACCTCCCCAGGTCAACACACAAATGTTCAAAACAGTTTTCCTTGCAGTTCAAAACAACCAAGGTGAATGACTCCATTCCCCTGGTCTTGGTTACCAGGAAAATGACTCCCATATCCTGGTCTCCTGGTGTTAGTGTTCGTACAACTTTGGTTACTAGGAGAATGCCTCCTTTCCCCTAGTATCTTGACAGCTCCACACAACCAGGACTAACGACTCCCTCCCCCTGGTTTTTTCTCACAGTTCATAACACCAGAGCGAAGGTCTCCCTCTTCTCTCGGGCTTATCCCACAGTTCACAACACCAAGGGGAATGGCTCCCTTCCCCTGGCCATCTCTCAGGGTTTATAGTTTCACACAACCAGGGGGAATAGCTTCCTTCCCCTTGATTTGGTTACCAGGAGAATGACTCCCTTCTCCTGGTATCTTTTTCTTGTTGGGACAGATATCACAAAACCAGGGGGAAGGTCTACCTTCCCCATGCCTACTCTAAGGCGTATTTCACAGTTCATAACACCAAGGGGAATGACTCCCTTTCCCTGGTCCATGTCTCATGTAGCTTCAAATACACAGTTCTCAAATTTTAGAAGGGTCCCTAGACCCTGGTTTCTCTCCCTGTTTGGTTGGGTCCACTTGGTTCACTCTCCTGCCAAGTATAACCCTGAGGGAGATGCCTTGCTTCCTGGTTTGGGTCCTAGACCCTTGTTTCATTCGCTCTTCAGTTCATCTCTCTTGGCTCACACTATTGCCAACTACTGATATGAGGAAGATGCCTTGCTCCATGATGTGGATCCCGGCCCCCTGTGTGTCTCACTCTCTGGTTCAGCTCACTTGGCTTACTCTCACGCCAAGTACTGATACAAGGAAGATGCCTCACTCCTTGATGCGGGTCCCCAACCCCTGTGTGCCTCACTCTCTGGTTCAGCTCACTTGGCTTACTCTCTCGCCAAGTACTGATACAGGGAAGATGCCCCGTTCATTGATGTAGGTCCGTAACCCCTGTGTTGCTCACTCTCTGGTGGTCAATAATTTTCATTAAGTCACTGGTCCAAGGAAGTGTTCCTCTCATGCAGGACCACTTTGTCACCTACCCTGTGTCCCTACCGGGCCTCCTGAGCTTCCCTGTACCTGCTGTTGGGATCAGGTAGCTCTCTGGTTCTTTCTGGGATCGGCCATCCTTGCAGCAGCACTGGAGTTCCTTCTCCCTTGGTTCACTGGCTGCTCGGGTCTGCAGTCTTCTTCTCACAGCCTCACCACCACACGGTTCTGCAGGACTGGCAGGGAGGTTGCTTCCTGCTCGGTTTCCTCAGTACTTCAACAGCCCCTCGCCTGCATCTACCGCTCTGCCTGGTTCTTCTCTGGATGTGTTTCAAAACTCCTGGGTTCTTTGCGGGCTGAAAACAAGTCCTTCTTTGGTTTCCCTTTTGTTATGCAGGCTCCACACTGGCGCAACATCCACACCTGCAGTAGTGGCTATCATGTCAGTCCTTATTCCTCCAATGGGCCACCTCGTCCCAGTACTTGGGTCAGGCAAACCCTTAGGGCTCTTAATGATCTTCTTCATCCCAGTACTTTTGGTTAGGTTATCCTCACAGATGTTACAGAAGTTCTACTATCGCTATGGGAGTCTGTCTTGGAAAAGGGGTCTAAAGACAGTAGCGGTTTATAGGGCATGGGTGGAAGTTGGGTAAACCATGTTCTCCCAAGATGTCCTCCCTTGTCCCCAGAGGGGAGGTCCCTTACCATGAGACCCTCCCACTGAGCACCAGGAGAACTGTCGGTTAGCAGCCTCACCACCCTAGCCTCATGAAAGGGGCTCCCCCTCAGGGAGCAGTGATGACATCTCTGGATTCGTCCCAGTACACACATGGCCAGATTATCTAACATTTGCACCATTGTTAAAATTAAGCTATTGCACTTAGCACCAGCTATGCTGCTTTGCTAATAAGGAATGTACAAAATGTGTTTGGTTCCAATCTTTACCCTAAAATGTTTGCACAAGAGCAAACATTTCTTTTTTCCATGCTAATTTTACTATCTGGCCTACAAAGAATTTGGTTTACTACACAAACATTCATGGTATTGTAAGGCTGCAGATGTAGACTCAGGACACAAAGGTGGCCTCTTTTTGGTATAGACATTTGTTGAACTGAAAATAAGGAAGAACCCTAGCTGTCCCTATGAATAAAAGGGGTTTCCCTGCCTCAACCAAAACCAAGGAAAATGTCAGATGTCCATCAAAAGTATAAAGTCCACTGTCCTGTGTCCTAAACCTATTCCCGTCCCTTACGCTTCAGCAAAAAACCTATAACTTAACTACACCCTGCTTAGCAGGATGGCTCCCTTCTTCAGGATGTTTTAGGCAGTTCAACGTTCTAAGTTCCAAAACAATATATTTTTGAAAAAAAAAAATCTTTGTATCTGGTTTACAATAGAAACCTTTAAAATTGAAATATGAGAAAATAAATCACAATAATAGGTAAAAATACATACATTATAACATAGTTTGGCAAATATATTATCTACACTTACATAGAGTCCACATAGTCTTAAAGTTAAGAATTGTCAAACTATTTAGAATCATACGCAAGATTTTCATACATATTGTATGTTTGCTGTGTTGAATTGGGTCTTTAGACCATTTTATCTAAAAAAAACATAAAATAACAAACTTTTTATTTTTATCAACAATACACCACGGATTTCATATTTATAACAATTAAAAAAGGTGCGTACCATTCAGATGTTCTTCTACTACCCATAAAGTTCATCATTCCAAACCACCAATAGCAGGGACTAAATACTTAAATGTCATCTTTCCACTACCTCAAGTGTTTAACCCTCTACTTCCATGCTAACTAATGCCCCGTTCAGGCTGATGGATTACAAGTCTCATCTTCCAGAACAGAGGCAGTATATAGATTCAGGGATTTAGTGAAAAATGATACAGCCAGACCCTCTGCATTATTCTGCATCGAGATACAATGGGACCAGATATAAGCATCATCACCCCAAATGCCTCACTTTGCAAACATCTCAAGATAAATCATTCTTGTTGCCTGTAACTCTGAACATGAGAGCAAAGGTGCTTGTGAATTTCTATTTCCCCTGGTCTCCTACAGAATTGACAGAAGGGGTTCACACTATCTAGGATCGTCCTTCTTGTCAAAACCTCTCTTGTAGGAAGGATGTTTCATCTTAGTTTGAGGAGGAGTGTGTGATAATATTGATTAGGAAACTGGGTTATTATAAAGGAGATCGCCCCCCACTTTTTATACTCATGCTTTAAATCACTAAGAGAAGGATATGAATGGAATTTGTCTATCGTGTCAATCCAATCGCTTCGTATGATATTTTTTTGAATTCTCTCAGGGTTTGTTGCCAGGTTCTGCCTATCTGTATCCAGTTCAGCAAGGAAAAGGTCACAGGTATCGTGAACCAAAACCAAATATCTGTTTGGGGGTAGTCCCCGCTCCCAACAGTGGCACCAATTTACCCAAGTCCTCATATAAGGTGTTGCACACGTGATCTATCAGACTATGGAACAGGGCCAACAGACGCCATTGGGACCTCACTTTGAGTGATGATAAGCCTAATTCATAGCGGATAGCCATCCTCCAAATACTTCCCTCGAGAATTTCCCCAAAATTCTGCAGTTGGAGATAGTGTAATTCCATCCCATTTATTAATTTAGGGACTTTTTCCCCTCATAAAAAGAGACTGCAGGTTTAGCAGAAAATTGACTAAATATGTGGTCTAATTTCAGCATTTGGGTTGCTAAAGGAAGGACCTTCTGTTTCAAAAAAAGCACAAAGCCCAGATCTCGATGGCTGAGCCGTTAACGGAAAACCTATGTATAAAACTTTCAATATAATCTCTATAGGTAGACCCCCTAGATTGCAACCCAACATTTTCCTTCTCTTCCCTTTCGACACAACCAAAACTCCAGTCTTCCTTGGATTAACCATCAACCCTTTCTTTGCTGCAAAATCAGTAAACTTGTTAATTAGCCGCTGCAGACCCACCCTGGTGCGGTCTAGGAGCAGAAAATCACCTGCATAGGCCAACCATGGCATTCGTAAGCCCTCCAAATTAGGGACCACTAATCCCACTTCTTCCAGGAAATCTCCAATGTCCGAGACATAGAGATTAACGGACAGGGAGCCAATGAGCATCCCTGTCTTAATCCCACGTGAGTTTCGATCCAACGGGACAGTTCAGTCGAACACGGATTCCTGCATTCTCATACATGGGCATTATTAAATTCAGCAGACCTCCAGGGATAACCCATTTTGCCAATTTGGCCCAAAGACGGGACCGAATAACACTGTCAAAAGCTGTCAACAGAACTATGGAGGCTACATATAACTCACATATAACTCATATCCAAATTTTTCCCAAACTGGGTCCTGGAGGGCTCTCAGTACCAGCCCATTGTATTTGTAGAGTGCACTACTCTGAAGCCAGTTTGAAGTTTGTTTAATAAATGAGAGATAGCCATCCATTCATTTACATACAATAGCAGAATAGACGCAAACAGCAACCAGTCTGTGTCTATTAATGCTATTGGTCTATAGTTCCTCGCTTGATTTCTGTCCCCTCACTTGAAAATGGGGACTACATAAGCCGTTTGTCAGCTACATGGGATAATTCCACTTTTTATAATGCTCCCAAACAACAGGGTGAGGATCTGGGCCCAGGCGGCAGGGTTACCTTTTAGTGTATTATTTATCAGTCCATTTGGGCCACATCAACAGTATTATAATTCTCAGGATCCCCCTCCCTATGAACTCCACACAGGTCAGAATAAAAGGTGACCCATAGTGCTTCTAAGACACCGTTCGACTCCCCAACAATTGCCGGGAAGTCATGATAGATAGTCAATTCCCAAAATGTCTTAGATCTCTTTCCACCACAATACGGAGCATTGGTTCTGCATCATTTTGGATCATTAGTGCTTTTCTAGAGCATCAGTGTTTTTTATATCTCAACAATATTGGGAAGGTATCTCCTTTCCCCAAGCATTCCTCAGGTTATCACTATCAATAGTCTCTTTATCATAGTTCTGTCTTCTGCCAAAGTATATGACTCCCTTCCTCTGGTTTTCTCCTCATTTGTGCCAACAGGATCATTATTAGCCCCCTTGGGATTTCCATGACTTATGCCAAAGGTTCTGTTACTTGGACTACTCACAACTTGTGCCAGAAGTTTTTGCCCCTGGTCATCTCATAATTTATGCCAAAGGTTTTCTTCCCCTGGACTTCTCCTGCTTTGTGCCAAAGGTGCTCCTCCTATGAACATTTCTTGCTTCTCTTTCCATGGACCTCTTGTGCTTTATGGCAAAGGTTCTCCTCCCCTGGATTTCTTGTGCTTTATGCCAATGGCTCTCTTCCCTTGGACTACTCATCATTGGGTCAAAGGTTCTCTTCCTTGTGCTTTATGCCAAAGTGTCTCTTCCTCTGGACTTCTTGTCTCGTTCTGTTGGTCCCAGACCCCTTGATCATCTCTGTAATGCGTACTTCTAGGCTGGGTTCATTCTCCTGCCAGACCTTTCTTTCAGTCTCTTTGGGGTGCTTTTTCACCCCTTCTGTTCTCAACTGGTCTGTCTTGAATTGTGAGTATTGGACCCCTCATTCAGCTGTACAGTGTCCTTTACTTAGGTTGTCTTCACTTTTTTTGCCAAGCCTCTCTTCTAGTTTCTCTGGGGCACTCTTTCAGCCCCTCCATTCTCAACTGGTCTCTTTCAAAGTGTGGGTCCTTGACCCCTTTTCCAGCCGTGCAGTGTCTTTTAAATAGACCTGGCTCACTATCCTGCCAAGCCTCTCTGCCAGTCTCTCTAGGTGCTCTTTCACCCCCTTGGTTCTCAACTTGTTTCTCTCGATGTTTGGGTCCTCGACCCTTCTTTCAGCTTTGCAATATCTTTTAACTAGGCCTGGTTAACTATCCTGCCAGGCCTCTCTTTTTGCCTCTATAGGGTGCTCTTTCACCCCCCTCTGTTCTTAATGTGTCTGTCTCAATGTTTGGGTCCTCAAACCCTCTTTCAGCTTTGCAATCTGTGAGGAGTCAGAAATGAGAGTCGGTCACAAGTTTGCCATGCATTTGGTTAACACTGGTGATTGCTTGGTATACTCTCCTGCCAAGGCTCCAGAATCTAGGTGTCCTGATTGCCCACAAGAAAAACATATGATGGAGGTGGGTCTAGGAGTCCGTACCTCCTCTGGTTTTATTTCAGCTCTTTCTCTGCTTCTTATGAGTTTTCTGTCTTCCCTCCCTAGATTGTTTAATATTGGCTTATGGGAGACACCTTGGCTCCTATCTTTGGCAGTGAAAGGGGAATGGTGAACCCCTGTTGTTCTGTTTGGGGTTCATCATTTCAGTGTTTTTTGGCCAACGTGATTTTCCGATTCTCCAGAGAATACATGGGTGTATGACAATAGGCCAGAAGGGTATTAGGTATGGGAGGGCCATTTCCAAGGGGAAAAGGGGGATACCATGTCTCACCCAATGAATCCATGACATCTCCCCAGAGGTTGTCTCCTCCCATGTGATCCTCCCTCAGATAGCCACCCCCAGGGTCAGGATCAGGGAGCGGCTGCGGTATCAGGTAATATTATCCCCACCAATAATATTGCCATATATATGGTTGTGGGGTAAGGCCATAGGCAATATTATTAGAGGGGATAAATTATGGGGTTATTAGGACCAGGGTTGCAGGGGTGTCCCCTCGCTCCATTTGAGATGATATTAACTCATGGAACTGTGGCTGCCATCCCCAGGACACTTGGGAAGATGTTGCCGCCAGGAAATCAGTGATGACTCTACTGGTTCATCACATACCCTTCCCCTTAGGGCCGGGCTTCCCAACAAGGGCTACAATTTTGATATTCATTAGTGGCCACCTCTAGATATGGGTAATCCTAACTTTGGTATCCAATTTTCAAATAGGATTTTCGGGTATAAACTCATCTTCTTCACACGAATCAAGAGAGGAATAGGGAAAGGAGGCTTTGTTAGCATTTTTCTGCAGGGTTTCAAAACTGGGCAAATCTGTTCCAATCATAATTTCCTCTGGTAGTCCAGGAATTTATTTTTATCGGGGTTCCTCTTCTGAAATTTCTGGCTGAAATTAGATCGGCCCTTATTGCAGCCTGCTTGCTACCTGAGTTAATCAAAGCTTTAACCAGTACAACATTTACCATGGCAGAGTTGTTAGTCTTAAAAGGGGCAACCTCACAAAAGAAATCAGTAGCGGTCTCAATACTCTCGTCTTCAGGAAAGTTTCATTCTTCCTAATCCCTTCTTGTCATGTAACTGATATTCATCAGTTCCTCGTTCATGTTTGAGGGGCACTGTCTGGCTAGGTGTCCTGATTGCCCACAAGAAAAACATATAATGGAGGTGGATCTAGGAGTCCGTCCCTCCTTTGGTTTTATTTCAGCTCTTTCTCTGCTTGTTCCCTCTCCCTAGATCCTTCAATATTGGCTTATGGGAGATATCTTGGCTCCTATCTTTGGCAGGCAAAGGGGAACAAGGAAACCCCCTTTGTTCTGTTAGGGTTCATCATTTCGGTGTATGTTTTTTTAGATGTTTATCAGCCTCAGCATGGTTTTGGGCTGTTTCTATAGCCAGGGTAATCTAGGTCTGCATAACTGAAGGGCTGCCCTTTGTAGATAGCAGGGCAAGGAATGTACAAATTGCTCTTATGTTCAGGGCTTCCAGTACTCCGGGTAAGGTTTTGTTACAGAGCCATAAAGCCATAGTATTTTGTACTTAGGCCTCCAATTCTACAGGCGTTTCTTCTGGGTTTAACCTGATGCTTCTCAATGTTTATTTATAGAAATTATCTGTTTGGCCCTCTCTGCATAACAATCCTTGCTTTATTTATCAAAAGTAGTGGTACCCAAAGGGTTCAACAGTTGATACAAATTTTGCAACTCGTCTGTTAACCGAGGAGCCAGGTAACAAGTTAAGTAATCCCCCCAGTGGAATTGGTACGCAAACCTTTAAAAGTTGAGAAAATAAAATCCCAGGTCTTCCCCCATGTAAGGTTGCAGCACCCCATGTGGTAATATGGGCCTTTGTTGAGAGGCAATGATTCGATTCAGTCTGGTTTGAAACCAATCTCCGGCTTGGATCTGGTGGGTGGTTAACTGCATCAACAGATTTTCTATAGAAGCCATCTCAAGATATTCTGTTATCTCTGAGATTACGTTGGTAACCTCCTCTCCATCAAAACCAATGTTCTGTTCAAATTTACCGAAATCAGGATCTGGAACCCAACTTTCCATTTGTTTGGTTGAAAGGAAAACACCTCTTCCTCTACTTCCTCAGCTGGCACTACGTCTTTAGGGACAGGTCTATCTTTTTGTAGAGGAGGCTCCCTAGATGTGTTTTGTGGGGGATATTGCCCTAGATTTTTTTGTCCTACAGGTATCCAGGGAGATCCCCTAAATATAGGTTATATTCCAAGTGGTGATATTGGTGGAAGATCTAATTCTGCTTTGATTGTTAGATTAAGTTTACTGTTTGGTTTTATATCATACTCTGATAATTTAAGGTAATCTAATAAAGGGTGACGCCGATAAAAGAGACGTTCACATCTAATGGGGAAGTGACATTTATTTAATATTCTTTGTTTAATATTAAAGATGATCTCATCCACTGGAGTTTCAAAAATGAAATCCTCTTCTTCTGGTTGTTGGATAGTAAGAATCATTTAAGATATTCATAGCAAAACAACTCTGGAATTCTGATGAGTTGCCCAGTTTGTGCCTGTTGAGTCAGAATTCCAACCCTGACACCATATGTGAGGAGTCATAAATAAGAGTTGGACACAAGTTTACAATGTTTTTGGTTCACACTCGTGATTGCCTGGTATACTCTCCCCCAGCGCTTCCTTTTCTTGCACACATGTAATTGCCTGGTCTACTCTCCTGCCAGGGTTTGCTTCTTATTCTTGCACACTTTTAATTCCCTGGGATATTCCCCTGGCAGTACTTCTTATTCTTGTACACTTGTAATTGCCTGGTATACTCTCCTGCCTGGACGTCTTCTTCTCACACACTTGTATTCATGGGCTGTTGCCCTTTTCCAGAATTGCCTATTAACTGCATTAGATAATGTATCTTCATGATATATTATCTTACTCAAGTTTTCTTTGTGCTAGCATTGCAACAATTCACATATTCACAAGGGTTATGTTTGTGGTTCCTTTCCCTTTGAATAATTTGCCTTTTCGCTCTCTTTCTCCTTCTCTGTTATGTTGCATATGAATCTCTGCATTTGGCGTGCTCGCCGATAGACCCCAGGGCCCAACTGTCTTTGGGAAGACTCATCGGCTCTCAATGGTGTTCCTGGATTCTCCTGCAGTGAGCCGGTAAAGGATTTCTCTTTGTTTCCCTGTTGCGACTGCTATGCTTCTTTCTTCCATCTCTCACGGCTTCCACAATTCTAGTCTACTTCCTTCTTGGGTCCGGTAAGTGAAGCGCTCCTGTTGGTCACCTGCGAATGCCCAGGAGTCCCTCACCAGCTCTTGGCATTCCAGCAGTCTGTCATGGTGCAGCAGTTCTACTGTTTTATCAGCGAGCCTCCTTGCTCCACCCCGCCGGCTTCAGCCTTTCTCATTCTCGGTTCTCGCAGAGAGGTTCAGTTCTCTCCCGTCAGCAGCAGAGATTGCAGACTGTATGCCTCTGCCTTTTGAACTTTACAGGATCAGGTGCACGCGAGCGAACCCTAGAACACTCACTGGTCTTGTGGTCTCCTTCAATCTGCATTCTTTGATCTTCTTCGTCCCATTATTTTGAGAATTTTGGGACATGGAGTCCATTGTTGAAAATTGATTCTGACAACTTGAATAAGTATTTTCAAAGGTTTCACAAGGTAGTCCAAAGGTGGATAATTGGTTGATAGGTTTGGGCAAAGGGATTTTCCTATTCTGCAGAGGAGAATGAGTGTGTTTATGACAATAGGCCATAAGGATATTAGGTATGGGAGGGCAATTTCCAAGGGGAAAAGGGGAATACCATGTCTCACCCGATGAAGCCATGACATCTCTCTGGAGGTTGTCTGCTCCCGTTTGACCCTCCCTTAGATAGTCACTCCCAGGGTCAGTGATAACTCCACCGGTTCATCACAAATCGCTTTTAACTAGGCCCGGTTCACTATCCTGCCAGACTTCTCTTTTAGACTCTCTGGGGTGCTCTTTCACCCCCTCCATTGCCAACTTGTGTCTCTCTTCGATCCAGCTGGGACCCGGAAAATGGCTCTGCACTTCGTCCCAACCATAGACTCTGGGGTACCTGTGCCTTCCAGGTCCCCCTGTATGTACCTTTGTACTTGGTCTGTGAGCGTTCTGATCCTTGACAACACCAGACAGTTCTGTGGCTTCCCCTGGGCTCTTGCGGTCTTCATTCAGTGTTCAGTGACTGTATCAGGCCAGTTTCTATTTGCGTGATGAGTCTCGTCCAGATTACTCAGGCGGCTTTGCTTCTGCCACCTGACGCTGGATTCCCCAACCAGTTAAGTCATGGTGTTTTCCAACCTTGACATTCTCTGTCGCTCTGTTCCAGGGAATCGGGTCTGCCATGGGAACTCTCCTCAGTGTTTCATTCCCCAGCGAGTAGCTGCTCTGTGGCAGGACAGACTCCGAGGGGAGTCCATTGTCAGTTTTGATGTCCAGACTGCTTTCTTGCTTTCAATAGCTAGTATGTTCGTATCAGTTCTGCGTAGGGCTCTGCATCACCCTGCTCTTCCTCCTGACAGTACATTTAAAGTTTTCCATATTCACTCTCCCCTCATTCTTCCTCCTCAGAGTGTTACTTGCCTGATAAACACAATTACTATGTATAAGGAAATTAGTGGAAGCAAGAGGTGAAAGAGAGGATGGAGGTATCCGAGCCCTACCTATAGGGCTGGATGCCTCATGTCTAACAGCATGATGGGGTCTATACCACGTTTTCCATCGACAGTCCTCTCCTCTCCCAGAGAGGGGTTCCCCACCCATGGTATCTTCCCACTGAGTAGCTCCCACAGGGGAACTATCGGGTAGTGGCCTCACCTCCTGGCCCCATGGGGAGGGTCCTCCATCCTGGGGAGAAGTGATGCAATGAGGGATTTGTCATAGTATGCAGAAAACATGTTAAAAAACTGGCCACTGCATTTTTGCCCCAGTGATATTTTTTTAGATTATATTGAGTGAGGTAAAATCCATTTGCTCCAGACTCTATTATACAAGCTGCATAATGGGTGCTAAATTAATTTGCTCTAATATTGTGTCACCAGGGCAATGTTACAGGGTTTGAAGAACACCTGAAAACCCCTGGGCTTCAAAAGACTTTTACATCACACTCTCTTCATCACAGTGTGTCCATGTCGGCTTTTGTCCAGGGCATGCAGGTGAAGGTGGGGTAAGTCATAATAAATGATAAAGCACCACCTAGTGGCAAAATGGTAGACAGGACCTTGGAATGCTGTGCCTGGTTTTCAAAGACAGATTGATGCCAATATATTGGTGAAATGTGTTGGTGAGATGTGTGTTTCTGACAATAAAAAAAGAGCGTTATGTACAAAATGGGCCTCATTACGAGTCTGGCAGTAGCCGTGCCGGAAAAACTGGCAGGCTGCCGCTGGACCCGAAATACCATTCCGCCTCCATGATTGCCGGAATCACCGGGGCATTACAACCCTGGTGACCTGGTAATTCCGGAGGCGGAATTCTGTAAATCCCCATTCCCATGGAGTCCCATAGGACTCATAGTCCCATAGGACTCCATGGGGATGGGGACAATGGAAACACTGGTTCCGTCTACGATGGAGCCAGTGTTTCCATTTCCGCCTGCAGGCGGGTGGCGTGACTCCCGCCAGGTCAGACCTTGCGGGAGTGACACCTCCCGCCTGCAGAACTCGGAATCAGCCAGTCCGGAAACAACGGTGGCGGCGGATTTACCGCCACCGTTGTTTCTGGTCAGGCAGGGTCATAATGAGGCCCAATGCCTTTTTTAATAACAGCACATTAGGCAAAGAGAGAAAAGGTAGTTGATGTGGTCAAAATGCATTATTTTTTATGAAGTGCTGAGGCAAGGGTTAGAATCTAGTTTCTAGGTTCAAAGGTCAGTAGTTTAGTCCCTAGACCAAATCTCCTCCTTATAGGAAATGTACATCATGTAGTATATGCTGAAGAGCTATACACAGGTTCCTGTTTCTCCAAATGTTACTTCTGAATGGTGTGGTGGTGGGGCAAGGTTGCTGATGCACAGGAATGCCCAGAAACAGAGATATTGTACAGTGGAAAAGCTACAGACAAATAGATTTGAAAAATGTTCTAGATGCCATTATGTTAAGCAGGTGATGGACCTCCAAATGCAGGCAATCTACAAGCAACCCACAGCTGATGAGAAATTATTCATTAATATTTGTGAATGCCTACTGTGAGGGGTCACAAATGTGAGCCAGACAACTTTTGGATGATTTCTCAAGATATGCAATGATTTTATTAAATTTTAAGTTCAAACAAAAGCCTCACTATCCCTACCCTGACAAGGATTTCTGTGCCTATCGAAAAGTAAAGTAAACACTCTGACAAAGGATATCTGGCCCTCACACTTAGATTAGACATAAAATCCACAAGAATTCAATATATGACAATTCGCACCAATATCAACAATTGTATATCTGATATATTCACAGTCACCCTTTATAGCCTGGGTGAGCTACGCTTCGCCAGGTTTCAAGTTAGATTCAGTTCCAATGTTCAACAAAAAAAAAGGAAATACTGGTTTGCAACAAAGTCTCAATTCAGTTCTTGGCTCCTTCACTTTGTCAAAAACAAGTTCTGTTAACCAATATTCAGAAAGATATCTCTTCTTCCTTGAACAATGATTTCCACATCATCAAATAGCATCAGTGATGTTCTGGTTCAAGATGCCTTGCCACAATTTATGAGTGTCAAAGAGGAAACACAGCTCCTTGTCAGATTCAAAGAAACACAACTTCTGGCAAGGTGAAAGAAATGCAGCTTCTTGTTAGTTTTTCTCAATTCTCTTTTTATAGCATCATAAATCACATTTTATACCTTTGTCAGGATGACTTCGCAGCACCTCTGCTTTCACCTGGCTAACTCTCATACCAGGTTAACTTCTGCAAGGGTTCAACATGCGGGTCTACTCGCCTGCCCGATAGTGTTCCACATTCAACTGTGCATCTGAAGTTTTAAATCTGACAACCAAACCTTTTATGACAACTTCGATAGATTGCAACTTCGCAACTTTTAGCAACTTTTCGGAAAATACAGTATTCACATTAGTGCTCCTCAACACCTTCATGTAGGCAAGGCACTTTTCCTCTGAAGATTCACTTTTCAGAGTGCCAGCTTCTTTGCCATTTGTCTTTATGCAACATTTTAGGAAAGACAAGACTCACTTTAGTGCCCCTCAATACTTCCAAGTAAGCAATCAACTCTTCTTCTGAATATACACTTTCCAGAAGGGCAGCCTCTTTGCCACGCTTGTCTTTCTGTAATATCAAAAACCAAAATGCCCTTAAGGGTATAATTCTACCTTTCCTCCTTGTAGCTCTAGTAATGTGAGTTATACCACCTTTTAGGGAACAAATACCATTAGCAAGCTTCACCTTTTTACAACCTTGCATTCACCTCTTCGCTTCCTGCCAACCAGAGCAACTTAATTGTATGCCTTGTTGTTAGTCTCGTTTGGCATTAGACAATACTTGGACAACTCTCGGCTTTGGCAATAATTGTATCCCTCTTGGCCTTGCGCAATGCTTGCACCCCTCTTGGCTTTGGGAAATGCTTGGTTCACTCATGGCTTGAGCAATGCTTGTTTCATTTTTGGCTTGGGCAATACTGCTTCCCTAGAGCTAACAAGTATCAATGTTCCGTCACTTAACTTCAGTGCTACCTTATTTTCAACTGCTCCACAACTGGCTCTTCGGTTAACCTTTACCTCAAAATCACTTTTAAGCACACACAACCAGCCTTACACCTGTATTCTGATGTTTTAGGATTCAATTAATGTGGTTCTGAGTGTTTTACTCTTACGCAAGTGCTATTAAAGAAGTTCACTCATACACGAGTGCTACTTTTCTGACTTTCCATTGTCCCACAATAAACGGTCAATTTGATACTGCTTTCACTCACATGCACGTGATTCTGCTTGGCTACTGTTGCCTGCCTTTGTTCACACAAGGGAATCAGAATGCTTGGTAACACTCACTGGCTTCTGTCTTGCTCTCTTTGTGTGCTGCAGGGCTTGAACTGCTTCTAACTTCGTTTGAACACACACACTTCCTCTGTGAAGGTGTCTTCAATCCTGCCACGCAGTCACAGACAGGGATCAGCTTTCTCCTGGGACCCTCAGCTGTACAACATCTTTCAGCCACAGTCTCCGGCACGTATCCTGCTGCGCAATCTCTGCAATTAGGTTCACATGGGTAAAAACAGTCTTCCATCATGCCTTCTGCTGCACAACCTCTTTACTTCAGATTTAGAGTGAACAGGACCCTATCAGGACAGGCAGCTGGAATCTGCTTGAAGTCCCAGTGTCCCTTCTTTCCACCAACTGCTGCTTGGATTGCCAACACTGTGCTTTCCTTCTGCTACAGCTGCAACTACTCCAGCTCCATCTCCATCTAATGGCCTGCACCTGATGTTAGCAGGAGGAGTCAGCTGGTTAATCCTAATGACCCACACCTGAGGGAAGTAGAGAGGCTTAAAAGGCCTCCTTTAAGCCTCTCTGCTTCCCTCAGGTCTGGGTCATTAGAATTAACCAGCTGACTACACCTGCCAGCATTTCTCTTGAGCTTCTTCCTTGTCCCAGTACTTAGGGAATTATGGAGCTTGTAGTCCCAACCAACAGAATTAGGCTTTCTTGTCAGCTTCCCATATTTAAAAGCAAATGTACTTCTCTTAAATACATTTAAGGAAAGGTCACAAAGGTTTACTGGAAAAGGAGAAGGCAGTTCATTCAAGCCATTATGTATAGGTTTATTTCCACTGTACCTCTGGGAGTAATGTGGATTTTTACCCTTAAAGGTCTCAACCGTTTTTTCCTTTATTAGGATGTTTAGAGATTTCACACTAGCTTAAAACACATCAAAAGGTTTAATGTGTGGTTCAGATACATCATAACGACAATATGCCATTACATGCCTTGGAACTGAGAAAGGTTCATCCCTTTTAAAGACAAATACTGTGTCTCATCTCACAATATCTCCTCACCGCCCCAGGCCTTGTCTCCTCCCAGGTGATCCTCCCACAGTGCACCACCCCCAAGGTCAAGATAAGGAAGCGTCTGCCTTTCCCTGGCCACCTGCAAGGAAAGTTTAGGCAGGGATTTAGTGAGGGATCTGCAGGATTCATCACACTACATTTTGTGCATGCCTACCACTCTGCCGAGGTCTTTGCTTCTCATGTCTCTAAACCCACTATGCCTACTCCTCACCAAATTCAGTTCATGTGAGGAAAAGCAGTGAGCAAGCCAACTTAGGCAGGCCAATGTTTGGAAGTCTACTTAATTCAGTTAAAATTGAACGTGTAGTGCATGGGGAGTAACTTTATTTAACTCCCATGCACTAAAATAACACATGTGTTTATTGGTATGACCAATCTTCCATACATTCAACGCAAGGTCTGCTGCTCAGTGCAATTTACCTTTGGAAAGCAAATCTGCGAACATATCTGGACATTATCAGAGCCTGGACATGGCTCTGAAATCTAAGGGCTGAAGGAGGACTCCTAAGTAGAGTCAACTGATAAGAGCAGCATTGCATCAGTTTAGCAGACACAAATTTAGGGTAGATTCGATATTTACATAGTGTGTCATTGTATATAGTGCCAGCATGTGTCAACTTTCGCACATGTTAGTATTTGTCGATACTGCATTGAATACTCAGAGTACACAGGCTTGGGACTCTGTATGGTAAATTGATGGGTCAGTTCTGCAGGTGACATTTAGGTGGAGAACCTGCAGTGAGTAATCAAGTCCAACATGCGCAGGCTGCAGTGATCCCAATCCAAAACTGGTTGGTTGGAGCCCACGTCAAGTACATTGTTTTTAGCAGTTCTCCTTAAGAGGGAAGATGTTTTCAGTACATGAGACATTAAAAAACGTACATAATCGTGGTCCCTGTACATTGGCGATCCCACATCGGAATCAAATGAATGTGACACATTGAATGTAGTTATTATTGCTGACGCTTATATTAGGACCTGGAGTACAGCAGGGAGGCAGTCATCCTAAGGAAAAAGTGCAGCCAAAAGAACAAGCTGGTGAATAACAGGAGAGATGCTGAGGAAGGACACTGTTGAACAACACGTCTGGGCAGGAAGAATGGAAGGGGTTGGATTAGAAACTTTATTTGGTGATATTCGGCTTACAAGATCTCATTTGCCCAACTCAAGGGAAAATTATAGAAAATAAATTTCAGTTTAAGATTACTGCTTCTTTTTCCAGCTCCAGTATCTCTTAAATCAGGGATCTGTAACCTTTTTCTCTAAAGATGTTAATGACTACAACTCCCATCTGCCTTACTTAGCATAGTCAATGCATAGAGGTCATGGAAGTCATAGGGCCTTACTACGAGTCCGGCGGTAACCCTGCCGGTGCTACCGCCAGTTGCACCGGACTCGTAAAATGTTATCAGCACCTGACTTCCTGGTGCCACCGGGAGATTCCAAGTCTGGCGGCCTGGGAAGTCAGGCACTACTAAAATATAAGTCCCCATTCCCAAAGAGTCTATGGGAGTGGGGACATGGAGGAACCGGCCCCGTTGTTAACGGTGCCGGTGCTTCAGTGACCGGCCTGCCTACCGTGGCCAATGTGCCCGACAGGTTCAGACCTGTTGGTGACAGTGACTCCGGCAGGCAGACTCATAGCTTGCAGGTCCGGAAACAAGGGTGCCGGAGAGCTTACAGGAACCCTTGTTTCCAGACCAGCAAACTTATAATGAGGCCCATAGTCCCAAACATCTGGATAGCTGTAGGTGGCAGACCCCTGCCCTTCAATATACGATGTGCTTACCTTAGCAAATAACAATCGACAAATTGTCATTTTGTGGAATAGGAGCATTGTTTATGGATTGTATGTATTCTTGAAAGGACCAACCATGTTTCGTGCCTCCACTTCTAAGTGTTTGATTGCACTTGTGCATAAACACTGGGTTAGCGAATATGAGGTGAGAAGCTACATGGAGTTCTGATTGTGGAAAAACCTTTATGTGCATTCAAAGGTGGATGTTGTTTCAGGGGGAGAAGGAACCTTGTTTACCCTTTGTCGTGTTGAGATTTCATGTGCCAGTGTCTGGAACCTGGGCAAATGTACAGTACAGGGGTGAAATACAAGGTACTTACACTTCAATTCTATAAGCGGAAGAAGAAAAGCATGGAAAAAGGCAAATTATGACTTACTTTGCATCCACTCCTTAGTGATTGATTCCTCACCCCACTCAGAAACGCCCCACAGAAACCCTGAGACACAGTTTCACGTGCAGTTCCCGGAACATGGTGGTATCACAAAGACAACCTGCAGAGATAAATATGTTGATGCCCAAAGAGGGCTTGATTTCAGCAGACAGCAGCATCTTTTTCTGTACTGGAAAAAAGCAGGCACAGTTCACATAATTCTATGGTGCAATGACAACCGCAATGTTTGTTGTGGTAGGCACCATTTCATGTATCGACCCTCTGCATACATGCACAGTGTCAATCACTGTGGATTTTCCTGTGCCTTCACCACCTCCATGCAGTGAATCATCAGAATGTGAGAGAAACTGAGCCTGCCCTACTCGGGTACAATATCGGTCTGGCACTTTCTTTCACATTCTATGCTTTCACTTGAATGAGCCCATTAGTAGAGCAGGCTTTACTCTGCAAGTATGAACAAGATTTTGGGTAGAAACGCTCTCCAGTATCTGTCATTGTGTCCCGTAAACTAGAACACTACTGTTGCGTTATTGGGTAGCAAAGGGATAATCCAATGTTAGTTGGGTTATGAGGAAAGATTGTACTATTTTTTTGTTATTGTGATTTGGTTTTACAAAAACCTTACACATTTTTTACAAAATATCACTGTATAATAAAAGCTATATTATATACATTCATAGATGAAATAAGAAAATATACCTCATTTATAGAATACAAATGATTACAGTAAAACATTGTCACCCAACATAATACATATACATTATATATTACAATGTATATACATATATTATAGGGAGGCTATATCTGCTCTATAGTTAATGTGAGTCAGACTCCCATAGGAACCCCTAAAAATCTATTGTTATTAGCTTTTGATTCGAGTGACGGATTTGATCGAATTTCCGAAAGCAATTAGGGATTTGTGGCCCCCCTGTCCTCCCAAAGTGCACAGTTTTGTAAAGATAGGTTAAAAAATAAAAATGTTATTAAGAAGACAAAAAGGATATTTTCCAAAGTTGCAGCCTTCTTCCCATAGACACACAAGGTAAATGTTTGTCAACGCACACAGCGCAAACCGCTAGACAGATTTGAACCAGGTACGAAACAACTTGGTGATGAAGCGTTGACTTGTGATCCATACTTGGCTTGGGGTTATTCCGTGCAGTAGTTTTTAAAATATTTGACGGAGTAGGGGGTGCCCCCTTCTCAAAAATAGATAGCTATGTCTCGGAGATTTACCCCAAACTGGGAGTTTTAGAAAGAAAACAGCCACCATCTTGTTTTTCTCTCGTTGCGAGAGATAACCGCAGTTATAGCAGAGGATTTGAGAAAAGGAAACACAGGAAATAAGCTATTTACAGGTCAAAAAACATGCACACGCCATCAGGCTAGAGGTGGGAGTGTCTAGAGTGCACCAAGTAAAATTTGGGAGTTGGTGGGGGTCTAGGGACTGAGTTTGCAACACAAAGCTTTCTGTAGCCTCGGTTATAGTCGCAAATAGCCAACATCTCAATGCAAACTGCGTCACAGAAACAGTGTTGGTTGTGGGGGGAAAGGGAGAGGGCATGGGTGTGAGGAGACGGTTTAGGGAGTGAGGGGAGCTGCCACAGATGGGAGGGGTACTTGGTGAGGGCATGGGGGGCTGAAAAGCATTTTTTCCGGCTGTTTTTCCGATATTCACTGCTATATTCGAGTCTATAAAGGACTACAGATAGTCGCGGGTAACAGTAGTTCTGTGTCCGCGGCTATACATTTTTGGGTGTCTGTGTTTTTTTAATTTTTCCAATATATTTGTATGGGTATAGTGACGTCAGGGGTGAAAAATCATTAGCCATGGTAGGTATTTGGGAGTCTTATTTCTTTTGGCTGTGTGTTTTCAGACTTTCTTACATGTGAGACTGTGGAGAAAAAAAGAACATTGTTTAAAAAATTCTATACAAAATTGAGCCACCCTACTCTAGTTTTAGATGCCCCATCCACTCTATTTTAACCTGTGTATTTTAAAAAATAAAAACATTTAAAAAAAAGGGGGATAAAAGTTATAGGGGGGGGGTCCCAAAACGTCTTTTTTTTCCCATAAACTGAATGGTCATCAATGACATGTGTGATGTCATCTTTGATGTCCTCGGTGTTAGTGTTAGCAGCGCACAGTGATGCGGGAAGTTATGGTTGCTTAGCATGTCATAACTGGCGAATTTCAGGGTTTTTTTGGTTTTACTTTGAACCATAATGGCACGTTTGAAAAGTTTTGTTAGTAAAGTGCACAGGTTTTTGGTAGGGCAACTTAACCATAACGTTCCCTTAACAGCGTTTTTTCGAGTGAAAATATATATACACATTATAACCGTGGCTATACAAAAAGGGGAGCGATTGGTGTATTGAGGATCATGCGTAACAACTTCAGCGACTTGGGTGTTTACCAATGGCTATCTAGCAGGCACCTCATGCACGGCGTTGCTACCCATGGCTAAAAGCGCACATTGTGCAGCTGTGACTATATTCCGGCAAATGGCACGTTGTGTGTTTGTGGACGTGTGGTAGCTGCGGCTACGACAAATGCTGGCCAGGGATAAAAAGAATGTCAGTGAGTTTGATTGTTTGTGATTGGTTGTTCTTTATGTAGCTGTCTGTGATAGGTTGTGGTGAAAATGTGTCCTCCATAGTTTTTCTTTGTTATATAGCCCTCTTTTTGTGGTATTAATTTTTGAAAGTATAAAAACAAACTTTTTCTGCAATTTTACCCTTTTGATTCCAGAACTCACAGTGTGCCCATGGCAAGAGTTTGGCTGATGTGAAAGTACGTGTTAATACAAATTTACATATGTGAAGGATCATTTGCAGTGTTTTGTGTGCTAGTTATATTAACCACTGTTATCCAATGGTGTTCATTATCATTTGTGTCATCAGCTCTGATTGATGTGGCAAGTATTTTTTAAAGTATTTTTAACTTTCACTAACATGAACCTTGTCAATCTACGGCATTAATATGCATGCATTCATTTTTGTACTAATTTTAGTGTGGTTGAACATTTATTTGATAGTATGTATTGTAATTTGAATGCAGTTTCAACTATGCAGTACTCTCAGTTGTTTTGACTTTTCTGTGCTGTAGTACAATTGATGGTGTTTTGTAAGTTCATTTTAATAATTTTTGTATTATTGTATTTTCTTGTGGCTACTTATTTTAGTATCTGTTGAAAGAAAGTTGGATTCTTTGCATTTATTTTCGGTTTGGGACTTTATTGTTTTTGTGGTGGACAGGTGCTGATAGGATTCACGTACTTGAGGTGCTCTGGCTACTGACAAAGTTGTTCAGTTAACTCCACTGAAAGGTCAACCTATATTCAAAGTGTTTCCCATGTTCTCCAAGTTTACCTAATCTACTCCATCATTTCTTGTTCTGCATGTTTACTTAACCTACCCCATTCTCTCTTTTTTTCCACGTTTACTTAACGTACCCCATTAACTCTATTGTAATTCCTTAGCATAACGTACCTTGTTTGTTTTCACCCAGTTTATATATGTATGTAAAAACATGTATTATGCATTTAGTTTATATTCAATCAAGAACAAACTTTTGCATGTTTAAAATGAAAATAAAAACAACAATTAGAACAATATCTTATTTCAAATCTTGACAATGTAAAAAACATAGTAAAATGTAATATACCTAAACACAATATCTAGATACCAATCACATGATAGTTGAGTACTGCTAATAACTATAGGGAATCGCTGGTTTCCATATGTAATAGGCTGCAGCATTAACTACTATAGATTCAGCCCCTATCAAGGCTGCCCAGAATTGATCACTGCTTATATTCTCTATTGATCTCACACATCCCCCATAGCCTTTAATATACAATGGCTTCATAACAGAACATGCTGTCAATATATGTCTGCTTGTCTCAACCTCTGTAGAGCAATGCCTACACATATCGTCTTGTTCTGTTCCACTTGTTCGTAAATTCTTTTGCCCCCAATATGTTGAACCTAAGTTGCATAGTGAATCGTCTGAGTGCTGGATTGGACCATTTTATAAATAGCTTTTGGGTTTGCCGTTCTTATAGCCCTGATGGGAATATTCTCTATATCTTTGAAGACTATTCTGTGTATCTATCACCCTGACCATATCCCACTCTGTCATTTTCTTTTTTATAAGTGAAACCCAGTCCAGGCACTCACAAATTATGTCCATGGTGAGGCCTAATTCAGACAGATAATCTTCCGTGTGAGTGCGCAGATCTTTGACAAAATTGTTAGAACAGCTTCCCCTCCGCTCTTTGCTCATTAGTTAAAGAAGATGGTTCGTTCCTAGTGCCATTTTATCAATTTTAAGATATAACAGGACCTTTCTAAATGACCACCTTGTGAGCAGAAAGGCTGTGGGCCATATTCAAAATGCAAGGCCTCCACAGGGACCCCACTAGGCATGTTCATAATAGAACAAAGTAATGTGCCCTCCAGTTTGTGGAGCCATGGGACGTCCCTGTTTGGCAAAGTCTCCAGATCATAAGGAATGGCTGGGCATATGCCTGTCTTATATATTTGAATATACCCTTCTATATTGCTGCCTTCCCCTGTGTTCCGCATAGGACTTTATGGCCACCCACCTCCTCCATATTTTAGTACAAACATGATCCTCATATTGAGAGGCCGAATGATCCTCATATTGAGAGGCCGATGGTATAGACCATATAGGAAGCCCCAGGTATAGCACTTCAGTAGCTGTAACCAAAGTTGTATTGTCCAGGTACCACTGTGATTTCCTTAGTTTCATGTGAGAATCTTTTAGGCACATTGTCCTTGTTTTAGATGTATTTATGACCATGTAGTTCTATTTAGCATATTGGTCTAAGGCATTTAAAGTGCGCCAAAGGCCTATCTGTGTTTGATCAAAAATTATTATATCGTCTGCATAGGCCATTTTTGACGCCATTTATGGTTGGAGGGAAATTTCTGATGGTCTTTAGTGCTTGGCCCATATCGGCGGTATAAAGATTATAGAAAATTGGGCCGAAGCACATCCCTGTTGAAGTCCATCGCAAGTATGAGTATATTTTGTGAGGGACTCCTCCTGGTTGAGTCGGACAGCAACTGCTGTATTTCTGAATAGCATTTGAATGTAATAAAGCAAAGCAGGATCGATGCCCCAGCCTTTTAATTTTCCCCAGAGTCTACTTCTGGAAACCAGATCGAACGCCTTCGAAAAGTCCACATAGGCACAATAGAGCTTGTTCTTCCCTTTTGGCCATAGTCCCCTTAGATATTGCAATGTTGCTATATTAGTTATTGTGTTTTTTCTTAAATCCTGTCTGGTATGTACTCAATTTATTCTTTGATTCCATCCAGGTATTTAGTTGTTCCAGCAGGACCTTGGCAAATAATTTCTGGCTGGAGTTCATCATCGCCCTTTGGTATGAGCCTGTCCCCTTTCTTTAAGGTAGGCACCAAAATTGACTTGTACCAGCTCTCTGGTAGTTGGCCACTCTTAAATATTTTCATGAAATGTATTACCAGTATTCTTGCCCAAAGGCTTGGGTCAGTTTTGAATACCAGATTTGGAATGCCGTCAGGCCCCGGAGCTCGGGAGGCTTTTGATTTTATTATTAGCCTTTCTAGATTAATTTCCGTAAACTCCTCCTCCTATGCATGTTCAATGATTATAGTAACAGTTTTTATACTTTTATTGTACCTCTATTGTGTTAGTGAATTAGTAATAGCAATGTATATTATGTTTGGAGAGAGTGATTTCTCAATGGGCTAGTTGGCATCTCCCAGGAGAAGCCAATTGTGGCATAGGCAACACATAACTCTCATAACTGAAACATTGGGAGCAGTAAAATTGGAACAGGTGGAATTGAAAATGTTGCAGAAGTTGAGAGTCCATTCACTGTTGGTGGTGTTCCCCTAAAACTGGATATTTCCAACCTTTGAAGGTCCACGTCTTAGTGTCTTTTTGCAAAAGGTGCATAGGATTGTCTCCTTTTTTTCAAACAGTGTTATTTTTCTTGAAATATTTCTAACTATCTGCAGTGGTCTTCTTGGAGGTTGTTTTGTTGTGGGTTGAAAAGAACTGCTAAAAAAATGATAGTACTAGTGTTTCTACCTGTGTGATTGTTTTCTGTCCCTTGTTCTCCAAGTTTACTTAAACTCCCCCATTCTTTTTCCTGCAACCACCCAGTATAACATCCTTTGTTTATTCTCACCCAGTTTAAATATCCATGTTTGTTTATTGTAGTGGTAGTTTTTATACTTTTTTTATCTTTTTGTATGTTTTTTTTTCATCCAAGTTGGATTTCTTTTCTCCAATGACCCATTGATTAACATGTGCAAAGAGAGCAACAGTGTTGTATGCACAAATGTATCTTATATAGTCCATTTGATGATATGATCACATGGATCATATCATCATATGATGATATGATCCATGTGATCATATCATCATATGATCATCATATCATCATATTATCATACAAGATATGAGGGTCATAAAAACATGTGTATTAAATTGTGTTTCTTAAAGTGTGTGCATGTTCTTTTGTGTGTGTTCTTTAACTAATTATGTTTTCTTTTTTTACAGATAGAAGGAAAATATGTTTTTTTAAACAGAGATGAATAACCGCGGCTATGGTATTGCCCAATGGGGTGTTGAATTTCGGAGGCGCGGTTAACCGCACCAATGGCTGGGAAGGGTTATAGCCGTTGGGTTAGTTGGACTATACCCATGGCTACAGGCGTCAATGTGCAAAAAAGTACACTGTTTGTACCCAAAAGAGTCCTTTCTCAGAATGATCTATTTTGTATATATGTATGAAAATCTATGCAACCTACCACCCCAAGTTTCATATTGCGACCGCGGCTAGGAAAAAGTTAATGAACTCTAGCTGTGGCTATGAGTGATGAGGCATTTTAGAAAAAAAATGTTGATGTTCTTTCATTGTATTTGTGTATGTATATGTGATGGATGTTATTTCATTGTATTTGTATATTCATATGTAATAAGCAAGTGTTAAAATTACTGCTTTGAAGTACACTGAGTGTAGTATTTAGCACATTTGACGTGCTCTCTGTAAGGAAGGCATGGCATCAATAGTAAGAGAGACACAAGTGACCACAGGTCAAGAGTGTTTATTGAACTTTAACAAGGGTATGATAAATGCCTATCTAATCCTAAATCTACAGATGGGAGCAAGATATGACCATCAAATAATAATAATGCAGTCCTAGTGGAGTCTCATAAAAATAAAAGGGCCCATACTAAAAAAAAAACTATTGCTAATCCTTACAGCTAAATACAAATAGTGTGGGGTAATGTTCATGAAAAAGAAAGCAGTGCTCACAAAATGATAAGTCAGGATGTTTAGGCTATTGGCCTCCCTTCCCCATGTTTTCAGCACGGGACAAGGCGGTTCACTCGAGCATTGCATACTCTTGTGCTTCTTCGGAACGAGGACACAGTTCCATTTCCAGCATCACAGCTTTCTGTGCCCAAGTCTCTTTACTTATCAAAGTCTCTGGATTTAGAGGGCCTGATATGCCAAAACAAATGAAAAGTTCCTTTCCTCTTACAAGCACTCAAGTTAGGTGATTCACTCTTCACTCTGGATCCCCCTGGACCGGGCTCAAATCCCTTTTATACCACAATCGTTACTTCGAATCCCCCTCTTCAAGGCTCAGATCCCCTTCTCCAATGTTCAGAGAATATCCTTTCTTGTGTGACTCACGGTTCACCCCGGATGCCCCTCAGCTGTGCTCAGATCCTTCCTCTTTTACAACCAGTCTCCCTCAGCCTGCCTCAGACCAATTGCAGTTCGTATTAGCTATCAGAGACTTTCAAATGTGCACAGGATTTAGCTTGACCCATTGCAGGACCACTTTGATTTCACAATTCACATTTTATCTCTGAGTTAGATACCTAAAAGAGACCTTCAAATGCGCACCCATGTGGTACCAGACCATTCTGTATATTTGTATTGTATTTATTATTTGTATAGCGCACCAAACCCTCCGGTATCTGGGCGCATTTCAGATAAGTTGTGCAGGTTACATAGGCAAGTTACAACATTGTCAAAAAGAACAGTCCTAGGCAGGTTACAGGAGTTGCCTAATCATATTGGAGGTTACATAGGCAGGTTACAACAGACACAGATAAGAAACATTGTCAAAGAGAACAGTCTTAGGCAGGTTACAGGAGTTGCCTAGTCAGGATGGAGCAATCACAAGATGAACATTGGCATATATGCATGTGTACAAGTATACAGATAAACAGAGTGGCTACTTAGGAACCAAGTAGGTTAACTAGACACTTGGGTGAAGAGCCCAAATTTGGCTTTAGCTCTAAAAAGGATGAAAGAAGGTTCTGCCCTGAGGTCTGTGGGTATAGAGTTCCAGAGTTTAGAGGCTAATACAGGGAAGCTATTGGCCCCGGATTTCTGCTGGTTATACCTCAGGACTCTAAAGCAGTGTAGTTGGGCTGACCTAGTTGGTCGGTTGAACTGATTCTTGGTGAATTTGCAGCTCAGATATTTGGGTGCTGAATTGGATAAACATTTGTGAGTGAGGGTCAGTGTTTTGAGGGAGATTCTGTTTTTGATGGACAATCAGCAAATTTTGCATCTGGTATCAGAGATATGATGGGATCTCGGTATGTTAAAAGCTGCTCTTAGAGCATTATTCTGAAGTACCTGTAACTTATTTAGGTTTTGCTTGCTATTGCCTAGATAAAGTGTGTTACAGTAATCCAGTTTGGATAATATGAGTGCTCTGGCTAAGGTAGAGCAACTTGTTGAAGAGAGGAATGGTCTACATATGTTTATCAGTTTAAAAGTGTATGCTGTGGCTGAGGCTACGGTACTCAATTGTTTTGTCAAAGTTAGAGAGGAGTCCAGATAGACGCCAAGTGTCTTAACCACTTTAGATACCAGGATGTTAATACCGTCTATCAGGAATGATTTAAAGGAAGTTTCCAGTTTGTTTAATTTGGCTTGTGCGGCAGTTAGGAGTAGCTTGGTCTTCTCATCATTGAGGCAGAGGCCATGTGTGGACATCCATGCCTGAATGATGAGGTAGATTTTATTTAACAGTTTAGTGTCGCTGTCATGACTACCAGAGATAGGGATAAGGACTTGGTTGCCATCTGCGTAATTCATGTAGGTGACACCCAAGTGATCAAGATTGTCAAACAGTGACATGTGAATATATTATAGAGTGTTGGTGAGACGCATAACCTTTGTGGCAGTCCGCATGTTACTGGGGCAGGGTTGGCCAAGGCTTGGGAAGAGAACAATCTCATTGTTTTTTTATCCAGAAAGGATTGGATCCAAGCTGTAGCTTCCTTGGAGAAATATACTGCGGATGTGAGGTGTTTGCATAGTACTTCGTGATTGACGAGGTCTAACGCAGCTAAGACATCGAGCAGGAGGAGGAGCATTATATTGCCTTTGTCAATTTGGTCGTCAATTTGTGTTTTTAAGTCAATAAGTGCAGTTTCCGTGCTGTGTCTGGGTCTAAATCCAGATTGTCACAGGCCCAGAAGGTGATCTGTTTCAAGGTGTGCCTGTATTTGAAGAGAGGCAGCCCTGTCAAGAATTTTCAATAGGAATGGCACAGTGGTGATCGGCCTATAGTTAGTAGGACTGTTTGGGTCAAGGTTAGTTTTTTTAAGAGTGGGAGGACCCATGCATCTTTTAGGTTGGTAGGAACCATACTGGATTCAAAGGAGGAGTTTATGAACAGTGTGATGGCAGGTGCCGGTTCTTTGGCT
The DNA here is from genome assembly GCF_040938575.1 of Ambystoma mexicanum. NCBI lineage: Eukaryota > Metazoa > Chordata > Amphibia > Caudata > Ambystomatidae > Ambystoma > Ambystoma mexicanum. The sequence continues at coordinate 88,875,103 of NC_090941.1, forward strand.
GCCAATTTAATAAGAGATGCTGGGCAAATGTCCCCTTGACATCGGAATGGTTTCAGACTGAGAATTATGTTTTCCACGTCTGTAGTGGATAGAGGAGTAAACTTGAAAAAATTGCAAAGTTTTCCAGTAGGTATTTGTGGTTTGGGGGGGCCTCTGTTAGTGCTGATGTTAAGCTTCTTATTTTCAATTTTGGTTTATATTATCAATATTTTATCGAGTAAGGCTGCTTGTATTTTAGTGCACCAGGTTTTATCTTTGACACAGGTTTTAGCGGGTGGAATAGGAGATTCAAGCTCTCTGAGGATCTTGAATAGTTCTTTAGAGCCAGATTTGGCATTGGAGATTCTATTGTTGTAGATTTCGCTTTTAGTTTATAAAATAGCAGTTTTGTATCCTTTGGCAGCCTTTAGGAAGGCATTTCTATTTGGAGTTGAAGTGGTTTTTTTTCTCCACATGGTTTCCGCTTTCCTTTTATTATCTCATAAGGTTTTGAGGCTAGGGTTGAACCATTTATTAAGGTGAGCTTGCGGCTTAGTTTTCTGTGATTTCAATGGAGCTATGGTGTCAATGGCTTGGTGGAGTGTTTGGTTATAGAGACTCACGAATGAGGCAGGGTCTGTGCAGGTGTAAGAGAGGTTTAAGATAGGTTTGAGCAAAGGTATTAGATTAGTTTCTGTGATATTCTTATTATTTCTACTTATCGATGGTGGAGTCAGGGCTTTGGTGAGGTTTATGGGCGTGCTAGACTGTATGGTGGCCTGGATGGTCAGTCCAGGCACATGGTAATTTCGATAGTATGTTAGTTTCACAGTTAAGGTCAGCAATCCAATCAAGGGTTCTGCCTTTGTTATGTGTCGGATTAGTAATATGATGGGATAGGCCTAATTCAGTGATTGAGTTGGCTAGGGAAGTGGCTAAGCTATTGTTAGGATCGAGGAAGCCTAAGTTGAAGTCACCAAGTAGTAATATTTGTGAGCCTGGTTTGGTGTCAGTGACCAAGAGTTGTATCTTCCTCAAAGGTAGATATTGGTCCGGGTGGCCTATAGACCAGATGGATCTTTAAAGTGTGTGAAGCAGATATTGGAAGTTTAATAGAGAGGAGTTCAGCTGAGGCATGTGAGTGGTATGGGAGTGCTCTAAGGCCAAGGTCAATTTTGCTGAACATGGGAATCCCACCTCCTGTGGAGGATTCTCTGTCCTTTCTGATGATTGAGTAATTATCAGGGATGGATAATGCCAATGAAGGGCCTGCAGCGGCACGCAGCCAGGTCTCTGTTATGGCTATGAAGTCTAGCTGATTGGTTGTTAATAAGGTCAGCCACATCCAACGCGTGTGTGGCCAGAGATCTAACATTAATCAAGCCTCCTTTAAGCGGCGTGATGTCAATGCAGGACTTACGACTACTCGCAATGCTTTTCGTGGGTAGGGAGGTACCTTTGTCGGTAGCGCTTTTGTAACATTTCTCAGTTTTATCCATGATGGTGGTGGTTCTGGATTTCATAAGAGATTTGGCTGTGTGAGTGTGAGATAGGTTAAGTCTGGATCTCAGCCTACTGTTTCTAGTTGCTGTGTCACAGGGTTGAGTAGGAGTTGGTCGGGTGGCATAGCGTTGGATCCATTCCGTCGGTGAGAGTGTATTAGTGTCTTTGGTTTGTGCTGAGGTCCTGTTAAGGTGTTTAAAAGGCTGTGGAGATAAGGATGGCAGGAAGTAGGTTGGTGCTATAGTGTCATGCCGTATTCGATTGGCTGACATGGAGATAGAGACAAACTTCTTGTTGAGGGATAGATCCATGTCCAAAGTTACGTGCTTCATAGTGCACACGATGATCACTAGCACTATCGAGATCAAAGTACACAAAGTGGTGCGGATGGCGCTTCGAGAGAAAAAGGCTCGTTCAATAAATGACTCATTTGTATAGAGGCATGATTTGGAGTCCTCAAGGGAAGCAGGCTCCTATAGAGGGTGAGTACTTAGTATGTGGGTGGAATTGCTGAGCGTGGTTCATATGTAGGCCAGCAGGTTGACGTATTGCTGGGAAAATCTAGAATAGAGTCTTATACCATGACCCGGATAATTTGGCCACTGCCGATGGCCACAGGCTATACCTCAGTCACCAAAAGTACATCACTATTTTCTGAAACTCGATTATGACACTTGTCAAAAATTAAAACATGGGCACATTTGCAAAACAATTCTTTAAGGTCCTTGCCAAGGCTCCTTACATGAGTTTGCTTGAAATCCGCCCATGTTTTATTTTTTCAAAAGTGTCAAATGTATGCACATACAATAGTCATATAAACTAGCCCCCACTTGACAAAATCCATTCAGACTTTATGAAAACATTTATATCTAGATCTATAATCTTTTTGCAAACCTTTGTGTTTATTCGTCAAATGGCACCACATTAATAAGCCTTTACAATATTTTGCCCCCCTCTAATTTTCCACCCTCTTGACAAAATCCCACCAAACTTCGCCAAAACATTTATATCTAGATCTATTATCAGTTTGCCAAATTGAGTGGAGATTCGTCAAATGGCCCCTCGTTTATAAGCCTTTACATTATTTTGGGGCCCCCCTCTAATTTTGCCCCTCTTGACAGAATCCCACCAAACTTTGAAAACTCATTCAGCATCAGGTCAGGAATATAATTAAGTGGTGCCAAAGTTATAAGCCATACAGGAACTGCTTTTCACCAACCCTGTAATGCAGAGGTGTCCGTGAACTTCACAGGACTGTTTGTGAACATCCGGGACTTTTGCGGTGAAAAATTCCATTTTTATTGCTTCTTGAAGCCATATCCTAACCCATTCTCATCATCCCCCTCACCTCCCCAGAGATTATTTGATAAGTTTGACAAGTGCAATGTTTTGTTTTGTAATATGTTTTTACCGTGATGTCCGCGGACAGCGGCCGAAGTCTGCGAATCCAAGCTGGTGGGCATTTCCAAAAATCTGACGCACTTCACGCTTTTCACCATCCAATCAGTGGGCGCGTCCGATGTCCACGGAAAGCAGGTTGCCTTCTAAGCCAATGAGAGTCCGGTCCGCGAACCCAACAGGGAAATGAGTCCGCGGACCGGACCCAGATATCGCACATTTTTTTGGACCTACTTTTTGGTTGTTTTAAAAAAGAAAAACTACTGGACGGATTTCCACCAAATTTAGAAAAGAACCCTTTCAGGACCAAGCTGCCGCTCCTGCCATCAATTTGGTGAAAATCCATCCAGCGGTTTGGGCTGTAGGCGTGAGCAAAGTTTTTCTCCATTCAGTCTATGGAAGACTAAGATTCAGAGCGGGCCATATACATTTTTTGCTAAGTTTGATGAGGATTCATCCATGGGGAGCGAAGTTATAAATCAACCAAAAAGTGGTCTTCCTATCGGTTTAGCAACTTAACCATAACTACACGGCTGCTATATATATATATTTGGCAAAAAGGAAACTTGTTCAGTCTCTCCCAGAAGGGATAGCACACACGAAAGTCGAATGACAGAAAAGTACTCCTCAGGATACAATTGCCAAAAAAGAAGAAATCAAATCAGGTATCCAGTTTATTTACGACATCTAGTTAAAAGGAGAGAAAAACACAGTACAACGCGTTTCGCAGCGCTCTTGCTGTTTGTTCACGTACATAGACCTGGTTGAACAATAACAACACATATACACCTCTTCAGTCTCTATGGTTCTCTTCTTCGGTTTTCGCCTTTCTCTTTCACCTATACAGGTCAAAACCCAATGGTTTGAGAGTAAGAAATTGCGGTGGCCATTTTGTAACAGATTCCATTCCTTTAAGGATCAACATTTCATATACTCTATAATGAAAGCTGTCTATGGCAAAATATATAGACATTTGAATGAACACACAAGAATTACAATAAGCAACGTACTTTCCTGCCAAAAGGATCCCCCAAAACATTTATATTGTATCGAGTAAAAATCAAAGACAAAACCATCAGCGCTAAACGAAATAAGTCGCTTCACACACCAACAGAAGATGCTCCCAACTTTTAACTTCATCAGTAGATTTACAAAGGCAACAATATGTGTCAGTGCGTGAGAAGCCATGTTGCGGGCCCATGACATCAAGTGTGCACAATTCATTAAAATGAAATTGAATGAATGTCGTTGGAACCCTGAAAATGTAACTAGATAAGGTGGAATCATGTAAAATGTCCTTTCTGTGTATTTATAATGATTGCATACCTTATCTTTCCTAAGGGTATCATGCTGGTTTGTCCAATCCCAAAATATAATTTAAAATGTAACCCTATTGAGATTAGACAGTAGTTCCTCAGTGTTGGAATTATTTCGTCCAAATAAATCGGACATTCATTTTTTATTTTCGCAAGCTTATGGATGTCCCTGCTAAACAGACTTCTTGTAGGTCTTCAAAAGGGGATTTTCTGGGAGCATTCAATACTTTATTTAGTAACTTCAATTTATTCAAAATTATAATAAAATTAAGAGATTGTAAACCCAATTCCAAATAAATTAATGTAAAAGGAATACAGAATGGGAGGTGTAACGTTTTTCTCTAAAGTAAGACTTGCAGTTTGTCTAGAGATGGTGGGTATGGCATTTTTATGGCCTCTAGACCTTATATCAGAGTTGGAATAATCCTGGCTTTATAGAATTTTATTAACAGTGTTATAGAAAAAGCAGAACGTGTTGTGTAGATCTTCTGCATTTGAGCAGAAAGTGGCATCATTTTACATCTTAACCTGTTCTCCACATCTGGCTGCATAGATTTTGGAGTGAAGCCCACATATACAATGTGCTTAGAGGATTCCAATGGCTTGTTATATCAATACCATATGTGTTTAGATGGTGTCTTATATTGCTTGCATATCATTACTGAGGATTTGTGGGTATTAATCTTCAGATCATTTGCAAGCACATAGGTCTAAAATGTATAGAGATCATTGTAACCCAATAGGTGTCTGGTAAAAAAATTATGATATCGCCACCAAATGTCAGTAGGTCCAATTGTAGAGGGCCAATTCTAGGGGAAAGTGCCTGTGCGTGATAAGCAGTCTGAATAAATCGTCCAGGTATAAATTAAAAAGGCAGTACATGAGCATGTAGCCCTGCCATAAACCTGTCAGAGTACTAATCTCTTTAGTTATAGCTCCAGCCATATTAACGTGCCCCATGACTGTGGTATCAGTGTGCATTCAAATTAGGGTTCGTAGCAAGCCTCTAGAAATATCCCACTTATACAATTTATTCCACAGGTGGCCCCTATAAACATCATTGAAAGATGAAGAAAAGTCTATGCAGACCATGCGTACAGAGTTGCCGCCCTTCATAGCCGCATGTCTGTGGAGAATGCTCACTGAGAGGCCATTTAAAGCACATCCAACGCCTTTCCTGAACACTCTTTGATCTTGTCATATAACAGACTAATACAGAACCCATTTGTCAAGATCTCTAAGGACTAGAGATGCAAATAGTGTACTTGCTAAATCCAGTAGGGCAATCAACTGAAAATTGTCTGGATTATCCCTTTGTCCTTAGTTGAAAATGGGGACAATATAACTTAGGTGCCATGTGTGAGAAACCTAAGGGTATTCTCCCAAGTAGACTCCAAGAATCCCTTGTTCAGGTGGCCAGGGAAAGGCTGTCCCTCTCAGATACCAACCCTAGGGTTGGACGAGCAAAGGTGAAAAATCTGGGTCGGGGAACCCAGTGTTATACCCCAGGTGAGACACAGTACAGCCTACTATATGACACCTTTCCCCCATCCTACCCAGTAGAGTATCTAGAAACTCCCCCCTCCACCTCCATTCAGACACAGACACTTTCTCACTGACAACTCACTGTGAGCGACAATGGATTAACACCTTGCTAGTCAACATTCCCTCTGTTACCATACATAAGTTTGCTTCGCATCTAGACAGGATTAAGAATGTTAGCATGCACCACACTTAGATGGAATTCTTGACTCTAGTCTACTCCGCATCTAGACAGGATTGTTAATGTTAGCATGTACCAAACTTAGATGGAATTCTTGACTCTAGTCTACTCCGCATCTAGACAGGATTAAGAATGTTAGCATGTACCACACTTAGATGGAATTCTTGACTCTAGTTTGCTTCACATCTAGACAGGATTAAGAATGTTAGCATGTACCACACTTAGATGGAATTCTTGACTCCAGTCTACTCCGCATCTACACAGGATTGTTAATGTTAGCATGTACCACACTTATATGGAATTCTTGACCCTAATTTGCTTCGCATCTAGACAGGATTAAGAATGTTAGCGTGTACCACACTTAGATGGAATTCTTCACCTTAGTCTACTCCGCATCTAGACAGGATTGTTAATGTTAGCATGTACCACACTTAGATGGAATTCTTGACCTTAATCTGCTCCGCATCTAGACAGGATTAAAATTGTTAGCATGCACCACACTTAGATGGCATTTCTGACTGAGAGTCCTCGCATATGGAGGGTGTCCAGTAGTGCTCATGCCTTGAGGGAACCTCTCCCTGGGTGCCAGCGTATCACAGATGAAGGGCCCTCGGGGTTAGTGTATACTGATCTTGATTCCTGAGAGGGGCTTGCCATAGACATGCTGTCGACATCGCCATCGACAGCCCCTGTCACTCTACCTTGCCTTAGACTTTAATAATACATATCTAGGAAGACTTGTGACCACTGTAAATGGATTGTAAATGCTGCCTTGTGATGCATATGCTAGTGCCACATATGTAGGAAACAAAACTTTAGCTCGCGTCACATCTAGATAGAATGGTGACTGTTAGCATGTGCCACACTCAGGATTAACTTTAGCTTGCGTTGCATCTATATAGAAATGTGATTGTTAGCATGTGCCACACTCAGGATTCTTAACTTTAGCTCGCGTCGCATCTATATAGAAATGTGATTGTTAGCATGTGCCACACTCAGGATTCTTAACTTTAGCCCGCATCGCATCTAGATAGAAATGTGATTGTTAGCATGTGCCACACTCAGGATTCTTAACTTTAGCCCGCGTCGCATCTAGATAGAAATGTTATCCTTAACATGCACCACACTTAGAATTTTAAAACTTTAACTCGCGTTTCATTTCGATAGAAATGTATATGTCAGCATGTACCACACCTAGATGTAATCCCATAATTGCAATGGACAGCAATGCCAACTCAGCAACCAACTAACAATTCCATCCCTCTGCATACACCTCTCAAACTCTAACCAAACACAACCACAAGCCTAAAACGTAGCAATCCGCACAAACTTCACAACAATGCAACAACAAAACATACCACACATAGACCTGCACAACAGCACACGACAACTACGGACTGTAAAACATCCCAAGCCTAGCCAACGGACCCACCGGGCTGAGGCTGCCAACAGCACATCACTGCTCTCTTGCACTTTTCCAGATTATTCCCACTAACCCACCCCTTCTCCTCCCCTTTTTCAGAGCCGCCAGAGCGCCAAGGGACCACTACGGTGGTGATAGTGTGCGGTACAAATGGCCTTTAACATTAACATTAACATACACCATTTCAGAACCCATACGGTAACCCCCACAATCTCAACAGATACCACCGGAAGTGAAGCATAGAAGAACTGGGAGAAGGAAAGTACATATGTCACCCCGTGCTCTTCAACAACCCATTTGTACACACCACTACAGCACTACAGTTACCCCTGTCACCCTGATGGAAACCCACATGGTTTTTCCCGTATCCTTTGTAAGAACTACAACTCCCATAATCCCTCCATACTGTTTTTCCCTAAAACCACTGAGACGAGGAGAAGAGAGATTGAGAGGATGAGGATTACCAACAGAGAACAATGGACACGGAAGATAGACTCCCCCCTTTCAGGATCAGACTGTCCCACTAATGAGGCCAAGCAAAATCATGCTTCCCTTCAAACCATGCACACCTGAATCCAATCACTACTCCCAGGAAGCATAAAAGGCGGAGCAGGAGAGCACACTCTGAGCGAGTTTGGGATGCTGGAAGGTGCAGGAAGCCAGAGGAAGACCAGAAAAGCTGTAGAGACTCTGGGAGACCTGGAGCTCCCTGACACTGGCCCTTTTAGTCCAGAGGAGACTGCACGGTGGAGAGGGAGTTGTACCTTTAGAAGGCAAGTCTTCTTCGTGAACTTTGAGGTATTGAGAGGGGTCCGAGCCCGGCAGAGGGAGACCCTTGTGAGCTTTGGAGGAATGTCTGAGCCAGGCAGAGGGAGGCCGTTTATGAACCTTGGCAGAGGGGTCTGAGCCCAGAAGAGGGAGACCCTTGTGGACTTTTGGGAGAGATCTCCTGGGAGCAGGGTCCAAGCCCGGAAGAGGGAGTCTCTTTGTGAACCCTTAGAGGGGTCTGAGCCCAGCAGAGGGAGACCCTTGTGAACTTTGAGTGAAATTGGCTGGTGTCCCCTCTCCTGAACCAGGAGAATGTATTGAACTAAGAGTGTTGAAACTTCAAATACCAAGAGGCCTTAGGGGAGGCCGGCATAAGCTGTCAAAGTGGTCAGATGAGGGTCAAGTCAAACGCTTGTACAGTCAAAAGTCTTTGGCACGTAGTGGAGGCAAATGTGAACCCGACTGAAGGATGCCAGGAGAAAGCTAAGCATAGTGAACAGTTTTACTGGGCAAATGTGAACCCGACTGAGGGATGCCTGTGAATTCATTGTGATGATAGAACTGTGTGAAGCCTGACTGGGGGCTTAAAGGAAAGCCTGACTGGGGGCTTAAGAGAAAACCTGAATGGGGGCTGAGACCTGGACTTGGGTAAAGGAAGAACCTAAGGGGCCTAGAATGACTTTCTTTTTAACTGTATTAAAATGCTAATGTGAACCCGACAGAGGGATGCCAGGAGAAAGCCAAGGGAAGTGAATCCTGCATTGTGTTAAAACACCTGTGAACATTGTGATGACAAGTGTGAACCCAACGGAGGGATGTCCACAGTGAGTAGTTGGTCTGAGACCAACTGAAGGAGATGAACGCTGAGAGAAGGATCGGAGCACGGCTGAGGGGGATCCAAGGATGAAGAGCAATCGCCCGACGTGAAGATTATTAGAGGAACTTTTGTTTTATTATTTAAGGCATATCAAGCCCCCTAAAGCAAGCGACTTTGATATATGATATGATATGGCATTTATAACATGCCTATACACAAGTGTTTCGAGGCACGACGAGGCAGGGGAGGGGGAACAGAGGGAATACAGACAGCGATCTTACTAGGCCAGGTGTCATTCAGATCGCGCAAATGCATGGGAAGGGGGAAGGGGAAAAATGTGAGGGGGGAGGGAAAGGGGAGAAGTGCAGTACATGGGAGAGAGGAAAGTGCAGTACATGAGATAGTAGAATAAATAAGAAGAATAACAGCCAGATGGTGGCACCTGCAAGGTAACAGCAGACATAAGTGCTGGTGGGAGACTGTAGGGATACAGAATACAGTCCCCAGATGCGGGCGTTGCCAGGGGGCAGTGCAGGTGTGAAAATGGCGGGGCCTGTGCCAAGGTCACAAAGGGTGGCCAGTGCAGTTTAAGCCAGGAATTCAGCAGGGGAGAGGGGGAGAGAAAGCAGAAGCAAAGAGGAAGGTTTTGAGGTGCTTCCGAAACCAGAGATGGTTCTCCTCACGTTTCAGGGAGGCAGGAAGGCTGTTCCAGAGGGAGGCCTCCGCAGAGGAGAGAGATCTACCACCAACTCGTTGCTTGGAGAAGCGACGGACCGTGAGGGAGTTGGAGGCGGATGAGCGAAGAGCTCGAGAAGGAAGATATTTGGGAAGAGAGAGTTGAAGGCATTGCTGCCCCAGACCCCAGAAGGCCTTGTGGACAATGCAAAGGGATTTGAACTTAATCCTTGCAGCCACTGGGAGCCAGTGCAGAGATTTCAGTCCTGGAGAGATACGATCCCTGGGCTTGAGGCCAAGGACAAGTCTCACAGTTCTGTTCTGGATAAGTTGTAGACGGCAGAGAGTAGAAGCAGGCAGATTTAGATAAAGGTTGTTGCAATAGTCCAGCCTACACAGATCCAGGGCTCTGGGGACGGTGAGCTTCTGGGGGAAGGAGAGGAAAGTTTCAGGGAGGCAGGAAGATTGTGCATGAAAGAGACTTGCAGACAGAAGGTCCTGATATTGAAAAAAGGAACTGTAACCTCATGCTGGAGAAGCACAGGAGTGTGCTGTGCTCAAGAGTCCTGCCTTGTCCTGTGCTAAAAAGGAGGGTAAGGGAGACCCCGGCCATAACATCCTGACTTATCATTTTGTGAACACATTTCGTGTAAACACTATCCCACACTATTTTGTAGCATAGCAGTAAGTATTGTCAATAGGTTTACTTAGTAGATGCCCTTTTAATTTAACTAGACTCCACTCGGACGGTATTATTATTATTTGATGGTCATAGCTTACTCCCATCTTAGATTTAGGTTTAGATTAGGCGTTTATCTCACCCATTTTTACAATGAAATAAACACCCTTGATCTGTGATCACTCGTGTCTGTTTTACTTTGATACAATGCCTTCCTTACACATGATACAGGGATTATACAATGCATATTGATCTCTTTAAATAGAACACTTAAAATCAAAGACCACAAATATGGATAAGCATTTAGAGAGAGATTACTTAGACCATCTGGTCCCATAGATCTAGAGCTTTTAGACCTCAGAATAGTAGATTCAATTTTTTCAGGGAGAAAGGACTTTTTCCAATAAGGCATGGGGCCTCATTACGACCCAGGCGGTAAGTTACCGCCTGGGCCGTGACTTTACCACCATGGCGTAAACTAAGTTTACGCCATGGTGGTTGGCGGACTTACCGCCCCATTCTGAGTTTGGCGGGGCGGTAAGTCCCCAATCCCCATTTACCCTTCCCCATTCCCATTTTTGCCCCATAGGGCATAATGGGAGTGGGGAAGGCGTTAATTACGCCACCGTAAATTACGGTGGCGTAATTAACTCCATGGTCCCTTAGCGCCATGGATTTTAACACCTGCTAAAAGCAGGTGTTAAATCCGCCATGGCGCTAAGGGACCTCGTACTCAGGCGGTAAGGGTCGGCGCTGTTTACGGCGCCGTAAACCCCTTACCGCCTGAGTTGTAATGAGGCCCATGGTCTTTATGTCAAAGTAACCTGTGGTGCATGACTTCAGACACATTTGGCCGTATAAATGTGCACCATATTTCTTCTGAGATGGATAGGATTTAACTGTATCACCTTCTGTGATTTTCCCATAATGATTACTAGTGCACAATATTTTGGGATTTTTCCCAACAATAGTAGCAAGCATCTTTTCACGATCCATGTTATGCATAATGAATGTATGCTGTGTAATCCAATTGTTATATTGCATTTGTAAAGATTGTTTGTCCCAGAAAAACCGATTGTGTGTTTTCCCCATTTCCTGGCTAGTTTAAGTATATCTTGTCTACATTATTTTCTATCATGTACAACCTGATAAAAGATGAGTTTTACATGCCCTAAGGGTAGTAGGCCTAGGCGGTTGCATCTTTTTGCATAAGTCGTGCATAATTCCATCAATTACATTATTGTAATTCCTAAGATTTAAATTAGAAGCACTTTTCTTGTTTCATTTGGGAGCTATTTCACTTTTTTAATTTTCTTTATTTGCTTTCTGACTTTTTAGTTAGTTTTGTTCTTACACCAGAATCAGTGTAAGTCACCTAAATCAGATTCTCCTAGAATAACCATTATATAACTTGCATTTATATTAACAGATCTCAAGAACTTCCAATAATTCACCATCCTAGAACCTTTTGGATTCATAATATTTCTTTTTCTTCTGTTTCTGTTAGCTTTTCATCAAAATATCCTGCAATTTTTTCTGGTGGCTCTGCGTTTTAGAGTGATGCAATTCCCTTTCATTTGAGAGAACTGCAATGTTCTCTATTCATTCAATGATTAAAGACACACTCAACTCAGGATTCACGTGAGAATGTTCACTGTAATCCATAGAATTTGCTGAACATCAGACTAAATGTCCTTCAGAATGCAGGCTAGTAATGCTTAATTTCTGTTGGGGAATTACATTGTTACATTCTTAATAGTATTTTTTTCAAAAAATCTGAGTTTTAAATTGGGCTATATGTCGCAGTATTTTTAAGTAATCTGAATGTATTTTAGTCTCATACCTGACATCATGGAGTTGCACAAGTGATTGTAAAACCCGATTCAGGCCGACAGAGAATTCAAGTTTCCAAGACCAATACCCACTGGTGTCTTGGGATCCATAGTAGGATACAATGTGGGTTGGATGTTATGACCTAAATTGCCTCTGCCAGTCTGTTTGGAGAGGGAATTAATATGCCTGAATTACCAGAAATATTGAGTAATTGGACTGCTGTTTGTTTGTTAATTCACCTCCCTCTCAAATGATTCACAAAGTTCTAAAAATGAATCATCTGCAAATCCCCCTCCTACATTTTCAGCCATCACACAATCTGGTGTCAATTGAACAGAACCTGCATGAGGGGGGGGGGGGTCATCAAATTACTGCTAGGCTGCACAGGTGTAGTGCTACTCTCATTTAGAGCATGTTGAGGTGTGTTAGAGACAATTTGTTGCATGACTTTGGAGTAACAGGGAGTCTGGCCAAATAACTGGCTATTTTCCAATCATACCTTGATATTGATTCCTCAACACCAGCCTGACACTCCTCAATTTGAAGCTATCAGCTCTAAGAGCACAGTAGTCTCCATGGACGCAGGGGAGTTGAATATCTATTGCACTATTTCTGGGCCATGATCGCTCACAGCATCATTTGCGCTTTGCACCATAAAAAGAATTTCAGAACAATCAGGCAATTTCAGTGAGCTGAAGTGCTTCTTCAATTATATCAAGCAGATTTGGGATTTGACATGGTCCAAAAGTGTGTCAAGTTAGTGAAAGAGTGCTACTCGAGAGGAAGTGTAATATCGGAAGCAGGGATCACAGGAACATAGGCAACTGAAATAACAGAGGGTAATGTTGGGAATCCTATGGATCCCTCACCAAAACCCTGCCTAAAGTCTCCTCCCAGGAGGCCAGGAGAGGGCAGATGCTTTCTGATCCCAATATTGGAGTTGGTGTGCTGTGGGAGGATCGCCTGGGTGGAGACGAGGCCTGGGGTAGGGAGGGGACTCCATGGGATGAGGTATGGTATTTTTCCACAGAAAAGGATACTCTTTATACTTTTCTGAGATAAATGATAGCCTATAGCCTGTTGCTGTTCTAATGGTTTCCAGCCTATGGTTAAAACGTAGGAGTAAAACATCTAAATCTACCATATTCCCAGAACAAACCTGTGTTATCCCTAACTGTTCTTCCCAATATCCAATGTATGCTACAGAGATTAGTGAAGGTATTGCACCTTTGTTCTCTACCCACAGGCCCTCTTCTAAAAACATCAAAGGAAGTAACACACTGTTAAAATCAGTAAAGAAGTAGGAAAATCTAATTTCCTTAAAATAGACTACATGTCCCAGAATCCCTACTGTACTGCGACGAAGAAGAGGGCTGAAGAGGCATGCAGAGGTAATAGACAGGCAAGCAGACCTAACAGCCTTTGGCAGTGTCAGGCACTTAACACCTGTGCAGTCTGAGAGGCATAAAAGGCTGTGGCAGGAAGGATAAGTAGAAGGAGCAGGAGCTGGAAGGTCAGCAGCAGTATCAGAAGAAGAAGCAGAGCACAGGGCTGGCAGTTCACTAGGAAGTATAACCACAGAAGGGAAGCCGGGACGAGAGAAGAGCAGATTTCACCTGCAGGTTCTGAGTTGGTCCTGTGCTCACAAACCCTGTTTGGCTGTGTCTTCATTGGAAGAGACTGGGAGAAGTTAACAGCCTCTCCAAGTGTGCCTAATTGCTGTGAATGCAGAGCTGAAGTTATGCAACTATTGGGGGCAAGTGTGAAGAAGCAACTCAAGAGAAATAGGAGAGAAGGAGACACTCTGTGGTTGAGGCCGGATCCGAGACACCCGTACTGCAGAGGGGTCTGGTTCCCAAGAGTGCCTGAAGTAGTAGTAGCAGAAAGAAAGTTGGGAAGTAGAAGCTGCCTGCAAACATTGTTATTTTGGAGCCAGTGAGTAAAGCTCTGCACTCCAATTTACAAGAAACTCCTTGATGGTAACTGTAACCAGCTAAATTAAAGAGTTGCGCAGAAGTGGGAGTTTGTTGTCGTGAAAGTCTGCACAACAAAGGAAATGTATACCATGCTTATTCAGAACAACCTAAAGTGCCCCTGTAGAAAGAAACTCCTTCTATTCCCATTGTTGCATTTTAATCATTACCAAGTTTGTTTGTTTGTTAGTTTGTTTATTTATTTGGTAATGCGCTCCAAGCCCGTGGGCATCTGGGCGCAACAATACAAGAAGACTCGAAACTTAGTTACAATGCCTGACACAGGCTATTACAGAAAAACAGTGGTTGCTTACAATAGGTGGTACAAGGTGATACAATACATATAGAATAACAAGTGTTAAGCGCATAAGAATAACATCGTAACAGGTTATAACGTTTCCGCTAGGATGAGGATCGTTGCATGTCGTTGTTGTGCAGCCATTTGAGAGCGTAGGATCTGAATCTTGTGTAAGGTAAAGGGCGTCTAAGGTCAGATGGGAGTGTGTTCCATGATTGTGCAGCTCTAACTGGGAAGCTCGCTCCGCCCGCCGTGGTAAGTTTGAATCTAGGGACTTCCAGTAGGAAGGTGTTGGCAGGTCTCGTCAGTCGGTTAGAGGGTCTCCAATTGATTCTTTCCGCTAGGTAGGGGGGTGCTTGATTGTTGAGGCATTTAGAAGTGAGGGAACAGTTTTCAGGAGGATTCTGTCCTTTATCTTTAGCCAGTGGGGTTCTGTCCGGTGTTTGGAGATATGCTCTCTGCGTGGGATGTTCAGAGCTGCTCTAAGAGCGTTATTTTGTAATCTCTGGAGTTTGTCAGTGACCGACTTATTTGCACCTGAGTATAAGGCGTTGCAATAGTCCAGTCTGGACATGACAAGGGCATTGGCCAGGGTGAGGCAGCTGGCACTAGACAGGAAGGGTCTGGCGGCACGGATGAGTTTACACGTGTAAGTGGTTGAAGAGGCAAGGGAGTTCACTTGCTTTTTGAGGGTGAGAGCTGAGTCGAGGTAAAAATCTAAAGTTTTGACCTCGCGCATAACCTTAATAGTATTGTTATCGATGTTAAATGAGGCATAGTCCGGGGTGAGTTTGGATAGGTTGTGGACTGAACCGAGGAGCAGGATTTCAGTTTTATCGTCATTCAGGCAGAGGCCATGAGTGGCCATCCATGCCTGAATGAGGATGTACATTTTATTCACCAGAGCCAAGTCCACTTCATAGTTGCCCGAAAGGGGAATGAGGATCTGGGTGTCATCTGCGTAATTAGTGTAGGTGACGCCCAGTCTGTCCAACTTGTCGAACAATGGCTTGGTGAAGATGTTGTACATAGTGGGTGAGACACAGGAGCCCTGTGGGACTCCACATGTGATTTGGATGGGATCGGCACAAGTGGAAGAGGAGAACACTCTCATGGTCCGGTTGGCTAGAAAGGATTGCTATAGCTTCTCCTGTGAAATTGGCAGCCAGCTTGAGGTGGTTGCATAAGACTGCATGATCCACCAGATCAAAAGCTGCTGACAAGTCCAGTAAAAGTAGCAGCGCTGTTTTCCCATTATGCTTAAATTCCTCCATTTTAGTTTTGAGATCTATCAGGGCTGTTTCCGTGCCATGGAGAGGGCGGAAGCCCGATTGGCGTGAGCCTAGTAGATGATTAGCTTCTAGGTACTCTTGAATTTGGAGATAGGCTACTCTGTCGACAGTTTTTAGTAGGAAGGGTACCGTGGTGATAGGCCTATAGTTAGTCGGGATAGATGGATCGAGGGTTTGTTTTTTGAGAAGGGGGAGGACCCAGGATTCTTTTAAGTTGGCTGGCACTGTGTTGGATTTGAAGGATGAGTTGATAAGCTTCGAGATGAAAGGGGCTAAATCTCTGGCAGCGTCCTTTTTTATTTGAGCTGGGCAGCTGTTGCCCTTACAGTTGGAGGGCTTCAGTGAGAGGATAGCCTTTTCAGTGTCGATGATGGAGATGGGTTTAAAGCTAAAAGGGGGGATATTAATAGGTTCAGTTACTAGAGGCACTTGTTGATCAGTAGGAGAGAGGGTGTCTTTTTTATTCATTATTTTAAGCTGGAGGGTGGAGATTTTGTTCGAAAGGGCATTCTGTATATTAGTGCACCATATCTTGTCCTTTGGGACCGTGTCAGTTGGTTGGATAGAGGATTCCATTTCCCGGAGGATGGCAAAAAGTTCCTTGGTATTCGATTTGGCATTCGTAATTCTGTCATTGAATACATTTTTTTTAGTGTTGATAATTTCTGACTTGTAATGTTTGGTAACTTGGGTTAGCTTAGCTTTGTTGTCGTTGGTGGGCGAATTACGCCAGATAGTTTGGAGTTTTCGTTTCTGCTTTCTAAGGTCCTTAAGCTGGGGGGTGAACTAGGCATTGAGGTGGGCTTCTTGCTTAGCTTTGCGTAGTTTTGCAGGTGCAATGGTGTCTAGTGCGTGAGACATAGCTTTATTAAAGGTGTCTACTAGTATGTCTGGGTCAGTGTTGTCCTTCAGACCGTTAATAGTAGGCAGGAGGAGGGGGATGAGTCTTTCTGTAGTAATGTCTTTTTTACTTCTGGTAGGGAGTGGTGGTATCATTTTGATAGTTTTAGGGCTGGGGAAGTCAAGTGTGGCAGTGAAATGTATTAGAAAGTGGTCAGTCCATAGTTGAGGGGTGATGGCAGTGATGACTATGTTGCAGTTGAGTTGTGATACCCAGTCAAGGGTTCTGCCTTTAACATGTGTGGGGGAGAGAACTTTTTGGGTAAGGCCTTGGTCATTTAGGATAGCTGTTATAGAGAGGGCATTTTTATTGTCTGGTTCATTAAAGCCGATGTTAAAGTCGCCCAGCAGCAGCGTTTGCGAATTATTTTGGGTATTGTTCGCTATGAGGGTGGTAAGGTCATCTTCAAAGGTTCCCAGGGGAACTGGGGGCCTGTAGATCAAGTGAATGGTTAGCGTGCGGTTATTGGAGAGTTGCATTTTTGCTGAGAAAACTTCGCAGGAAGTCTGTCTCGTGTCTCCTATTAAGAGGGAGAACAGTGCCGGGGATCATTCAAGAAGTAGTAGCTGACTTTCCCGAAGTGTAACAATACTTTGTAACATCCAAGACAGGTCACGCGTAAGAAACTGTTTCCTGATCCCACTTAAAGTAGAATGCTGAACGAATCAAAGGGAACACAAGACTTAAAGTGGAAGTTCATTATCAAAGAGAGATCCTGTGTACCTAAATTTGTTTTTAAAGAGAAACTTGACTCTTGTAACATTCAGAATAATTATTTAGCAGTTGTAGAATTTGTTGAAGTCACGAGAAGAACAAGCATTACACAAGTCAGTAGACAGAT
Organism: Ambystoma mexicanum; assembly: GCF_040938575.1. Classification (NCBI taxonomy): domain Eukaryota; kingdom Metazoa; phylum Chordata; class Amphibia; order Caudata; family Ambystomatidae; genus Ambystoma; species Ambystoma mexicanum. Next base: position 88,892,522 of record NC_090941.1, read on the forward strand.
CCTTTCTAAAGTAAAACCAGCCCTGTTAAGACCTAACCACCAATGTTTTCAAGTTGTGCAAGCTGATATAAATCTAGTGTCCTCTGATACTAGGGTGACAAGGTTATCTAAGGCTGGAAGAGTGGAAATATAGCTTTGGGGTAAGTACTGGAAAAAGAAGGGGTGCTTGTTAAAAAGAACTGATCTAAACTCTGTGAAGCTGAGACTGTTGAAGATTTTTGTAATTGTAATTGGTTATTTATAACGCACTTAATACCCAGAGGTTTCTAAGCATGGACCCAGGGATCAAAACTGTGTTGCCCCACATCGTTTTGCTTCAAAGCGAGCATGTTGCCCCTGAGCTATCCTCCCAGCCCTGAAAGAGAGAAGCTATATATAAGCCAAGACAGATTCCTGTGGTAGCTGTAAAACAGACAGAAGAGGCAAAGAGGATGCCTTTTCTTATGGCATAGGAAAGAAGAGTGCCTTTCCTACCTGCGTGCGTCAGAGGTTGAAGAGTCTAGACTAAGTTGCTTGATTAATTATTAAAATTTCAGTTTGCAGCAGAACTAATAGAACTGTGGTTGTCTATAATATTGGCAGTGCACCTTATATTGAATGTAGTTGAAGTAGTAGTAGACTGTCAAGCCAAGGAGCCGGCTTTCACAGTGCCATTTTCAGAAGCAAGATGTCAAGAAGAAGGCAAACCCAGTGAAGAAGCATCCTGACATATTATATCAAAGACACTGCAGAAGCTACAAAAAGAAGGACAGTTGTTGAAGCAGAAGTATTGAAGCAGAAGTGGTACTTTTGTTGGAACTTTTTTCAGTTCTATCCTGGAAGGAGGTTATCCAGTATTATCATTGGTGCTGTTTACTGTGCGCTCTATGTTGGTTGGAAAGGGAACTTATCAACCAACAGAGAAAGAACTGTTACCAGTAGATTTATGTTTGAGTGAACTTTTGTTTCTTTGGAACTTTTCAAGAACTGATTTAAGACTTCACTTTTCTGTGGGAGAAGTTGGGAACTTCATGGTAGAGTAGGCTTGATTAGGTTTTCTTTGCAATTTCTGTGTAAAATAAAATGTCAAAAACTGAGAAAGGTTGTACACCTCGCATTACTGAACCCTCACCAAAATTGGGATCTCAACAGGCTTACTGATCAGCGAGACCAACACTGGGGCCCCACTAACCACCCCAAACAAAGATGTACCAAAGGAGAGCCAGAGATAAGCAGCAGCGAGCTAAACAGCAATAACTACAACAACTGCACTTGCACTCCATAGTTCAGATGCAGTCAGGGGTACTTTGAAGGCATCGGCTTCCCTTCCACTTCTTGCGTCACCATGAGAATCTATTATGCTGCAACAACTATGCTTGTACTCCACGCTTCATTCTCTGCGTGGTCAGGGGAAATGTGTCGGAGTCTGCTTCCCTTCCACTTCCTGTGTCAACATGAGAATATTTTGTGCTGCAACTACTGAGCTTGTGCTCTGTGCGGTCATGGGTTATTTGGCAGCATCTGCTTCACCTCCACTTCCTGTGTCACCATGAGAATCTCTCGTGCTGCAACAACTATGCTTGCAATTCATGCTCTGTGTGGTGTGGTGGAAAGTCTGGAATTGAAAATGGTATGTACTCCTTTTGCATACTGCTGCATTATAATATTGAATAGGCACTGCAAACTACCATTTTTAAACACTGTTTCTTGCCCAATGTGAGGTGCGCCTTTAGGCTTTACTGGGCATGTTCTTGTGTTGAAGAATCTTCGCTTAGTGTCTAGCTATGCTCACCTTCACATCTCTCATTCCAGATGTGTTCCCTTTTGGCATATGTAAGCGTGGCCTGTTTTAAGCTCCCACTTTCTTATGAAAAGCGGCTTTAGCAGATGGAAGTCATGGCACTTTGAAACAGTATTTTATAAGCACCAAACAAGCAAACAATAAAAAATAAGAAAATCATAATTTAAGTGGGCTTGCCTGCCTCAGACCATGTGTGAACCTCTGAGAAGTATATTCAGTTCCACTAAATGTGTCACTTTATGCTGTCCTCTGGGCTAATACTGCCGTAGCATGTGAGAATGCAGTTGTTATCAAACACTTGTATAGTGGGGCTTTGTTCCCTGCTTGTAACATTGTTTCAGTATGATTCCTTGCCCAGTTTGGACCTCCCCTTCCATTTAAATGCACGTGTACCTTTGGGTTTAAGAGAACAGTACATGGAGGGAGTGGGGTTCTCACTTGCGTTGAAGTCTCATACTGTCGATGGTTTAATACTTGCTTTCTACTAATAAACTGTTCACCAATCCATTGGAATAGTCAGTGGTCATTTTTCCATGACAGCGGTCAAGGGACATTTGACAGTGTCAACTTCCCTTCCACTTCCTGTGTCACCATGATAATCTATCCTGCTGAAACAACTGCGCTTGCACTCCATGCTTCATGCTCTGCGCTTTCATGGGGAATTCGACGGCATCTGCTTCCCTTCCACTTCATGAGAATCTCTTGTGCTGCAACAACTGCACTTGCACTCTGCGCTTTACACTCTGAACGGTCAGGAGAAGTGTCTGCATCCCTTGCCCTTCCAGTGTCAACATGAGTATCTCTCATGCGGCAACAACTGCTCTTGCACTCTGCACAATCAGGGGAAATGTAACAGTGTATGCTGTCCTTCCACTTCCTCTGTCACCATGAGAATCACTCGTGCTGCAACACCTAAGTTTGCACTTCATGCTGTGTGGGGGAAAGTTTGGAATCGAAAATAGAATGTACTCCTGTAATATTGAGTATGCTTTGTGAAGGCATCATTGAGTATGCTTTGTGAAGGCATCATGAAACAAGACACAGACAACAGACTTAAAGTTCAAAATACTTTATTAAATCAAACGTCAGGATGGTAGAAGGCCTAACTTGCGTTTGATAATGTGGGATTTCCCTACCTGAACGGAGCTAAGGAAAGTCTGAGTCAAAGAGTTCAACTTAAAACTTGGTGTCCAAAACATACACTTGCCCTCACAACTAAAGTTAAACAATGTGATTTGCTAAACAGAGGGCAAGAGGTCGATCGCTTTCCTCAGCTGGCTCTCTTCTTTTGGAACAGCCTCTCCCTCTTTGTCTTGAGCAGGCCTTTCTTAAATTCTGGAAGATCCTCAAGACCCTCCTATTTACCTCAGCCCCCCCCTCTCTCCTCTGCTAATCTCATAGTTTCTCGTTTGGTGTTCAGGGCTCTAGACCTCCCACACCGAATAGCCCCTGCTTCTGTCTATTCTCAGCACATGCCTCGGCTCACCCTCGACCCCCTGGAGGCTCGCACTTACCTTACATTGTACTTCACCTTTTGCTCACCCATGAGCACCCCAGCACCTATCCCATTCCCTCTTCCTTCTGCACCAGCACGTTCTGAACACTAACAAGGCACAGTAGGTGTCCCCCCCCACTGTATTTAATATTTTGTATGTATTTCAATTGTTTCTCATCCCTAGTCCCCTCCCTCTTGCCCTCTGGGCGCTTTGAAACAATATTTACTTCCTGTATATGCACCTGACAAGCGAACAATAAATACAATTAAAATAAATTACCTCAAACATCTGAGCTTCTTGCAGCTCGCAGCTCTCTTTCAGCTCCCATTCCCCAAGTATATGAAAGTTCCACAAAAGTCTCAAGTTCAAGGTGATACAGTTCTAAACATTCCTCAGGGTTCCCTTCCCCAAGTTGCAAGCAACACTGTTCAAAACAAAAGGTCTTGAGGGTCCATTCTCAAGAAAACATGTGTAGTTCCTCAAGTCTCAGGGTTCCCTTCCCCAATACTTTAACTTCACCACATGCACTTGTTTCTGTTTTTTTCCACAAAGTTTGACACAACTCAAGGTCGACCTGACCCTCTTTCTGGACTGCCTCACCAGTTCACTTAAAGTGCTCGTCATTAGTTTCTTTCACAATGTCTTCTGTTTTCAGCATTCAGGGCTCACTGGTCTAGGCACCGTTGTCAGACAGAACGGTCCACCCATCGCAGGCGCCTGGGCTCTCCAGCACACACAGGTTCTTCAGTACACAGCCCACTTGCTTTGGACCCCGCAAGTCCTCTGCAATATCTTTTGGTGTCTTGGCTCCTTCTCCGGTCCAAGCACGGCTGCCTTCTCTCAGACAAGGTCCCCTGCTGGTCTCTCCCACACAGGCCTCCCTGTTTGTATTTGTATTTTTGTATTTGTTTTATTTGTAACGTGCACCATCAGGCCCGGAGGCATCAGGGCGCAATTTAGACATGGTTACATAAGCATACAATTAAATATATTCAAAGCATAAAACAGTACATAGTATACAAGGCATACAGCAATATACATATTTACAGAAGGAAGATTAGAGCAGGCGTTTCCCAGGGCTGGTCCGGACATCATGGCTGGTTGGAGAGCCAGGATTTGGTTTTAGATTTGAAGGCACTAAAGCGTTCTTCGGATCGGATGGTGAGAGGGAGGGCATTCCAAAGATTAGAGGCTAGGACTGGGAAGCTAGATCCACCCGCCTTTTGTAGTTTGAACCTAGGGATGGTTAAGCAGTGGGTCTGAGCCGTTCTTTGCGGACGGGTGGGCGCGTGTCGGGATAGCCGGCTACAGAGGTATTGTGGGGCTTGGTTAGCTAGGCATTTGTGGGTGAGGCCTAAGGCTTTCAGTGAAATTCTCTGTTTGACCGGTAGCCAGTGTAAGTTAGATCTAGATTCCGAGATGTGGTGGTTTTGTGGGATGTTTAGGGCTGCTCTGATAGCGTTATTCTGGGTAATTTGCAGTTTGTTCAGATTCTCTTGGCTCGTTCCAAGGTAGAGGGCGCTCGCATAGTCAATTTTGGCCATGATAAGAGTTCTGGCCAGAGTGACCGCGTTGGGGGTGGTCAGGAATGGCCTGCAAGCTGCAATGAGTTTGCAGGTGTATGCTGAAGAGGATCTGACTGCATTTGTTTGTCTGGATAGGGATAGCGTGGCGTCAAGATAGACACCTAGGGTTGTGGTGTCTTTCGAGACTTGGATGGTGTTGCCATCGATGACAAATGATTGGTAGGATGGCTCAAGATTACTAAGGCGTTGTGTAGTGCCCGAGATGAGGAGCTCAGTCTTGTCATCATTAAGGCATAACTGGTGTTGTGCCATCCAAGCTTGGATAACCAGGTAGACCTTGTTCAAGGCCTTAGTGTCAGCCAGGTAGTCACCAGTGATGGGAATGAGTATCTGGGTGTCGTCAGCGTAGTTCGTATAGGAGACACCCAGATAGTCAAGTACATCAAAAAGTGGTTTTGTAAAGACGTTATAGAGCGTTGGCGACACACAAGAGCCCTGAGGGACGCCGCAATGAATCAGGGAAGGATCTGCAGCTGCAGATTGAGAGAAGACCTGCATAGATCTTTTACTCAAGAATGTTTTGATCCAGGCCGTGGCTGATGGTGAGAAATGGGCGGCCGAGTGAAGATGCTTGCATAGGATTTGGTGACTGACCAAGTCGAAGGCCACAGAGAGGTCGAGTAGGAGTAATAAGGCAAGTTTGCCGTTGTCCTTTAACACTTCAATTTGGGTTTTTAAGTCTAGTAGAGCTGTCTCTGTTCTGTGTTTGGGTCGGAAACCAGATTGTCTAAGGCCTAGAAGATTGTTGGCTTCCAGGTGCTCTTGGATTTGCAGGCATGCTGCACGGTCTAGGATTTTTAGCAGGAAAGGGACAGTGGTGATGGGTCTGTAGTTGGTAGGTATGCTAGGGTCGAAGGAAGGTTTTTTGAGCAAGGGGATCACCCAAGCATCCTTAAGGTTGTCAGGGACAGTTCCTGTTTTGAAGGATGCGTTGATGAAGGATGTGATAAATGGGGCCAGGTCATGGGCGGATTCCTTAATAATTGGGGAAGGGCAGGGGGCGCCCTGGCAGTTGGACGGTTTGATCCTCAGGATAATGTTTTCTACCTCCGCAATGGTGAGCTGTGAGAAGGCAAATTCAAAATTGTTGTTCCTCATTCTGCTCTCCCTTTCTCCACCTACAGTCCCTTGACAGGCTGCAGGTGTGGATGTCTCATTAGACTTGCCTGACCATAATTAAAGGAATATGCCTGACTCTCACAGCACTTTGAAGGCCTCTCCCTCGTCCCAGTGCTAAAGTAGTGAAATGATGTAGTGTTCACTACTGTTAGTCGCCTGTTCCTTGTCCCAGTACTGTCAATTGTTACATGTGGGGAAATGAGGGGAACAGCTTTATGGTAACCCATAAAGGTCGGGAAGGGTTAGGTTGGTCCTCAATAGGAAAAGGGGGATAACATGTCTCACCCACCTTACCCTTAACCCTTTTCCTTTTCACCTTCTTTATGATGCTTCTGTAGTGATATCTCCCGTCATTTCCTTGGTCAATGGGATGTGGATAACAATGCCCCATAACTGTCTCTGGGATGGAGGATTCTTCATGAAAGGAAAATGCAGAACACTGCATCTCACCTGTGGATGTTAAGGCCTGAACCCACAAGAACCCTCCACCCAGGTGATCCCCCTCGCTTCTCCACCCCCAGGGTCATGATCTAAAAGCAATGACCTTTCCCTGGCAAGCTGGGGAGAGAACCCAAAGGGAGTAGATGTGAGGACGCCCTCAAGTTCTCTGTCATGAGGAGAGATTCCTGGAAGCTATGGTCTCAATGGAAACTCTGCCATTAACATTCCATCACGTTATGTGGGTTATGGTCTAGTCTTTCCATTCAGCTTCCTTTTTCTGTCTTCTGGCCCTGCCCTCCTGTGCGTTGCAACTCTAGCTTGTGAAACGATCCCCGCCAGTTTGCCTCGTGTTCTAGAATCCTTTCTCCACTCCAATTTTCTTCCTCGCTTCGCTTCCTCTCTCCGGTTACGGTCCGGTGCTCATTCAAGTGTCCTTTTTATCCTTGTCTGCCTTCTAACTTCCTATCCCTGCTGGCTCGTGCGCCCTTTTTTTTCTTCCCTTTTCTTCCCTTTTCTGACGTTCCGCTTTCACTTTTTTGGAGCCGCGGGTTCCGCTTGCCAGCCGTTCGAACTACGTGCCTGACTCCAGTTCCTCCTTCCCCCGCTACTTATCTCTGTTGGTTCTGCACGCGAATCCTCTGGCCTGGACACCTCTTGTCTGTCCTGCTGTCTCTTATGTTGATTCGCTGTGCGCCGTCTCTGGGTTCCATTCTATTCTATGTTTTTTGCCTTTCCTACACTTTCATCGCCTTCACTGATCTTGCTGTCCCCTTTCCTAATCTGAGTACTGTTGCTTCTATACCTACCTTTTCTTCTTTCCATTGGATATTCCTACTGGCGTATTTAAGACTCCTCTTTCTGTTTCAACCGGATGGAGCTGTGTGTCCTTCAAATCATCAAGGAACTCATCTTATCAGACCGGGAAGCGCCCACTCCTCTCATCTGTTGAAGTTAACCTGTTTTCGTTTGACCTCTTCTTGCAGCAGACATTACTCTGTGGACTTACCATCTTTCCGGAATACCGCCAAGGGTTTTTTTGCCATCGGCTTTTTCTTCTTCCTGGGCTACACAGGGAAGACACCATTCTTGTTGTAAACTGTTCCTCAGTCCAACGACACTCGCGAATTCCGAGAACTGACCATATCCCTTCAAAAAGAAGGGAACTCCTGAAGAGACCACTGCAGAAGTTTCGGAATCTAAAGCCTCCTCCAGCTGCAGCGACACTGAAGCACAGGTAAGACCCACAACTAGTGACATTCTCACACACTGCAAACGGCCATGTTTAAACACTGTTTCTTGCCCATGCGAGGTGAGGCTTTAGGCTTTACTGCGTATGTTCTTGTGTTGAAGGCTCCTCGCCTAGTGTGTACTTATGCTCGCCTTCACATCCCTCAATTCCGATGATCTCCCCTTTTGACGGCGTCTGCTTACCTTCCACTTCCTGGGTCACTGGGTCACTATGAGAATGTCTCTTGCTGCAACAACTGTGCTTGCACTGCGTACAGGGTCATGGGGAATTTGATGGCCTCTGCCTCCCTGCCACTCCCTGGGTTACCATGAAAATCTCTCCTGCTGCAACAACTGCGCTTACACTCCGTGCTTCCCTCTATTTATTGAATTAATTCTTATATTTGATTGTCCGAATTTATGTTCTGTGGAGTACCTGACCTAGAAAAGAGGTATTGATTGAAAGATTGTAACACAACAATGAAACTGTACCATAAAAACACTTATTTTAATTGTACCATTTTGTAATGAATTTACTTTGAATACGTTTTCTAAAGCATTTGTTTTCATCAGCCACTGCCTACTTGTGAGTGTAATGATAAGAGAGACATCTACCTGCCCGCTCCTTTTATATAAATAACTTCAGCATTGGAATGCCAAATCGTGGTGCTGCTTTAATGGCGTGATTAACATACATTTTCGTTTGTGATGTTCATATGATTACGGCTTAAAGCAGGCATGTACAATACAATTGGGAAAAGGACATAAAGTGATTCTTTTTTTGCTGTTGCAAAGGGCAAAGGTCTAGCATAGATAAACGAGGTTGGCGCCTTATTTGCATGTAGCACTAATTGGGAGAAAACACATCTTTATTACCGAGCCTGAAGTACAAACGATTTACCACAAGGTCACAAGCCTTAAGGAAGGTCATGCCGCAACATGTTGGGAAAGCGTGCATCTGCAGAGGCGCCCTGGCCTTCTGGTCCACGTTGCTGCAAGAGGAACAATGCCTGATAGAACTGCAAAGGCGTTCGCGATATGACACAACGAACAATTATTACGCTATTTGCACTGTGGCGAGTAAAAAGAAGGCAACGGAGTTTGCAACGAAAAAAAGAGCGCTGTCAATATTAAACAATAGCAACATTTCCTGCAAAAAATATCACTTTGAATCATGATCCATGACATTTAGTATTGATGAATTTGATGTTGAAGAGTAGTCTCTGCTGATTGGTCACTTTTCTGTGGCATTCGGTTTGTGGTTTCGTAAATGTGGATAAAGGGGTCTACCTCATGAAGCGAAAGCCCGCCCCAAAAATGTAGACAGTAAAAACAAGTGTGGAGTAAGCACTGAGCAGACAGTGGAGGAAACATCCCTGTGGTTTATGCCTCGAAAGCAGAGGCGTTTTCGGGGTTTAGGAGGCATACGACCAGTACACCCAGTGTAGTGTGAACTTGGCATCCATGGTTGAACCAGGTTTCATACATTTCAACATATGCTTCAAATAAACATTCTAAAATAGTATATTTCTGCCACTAAAGCAATGTATGGTCAGTCGTTTATGTCGTTAGTCACATGGCAAATGAGAGGCAGCCAATCAGCTCCCTCCAAGGCCAGGATGACTCCCTTGGTCATTAATGTTGAAGACGCTTGATGCTTCTCTCGGGACGCTTCTCCATAATTATGCATACTTGCCAACCCTACAGATTTAGGCAGTAGGCTACTCCTTTTTAAGCAGTCCTACCGCCTACAGATTTGGGTGACAGATCCTACTGCTTTTTACAATGGCAGGTCATTTATGTGACTCTAAGGCAATTAATGTCTGGGCGGTGGGCGGGTAAGTGAGACATTTGAGTGATGGGCTCAGATCAATCCAGTGACCTGACAGCTACCTGACTCTGCCCTGCACTCTGGCCGGGACAGACCTTAGGTGAACCACCAGTGAAGGCAAGTGGCAGAGCGTTCCCCCATCACACAGCATCTGCCTATCAGACTGAGGGGGTATCAGTCTTCATGTTATTCAGTGTTCAACTTGCACTGCAGGAATACATATGTATTGCCCAGGCTGGTGGTACAGAGCAGTGGCAAACGTTCCCTCCCAGCTCTGTGTGATTACCTTCTGTGTAATTGAATTTGGTGTTAACTTACCATTCATAATTATACATTTTTAACATTTAAACATCTTTCCATGTTGTGCTATTTAATGGGTTTTGTGTTTTAGAATGCTTCAATGGTGCCAACAATTTATGTTTTGTATTTTCCTGGGATGTCATTGTTATGAGAATTATACGTTTTTAAACTTGAAAAATCCTACATCTTTTTGGTCACAGAATGTTGGCAAGTATGAATTATGTATCCCTTTTGTTGGCCTTAACCGGACTGCCACCTACTCTCTTCCTGCTGCTGTGCCTTCCTGAGCTCCTCTCCAATGTCCATGGTGGGCATTGAGCCACAGAATACGCGTACCCATTCATCAAAAGGGAACCTTTTTACAAAAAAAGTACTTGGAAAACCACCCAGCACTACAAGGTTGGTACTCTTGGCAAAGGCATCAACTTCACATGTAATAGTTGAGATCTTAATCTTGTCAACACTGGATTTCAAATAGTATGGGAGTTTGCTGGGTGTGACACCAATATCAGGATAAAAGTATGCACACAATTAGTGCAAGCGTTTGAGGTGGCTGTTTAACACCTCTAAATAAGACTGCAAAAAGCCAGCCTTACTGGCAGCAAAGGTAGATGAGCAACAGAGTGGAGCAAAATCGGTGAGCATTATGCTGCACTTTCTTTATTACTGCAACTCACAGCTTTTTTTTTCTTTTTGAACATTTAAACAGAATATTTTTCGTTTTACCGCTAGGACCATGGGAAAAAGCTGAAATCTAAAAGTTTATAGAGTTCAATAGAAATTCAAAATGGAACTACTAGTCCCATGAGCCTCTAGTCCCTGGTCGTCCCGAGGTGCTTGTCCTCCACCTATCAAGTCCCAGTACAAGAGGCTCCTGCCCTAGGTCCTTTCCTCTTTCGTTTAGCTCTCAGCAGGGGTGTCGCTGCAGGACATTATGAAGTCGGCCGATTGTTCTTCTGAATCAACATTTAAGATATTTTATTTTAAGCCAGTGTTGGAGATGACTAATAGAGTGATGGCAAGCTTTGCACAAGTATAATGCTTGCCTCCTGTTTTGACATAAAATGACGATTTCCCATGCTTACACTGCAAGGTAGTCTTGATTCTATTAAAGACACAGAGCGATCATTATATGCCGCCTGTGATGGCAAAGAGTTCAATGTTCAACATATATATTCCTACAGCGGAAGCTCTTTAGAGCATACCCACCCTCATGAATTCCTCTCCATTCTTCACAGGAAACGACCAAAAACAGCCTGAGACGTGACCGATGTAAGGGTGAGACTCTTGTCGCAGAGAGCGCACGTTGTCCTGTTGGGCCAGAGCAACCGTGAGATCGAAGGAGCAGTTAGAAGTTCTGAGACGCAGGAGAGTTTGCATAAAGAAAGGAATGTTAAGTTTTAAGTTCGGGCAGAGTTCACTGCCAAAAGAAAGAGGTAAGGACCTACGGCAGGAGCCTCTTGTACTGGGACCTGATAGCTGATAGGTTGAGGACAAGAGCCTTGGGACTACCTGAGACTAGAGTCTCATGGGACTAGTAGTTCCAGTTAGAATTTCTATTGAATACTTTAAACTTTTGGATTTTCCCTTTTTCCCATGGACCTAGGGGCAAAACGAAAACTATTCTGTTTAAATGTTCCCAAAAAATGTAAAAATGTGTGAGTTGCATTAATAAAGAAAGTACAGCATAATGCTCGGCTCTGTGTCTTTAATAGAAGCAAGACCACCCTGTGCAGTAAGCATGGGCAATTTTCTTTCCAAATGTTCAGCATGACAAAACATTTTCATGTACTGTAAAGAAAAGATTTGGTTGTCACTGATTATCTTTGAGGAGAATCGACCAAGCAAAACACAACCTCTTCTGCGGGTCAGGCTTTTCTCAGCATATCCTGCTGTGATTCCGCCCTTTCCAATTCAGAATGAGGATTCACACATGTGTGCACTTATTCTTGGGAAAGATCCCTGAAAACATCACTGTGTGCATGCAGTAACCCTTTGTTTTCCCTCCATCATGGACAATTACTTCACAGGGAGATGGAAAACAAAGTTCAATGCATTCGCTCCAATGTTCCACTAATTCTGGGGAAAGATGTGCCCCCTCAAATTCCAAATCCCTATGGGGAAAATGTGTGAGGTCAAACCATGGCATCAAAATGGTTTAACCAGGAGGCTGTGACTGGAATGGGGCTTGTACAGCTCCACTGTCAATAAATCTGGCATGCTTGCTCAGTATGCAAATCATGTTGGGTGGGGGGGGGGGGGGGGGGGGTGTGTGTGTGTGTGTGTGTGTGCGCGTGCGTGCGTGCGTGCGTGCGTGCGTGCGTGCGTGCGTGTGTGTGTGTGTGTGTGTGTGTGTGTGTGTGTGTGTGTGTGTGTGTGTGTGTGTGTCAATAAATCAGAAGGCAGGTGAACAAAGTGTCACAGGATCAGAACACCAGGGAGAAAAAGTGGATGAGGGCAAGAAAAAGGTTTACCCTTTTCCTCCATTTTCCCCTAGATCTGCAGAGCTGAAAATAAGGGCAAGTATCATCTGTTCTAGTTTTTAGTTTTGGCTATTAGGTGGCACGGAAAGCACTACTTATAAAGCCAATACTATTGTCATTAAAATAAGAGCTGTAACATGAGAGCTTGAAATAGGGGCTTTGAATGCAGGTTTGTAATGCTTTTCAATGCAGGTTGACATATAAGGATGGATGTATGTCGTATGACCATGTGTCCCATCCATTTAACGCCCACCGCTAAGTGAAATCTATAGGATTTGCCTCCCATTCCCACACATTTCCTTCCAACCACACCTCTTTTTTTACTATTTGGATGATTTTCTACCTTGTTGTGAATATGTCAGCCATTTTTCCTTCCAAATTGGCGGCTGCCATGTTTTAATGCTATTAAAAAGTTATTTGACTTGATTGAGGTTTTAAAATATATTTGCTGCAGCTTTCTAGTTATGTTACATATTTTACTGTATGTTATGTTTAAAATAAACAAAGTACTGTACTCGCTACGTTTTGGTTTAAAATGGTTCTGAAAGTACCCATTTACCGATTTGTGGGGGTTGATGTAGTGCTTTGAAATGTAAGCAGTAGCTGATTCGCTGTCCGGTTAATGATGTCACTATTATGTTATTGGCTATCAAGTTTGTGATTTTTTCCTAAATAACAACCCTTTTCTTTCACTGAATCCGAACAGGGCTCTAGAGCTGTAGTGCCACCTGCACATTACTCTCTGTGCTGGGCTCTGAACCAAACTGATTGCAAATGGTTTGCATTTCCCTTAAATAAAATATAATTTATTTTCTCGATGACTCACTCAAGCACAATTTCTGAGAAAAAATGTCCAGCTTTGCCCAGTAAGCCAATGACCGCCCAGGGACAGCGTTGCAGAGTGCTGTGTTCCAGCCTTCTCTAAGGACTGCGCTGACATGTTGGGAAATATTCATTGGGGCTTATGAGCCCAGGCTGCCTGCTGGCAGCGCAGCAGTTAATACTTTCATTTTCCTCCGTGGTGGTGCTTCTTTACAGCAGGGGAAGTCTTTGTTGGACTCTGCCCAGGCCCACCAACCTGGGCGGAGACAAAGTGGCCAGCCGACACACTTCGCACTGAGCCCCGGCACCTTAGGACGTTGCGGCCGGGGCTCCAGGTGAGTTCTGTTTTCGCCCCCTTCCCCCCGTCTGCCACTGGGGAGAGTGGATTGCCTGCATGCCCCTTGGAGGTGCTAGCGATCTCGCTGGTGATGCCAGGGACTTCCTTTTCACCGCCCGCCCCTGCTGGCCACGGGGTGGGTGGGCTTCCCCAGGACGGCCATAATCTTCACCTGGTCCACACCATGCACGTGGCCCGGGACTTCCCTCACCTCCAGGCCACCTGGGTTGGCCGCCAGGCGGCCTGTAGTTACCAGGCCACGCTCCGGTTTGAGCCGCCAGCATGCGTTGCCCCAGACTGGGGAATCATCTTCACCCAGGCTGCACCGCACACACACCCAAGTCTTTCTTTTCTTTTGGGCCACCTGTGTTGGCTACCAGGTGGGCCTCTACCTCCTGGCCCAAGCTTCTGCTCGGGGGCCGCCCCGCAAACACAGAGCCCCCGGGTGCGGGTGTTAGTCTTTCCCCAGGCTGTCCCAAACACATAGCCTGGGTTCAACTTCTCACCGGGCTGCAGCTGACAGACGCAGGCTGGCTCATTAAAGAGTTCCCTGGGAGGCCGCTCGAGGCCGCAACCACGCAATGTTTTTGACTGATTTTGCTTACAACTGGGAGTTTAAGTTTTTTATGTGCTCCTGTGCTGTACGCTAACATTGCACTGCTTTGAAAAGGTAACCAAATTTACATGGAGAATTGGACATGTAAGCAAAGCTATATTGGAGCTGTGATACTTTTACTGTGAGCAGAATCAGCCAACTGGGCGTTCATGCTGAGCCCTTCACCTTGAAATATTTAATAAAGGTAGACAAGTTTTAACTGGAGTATTCAAATATGTTGGTGGATGTGTTTAATAGAAGGTTGGCGTTGCATAACATTTTGAATACATGCAGCCATACCCCTGCCCATTTCCTGCCAGTCCCACCTCCCCTTTACGTTGTAGGGTTGCATAAAAATTATTGGAGTGGCTTTTGTTTGTGGTGGATCACTTTACTGATTACCCCTTGTCATGTAGAAGGCATGCTATCTAGGTGCTTGTGATAGTTAAAAGACCTTAGGGAAGTACACCAAATAAAGAGGTTTGTATCAGGCAGCACCTACCCACACCCACCGACCCTACCACACTCTCTTATCTCCCACCCACTGACTCTGCCCCCACTCTTTCTAACCCCACAACCCTACCACTCTCTCTACCCCCCGCAACCCCAACCTTGCACTCCCTACCACCTGTCAACCACCCTAACCCCATGCTTGCTACACCCACCCAATCACCCTAGCCCCACACCTGCACCCCTTATTGCATTCTCTTTTGAAACTTTGCACTCTCCTTCTTGCACCCTGGTACCTATAGATGCAAAGGACAGCAGTAAATGCGAAAACGATTGGCTTTTTCAATGTTTGTTTTTAATATATTTAGTATTATTATATAGCACTAACTGACCTTGCGGTATCTAAGCGCTGAAATAACAGTCGATATTCTTGCGGTATCTAAGCGCTGAAATAACAGTCGATATTATCATCCCACTGCATGGTACTCAATTTTCCGACCTCGGAAGGATGAAAGGGTGAGTTGGACCTGCCGGGATTCGAACCTGCATCAGCAGGCTGCGCACAGATGTCAGAAACGAGTGCTCCGCTCGCTGTGCTATCTGACCGGCTGTCACATGGAGGAACAGCATCACTTAGTGGACAGTAGCAGAAGCTGTATAAATGCTAAATGGTAGTGAAGACAATGATGACCAGGCAGTCCACAAATGCCTAGGAGTCTCATGTGGATTTTCTATATCATTTTCTTAAGAGCAATCAGTGAATAGGATGTTATTTTAAAAAGGCAAAAGCTGTGGGAATGGAGTGATGGGCTGCTATGTAGGAGGTGATGAAATCTAAAAGCACAGGTGTAACTAAGCCACATACATTAATCCTGCTATTACAGTATATCCCCTAAAACCCTCATTCCCTACAATGTTTCAGTAGACAAGTAGCAAAATAGTAGATGCGCATGACGGTGCCTATGGGATAAGCACTGATCTAAATAATCATCTATGCAAACTGCATGTCATACACCTGTTGCCCACGTAGTCGTTCTTGAAAAAAACATGTGCGGTCATCTAGGTGCTTGTCCTCCATATTCCATCAATATCCACATGCTTATGGAAAGTGAATGGATCTGACAAGGCTTTAATAACGTGAGCATTTATTGGATACAATTAAATGTACAGCTACAAAAAAAGAATCAAAGAATGCCAGGATTACCGTGCATACATGGAGAGCAGCATGCTTGTGCGAAACAAGGATGTGATGGTCAGAGATTTGAGATCAGCGAGTGACATAGCTCCACCATAAAACTATGCCACCGAAGACAGTTTCATATCTCCAGTGAGTATATGAGGACTTCCCACTGCTGAGATATAAGTATCTGAATAGTAAATGAGGAGTTGGGCACGTGCACCACAGCACAGACAACAATTGCACACAGGGGCCTTGCTGGGGGGGGGGGTTTGAGGGGGCTATAGCCTTGAGTCCTTTAGTTGTAGGCCCGGATAGAAGCTCAGAGGCTACATCCAAAAGGCTAGCTAGCCCTGAGTCCTGACAGTCCCAGCATTAGCGTAGCCCCGGATCTTTTCCAGACCTAGCCACACCCCTGCACACCAACAAAGATGATGCCAGATCATGGTAAAACATGTGTGCCTGCTTAGCATATGGTCACATCAAACTACAATACCCAGGTCACCTCAACATCTCCAGACCAACATTTCCTTGCCTAAAAATGACTTTTCAAAACTACAATCCATATCATGTACTCCTTGTTTCTGTAGCCCACCCTTTTCTCATCTATTGCATACCGTATTATAACAACATTCCTGGTTGAAGCCAATGCAGTAGGATGAAGAACAGTGTATTCTTTCTAAACCATGAAACATGTACCCAGGTAAAATTATTGAGGAGCTCATGTTGGAGTCTCCTGTGCTTTGGTGACGGGGACCTGTTAAGTGGGCACTTTTGCATACTCGGGACCCAGCTACCAAATGTTCCTCATTTGCACAGAGTAGTGCAAAATGAGAGGGTAAAAAGGCAGCATACCCATTTGTATGCCACCCTTTCATACTCCGCCCTGCAAACGAAGTAAACTATGCCTTCCATGTATACAGCGTTTACAATGGATTCCTATGGAGGCCGCCTGCTTTTTGCTGGTGTAAAAAGCAGGAGGACTCCATAGGAATCCACAGCATTTGTGGCAGCATAAAAACCCATGTCTGCGCAAATGCTGTAGTATTTGTATGGTGGTGAGAGAAAAACTGGGGATGTGATCATGTTATGTATTGTATTGATCCACGCCATGAGTAGACCAAATAGGGTATAATTACTTTGGTCTTGTACATTGAAAGCACTATTCTAAAATTAAAACGCCAATGTTGGGCGTTAGGTTCTACCACATACGTTTTTTGGTAGCACTTTTATTGATTGTTGTATGGATGATGGCTGTCTGTGGATGAATGAGTGTATGATCTATTGTCAATTGCATGCAATGTTCTTAATAGCCAATTCCCCTGCAATGTGAATAGTGTATTGAGTGTTGATTAAATTATGATTAATTCATTTATTTAAATAATATATCAGGTTTAATAAAATTCCTTTTGATACTTTGTTCATAAATCAGTTTCCTCTGGTCTATTTTCTGAACCCAATTATTATAATAATACCCCAGCCCAGAGTGTAGGGTTTCCTGCGCCTTTCAGTGATATGGAGAGGAAGGGGTGGCAGAATCGTAAGTTACGATCTGCCCCTCCTCTCCACCATACAAATGAGGGTAAATGAGTTGTGATGGTAATCTAGTGCGTAAAATACATGCAAAGCATGTACACATTAGAGTCCAGTTATGGCTCATAGAAATGAGCTCCCCAGAAGACTGTAGGAAGTATTTTTTTTTCTTCTCAGAGCTCAGTTAAAGTTAACATCGGGAAAACCCTCTGTATGTCCACAGGGTAGCAAAATAGGAAAACAAAAGAACAGATCCATGATATATGAATGGCATATAAATCAAGCCCATCTTTTCTTCGGTCCCTTGCAAAAAGACTCCCACTGGCTGCAGTGGAAATTGCTGAACTCCCCCCGCCCCACCCCCCACCCCCCCCCCTCCCGCTCCTCGTTCCCAGAACGCCAGCCCTTGAAGGCATCAGAAAACTGAACTTAAGGCTACAGCTAGAGCAGCGTCAACCTGCTGAGCAATTTCAGAGTGCACCACCATTCATCATCCAGAGAACTGAATCGGCAGCCTTTTTTCAGGCCTGTGCACTTACGCCTCTGTAGTTAACTTTAGATGCCAACATAGAACTGTTGATTAGAAAACATGATACCGCCCAGATTCGGAGCACCTGCAGGGGAAAAAGATCACAGTCTCTTGAACATATTCAGAGAATCACCTTTTTGGACAAGGGAAAGCTCAAGGAGGAATCAACTTGGCGGAACAGTGGGGAGAGCACACATTTTGAGTTCCAATCATTATTGGCTGTACACCTCACCAACCTCTGAAGTACTCTGTTGAGAGATGGACTTTACTACCCTATGGAAGGATAGATAGAAGAGAGACAGGCCTGCAAATAGGCATTTGTTGGGAAAACAGATCATGCATGGAGTCTTCTCACCAAACATTCACTGTATTGTAATATAAGTGGTCTTGTACGGTGCCCGGATGCCGCTATTGGTGGCCTCATTGTGCATGGCTCTGTAAGAAAAAGGGGTTGTGGTGGGTCATTGGTGGGACAGTTTGAGAGGCAGGTGCAAAATCTATGTTAATGGGCGCAGGACGGAAGTACATGGTTCATGGGTTCCAGTATACTTTCTATGGTTTTGCTGGAGAAACCTGGGAGTATGTTATCGCTAAGGAAGAGTCCAAGATCTGACAGATTAAGCGCTTTGCGTCTGGTTAGACACTGATGTGGAAGAGTGTAGTAGGGCAAAAGGAGACCTTAGTTGGGGTTTGGTTAATGTTAATGTGTGAACGGCTAGGGTTGAGGAGGCCAGAGATCTTACAGGGGAGTCAGTGGCACACCAGAAAAGCTGACAACTACATGTCAGTATCCTTTACACTATTTCTGCTAATGGCAACTTTGGAACGGGGTTGTTGCCTATATTACCAGAAATTCCCTGAGTGTTGTTTTTTAAAGATCTTCTGCACTAATGCCCTCAGGTAATGGATCAGACCCCTGTATTCTACTCCATTAGTTGAGTCATGTCATGGCAGGTCGGGTTGGGTCTGTGCTACCTTCGTGGAAAACAGTGGCCCTGCCACTAGTGATAGTGGATCCTTAATAAAGCAAGTCCACGTTGCCCGTGCAAGGGTCATCTCACTGACAGTCAAGTGGCGCAATTACTCATGAAGGACTGTTCCCCAATTACACTGTATCCCCTAAGTCCCGGTCTAGTACTCCGTTTATTCTCTCTTTAAGGAACCTGTTCTGTGTGGCAAAGTAGATGGCATATATTTGTCCTTTGGCAATAATCCAGTGATCTAATATAACACCCATCACTCTTCCATGATCATTTCATTTGGTCTGTAAATATTGATAGTGTCCAAATGCTACTAAATGCAGTATCAGAATCCTCCATCATACATTTAAGATGTTTAGAGTTAATATTTAATGCTGTGATGGATATATGAAAAAATAGGTAGAGATGGTAAACAGGCATGTGAATATTAAACAGGTAAACAGCGCAGACATGTTCTAGCATACCCGGCTCCAGAATGAGTGTGGATATCCAACCAAACACCTGAGCATACGAGAACATCGAAAGTTTGAGCCTAAGCTAAAATGGCCACATTCACAAGTTACGCAACAACTCTCTGATGGTATGATTGATGTTCCCATCGCAGTTGGAAACCTATAATTTTTTCACAGTCTCTTGTTCTCATTTGTTCTCAATTCGAGGAAAGTAAATACATTGTACACGTTCATTCTAGATACCCCCAAACAGCTTTGATGTTGCCCAGACGCATTGTGAAGGACAGCCCTCGGATGCATGTTTCTAAATGCGCATTCCAATTGCATGCTTCTTTATGACAGACCTAAACGAAGGTGGGCTCCTGAAGGGGGACTAGTGTCAAGGGCCTGTCACAGCCTCACACTGCGCCTGTTGGTGCACCAGAATTATCCAGAGGTCAGGCTTGAGGGTCTGGTCAACTCTAGTGCCTTGATTAGCGTGTAGACATTAGCATCATCTGCATTCAGCAAATGAGTGTTTCCCAAGGATTTGCCGACATCTGAAAGGTGGTTTGTCAAACAACTGTGTGGTAGACTGCACTAGAAGAAAATGGCAGGGAGCACATTGGCCTGTCAAGGAAGATACAACAGACTAAGGATACAATATGTAAAAAAGAGTAGACACTGGGCCTTGAGACGCTAGCGCTGCAGCATGCCTCAACTCTAGTGTGACAATGCAGTGTCATGCTCTCTTATGCTCAGAATGCAAGCTTATTCAGGACAACACTCGAGCCAAAACTGCATCTTATTTGTTTATTGCTGCTTTGCCAACTGTATTTATGCATTTATATACTGGATGTACAGTGCTCTTTTGATCACAAAAGAATGTACGATAGGAAATCAGATGGAACAGGAAGCAGTGAGCTTCTTACAATGGGGTGAGTTTAAAGGGCATTCTGACCAGACTGTGGAGCAGAGTAAATGAAACAGTCATTGGGGACAATACATAAGTGAACATACATAGATTAAGGACAACCAACATTGGAAATGTTTAAGTGTAGGTAGGCTGTATGGACAGCTTTGCTCAGGATGTGACCATGATGGTTGAAGTGCTAGAGTGGAGGCAGAGGATGGGAGCTACAGTGACAGGTTAGAAGTGAGGGAAACATTTTAGCTAGCAGGCAGATGAGAGGTAGGTTATGAGGGTCGCTCTATGGTGAGGAGGTAGGCTTTTAGTTTTAGTTCGGTTTGAACAAATCCATGTGGACTGGATCTTGGATGTCCAAGTGAAGAGAATTCCATGTAAGTGGAGCAAGAAGAGAGAAAGAGTGGAAGCGAGAGGAAACACAGGGAGGGCGAGGAGCAACACGGGTAGGTGAGGAGGCAGAGCAGAGATTACGAAAAGACTAAATGGCTTGTAGAGTTGGATAGAGAAGTATAGATACAGTGGTGCCTTACTGTGGATAGTTTTGTGAACTAGGCAAAGAAATATAAATCTGGCCTGGTTTTGCATCGTCAGCCATCCAGCTGGGTAATGTTACAATGAAGTAGGTGTGAAGTGAGGGAGTTCAAAGAGTGTGCTGATAGAGAAGTTAATGAACTTATCGAGAGGACAGAAAGCATACTTGGGGAGACCAAAGAGGATACTGGCACAGTAGTTCCGCACTTCTTAGTATTTCTTTTTCCTTTGTACAAGTACCAGAGTCCATGAAAGTTACAGGCTTCACAAAGCAGAAATATACCAGTGCAAGGAGGAGAGGAAGGAGGGGGGGTTGTAGACGGCGGCAATCCAGATGCGCAGAAGATTTTTGACGGTTGACAAGAGCGGCCACCAGGGAAGCAGCCAGGAAAAGCAAATAACTAATTTGGTAATGAATATTTTGAGTCGGGATTTGACAAATGACAAATTATCAGTCTTGAACAGAGGATTATCATATGCACTCACCAATCATTTAGACATCATTAATACACAGATTGACTTATTCAAGTTTGTACAGAAGCTCAGATTAAAGAAATACTTCGCAACTGCTGCCAAGAAAAAGAAGGAGACCGAGGAAGCAAAGGCGATAAGTGATTTCACATTTGAAGACATTGAGAATATACATCTTTTAAGTATGTTATATGAATCACAGACTGATGAAATTCACACTACACTGAATGAACTAGGAATAATGCAGTCGTGTCCAAACGACAAGGAACTCAAGAACAAATCAAGGTTCTCACCACAATTTGCATCGGAAAATTTGATAGAGGTTTTTTATAAAGCAACCGCCAAGGATATACATGAACTATATGAAGGTTTAAATAATACGGATGATAATTCAAATCTTACCAAAAAAGAAAAATTGGCGCTAAAGGACTTTCAGAGGGACAAGGTCATAGTGATCAAAGAGGCGGACAAGGGGGGAAATATTGTGGTGTTGGATAGACAGGACTATATTCAAATGGCACTCAACCATCTGCAAATACCAGCATGCTATGAGAAACTGCTTAGTAACCCTAAAAACGATATTCTACTCCAGATGGAGGAATCGATAACCAAATGGCACAGAAAGGGACTAATCTCAGATGATGAAAAGACAGCTCCAACCAACAAACACCCAACAATACCGACTTTTTATTTCCTGCCTAAGGTTCATAAACCTTTTTAAAAGATTCTGGAAGGACGTCCAATACTTAGCGGTATTGGCTGGCTAACAGAGAAGATTTCAGAATATATTGATAATGCCTTAGGACCAATCGTACCCAAATTGAAGGCCTTCTTTAAAGATACTACCAACACAATAAAGATCATCAGCAGAGTGGTTTCGAACGAAACATATTTATTGGCGACCTGGGATGTACGCTCTCTTTATACCATCATTGAACATGCAGAAGCGATTAATACAATGAATATGAGTTCAGGGAGGACACTGCATCACATTACCAACATGTACAGATGCTAAAGGAGATGCTTATATTTACACTGAACAACAATATCACTATGTTTGATAACTGCTTCTACAGGCAAAGGAGATGGATTGCTATGGGCACGAAATATGCCCCAGCCCTAGCAAATTTGTTCATGGGGAGATATGAGGATCAACAAGTATATTTGGACGAGGCTTACAACAAGAATGTAAAACTATGAATACGATTCATAGACGATGTTTTGCTAATATGGGACGGAACGAGTGAGGAGTTAAATGGTTTCAAACTATGGATGAACCAAAATAAACTCAGAATTGAATTTGTGGGTCACGAGAGTGCAACCAAAATCGATTTTTTGGATCTGACGATATTCGTAGATGGAATGAAGCTGTCTACAAAAACCTTCCGGAAGGAAACAGAGGTGAACTCCACCCTATATGCACAAAGTTGCCATCACAGGCCAGTGAAGTGGAATATCCCAACAGGGGAGTTTATCAGGGCCAGACGTAATTGCAAACATTTCAAGGATTTCAAAACAGAGTGTGATCTATCACAAGAGCGTTTCCAGCAAAGGGGCTATTCAAAAGCATGTATCAAAGCTGCCCGACAAAATGCTACGAAAATGTCTTGGGAACAAATGCTGATAACCAAGAGTGAACCCTATAGGACCAGATCAGAATGAGATCAACTTCATAACAACTTACAGTCATGAAAATACCAAGTTGAGAAAGGTTCTAAACAAAAATTGGCACCGACTTAAATTGGATCCTCATCTTTCAAACTACATTGGGGATAGACCTAGGATGACTTTTCGAAAAGCAAAAACATTCAAGATGATTTTGAGTCCCTCACTAATACCAGAAATTATCAATGAACCAGCTAGAACCTGGTTACAAGAGAAATCATCAGGTTTTAAAAAATGTGGGAGATGTTCTATGTGCAGTTATGCCCACAAACCAACGAAGAGTTTCAAGGATGAAAGAGGAACACGAATGGAGATAAAAGACAACATCAACTGCCGTTCAAAATATTCAGTCTATGTCATAATATGTGTATGTAAACTAATATACATTGGGAGTACAATCAGAGAAGTGAGAACACGTATTCGGGAGCATTTTTCATCATGGGGAGTCAGGATCCAACTTTGCCGTTGGCCCAACACTGGCAATCTGAACATCAGTTGGAGGACAAAAAGAATTTGAGATTTATAGGTTTACAAAAAGTGAAATTGGACAGAAGAGGAGGAAACTGGGAACAGAAACTGAGGCAGACGGAAGCAAGAATCATTTGCAAATTCAGAACAATTGAATTCGGTCTGAACCAGGACAATGAGATGGTTCATTTTCTCTGAGGATTGACTTTACATCAACTGAATGTCTTTATTCATTTCAGAGTAATGCAAATGTAAATAGTATCTAACGTTTGTGAATGGGAAAGGGGGCTATGTATGTTAATATGCATGCGTGTAGTTAAAGGGGTGTATATCTGAATATGTGAATATGTAATGTAAGAATATACAGGAGGAGCCACCAAGGAAGAAGAGAGGAGGAATTTACAAGAAATCCAATCAGTAAGTGGAGTTTATCCAAACATTAGAAGTGATCAAACCTGTACTTTTCTATTGTATAGTATAGCATTTTCTGAAGTGGTTTAACATCCACAAAGGTATTATACAACTTCGGTAAGACACATGGTATTAATCCTAAATGGAACTTTCATGGACTCGGGTACTTGTACAAAGGAACAAGAACTACTAAGAAGTGCAGAACATCTGGGACATCATACATGTTAAACCCATTATAAACTGTGTTGTACTAATATTCCTTCCCCAATTGATAATATTTATGACAACAATGGGTATAATTGTTTCTAATACCAGATCGGATGAACCAGTAAATATACAAATTAAGCAGCTTTCAGGAAGCACTAGTTAGTGAGGTATTTGGGTAATTTCATATTGTAAAGCACAGCTCTAAAATGGCCGCCGCTAATGAGGCAGGGGAGACAGCGATGAGGGACAACAGGGTTGCTGTGGTAATAGATATACACTGGTGTGCGCACGCCCAGCGTTCTCAGTAGACTGGTGCCGATGCGAGGGGACTGTGAAACAACGCCAAAGCAGGTAAGCAAGGGCTGGAGGACAGATTTTTCTGTCTGCATCCCTTTGCATGCCGCGGGGAGTCTATCTGTATTCAGAAAAGGGTTCGGAGACTCTGCCGAGTGACAAGACAAGCGGGGTTTGTAATTACAAGGTGGAGGGAGCATCAGGGCTGGCATGTATTCTATTTTCAATAGTGTAACAGATATGCGGACATTTGTACAGGTGTCAACAGTTAAATATAAACACAAATACATTTAGAGCCGTGATATGCAAGGAATAAATTAAGGTACAAAGAAATTCTTAAAATAGGACAAAAGTGAGCAGAAGCCAACAAGTGCGTATTCTTATTTATATTTTACATGGATTAACCCGTGATTTTACGGAACCGAATCTCGGTAAGCGAAAATTCATTTTTCCTCTCAAAACTGAGGCTAAAGTAAATATACCAAATGTTGTGTCATTTCATTAATCAGTGTATTCAAATAGATAAAGGGCCTCATCACGAGTTTGGCGGTAACCCTTAAATCCGGCGGTTGCGCTATTACCACCGGATTTAAGGGTCTGCCAAATCAGGGCTTTGGCGGATTTCTCAACAGCTCTGAGCTGGGGGGAAATACGCCGAAAAATCATGCAATTACCGCCAGCGGGAAATCCGCCGGCGGTAAGAGTGCGAAAATTCCCCATTGAGCCCAATGGGGAATGGGGCATTCCCGAATGGGCTCAGTGGGGAATGGGTAATTCCATTACTGCCAAACCCGTGATCTGGCGCTAATAGCGCCAGGAGGTTTGGCGGTATGGCTAATACCACCGGCAGTAATACCACCGGCGTTACTGCCCAACTCGTGATGAGGCCCAAGGTGTGTAGGAGCACGGGGATCCATTGACAGAACAATTCATTGTGAACTAATTCAGGCTAAATCTCACTCCCTTTATTGTGTACGAACTCCAGAATAGAAATGAATGAATGTGGGGTTTTTGAACTCAGGGGTGTATTATCCATGAGGATTACTCATATATATATTTTTTCTTCTATTTTTTTCTTTTCATTTGTGCTGTTTGCACGTTTCCATGTATTTGTATTGTGTCTCATTGTTTTCTTATATGCTTACTTAATATGTTTTTTCGTACTACAATGATGACTGCAATTACACGTTTTCTTTTTCTTTTCCTTCAAACGCATGGTTTCACTTATTCCATTCATTTTATTTGCATTAAATGTGAAACATATTGAAAGAAGGATCTAACTTGCCCACAAAAAGTTACTGGGCCTCATTCCGAGTCCGGCGCTAACCAATGGCGGTAGTAGCGCCTTGGTCGGCACCGGACCCGTACCGGCACCGCCCTGGTGGAATGGGAAATTACCGCCCTATTCTGAGTTGACCAGGGCGGTAATTTCCCATTCCCCAGGGCCCCTCCCCATTCCCAAATGAGCCCCCATAGGACTCAATGGGAATGGGGAAATTGCAAATAACGGTGACCGTACTTTACGGTCACCGTTATTGGCTAAAAAGCCCCTTTGCGCCCTCGTCCCTTACGCCTGCTAAAAGGGCGCAAAGGTAACTCGGAATGTGGCGGTAAGGGATTACCGGCACCGGTCTCGTTAACGGTGACCGGTATCCCTTACCGCCATACTCGGAATGAGGCCCACTGTTTTGAAAAATGCCCTTGAGAGGCCGAAACACGTGTTAACAAACAAAATGTTACAATCAAACGGGGAATGGAGTAAATAATAAAAATGTTTCTGTTAACTTGTAATCAAGTATGACCAAATGTCATTTATTTATGGAAACAACATGACTACTGATGGCGCAGTCTAAGTGTGTACCAATCTGTTTTGCTTTGTAACCAAGGGAAGGAGGGGACTGGTCTTGCCCTAAACCAGCACACCAACGCGACACCATACCAACAGGCGGTATATTGAGGTCGCTGGCATAAGTAGCTGCACCCAGAGCAAAACCCATATCCAGTAACTGCATTTGTACAAATCCTACTCTCGGTACAGGGAGTTGATGGATGGAGGTGTTGAAAAAAATACACCATCAACATGTTTAAGAATATTTCACCACATACCAAACTTATATTGTAAGCACTGTACTATATATGGAAATCTGTGCCTTCCTGTCTCATAATCTTTGGAGTTTTTGTCAGCTATTTGTGGATGAATAAAATCTGAGAATGACATAACCAAAGCATTATCAATAGCCTGATCAAAGTTCATATTGTTATAATGGAAATATAGATGGGATTGGATGTCATAAGGCAGATAAATACTACTGGTCCCTCTGGGGCAATTTAAATATAATTAATGTGTGTGTCCTCCTCACGTATCTCTACATTTTATGTAATCCACCAATGAATCGTCCATATAGAACTGATGCTACCTTTGACAGCATGTGTCATTTCCTTGGGTTTCAGTACGAGCTTCTTATCTTTACCAGTAACTTAGAAATGTAAACATCTAGAGGTAGATTGTATTGCCTTGACAGTAACGCTTACCATGAGAGTTTAACATTGCAACAAACAACTGGAATGTTAGCACATTTATAAAAGTGTAGATACTCATAGGTGGTTACAAATAGAACACTACAACCTAGATGGTCTTCAGATAGGTTTAACTCAGCATGCAAAAGTGAATAGCCGCAAGAAATAATTTTGGAAAATGGTAATACAGGGAATACGATCAGAGGTCAAGCGGAAGAGGGGGAATTAACCTTCTAGCAGCATGGGGCTGCCAGCTTAATCCTCAACTTAAACTCATTGGCAAACTTCTACATTGTGAGGAATTAATTAGTTCAAGAATGTTGCAGCATAGTCAAATGTGACAGGGCAGCAAGGCTCTATTACCTCAGTTCTTTAAATACAAAGTATAGCTTTAACATTGGAGAGTTTTGCAATTATATGACACAAATGCATAATTTGAGCAATCGATCATGACCAGAAGTATTGGCCAACTATCGCCCTATCTCACTTCTGCCATTCCTGATGAAAGTCCTAGAGGCACTGGTATCCCCGCTCCTATCTACATTTTTGGAATCCTCCCAGTATCTTGACCTATTTCAATCGGGCTTTCGGCCCGGTAGAGGCACAGAATCTGTCTTGAATTACTGAATTCAAGAAAGATTCTGTGCCTCTACCGGGCCGAAAGCCCGATTGAAATGACAATCCACAATGGATGACCTTATGTGCGTTATAGATCAGGGTGGTGTCAGAGCAGTCCTGGTATTAGATCTGTCAGCTGCTTTCGACACTGTTGACCACTCTCTTCTTATCTCCCTGCTCTCTTAGGCCGGCTTTTCTGGCCAAGTCCTTCACTGGTTCATAGCTTTCTTGGCAGACCGCTCTCAATCATTATCTCTCCCTCCTTTTCGCTTTGCCCCGGTTTCCCTTTCCTGTGGGGTCCCTCAGGGTTTCATCACTGTCCCCTATCCTATTTATCATTTATATAAGATATCATTTGTTCCTCATTCAGTCACACAGGTTCTGTTTTTACTCTTGCGCTGATGACACCCAGGTCTTGGTCCATCTGGAGCTGACCAAATCTAAAACAGCTAACCATCTAAGAAAATGTCTTGAGGAACTGGGGACTTGGATGACATCAAACTGTTTAAAGCTTAACGGTAATAAAATGAAATGGAGGTCCTGTTGTAGGTGATCCATCTCCTCAATTGTTTTGGACGGCTGACTTCTGGCCTACCTCCTTGGGCCCCCTCCCCATGCCAGTTCTGTCAGTCAGGAACCTTGGGATGAGAATCACTGCCACTTTGACCATGGTTGAACAGGTCACTGCGGTTTGTAAAACCGGCCATTTCAAACTCTGTGTTCTTTGGAAGGTCCTCCCTTTCATCCCTATAGCCAGTCAAGCTCCAGTGGTCGCTGCCTTGGTCCTTAGCATACTGGACTATTGCAATTCACTATATCTGGCACAACCCAGCTACTTGACTGGGTGCCTGCAGCTGCTTCAGAATTCTGCGGTGAGATCTATTCTCCGCCCCCCTTTCGGAGCCCACGTGACCCCTCTGCTGAAGCAATTGCACTGGTTCCCCGTCGCTCACCGGATTATGTACAAGTCGATGTGCATGGTGCACCGAGCCTTTTATGGCATGTGAGCAGAATTCCTGCAAGCCAAGTTTGTCCGTTACATGCCCACTTGCCCCCTTCAATCAGATGCTACTCTGCAGGTGACAGTGCCCTGTTTTAGACTAGCCCGAAAAGGAGGACGTGCCTTCTCGGTAGCGTCCGCCAAAGCATGGAATGACCTGCCTCTTTCCCTGCGGTAGACTACCGACCATTTTGCTTTTCATCAGAAATTGAAGACTGCTTTTTTAGAAACTGTTTCTCTCCTCATTGTTGCGTAGCAATTTCAATTGTATACGCATGCACGAGCCGCATCGAGGCTCACGCATGCGCAGACATTATTAAATGCAGTACGCCGGCAGTTCGTGCCGGCGACCGGAGCAGACACACCTCTCCGGCGTCCACTCTCTGCATGCCTGCATGTATGTGTGTGTGTGCGAGCGAGGCCCCGGCACGCCCTAAGGCCCATAACACTGGCGACGAGGGCGGACACGGAGCCATCCTCCGCTCCGACGGCATCGGAGTGAAGGAACGCTGCTGCGTGTGTATTGATCGGATGCACACGGACCCACGCGCACGGCCGGCGGCCATTTTCGTTTTCTCCTCTCTACACGCGGAGTGCAGTGGTTGCGGCCCGAGAGGGTGCTCGTGCGCCATCTGCCTCCTGTACTGCTCCAGAGAAATTTTTGGAACCACCACAGCCCAGACACCACAGGGTTGTGGTAAAGACAAGAAAGAGAGTGTGATTACACTCTGAAGACCACCAGTTACCCCGGCTCTTACCAGACAAGGACCACTGTGAGTACACTATGGGGGAAGAAGGAGAGGATGAAGAAAATGCTGTCGCCCCAATACCTCGCAGAATGCACAGTACTCTGGCTCCTATGCCTGAATTTGACACCACGGGCCCCCCATCCAAGTTAGGGCCGAAGTGGATCACATGGGTTAAGAAGCTGGAAATGTTTTTTAGAGCCTCGGGGGAAACTGAAGATGAGGCGAAGATTGCCATCATGGTCTATTCTGCAGGGACCGAGGTTCAACGCATTTATGACACTCTCAACATTCCAGCAGCGAATTATGATGCGGTCAAGCGAGCCTTCCATGACCACTTCCTTCCTATGGCGAATGTTGACTTTGACAGGTTTGCCATGGGTGCGGAGAAACAATTGGAAGAGGAATCACTAGACCAGTTTTGCGCTCGTCTGAGACAGCTAGCGAGCTCCTGCAGATGGGTCAACGAGGAAGAAATGGTTCGTAACCAACTGCTGCAAGGTTGCTGCTCAGGTAAACTGAGGAGACAAGTGCTAAGAGAGCCTGGACTGACTCTGCAGCAAATTCTGGACATGGGGAGAGCGTACGAACTGGCGGAGGCAAGAGGGGCGAAAATGGACGCTGCTACGCGCTCCAGGAAGGAGGAAGAAGCATACGCCATAGGACGCTCAGCCATGGGGAAGGCAAGATGGACACCAAAGAGAAGTGAAGGGCCCACGATGCAAGGGAATGTCTCATCGTGTTCATACTGTGGATACGATCTGCCGCATGCGGGAGAGTGCCCAGCAAAGTCAAGGACCTGTGCTCGATGCGGCATACCGGGACACTATGCGAGAGTGTGCAGGGCGACGACGCCAGTTACGGTCTTGAGAGGACCAGAGAGAGTCAGCAGGGGTGTCGCTGGAAGAGTAAGGGCCGTGTCCTCTGTCGAACAAGGCATGCAAGATCTCAATATCGCGGAAGAGGAGGAGGAAGATGAAGAAATATTTTTCATTTCAAGCATTGCGCAAGGCCCTGGGGACCGTCGACAACCCAAATGCACCGTCAACATTGGCGAGATACCAACTCCGGTCCTCATAGATACTGGGGCGTCCGTCTGCGTACTTGCAACAAAACATTACAATGCTCTTCCTGGCCCACCAAGGCTGACGAATTCCACAGCGCGAATCTACGCATTTGGAGGGGACACACCTCTTCCCATCCAAGGAGTGTTTGTGGCCCCGGTATCTCATGGTCAAAACAGAATAAAGGCGAGATTTTTCATCACCAGCGTAAGCCCCCACTCCCTCCTAAGCTGTGCCGCGTCAGAAGCGCTCAACATCGTACACTTCACCCTTGCTGTGTACCTCACAGATCTGGACCGCCTACTACAGCGTTTTGAGAAGATATTCACCGGCATCGGAAAACTCAAGGCAGAGCCCATACGATTGCACATAGATGAGTCTGTGAGGCCGACTGCGCTGAAACATCGGCGTATCCCTTTTCATCTCAGGGAACAAGTGGTGAAAGAACTACAGTCACTGGTGGACAAGGACATTATCGAGAGGGTAGATGGACCCACTCCCTGGGTCTCCCCAATTGTGGTGGCCCCGAAGCCGAAACAACCAGGGACAGTACGCATCTGCGTAAATATGAGGCTGCCCAATGTAGCAATCAAACGAGAACGCCATCTCACACCAACCCTAGATGACATCGTAGGAGAGCTCCAGGGAGCCAGGGTCTTCTCGAAGCTAGACCTGAGGTCAGGCTACCACCAGCTGGAACTCCACCCCGAATCCAGGTATATCACGACCTTTACGACCCATGAGGGGTTGTATCAATACAAAAGACTGAGCTTCGGGATCTCGTCCGCAGCAGAGGTCTTTCAGAATGCCATCAGGGGGGCACTCTCAGGACTAAAAGGGGTCATCAACATGTCAGATGACATCCTAGTGTTTGCAAAATCTGAAGCGGAACACCTGAAGCGCCTTGAGCATACACTGGAGAGACTGTGCAGTGTCGGTTTAACCCTACATAAGGAGAAATGCGAATTTCTGAAGGACAGGCTTGAGTTTTTCGGATTTATATTTCACGCTGGAGGGATTTCCCCGGATCTGGAGAAAGTAAAAGACATCAGAGATGCATCCCCACCAGCGTCCCCAGCCGAAGTAAGAAGTTTCTTAGGGATGGTCAATTATTGCGGCCGCTTTATCCGAGATCTAGCCTCCCTATCGGAACCACTGAGGGCGCTCACCAGAAATGATGTGGCGTGGACATGGACAGGGAAGGAACAAAGAGCGTTCACCGCCATTAAAAATGCCCTGTCGGAGCAAGAAACAATGGCATACTTCCACCCCGGTCGCGAGTCGGAGATCGTAGTTGATGCTAGCCCGGTAGGGCTATGAGCAGTCCTCATGCAAGCAGACCAGCAAGGGACCATGAGGCCCATCGCCTATGCCAGCAAGGCCCTGACCGACACAGAGAGGCGTTACTCCCAAATAGAGCGAGAAGCTTTGGCCATACTGTGGGGGTGTAAACATTTCAGAATCTACATTCTAGGGAAGCCAGTTGTAGTGGTAACTGACCACAAACCCCTCATCCCTATACTGTCTGGAACATCGTCCAAACCACCTCCGCGCATAGGAAGGTGGATGTTGGCCCTCATGGAATATGGGGTCAAATTGCTATATCGACCAGGGACACACAACCCGGCGGATTACATGTCGCGCCATCCGGGCACCGGGAGGCCCAGGGACTCACTGGAGGTGGCGGACTGCGTGGAAGCTGTACATCTAGTTGTGGAGGCAGCACTGCCTGTAGCCCTGACGCGTCAGGAAATTGTAGAGGAGTCCAATAACGACGAAGCGTTCCAGAAAATAAAAGACACGGTGGACACAGGGGAATGGCGGGAGGTCCTCCTTGACAACTCCCGAAGGACCGCAGAAGCTCAAAGAGATCTACAAGCACTCTGGAAGGCACGCCACGAATTGTCAGTGGCGGATGATGGAATACTGCTAAGAGGGCACCAGATTGTAGTACCAGGAGTGCTGGTTGAGAAAGTCCTACAGCTGGCCCACAAGGGACATCAAGGAATGGCCAAGATGAAAGCTCGGCTCCGATTGAAAGTCTGGTTTCCAGATCTGGAAGGAAGGGTGGAGAAATTTGTGAAGGCCTGTATCCCATGTCAAGCAGCCAGCCCGGTGGAGAAGGCGCCACCCATTCGGGCCATGGAGAGGAGTGACCGCCCATGGGGGACAGTGCATGCGGACTTCGTGTCCACGGGCCGAGGCTTATACTTTCTGGTGGTGACAGACCAGTGGTCACGATACCCAGAGGTGGAATTGGTCGAATCCACATCCAGCGATCACACCATTCTGGCCATGGACAAAATATTCGCCACCCATGGGTTCCCTCTCGAAATTTGCTCGGACAACGGGTCACCGTTTCAGGGCCAGCGCTTTGCTCAATACTGCGAGGACAGGGGGATAAAGCATTGCAAAATAACACCGTTATGGCCGAGAACAAATGGCGAGGTGGAGCGCTTTATGCGAACGCTCAACAAAGTGTTCGGCATATCGGTGAATGGGGGAGAAGATCTCAGGCGAAATCTGGTCGAGTTCCTCAGAGAATATCGCACGACCCCACATCAGTCCACCGGAGTGGCCCCTGCAGAGGCCCTTTTCAAAAGAATACCAAGAGGCCTACTACCCGAAGTGGAAGGGAGGACACCAGGAGAGATCGACAACAGCAAAGTGCGCACAGTGAGGGCCACTCTGAATGAGAAAGAGACCGCACGGCGGAGACTACCCGAGAGGGCAATCGCCATAGGGGACACCGTGCTGGTGCGCAACAGGAAGCCAGAAGGGAAGCTATCCCTGCCATATGAACCACAACCATTGGACGTGACCCACGTCAAAGGGTCGATGGTCACAGCCGCCAATGCAAGGGGGACTGTGACCAGAAATGTTTCGTTCTTCAAGCGCATAGAACCTGAAACCCCTGGAGCAGCCATCAGAGATGATCCCGACCCGAGTACGGGAGTGCCGGTGGAAGACGATGGGCCGCCAGAGGCTCCAGCGGCACCCGAGGACCCCAACGCCAGAGCACACAGGTACCCGAGCCGGGCGGGGCGCAAGCCACCGCTGAGGTTCAAAGACTTCATCGTGGACCCTACCTCTTAATTAAGGCAGAGGTATCGTGAACGTTATGTTGTGCCCGTTGGCCCCCATGTTTGAATACGTTGTTTTGTTTTGGGGGGAAAAGGAGGGATGTTGCGTAGCAATTTCAATTGTATACGCATGCGCAGACATTATTAAATGCGGTGCGCCGGCAGTTCGCGCCGGCGACCGGAGCAGACACACGTCTCCGGCGTCCACTCTCTGCATGCCTGCATGTATGCGTGTGTGTGTGTGCGAGCGAGGCCCCGGCACGCCCTAAGGCCCATAACACATCTCTCCAGCACCATGATGCCTTCGGGCGAATGTGCGCTTCAATAAATGTAGTTAACATAACCAACGGGCAGTCTTTTGTAAATTCCCCTGATGTGGTTTTGGCCCTGCTCTCCAAACACTTGAATGTAATCAAATCCTCTCTCGTGTATTGTCATCTGAAACAAGAGGCCAAATGATCAATTGACAGCATGTGCACAGTCTGGGGAATGAACTAGACCTCCACTTATCCATCCTGACTAAGGAGTGCCATATTGCTGTAATTCCCTCCCTACCTCTCCTCTGAGGTTGAAGATTGCATAATGAAGGACTATTGTGTCCTGGCTGGCTTTGGCACATTGCAGTAACCAGAATGCCTCACATCTACTTAAGAGGATTTCACCTTACATACTTGAACCAATCTGCATCCATGATGCTTGCTAAGACATGAAAGTAAGCTTGGAGGAGTATGTCACTGGACTGTGAGACATTGGGCCACATTTTTGACTTACCTATTCAAAGATACATTTGGTATATTGTATAAAAATTCAATAACATTTTTTATTTTGTTTTAAAGTTTGAGGAATGTGGTCTTTTTAGTATCAGCAGCCGAGTAACAGTCCAGAGATCAGAAACAAGACTAAAGCTGGAGCCCAAGAACAGGCTGCTAAGGGCCAGCCAGACGGCATGGTCCTATTCAACGGAAATGTTGCCGTAACATAGAGAATGAAAAAGCACTCCAAAAGTGTTCTGCATTTTCTATTGCTGTTTCTATTGTTGAGTGGACCTTTTTCAATGTAAAAAGTGCAATAATGTATGCTTTTACATAGTCTAAGGAAATGTGAAAAATGTCTTAGGCTAAATATTTAATGCAATCTGCAAGATTCTTAATGCAAAAACGTAATCTCTGCGTGGTCTGACAGCTTTGCATCCTTTTCAGGGTCGGTGGGTGGGAGTAAGAGTGGGGACAATGCGAGTTGCAATAGCACAATCGATGTCCATCAAAGGAGAAGCCGACAGAAAAGAGCAAATAGGAGCGCATTCCTTTGCAGTAGGTTGGAAAGAAGAGGCCTATTCCTCGCTGTGGATTGAATTAAGTCTTCCTATGCGTTTTAACTGTTAGAAATGTATATGTTTGATCACCACATGTGACAAAATGACTTCTGCATCTCAATGGTTAAACCGCCTACTCAATCCTGACACTTCTACAAAATAAAAGTGATTCCAATCACAAAGATGAAATAGGCAAAGTTAAGAGATATACCTCCTTTATCTTTTGTGGTAACATCAGCAGAGAGAAGGATGTACTCTCAAGAGGGTTCTCAGTATCAACCCAAACAGCAAAGTATATCTGCCCAAAATAAAGGGAATGTCCAATCAAGG
Organism: Ambystoma mexicanum; assembly: GCF_040938575.1. Taxonomy (NCBI): domain Eukaryota; kingdom Metazoa; phylum Chordata; class Amphibia; order Caudata; family Ambystomatidae; genus Ambystoma; species Ambystoma mexicanum. The sequence goes on from NC_090941.1 coordinate 88,927,284, forward strand.
TATTATACAAATATAAATACTTTAATGAAACTCACCATATGCAATAATACCTGTTACCAACTCTGATCCTACATTATCTTTTGGTTTCTCTGAGGCCCATCTGATGCGATGAGACTGGTCTACAGCTTAACACCTGTGCCAAGCAAGGTAGCGGAGCTGTGGAATACATGTTATGCCTTAGGCTGCCTGGGCCGGCTCATGAGCCCCTCCTAAGAAGTACACAGCCGACGACACTGCTGGATCGGACCCCAAAGGCCCAAGGCCTGAGGCTGCCTTGCAGATATGACACAGATAACATTTTGCAACCGCGGCTATACTCCTTCCCCCTTTTCTCAGAAATTGACCTTTTCGTTATTATACATGGTGTTTCATGGGTGGAGAATGGGTTTAGCCACTCTATGTGTTTTAATTGGTCAGCCAGGCCCGGGGGAGGAAGGGCAGAGCAGTAAGCAGCCATCCCATGCACTGGTCTGTTTGCATTAAAGGCCGTATTTCTCTTCTTTTGGTCTCCTGTGTATTATTTGTGTACGAGGGGTCATGGGAGAGCAGGAAGAGCCTGTAACAATAACTAAATAGAAGAACACTACACAAAACCTACCCCTATGGAAAGAACAGAGAATATGCAAAGATAGAAAGATGCAGACTCTGGGTAATAAAACAAGAGAAAAGGCAATAAATAACCACAATAATTAAAAGTGACCTAGTCAGTCTCTTGGGCCAAGGATGGACCTGGAGGTCAGGGGCACAGTTATCAGTCAAGATTACCTTACACTTGTCTTGGTGCTTCAACAATGTCAAACCAGGCTTCTAGGTGCTGTAAGTGTGGTTCAAAACCAATCTAATATGATATGATATGAAAGGTTATTTATAACATGCTTAATACCCAGAGGTTTCCAAGCGTGGACCTGTGGATCGAACCCGTGTTGTTTGGTGTCACCTTGCTTCCAAGGCAAGCATGTTGCCCGTGAGCTATCCTCCCGAGACAATGTGGCCGAGGAATTGTTCCTGTAGGATGTTTTAATCGGATGACATGTATTCTGGGGAATGTTCCACCCCTAATCAGTGACACACAATGTTCTTTTCATGAACCTGGGATATGCCACTTTAATGGCATTGATTCCTAACATCCTCCCTTCCCTTACAGGACATGAAACACACAGGTTTGCAAAGAAGTTCTATTTATTATTAAAGTAGAAATAATGACAGCAATTTCAATATAAAAAAATTAAATATTATTTTCAATGGAATTGTGAGATCAATATTTCTACACTGACTAATGATCAATAGGCTGATAAATTAAATTGTCACTGCTACATTAAACTTAGATATATACTTTTGTAGAAACACACACATCGCCATATTTACCTTTGGTTTACCATGACGCACATCCATCATGGGTTGGAAAATATATGAGGTTTCAGGATAAATCTTTAATTTTATTTATAGCATACCAAATTTAATCAGAATATCCCTGCTTATCAAATTCTCATTATACATTTGAAATAAATACTTTCTTTCAACCAAGCAGGCACATACACATCTCAAACAGCATTCTAGAAAACCCAATTTAAAAACAGGCTACTTGACATTCTAGCATGTAAATTGCTTGCAAAAGGAAGATGTATGTTGAACATGTATGTTTTCTAGGCTTCCTTCTATTAGGTTTCTATCGCATTAATATGCAAATGGGAACACTTGTCATTTACAAGTGGCAACTTGAAGATGGTAATATTGGTTGCAGTTATTAACCCAGGGGTTATTAACCCCATTCATAGATCTCTGCTTGTTGATGTAAGCAAGGAACTACATCAATGACATTGTTTTTCTAGGTATGTACACAGTGAGATATCATTTTGACTCCCTAAATAATCTTCTGTGCTTGTGCATTACAGAGAAGGTTCTCCCACTATGCACAGAATAGAACCTATTTCATCAAATCTATAATTACAGAAACACGTTGTATACTCCCAGCCCTCAGTTCTTTCACAATAGAAAAGAGATGGGGATTAAATACATTCCCCTTGAGAATATGCTTACATAAAAATGTCTTTTGGCTGTTTCACAGAAAGGTGGGCACCATCTAATGTGCTGATTCCATTCTTCATCTCAGGTGGGCATCAGTTAGCAAGATGCTGTCCACTGGTGACACTTCCCTCCATACCCTGGTTTCACTCCTTCTTCATTGGGCCTATGCTCTTTTCCACTTGACAAGGCACAGGGTATTAACGCCTCCCTTACAGTGTACTGCTTGTTCTCCAAAATGGGTCCAAAGGAAAACAATCTATTACATTCTCATTTCTCCTTTCACTCCTCCTTCCCATCAGTCTGCCAGTCAGTCCATCCCAGTCAGTGAGTGAGAGAGCCAGTGTGAGACCCCCAATTCAATGGGTTTGGAATTGTAGATTAGAATCCACTCTTTTTAGAAGTATGTATCATTTCTATAATCTAATTGGTCATATGTGATTAAACTATGTTTCAAAAGTGACATCATGCAAAACCAGCCCCTTAGCATTCATTGGACATATAAATGAAGAAGCAGTTTAATGGAAGTAACTTCTTAACCCAATTTCCCTCCTATTTGATGTGATGTCATCTTGGAGATTTCTACACTAAACATTTGTAACTTTCTGAAACTGCATGTTGCTTGTAAGTGATCATATAACTAATCAGTTTGTCAGATTACTCTCGCAGAGCTGGATCCAGTGATATTAGTCTGATTTAGGCACAACATGTGTGCGTTACAGATTTTGGCTTTTTATATTCTGTTACTTTTACACAAATATTGTCTTCTCAGCTCATAAAAACACCCTCACTGGCTTAGACTCTAGGATACATAAATGTATTGACGTGCAATGTTCCTGAGCAAAACTATCTACATTAGCCCAATCTGCATAATTACACAATTAACAAAAAATATAATTTTACATTCAGCTGATCGAGCTTTCCAACCTGAACATTTCTTTTTAAAGTAAGCTTCTACAATATTTCCTCCAAAGCTGTATTTATTTATTTATTTATTTGAACATTTATATAGCGCACAAAACCAAGAGGTATCTAGGCGCTTAATCTTACGAATTTGGTTACAGGCATAGAGTTCAGCTTGCACAAGGAAAGGTTACAGAGGCAGGGAGCAATGTGGAAGTGAGGGTTACCATCTTATCTTACATTATCATACAATATCATACATTATTTATAGAGTTTACACAATTTAAACAAATTACACAGATAAGCAGGCCCTAATGTGTTTAGATTTGCTACCTAAGATGAGTAATTGAGTTTTCTCATCATTGAGAAATAACTAATTTTGTTCCATCCAGGCTTGGAGGATGAGGTCGTTTTTATTGATGGTGTTTGAATCAGTGTCGTAAGAGCCTGTGATAGGTAGGAGTATTTTGGTGTCATCCGCATAGTTAGCATACGTGACACCCAATTTGTCTAATTTGTCGAAGAGATGTTTGGTGAAAACATTATATAATGTGGCAGACACACAAGAGCGTTGTGGTACGCTGCAAGAAACAAGGGCTGGGATGGCTGCTGAGGAGGCAGAGAAGACCCTCATAGTGTGATTAGAAAGAAATGATTCAATCCACTTTATGGCTTCAGGGAAGAATTGAGCTGCCTTTGCTAGATGGTGGCATAGGATTTTGTGGTTGACCAAATCAAATGCTGCGGACAGGTCAAGCAGAAGGAGGATGCATAGGTCCCCTTTGTCCTTAATCTGATCCATTTGTGTTTTTAGATCCAGGAGTGCTGTTTCCGTTCCGAGGCCAGGGCGGAAACCGGACTGTCTGAGGCCTAGATTCCAGAAACATTTGAATGTCAAAATAGGCTACACGGTCTAAGATTTTTTACAGAAATGGTATGTGGTGATTTGTCGGAAATTGGTTGGGATCCAATATTGTTGTTTTAGCAGCGGTAGTACCCAAGCTTCTTTTAGGTTGTCGGGTACTTTTCAAGAAGCAAATTAACTGTTCATAACTGAGGTGAGGAAGGGAGCCAACTCATTAGCACATCTTTAATGAATGTGGCAGGGCAAGTATCACCTTTACATCTTGATGGTTTAAGTCCTTTGATAATTTTGATAGTTTCTAATGTAGTCAGAGGTGTGAAGGCACATTTGTGTGTGGTTTGCTGCCCTATTGTGGGGCATCTGCTGAGGTCAAGTCATGGTTAAGTATAGTTTTCTTGACTTCAATTTTATTTTGAAGGAGTATAATCTTGTCGATTAAGGTGTTTTGGACATTGGAGCACCACTGCTGGTCCTTGATACAATGGTCAGGGGTGAGGGAGGCGATTCCAACTCACGAAGTATGGCGAAGAGTTCTCTAGAGCAAGATTGGGCATTTTCAACTCTCTGGTTATAAGACTCCCCTATAGCTTTAATGGTTGTTACCTTGCCTTCATTGGCTAGGGCATGGACATGGGCTTTATTTGCAGTTGACAGTGTTTTTTTTTCCAGTTGCATTCAGCTGACCTTTTGGCTGCATGTAAGGTTTGTAGGTCTGTTGTGAACCAGGAATTGGCATGTGCTATAGATTTCGCTTTCCTGATGCTTAATGGAGCTACTTTATCAATAGCTGCTAGGATAGTTTTGTTGTAGAGAGTAACTAATGATGTGGAATCCGAATGAGGATGGGGAGTGTTAGTTATTGGGAGCAGGATGGGTAGCATATTGTCTCAGTTGATGTTTTTCTGACATCTTGACGGGAGTGATGACATGAGGAGGATTGGGTTTGGCCGGTTTGGTAGTCATAGCAGTAGAGAAGAGGATGGTATTGTGGTCCGACCACGGACAGTGGTTGTTGACTAGAATGTCGGTGACACAATTGAAGTCAAAAAGCCAATCTAGAGGGCATCCTTTTTCTTGAGTCGGTAGGGAGATGCGATGTGTGAAGCCTTGTGCTACCATTGAGTTAGCAAGGAGATGTGCTTGAGAGTCGCGGGGGTCGTTCAGGCCAAGGTTAAAGTCACCAGAATTATTATTTTCGAGAGAGGTTTTGTATTGGAAGCTAGGAGTGAGGGGATGTCATCTTAAAAGAAGGATGTTGGGCCTGAGCGTTTGTAAATGATATGGAGAGTAAGGGTGCCAGTGTGCGTAAAGCAAATTTCAAAGTAATTACTTCGCCTGATGGGAAGATTTGTTCTGCAGATATCCTTAGATCAAGGGTGTTTAAAAACAAAAATGTGATTCCATATGTAAAATTCACATTGTGCATGTTTTCCTTATTTCAAAATATTAAAGGGCATCACCTGTTCCTGGCCTGGTAACATCAGTTCCTTTGAGGCCTGGCGGCAGGGACATGTATGATTCTTGAGAAGACAATGTTTATTTTGCATTTTTAGAGCACTCACACAGCCCATGGGCATGGAGGCGCTATTACAGGAATTGCTCGTTTTTTTTAGTTGTGTAATTGTTTTTTTTTGTCTTAGTTGTATTTATAACGCGCTTAAATACCCAGAGGTTTCTAAGCGTTGCTTTGTGTCGTCTTGCTGCCAAGGCACGCACGTTGCCGTTAAGCTATCGCCCCGGGACTGTTGTCATGGGACAACTGTCAGGAGGCTCTTTGGAATTAGGCTATCTGGCCATTTGTTGATCCAGCTCACTGAGTAAGTATACCAATTTAGTATCACAATACCAGACTTCATGTCTGAGTAAGTGTGAATTGCATCCTCCCAGAAGGACCTGGTTGGTAGGAAGATCAGATTTTTTGAAGAGCAGAGCGTTGGTCAGAATCTGTTCTTTGTATTGATAAGCATTTGTTTTTCCTTGCAAGGCATAGCTTTAAGAACAAATGCCAAACATTTAGCCCGTTGCTGAATCCAAAGCAAGCATCCTCCAGTATCTGTTGGAAGAAGAAATATAATGTTGCTGTCCAGGCCATGTTGCTGGCTTTTTCACCAACGTAGTTTTTAAAGTAATATGCTTTCTACACCTCCACACTGCAATTGTCACTTTAAATAGGACAACATTATAACATTTTTGCAATCAGACTCTTCTCAAAGACTAATATTTCACATCTCTGTTTGTGTCTTTGTACAAAGCTGATTCTCAAACCTATAAAAACAGACACAATGCAGGCTCCAATTCGGCTTTTACTTTTCTGCAACATTCTGTGTTTTTGTGTCCCAGATTGCACTGTTCACCCTTTAATAAAGGTTGCTGGTTACTTTCATCTTACTGAAAATATTTATTTTCTTGACCATGTCATTTACTGTGAACAAATACACTACTGTTGTAGATGGGATGCTGACTTCACCATACTTCATTGTACTGGTACTGGTCTTTTTCAAATGCTTTGCGCAGGATGTAGTTCACAGTTTTTTTAAACCAGGCATTTGCATCTGCATTCTTGTAAACATTTTGTTACATTCCAGAGGAGGAGTGATGTCGAGCAGGGGTTGAGCTGAAGGTTGTTATGGTCCGTAGCAATGCTTAAAGTTTGAAGGGTGGTTTGACAGTCGGTTGCACTTGGAAGATGCTGGTGACTGATTGCGCTGTTCTATTCGTTAGGTTTGCTGAGGAGCTCCAGGAAGGGCACATAGTGAGGATAACACAGGTCCGGTCAACGGTTCATTGGATGCTGGTGACTGGGTGTGCAGTTAAAGTTGGGTTTTTCAACTGGGGATATAGTTCAGTAGCAAATAGGCTGGGGGTTTGAACGCAGCAGGTACAAATATGGACTTCAAGTTTGAGCCGAGGCAGCGATGCGCTCAGCTGGCACTGTGCCACAACAAACTGTTAAGAGTGCACAAGATAGCGGCTCGAAAATCAGTCGAGTGCCCACGGCCAGACTGGCCCTATCGGTCGATCGGCCCGTGGCCGAACGACCCTGAAGACTGGGGGGCCGATTTTTTATGGAGCCGCCTCTGGGCCGGTTTAAAAAAAAAGAAATAAATTTGTTGTGTTTATTCTGCGACAGTCGTAGCGCTTTCTGCACTGCAGTGTGTTCCGTGGTGCAGACCGCCCGCGACCCAAGCTGGCTGGGCTGTTTTATTTATTTTTTCTTCATTAATTTGTGTTTGTGAAATGAATGTGAGCCTGCGGCGGGCAGGGCTCACCGGCTCAGGGCTGTGCTGTGCAGCATAATCATCAAAGCAAGGTTACAACACACACACGTTGTTACCTAGCTTTGCTGATTTGCAATGCATGCAGCATCATAATTATGATGCATGAATGCATGATGCAGCATCATGAAGGGCCGGCGCCAGCGCCGTGCCTGCGGCCGTGCAGCCATCACTCCAGAAGGGCCGGTGCCCTGTGCTCGCATCGACCTCACCCAGCCCGCTCTGATGTTTTTATATTATGACACATACTGCAGGAGGAGGCTGGCTACCTCCTGCTGCCTGCAGGGCTGGGGCCCGGCCTGGGTGGAGCTGAGGCCCCCTGGGCACAAAGAGACATAGGGAGGCGCCTTGTAACCAATAACAAGTTGCTTTCACCTTTGCAGGTAATACAACAAATTTGTTGCACTTCTTTGCAAAGATGAAAGCAACTAGGGATGGATGCTGCTTATGAGCAGAGCCGCTGGTGCTGCCGGCGACACAGACTCCCTGCCGCCAAATTGGACATGTCGTGACGTAACTCAATCACATGAGCGAGGATATTAGTTGGGGACCCTGACCTGACTGGCATCATGATCATTTTTTGGCCAGGAGGAGGCCCACCACGACGACGACTCGAAACAGCCAGTAGCACAGCAGCCAGCCAGGCCAGCCCTGTGCCCACCACTAAAACCACCACTCGATTCAACACAGTGCAGCAGGCAGCACGCAGCAGCAGCCCTGCCCACTGCTGCCCAGCAGCCAGCACTACAGCCAGAGGGCACAGGCAGAGGCAACTTCACAGCATCTGCCAGCCCATTGACGACAGTGCCGTGGCCGCCGGCCGCCCCAGCTCCCTGCCACCTCGTTCGATGGTGAGTGGCGTTCACAGCAGCAGCCAGGCGGAGACGTTCGAGCCCAGGGAGACTCTGGAGCCCTGAGCCATCCATCCGATCCCTGAGGTAAATCCACATTGGAGCGCCGCTAATGCGCTGCAACCACAGTGTTTGAAATGGCTGGGTGCCACCCACACCTGGCTGCACTGAATGCCAGGCGAGGTGCCCCCCACAGCCGAATAGCAGCGTGCCAGTGCTCTAGGCGATGGGTGGGTGCTGCGCAGGTAGGGGGCTCTAATGGACAGCGAGTGCCCTGACCGGCCTGCATGCGGTGCGTGTGTGTTTGCTAAGATATGTCTCTTCACTAAAAGGTACAGAGAGGCACAATGACACTCAACATCTATTAATACAACTAGAAGGTGGTGTGTCATCATCTGCACGTTTCACAGTGTGTGTGTCGCTTCATGCCCCTCGGGGTGGTGTGGAGGCCCTGGGAGATGCACTTGCTTCAGTTCTGACGACCCAGGGGCAGAAGTGTGTCCATAAGGGTGGCAACCTTCTTAGGGATTATGCTGCAAACCTTCCTAAAAGCTTGTGATCAGCACGCTTTAAGTGGTCTAGGTCCACCCAAGTTCCAAATCTGGGATAGCTGTAAAGAAAGCCCCTAGTTTCACCTTGATGGGCCCCAGTAGTGTAGGCCCAGAGCTCACCCCCTCACTACACTGCATTGCCTGCTCTGTTTCCTTTCTGGGCCCATGGTAATGTGTGCCCAAGCTGCTTGTGATACCAACCACGAGAGCACTGTTGAGTGCTTAGCCACATGCCCAGTTGGCGTGGTATAGCCCTCTATTAAGGCCTCTGTCATATTTGGAATGTGTTTAAGCTTCTGTTGTACTTTTTATTACACACTGTGTGTCCGTCTGCACAATCATTAATCTCCTATAAGATGCTAGTCTTGTAAAGCAAAATTATGACCACAAAGGCATGGAAAGATCCACGGCCAAAGTTTGCCTCCCAATGCAGCAATTCTCCTCCCCCTAAAACTGATATGTGCCACACTCTGGCCTATAACTACACCAGAAAGTAATGTCCATTGTTATCAGCAGCAGTATACATCTACATTGTGTGTTGAGCGATCACTGGGTTTATTTGCTCGGGCACTTGCTTTTTTATGTCATAAAGTGGCTAAGGAGATGTGAAATAAAGAGCCAAAAGCACTGGGTTCCAATCCCAGATTCCCCCACATCACCAGCGATGTGTGATCCTCGGACATCACCTTTGCCCTGGGTACATCCGTGCACCTAGTCTGCCAGCATTGTGCCCCCTGTAAGAACGAATCACTGTGTGCACATATGAAAGCAGGATCTTTCTCCTCTGGCATGTTTTGCTGGGGCTCGCACGCAAACTCTGCAGATATCCACTGTGATTGGGCATGGGATCCAGTCTCTCAACACGTGGGGGATGCTGCTATCCTATCACGAAGCTTAACATACGAAAGATGACTATGCCACTTCTTTACAGTTTATTGATGCTTTATTTGCCCCAACATCTCACACATGTGGGGGAGCTGGAGGGCAGGTTGCACGTGGGGCCATGCATGCTTACCCCATGCCCCTTCAAGTGCCCGGCTGCCCACTATCAGGTGTGCCTTTGCTTTGTGCACTCTCCCCAGTAACCCTCACCACGCTTAAGCTGTCTTTTTTCCCCCAACTGACCTGAGCACATCGGAGGACAATAAGTGGCGTACCGGGGGTCAGTGTTGTAAGGTCCCTGTGCAGGGCATCAAACAGGGCACCTCCTGCAGGTGATGAGGGGACTGCAGGTCCCAGTGCATTTGCATTTATTTGAAGAAAAGGCCTCAGAAAGGACTTACAATAATATGGCGCCTGTAGGATAGCATAAAGAGAAGAACAAGTAGTCACCCACTTTATGAGGAGGGACACAATCGGGACATATGCCCAGCTGCACTGAATGCCAGGCGAGCTGCCTGCCCCCCACTGGCGCACTGCACCAAATACCAGACGAGGTTCCGCCTGGAGGAGAAAGAAAGCTCCAGGCCTGCATGTGGTACACTTCTGCTTAGGCTTCTTGCCCACCGCTTATCCTGCACTGCAGCCTGTCACTACTAAGTCCATCACTTGGTCGGATTACTCCATATTTGCCCAACCCCGTCCCATCTGTGTGCAATGGCGTGGACAGTGTGACTCCAGCCCAGAGATAAGGGCACTCTGCTCTGGATGGACTGATTTGAGCTACTAGTTAGTAGGCCCCGACTTGACTTTCTCCACCCGAGAGGTTGTGTTGCCAATGGCAAGTGATGTCTGTCTTGGCCTCTAGCAGCCAATGCCCCAACACACCCCTGCTTCCTGATGGCAGCCGGCTGGCTCTTTTGCTTTGCATGGCTTGGGTGGGGGGTGCTGCCGTGCTGCTCGAGATATGCTGCATGCTATCGTGCTGTCTGACATGAGCTTCGTGACATGCTGATGCTATTGTGTCATGTGGTGGGTGGCGTGCTGCAGTGCTGCTCGGGTTTGCTGCATTTGTGCTGTGCGAAGTGTGGTTGGTGTGACATGCTGATGATTCTATTGTGTCATAGGGTGGGTGGCTTGCTGCGGTGCTGCTCGGATATGCTGCATCATGCTATGGTGCTGTGTGTGGTGTGCAGCATGCTGATGCTGCAGTGGTCGCACTTGGAAGTGCTTAGCCATGCCTCATGTTAATAAGAGTGGTGGGTGATATATTCAAATAGTGTGGTGGGGAGCCCGAATAGCAGCTTATTGAACATCCTTATTGATGTCCATATAACACTATTAGCTGCATAGGATAAGATGAGGTTCGGGGCCCATTGCAAATTTGCAATAGAAAGATTTTAAAAGCCCAATGCCGTCCCTGCTTACGGAAACAATAGGAAGTGGGGAATGATTGGGGAAGGCTAATGTGTGTGTAGTTTACGATTGGAACCAGGCCAGCATCTTCATGTTATGGGTGGTGGTCCAGAGGGATGGGTGGTGGGTGGTAGGAGGTCAATCCTCACTTTTCTCTCGTGGGTGGTGGGGGTCTCGATCTCCCCTTGTTCCGTCAATTGGCCATCATCCCTCCCAGGCCCATTTTTCTCTGCCTGTCTATTTTTGGTGGACGCCGTTGCAGTGAAGTGGCACCGCCATTGCCTGGTCAGTGCATATTGTGGTGTTTGTCTCTAGTAGCTGTTGCCTGTTTTGGGCTGTAGGGGCCATCCTTATCATTCTGAGTAGCTGGCAGAGCGATTAGGCTAGCAACAGTTCATTTGGGGATTTGCACTGCAGTTACACATATTATTAATCAACTGGTTCAAAGATAACTCTCCCTGTTTGAGTGCCAGGTTCATTACAAATGCTAAATTGTGCTTGTTTTTCGAGTGGAGCGGAGGATGAGCCATGCGACTGTTCGAATTGAATACCAATTAAATCTCAATTACATTTACATATTGTCGCGACATCTATAGGAACAACTGCACCACTAGTGCATTTTAAATGCATTTTTTGCACATGCCCGATCACCTTTTTCACAGATGTATTTAAAAAAAAATATTTGTATACAAATTACAAAGTTCGTTCTTCAAATAATGTTCATTGCCACTTGCTTCTATACATTTTCCCTCTCAATCCTTGATGGCAAGCCATACGGTCAAGTTGCCAGTGTGTGTTAGTGGCATGGAAGCGTGGGTTGGCATGGCAGCGGGAGAGGCAGGAGGCCAGGCATAGGTTTTGTGTAGTGAGAGGAGAGATAGGACAGCAAGTAGGGGTTGTGGGGTGGCGAGATAAGAGACCAGGCATACACTTTTTGTTGTTGGGGTGGGGTAGGCTGGACACCAGGTCTAGGTGGGAAGAGCACTGTGTGCCAGGCTTCTTTTGGTAAATTGTCTCGTGTTTGTCTTCTGGATCTTCGCCAGAACCTCTGTCTAGGGGCTGCTCTGACACGGTTTTATGAATTCTGTGCCCCCCCACCCTCAACACCATGTATAGTAATGATATGCTAAACACTGCCCCACTGTCCCACGTGCTGCCATAAAATAGCAAGTACAGCCTCTTATATGTTGGTAGTGCCAGCCTCCAGTCCTAGTTTTAAGTTTATATTCTGGGCATCAGCCTGCTATCGGGCCAGGAAGAGTGCGTAACTGGGTTCAGAGCATATCTCCTCTCCAGGTACAGCCAGGCCACACACGCCATGTTGTCCGCACTGGCACCTCGCGCACCCTAAAAATAATAATAGTCTTCTACTCTTCTGAAAGATAACGGTTTTATTTTAAGTCATGTCCTTGTATAATGAACATTTCCTAAGCAAGTATGCCTTCAGCCGCCTGCTTTTTAAGCAATGTGTGATCTTGCATCCCTTCCGTACAATGAATTTTTGTTAAAAACCATCACTGGCATGGCAAAACCAACAGTTTTGGCTTTTCTATAGGCATTCGCCAGCTACTGCCATCATATGCTAAGTTGTTAGTTACACAGCATTTGCAGCAGTTACCATCATATGGCTGGGTAGTAACCCACTATTTTCATTACTGGTGGCAACGAATAGGCAAGCTTTGAATCTGGTTCTGCAAAATGAGTTTTAAGCTATGTGATGATGATGTTTTTTTAAAAAGAATAAAAGGAATGTTATCACTTTCTCAAGCGTTTACACAAAACATAACATGCAACAGACACATGAACTCTCCATAAGTAGCATTTTCTGTAATGTTGTGAATTGACGCTATTCATGGTTTATGGTTTGAGGGCCACTTTTCTTTGAGGCGAGGAGTGGGCCACTTTTTGAGGCGACCGTGAGGGGTGGGCCACTTTTTTAAGGTGAGGGGTGGGCCACTTTTTTTTGGGTGTCCAGGCCTATTTCTTGTCCCAGTCCGACCCTGCGAGTGCCAAAGGCAGCTCTGTCAGGGGTCCTTCTGGTTCGAACGTGCTCAAAGTAGTGCTTGCAGCAGATCGAAGGCAAACAGACATGGTTCCTGGCTGTCTCCGCTCTCAGGTGCTGTGAGTCCCACTCTTGGTTCTCAGGTACAATTGTAGTCCTTGCCCTGGGGCTCCCAACACAAGGGAGGCTGGTACATACTTTCAGGAGTCCTTTACTATGATGAGGTCCTGAGCAACAGTGTGACTGGTTTTAAGATGATTTCTAAACTCTGACCTGGTGGGCAGAAGTTCAGAAGGCCAGCCTAGTTTCCTGGAACAGGGTAACCTCTGGACAAGCCAGACCAATCAAGGTAGCTTTGGCAGGGAGTCAAGACTAAGTCTCAGGAGGGGTGCAGGCGACTGAAAGACCTCAATGAGCACACAGAGCAAGGACACTTACAAATAACTCCCAGACAGGTGTTATATCAAAAAATGAACACATTTATTACAAGGCCTTTGTAACTCAGACCATAGCAACAGAATCACAGCATTACTAAGCAAACCAACACAATCACAATCAATACAATATATATACAATACCATTGGTGTCTAAAGGGTTAAATGTGCGAAATATGTCGACAATTTAGATGGGAAGGAAACAGGCAGTGCAGGTAGTCTTTGGGCCCCTTCGACATCAGCAACACACCTAACTAGGAGGCAGTCCAAGCCCTAAGAAGAGAGGAGCCTTGTGCTCAAAAGTACATGCAATGCAAGTTCACGCAGTTGTTCCAATGGGCAAAACAGGGTCTCTTCAGGGGTCTCTTGCAGCTCAGGAAGGCGGATGAGGGGATGAAGAACAAGTTCCCACTATTCAGGGAGGACCTCCACTTGCAGGCAGAGGCAGTTCCAGAGAGCGGGATGGAGTGCTCGTTCGCATTAGCAGTGGAAAGGTAAGGGACCCTCAGGGGCCACTCATGCGTAAAAAGGGGCCCTGGTGTTAGGGGTCACTGGTTAGTGTTAGAAATACTCACCGGTCCCAGGCGCTCTCGGACCGAAACTTAGCCTGTTGAGTCCACTCCGCTTGCAGGTTCGAACGTGACAAAAAGTACATCTCTGCGGCTTTCAGTTCCTGAGATACAGTAAGGATTCCCAAACGGGGCAGTGGTGATTTCTCTGTTCTGGGTGGATGAATCAACCTGGTTTCACTGCAGCAGGCTTCAGGGGCAAGAGGGTCACATATGCAGTGCACTTGCAAGGGTTGTTGCAGCGGCAGGGCAACACGGTAACCGCGTATGCTCCGGTCCGGGCGCATTCATCTCACTTCAGACCTGGGAATGCCAAGTGTACGAAATTCGGTGTGAGGGTGCCGTAGACACAGAGCCAGCAGTATACCGAGTTTCAAGGGCCTCCTCAAAACAGCGGCAGTGACAGAGCAAAGCAACTGGGTAAACTGGTCAGTCTACTTGTTGGCCCAGGGACCCTTCAGAGAAAGCTTACTTGCAGGGTTTCATGAAGGTGCTGAGAATAGTTGGTCTCACTATTCCAATGGGTCAAAGCGTCTTCGCAGACCTTCTAGGATGACCAGATGCAGAGAGGTCCCACGGGACGACAGCGGGCTCAGGGTGCCAAACCTTCCAGCGGGTCACCAGCGGTTCCTCAACTCAGCTTTGTAGTTTCAGGATACTTGGTTCCCATCCTTCGTTCAGTGAGAACTCCAGAGATCGACACGGTATGGGTGTTTTTGGCCTCCTCTTATCCAAAGTTTCCTTCGCGCCAAAACTAAGAGGATCCAATGGGAGATCTGCTCACAAACACACACTCCATACGTGGACCAATCACAGACCACGGTGGTCCCACTCATTCAGTGCACTCTAGATTCTCTGGCACCCAGGCTGTGTATTGGACTCAGACAGTCCAGCCCCCTTCCTGGAGGCCCACACACAAGGCATGCAGACGCCCAGGAAAACATGGTGCTTTGTGGGAAAGTGCATGACCAAATAAGGATGGACCTGGGTCGACTCTACTTGGGGAAGGTGAAGGGGCAAGATGGCCAAAGGACAGGACAAAGAACCTCGTGGCATGGCCATTTTGGAGCCAGGCCACCTATTAGTGCCAAACACGGTTAACGCGGTTAACATGGCAGGAAAGGGTTCAAAATAATGTGAAAAGATAACTGCCACCAGTCCTGTCCATGACACATATGCACATCTCACAAAAAGTCCATTGGGAGTTTCTAGGGCCTTTGTAAAATGACCACAGACCCAAGTACACTGTACTGGAAGGTACATTGGGCCTCATTACACGGATGGCGGTAAGGATTTACCGGTACCGGTAAAATACCGGTACCGGTAAATCCTTACCGCCTTAGTACAAGGTCCCTTTGCGGGTTGGGGGATTTAACGCCTGCTTTTTGCAGGTGTTAAAAACCAACCCGCAAAGTGACCCAGGGAGCTAATTACAGTACCGCAATTAGCGCCTTCCCTCTTCCCATTATGCCCTATGGGGCAAAAATGGGAATGGGGAAGGGCAATGGTGGAAGGGGAATTACCGCCCCGCCAACCTTGGAATGGGGCGGTAATTCCCCTTTCCGCCAAGGCGGTGCCGGTATTTTACCGGCATGAACCATGGCGCTAATAGCGCCATGGTTCTCCGCCATCCGTGTAATGAGGCCCATTGTGTACTAGTTACCTGTTGTACAAAAGTTGAAACATGGGAAAAGGACTAAGGGAAACAAAGTCTTTGAGTACTGATTGTCTTAAGGGCATGTCAGTTTCCCCATTAAAAGTGAGTGAAAGCCCAGAGAAGTGCAGCTGAAGGCTGTGCTTCTCTGGCAAAGTCAGTCTATGGTGTCTAAACAGCAGCAAAAAGTGCAGGGGTGTACACATGGAGGGAAAATTACATACAATTAAGAAATCATTCCTAACACTGCCCCTCCCAGACTAAGGACAGGGGGAACTAATTCACCCCTGGATGAGTTTCTTGTTCAGGTCGGTTAAACATTTTGGACAACCCATCAGCATTGCTATGATGGACACCTGGCCTATGCTCAATAGTGAGGTCAAAGCCTAGCAGACTTATGGACCACCTAAGCAATTTTGGATTCTCTCCCTTCATGTTCATCATCCGCTTTAAGGGCTTATGGTCAGTTTGCACAGTGAAGTGGGTCCCATAGAGGTAGGGCCTCAGCTTCCTTAGGGCCCACACAACAGAGACACATTCTTTCTCCACTGTGGACCTCTGAGCTCTTTGTCCTTAAACTGGCGACTAATAAAGCCAATAGGGTGTTCCTTCCCCTTCTCATCTACTTGTGATAGTACAGCTCCTATCCCAGAGTCAGAGGTATCTGTCTGCTCAATATCAGGTCTTTGGTAATCAGGGGCCCTTAGGACAGGGGCCTGACACAAGGAGTCTTTTAAGCCATTGAAGGCCTTCTCACACTCTTCAGACCAAGTTACCTTCTTGGGATTCTTTGGAGTTGTGAGAGCAGTCAGAGGGGCAGTTGTGGTGTCATAGTCTGCCATGAAATTTCTGTAGCACCCAGTAAGTCCTAAAAAGGCTCTCACTTGGGTCTGAGTAGTGGGGATAGGCCAGTCTTGTACTCCTTGTACTTTACTGGGTAGAGGCTGTACCCTCCCTCCACCTACTTAATTTCCAAGGTACACCACTGATTCTTGTCCAATCTGGCACTTACTGGCCTTAATGGTCAAGAGCCTGTAACACAATCCTGAGGTGTTTCATATGGTCGTTCCAGGTGGCACTGAAAACTGCTATATCATCCAGATATGCAAGACAGAATTCATTCAACCCATTCAACACATGATTCACAAGCCTCTGGAAAGTGGCAGGTGCATTCTTCAACCCAAAAGGCATTACCCTGAACTGGTAAAGACCCTCTGGTGTTGAGAAAGCTGTCTTCTCCTTGGCATGTTCTGCAAGGGCTATTTGCCAATAGTCTGCAGTGAGGTCAAATGTGCTGAGGTATTTGGAGGCACCCAAAGTATCCACCAGCTCATCTGTTCTAGGCAAGGGGTGTGCATCTGTCTTGGTGACAGCATTCAGAGCCCTGTAATCCACACAGGACCTCAACTCAGAAGTACCTACTTTTGGAACCAATACCACTGGGCTGGACCAAGGACTACTAGAGGGTTCCATCACCCCAAGATCCAACATTTTGTTGACCTCTGTCTTAATTTAAGACCTTACTTTGTCTGACATTCTGTATCCCCTACTTCTGGTAGGTACACTGTCTCCTATGTCAATGTCATGTTTACACCAAGGTGCCAAACCAGGGGACTGTGAGAACAAGGGGGAAAACTGCCTAAGCAAACTTTTCACCTCTGCTTACTGATCAGAAGTCAGGTGAGGGGCAACATGGACACATTCAATGGAGCTCTCTAAAGAACCACTTTGGAACAGGTCAGGGAGAGGTTCTGACTCCTCTTCCTCAACATCTGAAGCCAGTAGTATTGCAGCGATTTCAACTCTTGGGATGAAAGCCTTCAGTCTATTCAAATGGAACACTTTTGGAGCATGTCCAGCCCTTCCAAGGTCCACTAAATAGTTGACCTCACCCAGTGACTCCACCACTGTATAAGGACCTGACCATTTGTCCTGCAAGGCTCTAGGCCTTGTAGGATTCATGATCAGGACTTTCTGACCAGGTGTGAAATTGATGAGGGAAGCCTTCTGGTCATACCAATGTTTCACCAGTGCTTGCCCTGCCTTCAACCTCCCACTAGCCAGACCGATCAGGAGTACCATCTTTTTTTCTGAGCCCTAGCACATAGTCTACTACGTTGGTAGTAATGGGGGGAGTGGGCATCTCCCATACCACCTTAACTATGGCCAAAGGTCTCCTTACAGGGTGACCAAACAGAAGTTCAAAGGAGCTGAAGCCAACACCCTCTGTGGTACCTCTCTGTAGGCAAACAGTAAGCATGGTAACAGAAGATCCCATTTTCTTCTTTGGGGTTCTTCCAGAGCCCCAATCATGCTTTTCAAGGACCTGATGAACCTTTCCACAAGACCATTTGTCTGTAGGTGGTATGCAGATGAAAACTTATAGGTGACACCACATTCCTTCCACATGTCCTGCATATACTTTGACATAAAGTTGCTGCCCCTATCAGACACAACTTCTTTAGGGAAGCCAACCCTAGTAAATATGCCAAGTAAAGCTTTTGCAACTGACTTGGCAGTCACAGTCTTCAATTAGATGGCCTCAGGATACCATACCTGGTGGCATGGTCGACCAGCACCAGGATAAACCTATTGCCTGAGGATGTTTGGGGGTCAAGGGGACCAACTATGTCAATCTCTACCCTCTCAAATGTTACAACCACCACAGGGAGTGGTACCAATGGAGCTTGGATGTTTGACCCACTCTTACCAGATAACTGGCAGGTGGCACAACTCCTGCAGTGACTTTCTACTTGCACCCCCATCTTGGGCCAGTAGAAGTGCATGGATAACCTTTGCTTGATTCTCTTGATTCCAAGGTGACCAGCAAGGGCAATGTCATGCACCAGCTGCAAGAGGAAGGGTCTTACAGCAAGGGGAACCACCAACCTCCTGTGGTTTCCTTCCATAGACTCAGTAGGCTCACTGTACAGGAGCCCACCTTCCCAATAAATCCTATGCTTCCCAGGAGGTTCACCCTCAAGCTGGAAGCAGGCCTGTCGCCTTCCAGAGATGGGCACTTATGTTGGCCTTTACTGAATTCTTCTCTGTCAGGACCACCTTCTACTAACAAGTCTTTTAGTTCGGGATGGTCATTTGGATCAAGTACTTCAGCAACACCTCTATCTCGTCAGGTTCTGGTATTTGACCAACTACCTCCACCTCAGTGGTAGGTGAGTTAGGGGGAATATTCTCTTTCCCTCTTTTGGATTTTCTGACTCCTTTAGCCTTGGGTTTCCCCTTTGGCTGGGGCATTGCAGTTGTCTTGGCCAGTGCTGCCATTGTTTGAGATCTTGTGCAGGGTCTTTCAGCTGTATCTCCCACAAGCCCTAAAGCTCTAAGATCATTTTCCAGCAAGACCTTTCTTGGGACTTTCTCTTGAATTCTCACTGGAATCCTAACTGCTGTACCATTCAAAGTAAGAGTTACAGGCATTACTGGGAACATGAGAGGTGGGCCATGAGCCAACTTAGTGGGTAACAGAGTAGCTCTGGCAACCTCCTCTGCGTCAACCAAGGTAGAATCCACTACAGTTTGACTACACCCATAGTCAAGACTGTGTGCTCATTGAGGTCTTTCAGTCACCCTCACCCCTCCTAAGACTAAGTCTTGACCCCTTGCCAAAGATACCTTGATTGGTCTGGCTTGTCCAGAGGTTACCCTGTTCCAAGAAACTAGGCTGGCCTTCTGAACTTCTGCCCACCAGGTCAGAGTTTAGAAATCCATTTTTCAACTGGCAGAGAAGCAGATCTTTTTCCAGCAGCAGGTCACCCCAAATGTGCCATGGGGATGGGTAGGGATCAAAGCTCAACTTTGCAGTGAGGTGAAGACAATCAGTCTTCACCTCAATAGCGGAGGAGTATGGAAAGTAAATGTGAAGTTGTTCAAGTATGAGAGATACTAGCCAGCATACCTTAAACTCAGGTATGGCTTATATTTAAAGTTTGCAACTGTCACCAATATATCAGCTCTCACAGTTATGTAGTTTCTAGGAACAGGGGTGCATACCTTAAATGCAGCCCCTGTGTTGCAATGAATTGGCTGTCACAGAAGCTGTCAGAGGGGACCTGTGCCCACTAAAATTGCTCTCTTTCACTGGAGAGCATGCGTGGTGGATCTGGATACACATTTAGCTGGGCACCGCTGTACACTATAATTTTGGCATGGACTTGGATGAAAGGGTTTGTCTGGTCAGTTGGCCACCCTTTCTGAAAGAGAATTACCCACATAGTTTTATTGTTAGTAAAAATAAAAATATCCAGGGCTTCTAAACCCTTGCCAGAAAACCATGCTTCACGCCATATCCTGGACTTTTACAAGATGTCTACCTCATACTGAGCCCTGACGATCACTGACAACTCACCATCTTGTCAGTGCTTCACAAGTTTCAAACACCGGAAAGACTTTCAAAATTCCAAACTAAAGATTCATGACATTAACAATAATACAAACTCGGCCAATGACCCCTCCTCTAGTTTACATGTGTTTATGTGACTGTTGACACCTCCATGTATGTTGGTAGTGTGTACACAGGTGCCGTCGTGTGTGTGTTGCATGGATGTATGCATATATGTCTGTATGGGTATGTGTGTATGGTTAGAAACTTTGTGTACATAGGCCCCCCTCCAAGCATTCGGTTGTTGTGTATGAGTGCCTAGACTGTGTTGCTCGGGGCTATGGGAAGTCCCTGTATATTTTCCTTTCATGTGTGTGTGTGAGTGTACACATGTGAATGAATGCACAAGGATTTGTGTGGACCTTTGAAGGGATGTGGTGATATCTGTGTGTGTGTGTATCCTGTCTGGGTTTGCATGGAACCCGTTTGGATTTGTATTTCTGCATACATTTGTGCTTATATTTCTTTGGCATGTATGTGGCGGATTTCATGGAATGCCCTGTGTGCATGGGTGTAAATAGGTGGGTGCCCAGTAGCTCTCTGTACATGCATGTTTGTGGAAATATTAATGGAGGTGGTGGAGTATTTGGCCCTATAAAGTAAATGCCTTGCAAGTTGTGACAGTTTCTAGAGATGGTATAACATATGACTTTAGTACCAGGGTAAAATATGGCAATACATTAACTATGAGAAGAGTAACTGATAATATGATGGCAGTACCTGAAACACTGTGCGAGTAAGTGTGTAAATGCCAAATATCTGGCATGTTGTAGGAGTGCATAGACATTTGATGTCAGAACACAATATATGGGTCGAGTTCAAGGGTATGATGTTATTACTTCGCATGTAGTTGGACCACCTGGCTACATTATGGCAATGCATGACGTGCATTCATGCACTCGTGAATACATCCACTCATGCAGGCATGGATCCACATACAACCGGCCTATAAAATGCTAGCGACTTATTATGGCTTAAATTCTAAACATAAATACACATGTTCACACAAACCACATATTCGTCTTCATTAGCCTAAAGCGTATGGGTATACAATGTATTGCACCTATGAGGGACGCCGTAGTCCAAAATATCTGAGGATCCAAAGGTTGCAGACCCCTGAAGCACCACTGCAGACTTGTCTAATTCTAGAAAACGTACTTAAACATATACATAGAAAGTAATTGGGGACAAAGTCACGTCTGGAGTTCAGTTCCCGAAGCTCCAAGCGTATTGTTCCAACTTTAGGAGGGCTAGGGCAGACCTGGAATAATGGTGTCCTGAAGTGCAAGTCGTCATTTTACCAAGAACATCTCTCTCATTGCTAGTGCACTCACCCATGCCAATGCCCCACTACGCGTGGAGTACCAGTGCCTTGTCTGCTGTTACACAGCAGGCATGGCTCTGGCCCTCCAAATGCAAGCAAACCCCGACTAAGCCAATGTCGGGCTTTTATACTGCAAAGCTTGTGTGTGTGAACAACATGGAGAAATGTTTAATGTTGAATGAATATGTTCATAAAACAATTCCAACATGGATGTTTAAATGCTCCTCCTACGTCGTCTTTTTTGCGAATGCATCCGTTTAGGTAATAGATGCCTGGCAAACACGTTCCATGTATATTTTTGACGAACCACCCTTCTTAAACCCATTATACCCGTAGACAGCACAATTGCCTCGCACAAGAACCGCGCAGTATTCATGAATCCTGCTTAACTTGAATGCACTACAGAGAATGAAGTCTCTAATTAATCCATTCGCCGTTTACTGGCAAAGGAAAGAGGCCACTTAATCCAGCTCATCACTGTGCCGTCTGAATAGGCTCAGCTTTTCGTGACAGTTGACTAGATGGATAAACCCACACACACATTGTGGTACAGAGGTTCATCAAAGTATGACATTATAATGAAGAAAGGAAACCTTGTTTAAACTGGAATTAAAGCCGGCTGAAGTTGCCAACTGCACAAGTTGATAGCACAAGCCTCCCCGACCGTTGCCATACCAATTTACAAGAGCCCTGCCGAAACCAGACCTCATCCTATTTTTATGAGCAACAACAGCACTTTGCAGTTGTCATTTTAAGCATTTAAAAATAGACTTTAATTGGGCAAGTATAGTTTGTAAACATGAACTGATGTGTGAATGTACATTGTAAGCTTACATAAGAATGAGTCCAATAGTTTTGCAATCTTTACTTTTTCTTCCATTGCAAAAGTTGATCTCACTTCGGAAAACTTTTTGTTTGCATTCTGCTCTTTGGAGTCAAGCTTTTATAATGAAAAAGACAACGCTGTAAGTACGATATTCAAAGTTAAAGCAGGATTCTGTGGGCCGCTGAGAGCCAATTTGAAGCAGCCAAGAGCTAAGGTGCCTCGAAATACTTTAACTCCAATGTTCGCATAATTGTTAATTATGTAACCAAGTTCAGTGCTGGTTTGCTTGAACTATCCACAAAGGAATGGATCACAAAAAGCTGAATCATTGCTCCTTTTTCTTAAAGACATATATTTATTCCTGTTGTGAAAAGTGGGAGCTCTGCTTATATTGCACACTCTACAATTTCCAGGCAAACCCAGGGCTCCAGTTTTGGACTATGTTGTTATGCAACAGTTACGAAATGGCAGCCCGCAGCATTGGGGATGGTTGGGTTGGAAGCAATGGTTTGTGAGTTTGCAGTCATCTGTGCTCCAGTGACAGCCCTGTTCTTCATGGCTCTGTTGTACATTGCTGGGTTCTGCGTTGGCTGGTGTGTGCAGCAGCATTTGGGATCCAGCTCCTGTGGTTATAGGTAAGTTTCCCGTTCAGAGTTGTCTACGGTTGTATATGTGTTTTTCTTTTTTCACATATCTAGTAGTCCTTAATACACAGCAAACTTCCGGTGTGGCCCAGATTAACCTTCAGTCGATGGTTACTTTTCTTGCATCACCTGTTCAGATACTACCTGTTAGTATTGAGGTGTCAGGGCCACCTTTACGTTTCTTGGTGCAAAGAAATGGATGGTCCCTCCCTAATGCCATTGCAACACTTGAGAATTTTACACAGAGGCAAGCAGCATGATCCATGGGTAAGCTCCAATGCTGGATGAAAAAGCACCAGGCGGAAATAAATCTCCAGACAGCAGATATCTGCATGTTCCAAAATCTAGGAGGACTGTAACAAATATCAAAAGAAGATTTGCATTATGCCAACTATGGAATTCAAAAAGAGGAAGAGTTTACACATGCCTTCCTTCCAGTGACTCCATATTAGCAATGATGAATTCACCTGACAGGAAGGAACTGAGAATCCACTACAATGTTTGGGGAACTTCACAGCCATCACCCTGTAACAAAGCACCACTTTTGAAGCTCATAGACCAGAATTATAGAGTTGGCCTAGTCATTACTTTTTCTGCTCGCCGCTTTACCAAGGCGGGGTCAAATCTTGCGAGATCAGTCTTCCAGGATCTACGTCCTCATGATCCACAGTTTGATAACCTTTGGTGAAATTTCAGAAGATCATATAATCCTGGTAAAACAGCTGGTTTATAAAGGAGTAGTCCCTAACCAGTTTCCCCTTTAGCTAATAAAACCCTAACAGATAATTAGGTCCTTGATGTAAGCAGCAGAAAAAGTAGAACTGACACTCTTGTTTGTTTACATTTGAAAATAATCTAAATTTTGGTCATCAACCGGGTAATTATAAACTTGCATGTTTTGAAAAAGGAGGACCTTTGCCAAATAGTAAAAGTCATCAGTACTTTATCCAAAAATGTTTGGCTACCACATTGTCCCAAGTTAACGTTCTTGCTTAGTTGGTGTTTTATTTCCATTAGATTGGATGTGTGTCTTTTTTGTTTACATAAGTAGTTTGAAATGCAAATATATGTATAAAAAGAATCATGACATGCAGTTCAATTGCAGTGTTCAATTAAATCCTTGCAAAATGTCTCACTTGTTCAACAATTACCAATTATTTGGTTTCAACTTGCAAATTGTTCTAAATGCCGATTTTATGGTTTGATTCATCTTTACTGATTTGCTTCTAATGTTCCATGTTTTATGTATTACTGGTTGTTATCTGTAAAGGCCTTGGATTAAGGAGCTATATAAAACAATAACAATACAAATAGAAATACAAATTGCTGGGTGCATTGTGTGTATATTTCTATAACAATGCTGATACTATGGCTATGCCCTCATTGCGACAAAACAGTGAGGCCATTGGCTTCAAAAAGCAATTTATTAAAAGGATAAGCTAGAGGTGAGGCATTTTTCTCCAGGCATATCTTTCTTGTGCTTTTCGCACAGAAACAAATGAATTTGTAAATGTTCTAAATTTCTGTGGCTTGCAGTGAACACAGTTTTAACCCAATCGCACAATCTAAATGGTTCAATAATCTGTGCATTTTCAATTGTGCTTTAAAAGTCAGTGTCAACCCTAATAGTCCAAATGGAAGATTCCTATTGACTTTGAGAGAAGATATATTTCACCAATGTCCATTTAAAAAATTCACCCCCTTTCAAAATCAATTGGAATGTTCCATTTGTGGCAGCAGGCTAATGTGGCCTGGATTGTAGTGAGGGCCGTTCAAATGATAGGCATATAATTCAATTTATGACAGATTTTTACCAGAATGGATCAAGACAGGATTGATGACTGGGTGATCTAAAACAGGTGCAAAACAATGAGGTGACATTTTAACTGGCATAGGCATGTAAAAATCGCGCTGACCCCGTAACCTGATCTTCCACAGTAAGGCTATGGCTAGTGGCCCCTCAATGTGTTAAACTATACTGTGGACACAGCCAAAGGCTGTGGGCACTGGCCATAGCTGGTTAGTGTTGTAATGTAAGTAGAGATTATCATGGGTGATATAATTAGTGATGTCACCATTGATGTCATCAATGATGTCATCAGGGATGTCATCTGTGATGCCATCATTGTGGTCATAGGCTGCACCAGCCGCAAAGTTAAGGTGGCTTTAGTTGAATTTCAGAAGGTTTGTTGCATTAAGTTCTAACCTTAATATCCCTGCAACTAAAGGGTTTTCCTTCAATTTCAAGGATGTTGTTATTCCATAGATTTCTTTCCATACCATTGGCCATGCCCACTGTATATTTTGTAACTTAACAAGACTACTAGCAATGGCCTTCGGCCATGGTCAGTGAGCACTGCACAGCGCCCACTGTCCATTTCAAAACACTACCAGACCACTAGCCATTGCCTTTGGTACATGGCCTTTGGCTGTGCCCACTGTATATTTCAGAACACTATCAGACCACTACTCATGGTCTTCGGCCATGGCCAGGCCGTGCCCACTCTATTTTTATAACACTTGCAACCCATAGCTCAAAGACGTTCATCAATCACAGACTGATTTTGACCTGTTTTGATAGTGGTATTGTTATGTATAGAAGATGGCAGGCTTTGAGAACTGTCCATTTCAAAACACTACCAGACCACTAGAAATGCCCTTCAGCTATGACTTGTGGGCATGGCCTTTGGTCCTGCCCACTGTCAATTTTTAAAACACTAACAGACCACTAGCCATGGCCTTTGGACGTGCCCACTCTATATTTTAAAAACATTTAAAACCCATCGCTCAAAGACATTCATCAATCACAGACTCATTTTGTCAAAGAAAAAAGTGTGCAAGACAATATGGCATTGGACTTTAAAAAAAGTAATGAACATCAGAAAAATAACCTGAAATGTTCCAATAAATATGCTGGCAAAGTATAAAAGGTGCTCACCATTTAAACCCAGCAATCTGTAGTGAAATATTCCCTGGAAAACAAAATCCCAATACGAGACATGTGCCTGTGGTCTTGTGGGTAAGTGTCTGTGCTGGGAACATGACAAGCAGAGTAAAAACACTGGTAGCCAAATACTTGAGCAAGCTTGCCAACCACAAAATAACCAAGTGGTTGCATCAGCCCTCTGAAAAATAGTTACTGGCCATGGCCAGTGATTTTCTCCCCTGATTTCACTATAGCTTAAACATATCTATTATTTTTTGTAAAGCTTTTTTGCTATAGCTGCAGAACTACATACCCTCGGCTATCTGTAGTCATTATAGCCGTGAATATCGGAAAATGGCAGGGAAAAAAAATGCTTTCCTGCCCACCAAGGCCTTCACCAAGTGTCCCCACATCTGTGCCTGCTCCCCGTACACCCATGATGGTGTCCTCACCTCCCAAGGCCTCTCCCATTCCCCACACATCACACAATGTTTCCGTGACGCAGTTTGCTTTGCAATGTTGGCTATTCACAGCTATTTTGTCTGAAATCCGAGGTTACGGAAAAGCGTTGTGTTGCAAACTCTGTCCTTAGACACCCTACAACTCCCAAATTTCACTTGGTGTCCTCTTGCCACCTCCTCCCCACCTCTAGCCTGATGGTATTTGCATGTTTTTTGACCTGCAAAAGCCAATTTTCTGCATTTCATTTTCCGAAACCTTTGGCTACAGCCGTGGCTATCTGTTGCATCGAAAAAAAAAAGATGGCAGCTGTTTCATTTATAAACACCCAGTTTCTCAGCAATTTACTGGGGATGTCGCTATCTATTTTGGGGAAGGGAGCACCCCTTCTCCAACAAATATTTAAAAAACTACTAGACAGAAGAAACCCAAACCACAAAAATGACCTAAGTCGACGTTTCGTGTCCAAGTTTTTCTGCACATCGTTTAAATCCTTCTAGAGGTTTGGGCTGTGCGGTCTGGCAAAAATGTAACTTTTTTGTCCATGGTTAAATGAATGGGGACTAGGATGCAACTTTTTGTATTTTTTGTATTCTTAATAACTTTTTTATTTTCTAGCGAATCATTCTCAAAAAGTTATTATTAATATTTCTTTATTTGTTTTGGTTAGTAAAATACCTTTAAAGAAATCGAACAAAGGAAAATGAATCGATTAATTTCAACATGAACATGAATACATTCAAAGACATATATAACAAATATATAGATTCATTTCCATAAAACAACTGCAAGTACAAGTACACATTTTCCATTTAAAACCATATCCATAAAATTCAATGCAGCTATACAGCCACCATAAAATTAAAACATAACATTTGTTAAACACACGTTTGGCTGTACATACGAGTTCAAATTCATAGGACAAATGTACATAGCTACTTTTGCACTTAATTTAATTCCTTTTTCAACGCACATGAGACCACTCAAAATAGTTCCTGTAACTACGGTAGGGTCACTAAGGAAAATAATATATCTCACATCTCAAAACAGGTGGCATACCACTGATAAAAATCTTAATACTTCCAAATTTAGTGCAATAGATTTACTATGTAACATTGTCCACCAAAGTTGATCTGCAAAAACCCGTTCATGATTCAGTACACATTTTTTAAAATATTCAATGTGCTGACCTCTAAGGGCATCATAATCAGTCCATAGGCGTGCCAATGTTTCCACCGAGTCTGCTATTTTACAAAAGCAGCAATTCATCGATTCTTTGCTCTAGATGATAAACTCTCTCACTCGTCGGGAGTACATTTAACCTGATGCGCATAAAGTCATGATGCAATTTCTAATTTGGAAAGCACAGTAAGTACGGTTCTGTGCAGCCTATTGATTTTTGACAGGATATGATATGAGAATATAACATCTTCTCCATTACCGTGTCATTCGTCTCTATCCAGTCATTGCATTGAAGAAACCTCTTCACCTATGCGGGGGAATACAAAGGAGTATCAACTGAGAACCCCAGCTTTAGTAGCAGTAATAGGCATTCTTCATGGAACCTATGAACAAATCCCTCCTTGGAGACTCCCTCCCTTACACCCTTACTCATAAGTGCATATAAGGATTCTCTCAAGCTCACATGTAGTTTTCTATAAAGGCTCAATCTTTTCCATTCCACCAAGCTTTGGACTGACTGTAGGCCTAATTCATACCTAATTGCGGGTAGAGGTTCACTTGGGTAGATAATAAAAGACTGAATGCCAAATAAAGTATTCATATTTGTGCATCTCGCTAACGGCCCATACAGGAAATAGCTCTAGGCCATTGCACAGCCTTGGGATGACCTTGGAATAATAGAACCTTAAGGTAGGGATTATAGAAAATGCTTCATATTTCTTACCTATTTTTTTCAATAACGGGACTTGTTTAAGAGATTTGTCCCACAGATAATTATGGTAGAAACCCCTCTTTGGTAAGGAAATAATAGGGAATCCCAAGTAATTAATTGACGTCTTCACACTCAGTCTTATATTATTCAAAGCCCAGTTAAAACCAATTGGGTGTGTACCCTTACTCAGTCTCATCATTACCGTCTTTCGCAGATTTACTTTTAGATGGTGTGTCTTAATATAGCTATTAAAGGCAATAATGAGTCTCTGTAGTCCAATCGAAGTACGATCAGCTAGTATAAAATCATCCACATATGAGGACCAGCAACTATTGAGTCCCTCAATCCTAGGTGGTGCAAACAAGGCCTTATTTAATACCCCACCCACATCCGCCACATATAAGTTAAACAGTGTGGGGTTGAATATACATCTTTGTCTTAGTCCATTATGTGTGTGCATAGTATTATATCGTGAACCCTCCTCGTTCAAGCGTATGTGCATTTTTGATCCCTCTTGCAATTAAAATAGATAAGAAGAGTCCTTGAGGTAAGCCCAGTTTACTTAATTTTCCCCATAGTGTATTCCTATCCACCAAGTCGAAAGCAAGCGATAGATCCATCGAAACCACATAGATAGGTACTGAATTATTCTTCCAGGCTAACTGTTGTAGAACACATATCAAGCGTCCTCCTACAATCAGTGCACATTTTCTTCCTGAAGCCTATTTGTTGCATCGATAGAATACCATTCTTACTGCTCCATTCTTCAACATGCTTTAATACCAATGATGCAAAGATTTTCAAGTCTGCATCCAACAAGGCTATCAGACGATAGTTTAATGGGGAACCCATATCCTCCTTCTTATATACTCGAACAACATAAGAGATTTTCCAAGAAGGAGGCAAGGATCTGGTGATAACCAAGTCCTTAAATAAAAGGTATAGGGCTTTGGACCATAAATCAGCATTATTCTTTAGAGTTGCATTCGTCATTTGGTTAGGCCCGCAGCTCACGATGAGCAGGCCTTCCTAATTAAGTCCCCAATATCCTGTGTTGTAAATTTCAGGTCCCAGGTATCAGGTTTAGAGGCAACTCCATCAGGGAATTTTCTATCCTCACGCCCATAGAAGGTCCCAAAGAGTCCGACCAAATCACTTTCTGCTCTGGGGTTACATTGTACTAGGGCCTTATGGTTTCCCAAAGCGTTCACAAGAAGCAAAAATTGTCTTGTGCTACCATCCTTCAATGCCGCCAGCATTTCTTCACCATCCCATTGATACATGCTAGTTCAATGGGGTTTGACACCATTTTTTTGGTTTTGTTTCTTTTGTTTTAGAAATAAGCCGAATCTTTCTCCGACAATCTTTTTTCATGTTCTGTATCATGGAGTCAAAGATATGCTTGTGAACTTTATCATTCAAGTTAGTACAGCTCACTTTAACAGATTTATTGATTAGATCGTGTACATATTGTCCAAAGGGGCGATGAGTAAAGATCTTACCATCCAGGGTGGAAGTCATAAAATAGTTCAAAAACAGAGCATTCAATTTACAGGCATTGCCCTCATGCCAACTCACTCTCGATCTTCTACAGTTCACAATCAGAGAATTTTCATAATAGGTCAATGTTCTACCCTGGACCACCCCATGCAATGTTACCTGTAGCGTCTTGTGATCACTAAATCTTGTAGAGACAATTTTAAATTCTGCTATCCAATCTCTCAATGCCACTGTCATGAACATATAGTCAATGCTTGAGCTATGTTTCCCATCCAACCATGTTATTGGGCTTGTGCTATTATCAAATAGATTATTCAACATAAATAGTCCTCAGCTTAACAACATATCCATCCACATTCTACCTTGGAGCCTCTTTCTATTACCCAAGGAGAATCCACAAAACTATCAATGGAGTGGTTATCTGTTCCCTCGCGTATGCTGCACATCCAAGTAAAGATGGTGATAATCCATTCTCTTAGGAGGGGAGCACTCTGCATTGAAGTCTCCTACAACTGTAATTTGACCTCCCAGAGTGCTCAATCGTCAGTAGTCAATTACATCGCTCAACTCTCTGAAGATGGACTCTAGATTAGCTGTTAGATTCCAATAGATGTTAACCAGCAAAATAAATTGGAACAGGATCTTAGAATCTAACTCCAATACTACTGCTTGCACTACTTTGGTCACACAGATGTGATCAGTCACTTTTATGCCCCACCTTATTCTTATTCTTACCAGTAATCCGCCCGCCGGCCACCGTCTCACACCCTTGGTTCAACTATAATCTCATACCCATCCAAACTTGGAGTGGCAGTCAGCCACATTTCTTGCAGGCAGATATTGTAAATTTGCTCAGTTCAAGACATTACTCAGAGCTGGCACATGCAACTGAAAACCCTCTTGTGTTCCTTCCGTGATATTACCGGGAGAATTGAGTGTGGGCTAAAGTTGCTTATATAGACCTTACAACTGGCAGATGGATTCTCTCAGAGTTAACGCCAGCCATCTCCAATTCTGCTCACCCTTCCCTGCTTGTAGCTGGTTGTCAGGGTCCCTACCACCTTACACACGCCTGGGATAGTCGTACATTGGTTGCGTTTGCCCGTGCTGTATATTACTGAATGTACTACTGTGGCACTCCGGGTACGTGCGAGCGGGTGCACGCGGACCATGCCATTTGGCTGCTTCCTGTTCAAGGGGGCTTGGCCAGGGCAATCATAGATTAAGTAAGTCTGCTGTTAATTCCAACTACTGCAGGGTCCAGTGCCTACACAGCCAACACAGCAAACAGCACTCCTGTGGCAGAACGGGTGTGTGCCAAAAGGAGCAGTGGTGGGTGTCAGGGTGCCAGGCATACCTCGTTGTCTTCACAATTTTGACCAAATCCGTTGCACATGTCAAAGGCTATTAGCAATTCATTTTTTTCGGGTTTCCTATTGGAGTCTGACTCACCTTAACTATAGGGCAGTGGCCGTCAACCTATACTAATATATCACCAACAATACTGTGTAAGGTGGCATCAAATACAACAGGGAAACGGGGTGGGGAGGGCGGGCCTACCTAGTTGTCCTCAGAACTTTGACCAAATCCGTCACATGATTCAAAGGTTATTAGCAATTCATTTTTTTCGGGTTTCCTATGTGAGTCTGACTCACCGTAACTATAGGGCGGTGACCGCCGACCTATAATAATATATCTCCAATAATACTGTGTAAAGTGGCATCTAATACAACAGAAAGATACACACAGCTCACACCAAAAATGATTGGTCACTCGCCCTGGTTAAGAAATTGCAAAAGTGCATCAATTTATTCAAAGTTTATTTATCTATCCCAACCACATGGCAACACATGACGGTGGAGCTTCAACACTACTCAAAACAATGCTATACTGCTACACGATCCACCCACTGAACGGGGCTTCGTCAGTCAACCAATAAAATAAATCACTGCAGCGCCAAAATATAAAAGCCGGCTCAGGCAGCAACATTTTTTGGCGGGAAATGTAAGTAACTGATAATTTGAAAAAGAAAAAAGACTAATCTTCTATATTTATAAAAGTAAGAAATTGTGGGTGGGTGGGCTTGTGTCAAAGCATTGTTCCTTATACAATTCCACACTGTTTCACCAATCTGCACCTAATTATCCATAGTTTCCTGTTCGGATCCTCCGGACAATACTGGCTACATCATATACATTATCAAAAGATAAGATAACAGCAATCTTCACCTACTCTCCCCTTACCAATATACTTCTTAAACTATGGCCAATTTTGAATGTAGGGGAATCAAATCTGGAGCCACCAAGATTTGCGATGAAAATGAGCAAGATCCTGAGGGACTCTCTGATACAGACCTACAGGGATAACACACTTTCTGTCTCGGGATTGGAAAAAAAAAACTCTGCCTCCAGAGACATTATGGAACCAAGAGAAACCAACAGGACATGCCCCGTGTGGGTCATGTAGTGCCTGCCCTGGTACTAAGAACTAAGACCATAGACATTGGATGGCATTATCCATGGACACAAAGAGAATTGACTAACTGCAACCCCAAGAATGTCATTTACCCTAGCACATGCCCATGTCCTCTGAGATATGTGGGTATGACCACCCGTCCTATTAGAACAAGGCTGGCAGAGCACCGCTCCTGCATACGGACTAAGAAAATGACAGCACCAATGGTCGAGCATTTATTAGAAAAGAAACACAGCCCAACAGAAATGCAGTGGACAATCCTTGAGAAGGTGAAGATTCCAGCAAGAGGAGGTAACATCCACAATCTATTCAGACATGAACAAATGTGGATATATAGACTAAGAACAGACAAAAAAAGCCTGAATGAATCCATGTGCTGGCAAACCCTAGCAACTCTGTAACTGCTTTGAAAAATCTGTTGAATTATTTTGAAATGTACTGACTGTTTCGTGCACTTTCAACTATGTGCATTGTCTCTCTTCTCTCTCCCTGCTCTACACCTGTCTTCTGTCAGTCACTCCAGGTTCCTTTATGAATCTCCATAGGAACCCATAGTTTCTACAATCTCAATCTCCCATCTATTCACACTCTCTGGAGAATGGCACATCACACCATCCCCTGCTCCTCCAAAACATCACGGACAGCAATGTGACCTTGGATGTATAATCGCCTAATTTATATTGCCCATTTCACCTCACCTAGTAATTTCTACTTTTACTGTGACTAGCTGATGCCTCAGACTCTGAGACCCCTTTAGATATTCAGATACGCCTGAGGACTTACTACCTTGGTATTTTTGCCTAGCGACACTGTCTGACACCTCCCCCAAAGATGTCTGGTAGATGTTGCTTCTCCACATCACCTATGATTCCAGCTTAGACCAAGTATTGCGCAACATATACATATAAAATAACACTTATGTTCGTATCCCACTTGTGACCACGCAATTCACCTTTTGTGAGACCCGCTCACACCATCGCATGGGACGTAATTTTTCCCCTTAATTTTTACTCTTATACTCTGTCCACATTCATTCCCTTTTTCTCCACGACTGATTTGTTCAAACTTTCTCTCACAGCTGCTTTGTCAAGACTGATCTATTTCCTCCGATTCCATTGCGCTGTGCCACACTGAAAGTACCAACTTAGGCCCATTCCATCATGGCCACCCGGACCGCTCTGCCGACTTTACAAAAGATGCACACATTGGGCTGTTCCTTTTTAGTGTCCGTGTCGGGCCGCTGCGTCAAACGTCATGTGACCGCGAGCCTCTTTTTAGATACAGAACCATGGGCATAGCCGAGACAACTAAATCAGCAGCGATACGAGAGTAGTTTCTTCCAGTGCGTCCCTGGAGCTAAGCACGATACGTAATGATATGGGGTTTTGGAAATGTAGACCCTTCAGACTTTTAGCCTAGACTGCAGTTACAAGGGGCCCTTTTTTGATATGCGCCTGGACTTGGGTGCGTGATCCTACTTACTTTCACTTTTACCTGTTCCTCTACTTTGAACACGGTCTGGGACAGACTGCGTTTACAAATAGATATCCTGGAGAATCATACACAATGCAAAAATCAGGAACCCAGAGCTTTTTCCATTTTCTGTGCATAAAGTGTTTTGGAAGAGCCACCCCTAGATATCTGCCCAGAGGGGCCACTGAAGTTTGCTATTAACAGCATCCCTATATCACATGCAAAATATCCATATTTTGAGTTTTGGGCCCCTCCCTTTTGCTCTGATGTAGTCCCTGAACTATATGTAATTATTTGGCTAGCTTTTAATTGTTACTCAAGTAATGACACATGCCAGAGGGCATGTTGTTTACCGTTCGCAGAACTTTCCCATGGGAACTTATAGACACCTTGCTTTCCCTGTAGGTTCCCAAGGAATTCACGCAAATGTACACAACATGGGAGAACAACCTACAATAACCATGCTTGTGTCAACAGTAGGACCACACCTCATGGGAGTACTCAGCACTTGATGGGTAAGATATAGAACCAATTTGGGGACATAGACGAATTATGCAACATTACCACAGATGACATTGACCAAATTGAATTCCTAACTGACTCTCCACTCACAATAGTACGACTTTGGATTCCATCAGGGGTAGTTTTTCAATCTATTTGGCGCAATAAAATG
This sequence comes from Ambystoma mexicanum, assembly GCF_040938575.1. Classification (NCBI taxonomy): domain Eukaryota; kingdom Metazoa; phylum Chordata; class Amphibia; order Caudata; family Ambystomatidae; genus Ambystoma; species Ambystoma mexicanum. Next base: position 88,961,295 of record NC_090941.1, read on the forward strand.
GTCCTATTTAATATGGGGGTTTTATTGGCCAAAGACCCAGAAATTCCTTGTTTAACCCCCCGAAGACCAACTGCTATACCGAAAATATATCAAGGCTAACATAGTGATTCTCGAGAAGCATGGTCGTCTGAGAACTCTCGACAATAACCATCACAAAGTGACAATACAAGCCAAATTAATGTTGTAAGTTGGAACACAAAGGGGCATAAGCATTTAACTGCATCTTTTAGCGACAAATCTGCTCATCATCATATTAAAGCATTACAGGAAATATTGCTCATTAAACCTCCCCGATGGGACAATTATGAATTGGCACTTATTCCAGCAATCCCAACTGGAGGTAGACCTTCTTCAGGCCTCCTTGTGGCTGTCAATATCACAAAGGGCTTCTCCATTGTCCCATGGGCCTCTGTTGGAGCACACATCCAACTAGTTCGAATCACAAACAATGATTTGGTTTTTGCCTTAGTTAATATATATTGCAACCCGGGCAGCATGTCTGATGATATCTTTTTTGCAGGCCTTCTTGACATATTCCACATTAACTCACTGGATAAATTGGTTACATATACCATTGTCCTAGGTGACTTAAATCTAAATTGTTGGAAGGTGGGACCACAAAGCCAAGGCGTCCGCCAAAGGTTATCGATCATGAATGAACGTAATTACCATATGGTAAATGGTTCAGTAAAAGGAGATGTCCCGCCTAATTATACATGGCATTGTGGGCAGGTTAACAGCATCATTGACTACATATATGTTGACTCTAAAGTGATTCTATATACGGAGCACTTTAGCGTAAAAGACCACCCAAATAGTGACCATTGCATGTTGATCCTCCGGCTCAAACTGAATCTCACGTCAACACGGAGAGATCTATATAGTTCCACCAATTTGAGAGTTAATAGCTCTCGAATTCATCTGAAATGGACTGTGACCACCTTGAATCAATTTGAGCAACAAATTGCGGCTAAGTCCTCTTATCACAGTGCTAACGAATATACAGATCTGTTGCACTCATTTGCCAAAACGGTAGTTATTCCTCAGTTCAATGTTGTCAAACATTCCCATGTCTTTGATGCCTCTGTCTCCAAAAGGAAGGCAGAGTACAGAATGTTAAAAAGGCAAATCCTACACTCTGACTCTGCAAACAAGTGGCAGGCACTAAAGTCAGCTAAATGTACATATAAGAACTGGCTCTGTACGCAGAAGTCCATACTTTTTCAACAAGATAGCGAGGCAATGGCCCATGCCATGCGAAATAAAAATTCAGCCGGAATGTGGTCTCTTCTGAATAATCACACCTGCCACCATCAAGCAGATGCCCAACTAAATTTGCGTAGCCGAGCACTTGTGAGTCAAGCACCTTTCTACCTTGTATGCTGATCCCAAATATGAAAATTTCGACCAGCAAGTGTTATCAATATCGTCTTGGGAACAAGAAGCCTCAGAAGAAGCCATTTATGATATCATCAAGAAGTTAAGCTCTTCGAGAGCTGAGGGTCCAGATGGACTTTCAAACTATATGTTTAAAAAACATCCATATAGATGGGCACATATTTTGTCCATAGTTTTTCGGGATATTCTAACCACTCGTCTTATTCCACCTTCGTGGAAAGCTTCAATTATAATCCCAATATTTTAAAAGGGTGATCGGACTGTCCCGGAAAATTATCGACTCATCACGCTATTAGATGCCCCTGGAAAAATCTTTACTAAACTGGTGCTCCATAAATTTAACTGCTGTACAGGAATCAATAACCATCGTGATTCAAATCAGACAGATTTCATGGCTGGCATGGGTACCAACATCAACCTTCTGACCTTGAATGCTATAAAGGCTCATTGCCACGAGAACAAGCAACAAGTATTTTTTGCGTTCATTGATTTAAATGCCGCCTTTGACTCCGTTAGTCGCTATCTTTTACTACAGAAGCTTGCAAGAGATAATTGCCCAACAACATTATTTGATATCATTCACACACTACATTATAACACTTTTGTTCAAATACGCATTACTCTAGATGGTATTCTAAGGAAAATAATTCCCACACACCGAGGCCTAAAACAGGGATGCTCGTTAGCATCGGCGGTGTTTAATTACTACATCCACGATGTGAAAATACAGTTGGCACAAGTCATATCAGACTCTCCAAAACTGAATGATCAGCAAGTACAATCATTGATGTACGCTGACGACCTGGTTCTTGTCTCTAGAACCCAGGTCGGACTACAACGGCTATTAGGTGTGTTCCAAGAATATGTAAAGATTAACGAATTATCTATTAATCCAACTAAAACCCAGATAGTACAATACTCGCCTAGACGTTCAGGGCCTTTAACATACATGTGGACCATTGGTGCAATTCCAATTAGTGTCGTCCCAAACTATTGTTACTTGGGTACGATCTTTGATGGTCAGCAAGGAGCACATTGGCAGATGGAGAGGGTGGAGTCCAAGTTGGTATCGGCCATCTCACAGGCACATATTATAATGCATAAATATGGAAAGTTTTCCATTCTACCTGCATGGCACTTTTAGACAAAAAAAATTGTCCCTGTTCTTTTATATGGCCTTGAAACTTTCCCGATTGATTCAAAATTTAAATTTACGCAATGGGAAGCAAAATTTTGGCGTAAAATTCTTCTACTTCCCCAATGCACTCCGATGTCGTGGATGAGCTACGAACTTGGTCTACTTTCTCTCGAAGCCCAATACAGCTGGCGCATGTGCTCATTATTCAGAAAATGTCTGATGTCAACAAATGACAATACACTGCTTGAAATCCTTTAGCAATATCTCTTTTCAAAAAAACAATCTAAGTTTATCTCTAACTGGTTAGATAATGTGTATGCGACACTAGCGAAAGCTGAAATTTCCATTAATTTGTTGATGTATAATCCTGACAAAGCCAAGTCCAAAATCTATCAAACTGACTGGATTAATACTTGCGAATCATGTTGATTGTATCGCGATGGTGATGCAGTACGATTTCCTCCAAAAAAACTAAGCATCTTGCCAAACTACCTGATTCGCTCACCTGCCCCGAAGTATCGGTGTGAAATACTCCGCCTTCACTTTAACTTGTGGATAACAAGGGACATCAAAGCAAGACGAGGAGTAGTGAATCCTGAACAAAATGTATGTCGGTTTTGTAAAGACAATACTAAGTGTGAGACTTTTGCCCACCTGTTTACAGAGTGTAGCATGTTAACAACTCAGAGACAAATAGCGTTCACCGGACATTGCCAATTTTTGGGAAATATATCCCAAGCTGAATGCTGGGCAGCCCTGCTAGGGTGCAATAACATGGCAATTCAAATCGTAGCTGTTAACTTTTTAACTAGTCTCAATTTGGAGGTGGAGAAGCAAGAAAATGAATCTACCTCGTTAGAATATATCATGAATAATGACCAGCAGAACAAAATATGTGTGTATTGACAATATAGAGCTTCTATCAATCAAATGGCCATAAATGGTATGCACCTCCAATTGAGTGGTTTGTTGTACATATGTATTTTCTTTTTTTTTAATTCATCTTTTTATATGAAATATGTTGATTTTGTTGCTGCTTAATGATTTATGTATGTATATTGAAATGATTTATGTATGTGTTGTATGAATATGTTTTTGAAAGGTTGATTGAATTCAACCATATCAAATAAAAAAAATATTAAAAAAAATAAAAGATATAGAACCAATTTTCGTTTTCCACTTTTAAAAGGGAACATATGTGCATATTACTAATGGAAGCTTGCTTTTGTCTTCCCACTTTTACCCCATGTCCCGCTCTCTCACCATACATGGTGGTCTCCTATTGACAATCACAGATCCATCTGTACCCTTAGAAGCAACCAGACCACACAACAATCAGTGTTGGTCGCCCTTAGCCCTGAAGAAAGTGGTTCTTACTTTTTCACCACCGAAACCGAGATTCACAAGTCAGGCCACAAATTTGATCCCATCCCTAATAAACACTAGGAGGGATTGTGTATTAAAACTAAGGAACGGAGTCTACAAGAAGACTTAGACCTCCGCCACCTAAAAGAATAGGAGTTGTGTTTTTTGATCAACATTGGTCCAATACTCGGAAACTTTGCTTTTTTAAACATTCTGTGAGAAATTCACAGGAACTGACAATTTTGTTTCTCGACATATATATCTTTCCCAGCCGAGGCACAGCTAATTACCACCTTGGTTTTATACAGTTGCGTTCCAAGAAACTAAAATAAAATGTGATGTTTACTTGGAGAACAACGAGAAAAACCCACAATGAGTAGAATCTCGTAAGAAAAACAAACACGGGAATACCAAATAATGGATTCATTCAAAAACAGAAGTAATATTTAAAATAGAAGTCACTTTAATCAAATTTTGTGTTACACTGATAATGCTCCGTCACAACTGCCAGATAACACACTTTGCATTTACAACATTTGTGAAAACCTACCAGTCTCTTTCTGATAGTGAGCCAATCTTAATAACACCTGTTTCATCTATCATATTTGGGGCTAAGATACACCTCACTGAAGAGGTCCAGCAAGGCGAAAATATGTCTTGCTTGTGTTTCTGTGCAAAGTTTGTGCTGGGCTGCTCATTGGTAACAATATCTCACTGATTTGCATATGCCTGGACCCCTTTTGCAATGGCACAGACATGCTATAAAACAGTGCTGTGGAAGGTTGACCTGAGCAGTGCCAGTGGTTTAAATGTATTCAAAACTTATACCGATCACTTTTTGATTACGGCATCTTATAAATTCCATGGTAATATTCCTTTTCTGGTAAATTGCTCATCATTACATCAAACCATAATGAATCATGCCATACATATATTATATAATGACCACTGTCTCTGGTGTTCCCATGATGATATATTATACTTTCAGTTTTATAAATTGTACCACAAATATAAACATGAGAATGAATATAGTTTGATAATCAAATATTTAATTTTACACCATGAGCTCTATATCTTAATAAAATTAAAATGAGGTAGTTTGAATGGTGTGTAACTTGAATTGTTTAATTGATTGGTTACATCATACAGAATTGTCATCAATAAGAATGTTTGTGAACAGATCTTTAAATGGGATCTTGTTAACATTCAGAATATGTAAGAGTAGAACATGTTCATTATTAACAGTTTGCATGTTGAAAAAAATCACAAGACATGCACTCATTTTTACATGTATATTGTATGCTGTGAGAAACCAGAGAGCATCCTCACATCTACTCCCCTTGGGTCTTCCTCTCAGGTGGCCACGGAAAGGCTATCACTCTTGAATCCGACCCTGGGGGTGGAGAAGCAAGGGAGGATCGCCTGGATGGAGGGTCCTCAGAGATTGAGAGCGAGATGTCCTTCGACGAGATGCAGCATTCCGCACTTCCCTTTCAGGGAGACCCCTATGTCCCAGAGACAGTCATGGGATATTGCTGTCCCTATCCTGCTGACCAGGAAAATGCCCAAGGAGAACACCAATGTAGAAACACCAGAAAGAGGATCAAGAAGAGGTGGGTGCCCGTAGGCGACACATGGTACCCCTTTTCCGTAATTGTGACTAACTTGAACTCTCCCCAACCTGTATGGAGAACTGTAAGTTTCCCCACACTTATCATCTAAAAGTACTGGGATGAGGAAGAGGAGGCTTAAGAGCGACGAACACTACACCTTCACCACTTAGGTACTTAGACGGGGAAGATGCCTCTAAAGTATGGTGAGGTTCAGGCATCTCCTTAAACAGGGTCAGGCAAGTGTAATTAGATGTCTTCACCTGCAGCCTATCATGGGGCTGCAGGTATATAAAGTGAAACCAGTGAAGAGACAAAAGGAGCAGCAGCACGGAGGCATGTGTAGGAGAGGCCAAGAGACCATTTCCATGTGGAGGCAGCCATGGTTGGGCCTGAAGTGTGACTAGGATGCCAGCAGATATCCCCAAGGTGCGGGAGCTGCCATGACCGAGTCTGAGCAGCTAGGAGCTGCTAACAAGCACCATAGAAAGAAAGGACTTTGTCTGCATCCACACCGAGGCAGCTACATTGCCGGCGCCCACAGATTTGAAAGTGACATGCGAGCGGGCCTCGCTGAGGTCAGGCGCCAGCCGGGGAGTTGAGAGGAGCAGCAAGAGCCGCCAAAGGAAGACGCCACAAACCGTTGAGTGATGGGGAAAAGACACTCGGAAATCGGGGCGCTACGGGAGGGCTGCTAAGAATGAAGCACTGTATGAATGAAAGCAAAACGAGATACATATTACATAGCAAACTGAATGGAAGTTTTCCAATAGCACTAACCAAAATATATTGAATTCCAAACTGAGTGAAAGTTTCCAGATTTTGAATATGGAACTGAATGAAAGCTAAAACCAGCATTAAAACAATTATTGAATACTGAACTAAGTGGAAGTTTTAAACAGTGCTACACCATGCATATTGAACTCTCAGCTGAATGAACGTTTGGAACAGTGATAAACCAAGCAGGGTGAATACTGAATTGGGTGATAATACAACATTTACACTTTTAGTGAAAATTAATGAACTTCATAAGCAAAACCAAGAAACAATACAGAATAAAAGGAAAATACTCATATGAAAGCAACATTTGGGGAAAGGAATACATGTGAAGGAGTGCAACAAAAGGTGGCCATGAACAGAATGACCACCAAATGAACTTTAAGAATAAATGCATTGTGGCAAGGACCAGGACTGGCAAAAGGGTTGTGACAAAGCCAAGAGGCCAACAAGGAGAATCTAAGGGAGTGTGCCTTTTCGCACAGGGGAGAATGCAGAGAAACCTGTGTGCGCGGAAGAACCAATGGGCCCTGGTTGCGTGACCTATGATGGGTGGACCATGTGGTCTGATAATTGAGCCTAAACCAGTGAGCCCTATATTATAAAAGGTAAAGACACTGATTGAATCATCCATTTGTTGCAACGATGAAGTCTTGGGGACAAGAAACCTGAGGCTTAATGAACTAGTGCTACTGTTTTAAGGATAAAGCCTCAATACCCTTTTTTGTTTGAACTGTGCTAAGTTGAAGTCCTGGGAGAGGTAACCCTGAGATTTGGAGAACTATAACTACCGTCTTGAGGACAGGGTCTCAGGACCTCTTTTGTTTGAACTGTATTGCTTTGAACTTGGGGATGGGAGCCCTAAGGACTTTGTGGAACTCTTTGAACTTGAACAAGGTAAATCCTGAAGATTTTTTTTTGGGAAACTTTCTTGAACTTGGGGAAGGGAAGTTGAAGATAATTGGGAGCTGGAAGAAGCTTAGAACTGTGTGTTGATCACAATTTCTTTGATTATTGACATCCCTTCACACTGTTTAGCTTTAGTTGTGAGGGCAAGCATAGGTTTTGGACACATACAGGCTTTTAAGTTGGACCCTTTGACTCAGACTTTCCTTAGTTTTATTCAGGTATGGAAATCCCACCTTAGATTGGGCAAGTTAGGCCTTCTATCATCCTGACATTTAAGATAATAAATATTGTTTGTTTGAACTTAAGTCTGTTGTCTGTGTCTTACTCATGATTCCTCCACAATGCTTATTGTAGTATTAACCTGCATTCCAGCTGTAAGTACATTTTAAAATATTACCACCAATAATTCATAAGGAGCTTTTTGCTGGATGGTGGTAAATAAAAGTTTGTCGTACATTTGTATCTATTTCTGTAAGTATAGGAGTACAAATAAGTGTGTTTTGTGCATGGCTCGTAATGTTACTTATTAATAATTGTACACATCATACAAAAGTATGTTGGATCAAGCTAAAAGGACACTTCCGATGTGGAAACTGCAGCATGTGCCGTATTCAGAAAATGGTGTCAAATAGATCATCAAACCCAATGGAAATAAATATATCATCAAAGACTTCATGAACTGCAACACCAAATTTGAAATGTATGGAATTCGGTGTGTATGTTCCAAAATGTACACAGGAAGTACTATAAGATCTTTAAAAATCAGGATAGCAGAACACATCAGAACAATAAGACAGAAAGAAGAACATTATCCTTTGAGCAAACATTTCTTTTTAGAACATACAGAGGAACAAATTAAAAACATCAAATTTTTCGGATTAGAACATGTGATAAATCCAAAAAGAGGAGGCAATACAGAAAAACTTTTGAGGCAAAAAGAGGCAAATTGGATTTATCTAATGGACAGTTGTGCAACTGGTTTAAATTCAGATCACGAACTGGGTCATTTTATTTAAAGAAGATCTAAATTTGGTGTAGGTTTGGATCTTTGAATTAGATGCTAGGATACATTGACAGATTATAAGCTTTATGGAGTTGAAGTTAAAATCTAACTATTGTATACAATAACAATTTCTTGCATGAAAACATTTCATTTTTAATGTATGCATGGATAAAAATTTGGTAAGCAATTGTATTTATTGCATATGTATATTGTTTTGGGACCACATACTGTTTTTTCCATAATGTTCAATAATGTCATGTTAAAGTGACATTTATTTTGTTAGATACAAACAAATATAACGTTGATGAATATCTGTCAGTCAAAAATGTGCTTTTTCAAAATGCAGCATCATAAAACTCTGAGTTTCAGCCCAATTCAAAATGGAGGTTGCAACGTGATGACGCGTACGTGCCGATCAAGTGTCATCACGCTGTAATGTCAAATTTGAAGCCGGCCATCTTGGAACAGTGTGTTGCAGTTCCGGGATCGTGGGTGTAACAAATGCAAAAATACACGAACCTTGAATGAAAGAGAGGAGAAATCCAGTTAAGGGGATACAAAAAGGGATATCAGTTAACTTTAGATTAAATTGTTTTTAGGAACTGAGGACTTTAAAGACACTCAAAGATGAAATTGAAAATAAGTCCTAAACAATACGATTATTGGTTGTTATTGAATTGGAAAATGAAAGTTTCATATTACAACGGTCAGTAAACAACTAAAGTAAGTAAAACAAAGGGTAAGCAATTAAACACACCGCAATGGAAAAGCAAATTTCTAATTTAGATTTTTGAATGGTGTTTTGTTATAGTTTCTAGCCTCTTGAAATAGAGGATCAAGCATAGTAATGGAGTGTTTCTTGTTTCTTTATTTTACAGAATACCAAAATGCTTATATTAATTTCTTAACCCTTCTGAGAAACCATTGATAAAAATGGGGAAACACGTGTTGGGGGCTATCATTAATGTTTGAACCAAAGACAAATAATAAAGCAAAACAAACTTTGAAAGCACTAGCAACAATAAAATTGCTTTTTGGAGCGCAATTCAACAGTGTTTGTATTCTTTGTTATAAAGCTAACAAGGGTGTAGCGATGTCAAAGTCAAGGTAAATAGTATCCAAATTTCTGAGCCTCTTCCAGCTCACTGCTTTCTCTCAGCTCCCCTCCCACTAGCATAAGAAAATTACATGGAAAAAGTCTCAAAGTTTACCTTTCTTCTGTTTAAGGTGATATAGTTCAGAAACAATCCTTGGGGCTCGCTTCCCCAAGTTTCAAGTAACACAATCCAAAACCAAAAGGGTCTTGAGACTCTGGTTCCAAGGCAACAAATGTAGTAATTTATGCCTCAGGGCTCCCTTCCCCAAGACTTCAATGTCACTGTTTACACTTGCTCAGTCTTCTCCAAAAAGTCTTAACACAAAACACTGGGTTGACCTGACCCTCCTTCTGGCTTACCTCGCCAGTTCCTTTGCAGCCATTTTAATGGGCTGTTTCACCTTTGACCATTCAGGGCTCACTGGTCAAGGTGCAGTTGACAGACCACACAGCCCACCCATCACAGGTCATGCAACCAGGATCCCTGTCTTCCTCAGCTCACACAGGTTCCTTGGCACTTGCTCCTGTGCACCATGTCACCCTTGTGTAGTTCCTTTTATTGGTCTCTTGGCTTAGTGTGTAATCTTGCACTCCTCTGCTCTTCTCCTTGATAGCCTTGTGGTTCTGCCACTATGTGTCACACACCCCTTGCCAACCCTTGGCCTTGCCACACTGCATTAACTCAAAAGGTTCCCTGTTTGGCTTTCTTTAGCCCTCAATGTACTTGATTTCAAGGTTTGAGTTAAGTTGCTTAATTATGTTCAGTAATCCGTATGCACTTATTTGCTTCAATATTAAAGTTTCATTTAGTTCAGTGTTCATTTGTAATTGTAATTGGTTATTTATAATGCGCTTAACACCCAGAGGTTTCTAAGCGCAGAGCCGGGCATCAAACCTGTATTGCTCTGTGTCGTCTTGCTTCCAAGGCGAGCGTGCTGCCCCTGAGCTGTCCTCCTGGCCCAATATACATTTGTTCGCTTCAATGTCAAGTTTCCATGTAGTTTGGTATTCAATATGCATTTGTTTGCTTCGATAATACATTTCCATTTAGTTCGGTATTCAATATGCATTTGTTTGCTTCCATATTAAATTTCCATTAAGTTTCGTGTTCAATATGCATTTGTTGGGTCCCTTTTGTGGACCGTTACTTGCAGTCTTTTTGGAGCGCCCCGTGGCTTAAGTGCCTGTCCGCCAGTCACCAGCCTTCCAGCTTTCTCTTCAGTGGCTCTCACGACTTCCTCCCAACTTCCAAAGCTTGGGAAACCACTGGTGCAAGCCCTGCTTGCTCACTGTCTGTTTTCTTCCACACTCCGGCACCGCCAATGTTGATTCCTGGATGCGGACGGTGTCCTCTGAGCTCCAGGGCACCTCAGCAGCTCCTGCTGCTCACCCTGAATAATTGAGGCTCTCAGGCTTGTGGGAAGTACACAGCCCACTTACATCGGGTCCCACAAGTCCTCTGGGGTTATTGCTGGTGTCCTCGCTTGATCTCCGGTCCCAAACAGTTGCCTCCTCTCAAGTGTTTCCTGCTGTCCTCCCTGTTGTGCCCTTTCCTGCTGGGCTGGTCTCCTTTTATATACCTGCAGCTCCTTGGGCGGCTGCAGGAGAGGCTGTCCATTTAGCCTTGCCTGACCACAATCAAAGGGACATGCCTGACCCTCACAACTCTTAGCAGGCATCTTCCTCATCCAAGTAGTAGAGTGGTGAAAGGGTGTAATCTTCAGTGCTCTTAGTTGCTTCTTCTTCATCCCAGTACTGTCAAAATTACAAGTGGGAAAATGAGGGGAAATGGCTTATGCTAGCCCATAAAGGTTGGGGGAGGGTTAGGTTGGTCATCAATATGGAAAGGGGGATACCTGTACTCGCCCAAGGACACCCCACTCCTCAAGGACCAGCCAACCAGGTGATCCTCCCTCGCTTCTAAACCCCCAGGGTCAGGAACCAAGAGCAATGGCCTTTCCCTAGAAACCTGCTCAGAGGATCCAAAGGGAGGAGGAGTGAGATTACCCTCATGTTTCTCACATTCTTTAGACCATAAAGGATGGATACTATATTCTGTTGCTGTTTTTCGGTTGCATCTTCAAGGTTTAAATTAATATGTTCTTTATCAATAACATGTTCATAATATTTATTGTATGCATATAACCATGTTAAACATTGGGAGACTTTATGTTAATCAACAAGTTCTTGGCATTTTTGTTTAATTTTTTGGAGGACTCGATTTAATTAAAACTATTAGTGTGTTTTCTATAGCACGACTTACACCTAAAGTTTTGACATTATCATGTATATATAATGTAAGCACACTACTTTGCCTTTTAATGCTTTTGATAAATACATTTGTTTTATTTTACATGTTGAAGTTTATTGCCTGAATTATGAGTACTGAGGAAAATAGTTTTTGAAGATGATATTATGAAATCATTTTCAGCTCATTTGAGCCAAGCCTGAGCACGTGGTTTTCGGAAGGCGACTTTGGAATTCAGATTTGCAATTTGTACTCGAGTGCCTAGAGAAATTGCGTTCCGATCACTGTTTGAGAAATGTTTCAAAAAATTTGAGAAAGAGATACACTTTAGAATGAATTTGTGTGGCGCCTGCCCACCTATCCCTATAATTTGTGATTAGTTTAGAGGCACACCAATAATATGTCTTTGGAAGAGATGGAATCTTTGACTAATAAGAGAGCAGAAACATTACGTTTCTCTTTGGAGGAGGCAGACACAATTTTGAATTTGATAGACAACAGTTCCCTCAAAACAAATTAAACAGCTAGAGTGTTTGATTCACAAAGAGATTAATAGAAAACCTCATGCATGGCGTTATGAAGATACTACAAAAATCAACGCATCCCAAGAGACCGAAGAATCCAATTGAGACCCACATTGTGCAGAGAATTTGTCAAGAAATGGAAATCAATACTAAATAAGTGTTCACTGGATGTGATATAATTAACAATACAAGTATGATTATTTAAATGAGAAAGTGTACACTTAGATGGACAAATGTAGTCCTACACAAAGAACATTTAAATAAGATAGTTCAACAAACACATCCAGCTCAGATGCAGAACCCACTAGAGAACCCGAAATGCACGCAAGAGGTATAGACCACTCAGAAGAGATAGGAGAAACCCAAGTTGCACAAACCACATCAGCAGTAACTTTTTTAGAAAGGGCAAAAGAAGGAAGGGAACGAGGAAGAGGAAGTGAAGGGGAGTAGCACAGGTAACCACACAGCATTAAGAAAACTTGGTGATCAATTTGTCCAATAAATTCCTGACTATATCTGAAATGAGCACCTTACAGAAAGGATTGAATTTCATACTGACATACAGTACAACTTGATTCGACTCCAAAACTGAATTATTTTACTTCATATGTAAATTAAAGCTTAAGTGTTTTTTGACAAAGAAGAAGACCAGGGTGACGAATCTGACCAAGATAAATCTGAAGAAATGCAAGAATTCAAAGGTAAAAGTACATTCATGCCACCAATGAGTGTTTCATCTATTGAAATCTTTCACAAACAGATTCTTAAGGACTTGGGGAAGATTTCAAACAAACATCCTAAATTTAGCAATTTGAAAGCCCATTAACTGAACCTTCTGAAAAACCTCTACAGCGACACAAATCTTACAATCCACCCAGTAGACAAAGGTGGGCCATTAGTTATAATGAATGCCAACAATTACGACAATGAATGCCTAAGAAAATTAAGTGACAGTACAATATAGTGTCAGCTTGACAATGACCCTACCTTCACAATAATGAACAATCAGTCAGAAATTCTAAACAGAGCTGAATAGATGGAGTGGATTAATTACAATACCAAATCTTTTCTGCAGAATGCCGATCCCAGGCTGCCTCATTTTTTAACATTACCAAAAATTCATAAACATCCCACCAATACACCCAGCAGACCCATATTGGCAGCCATGGGTAGCATTCTGCAACCCGTAGGAAATACATTGATTACTTTTTGCAAACTCTAATTAAAAAAACCCACACATACATTTGAGATACTATACATTTTTTACAACTTTTCAGACAGGTTCCATATTCATCTGAGAACATTATGTTTACTGTGGACGTAAAAAGTCTATATATGTCTATTGCACGTGACTTGGGAATGGAAGCGATAGAATGGTTCCTTCTTAATGAAGAACATATGAAAGTATTCAATTAATTGCAGAGAATTCCTACTTCCAGTACAAAGATCGGTTATATCTCCAAATCTCGGGCACCTCGATGGTTCCCACATAAGTAAATTATGTTATGCATACATTTGAAAAAAAACACATACTGTGGAGGTTTTGACAAGAAGAGGCCAACATGATGACATAACATTAAGACTAGACCAAAGAGACACATTTTTCATCGAATTATTGGATTCCATGGCACCTAGCGGGATATGAATTTGAACTGGTCTCATTGACATTGTAATTATTTCTGCTTAGTTAGCTAAAAAACATTGTTTTGATTGTAGATGTTCTTGAAAAGCTAAATACGAATCGTTGTTTGCATTTTAATTTAAACATTTTATTTTCTTTATTGTATTAGTTTGTGCGTTATTTCTTTCTTTTTAAAAAATATATATTTGTTTTTAGTTTAGTTTTAGTTTTGAATGGGTTTTTATGTAAAATTTCATTTTGTTTTGATCTGTAGTATTTTTTCATGTTAAATTGCTCTGGACATTTTGAGTTTTTTTCACCATAGTTGAAATCCGAATGCCTGTAAAACATTTTTACAAAAAACAATACATTGTTTATTATATTCCTTTAAAAAAAATATTTTCACATTTCAAAATGGCAATCAACACAACTACATTAAATGGGAACAGATCAAAAATGTAGTGTGGGTATTGAACCTGTGTCACAATGGCGCTAGGTTGGTTGGTAGTTTCCCTTTGATTACAGGGTTCTATGATGTAGAAAAAGATTCAAAAGCTCAACGTTTCTGATGTTGTAGGAAACCGTGATAAGTAAAAATGCTCAACGTTGTAGTATGTATTGGTATATAAGTATGTATGATTTGTAAATGCACAGTTTAGATTAACTGCAATATTTTACATCTTTTTCTACATCATAGAACCCTGCAATCAAAGGGAAATTACCAACCAACCTAGCCCCATTGTGACACAGGTTCAATACCCACACTGTCTAAAGCAAGAAACGAGATGGAATGTTACCATCTCACAAGAACGCAGTCATAGGCAGTTGAGTCACACTCACAAATGCACAGATCTATCACAGTGATCCTCACATTTCTAGTGCCTTATCTTCCTCAGCTCTAATTGAAAAATATAACCTATATTACAGTGATTAAAAAATAACCTGATCCATTGCGCCAGAAAAAACACTAGCAAAGTATCAAAACATATCACTAGCAAAATCAGTATATACCTCAAAGTATAATCCCATAATGAAGATAAACACAAAAACAGAGCAAACCTGGACATGCACACACAAGACATAATGTATCCTCTTCCTACTCCATACCCAAAATATAACATGAAACCTCCATGCTAATCATACAAGTCAGTAAAATAAGAGATGGCTCCAAATAAGGGTCTTCCCTTTTTTGTTCTAAATACATAACATTTTCATAAGCAGAGAAAACTTGTAGATCAGTTTAGTCACTCCTCTACCTGTGGCTTTTTCCTGGTCTTCCAGATCCTCCAAATTTGTTTCACTGCCATCATTAAAGCCCTACCAATACACTGGCTATGAGCGCAATCAATATCGCACCTATCCTTCTCAGACAGCAAAATAACTTGAATAGGTCACCTAGGAATGGTTAGACCAAATATTAAATCCAACCTATCCAACACATCCTTCCAAAAACTTTGAACCCTGGTGCATTCCCATAGTGTGTGTAACATTGTCCCCTTCTCCCTTCCGCAACCCCAGCAAACGTTACTGTCCAGTAAACCAGGTTTATGCATTTGTACCAGCGTCCAGTACAAATGTCCTAATATCTTCTGCTGAATGAGTCTTAGTTTCAAGTCTAATTTTTCTTTAAATCCCACCCACATTATGTAATCCCAGTTTTCTGTTGAAATATCACATTTCATTTCCATCGCCCACACCTGTCGTAACTTTTTCCAACACTGCAGTATTTATAGGCATCAAATTAAGGAATGTCGAGACCATTCAGGGTGGTGAGTAGATTATTGTACAATACTCTGGTCTATTGGCTAGCGGAGTATCCATCAAGCCCAGTCTATGGGACAGAAGAAGTTTGAGCATCTATATCTTATGAATTCACCCTTCCCCAAGCAAAATGTATGGCGTAATGCTGCAAACTTCACTATTCATTCATTCATCAAGACATTTCTTATCCTCAAAACTCCCTTCATGAACCAATTTAGCCAGCATAAGGATGTGTTCCCAATTTGAAGCGTGGGATTACACCACAGTGATGCATCATAATGCAACCATATATTCTGATTTTTATACATTAACCATGAAACAGGAGCTTCCTGGTTAGTTGAAATTGAACGTAAACTTCTGCCAACATTTGGTACTTTACCCATCGAAGATATATTAGGCAATTCATAAGGGCATATAAGAGTCTTTTCTATATCAACCCAAACTGGAGGTGAGTGCTCATCTGATGCAAAATAATATGCAGATTTCTTTTAGCAGAAATCCCTTATGACCGTTACCAAGATCCATGTATCCGAACCCTCCCTCTTTAACACTATGCACCAGCATGAATTGTGGAATTTGTGATAGCTTATTAACACTCCATAAAAAGTTATGAAAAATCTTATCAATCTTCTGAAAATTCATTTAGTAAACGTCAATGGAAGTGATTGCACTACATATAACACTATGGGCAGAAGAGTCATCTTAACAGCATTTATTTTTGCCCAAATATTCAGTTGCAGTTTCTCCCATTTCATCACATCACACGTGATTACCTCAATTAGTTTGTTTACATTAAAGCCCACACTCTTTTTCAAGTCATGCACAATATAAATACCTAAATATCTCACATACTGTTCAGACCATTTGCAGTTCCAGGAGTCAAAATCACTTCTACAGTACAAGGTAGAACGGGGGGACACTCCTGTATTATCCCAATTACTCTTAAGGCCAGATGAACTATCCACCTCCTCGAATATATCCTTCAACAGTTCACTTCCTTCCGAGGGTTAGACAAAACTATAGTCATATCATCAACATAAGACAATATCTTATATTCACTATCCTGCGTGCCTATTCCATGAATTCTCCTCTCTTATCTAATGTAGGCTGCAAGGCATTATTGAACAAAAACAACAGCAACGGGCATTCCTGTTTAGTGCATTTTGTCAAGGGACATTTGTTCGACAGCACACCATTTACCCGGACTCTAGCCCTTACCTCTGCATGTAAACACTATATCGCTGTCAAAAAGGTCTGACTGAGCCCATCTTCAGCAAGGTATACTCCAAGAATACCCAATTGACTCTATCGAATGCATGCTCTGCATCCATAAATGTCAGTGCTGTTTCAGATGTAAATCTAACGCGTAGTTCCAATATGTGAATGAGTAGCATGACATTATCATAGCCAAATCTCTGCCCCATAGATCCAGTCTTTGACTTATGTATTATATCTCCCATACAACTATCCAGTCTATTCACCCGAATTTGGCCAAATAATGTAATATCTACTTAATATACGTAATGATATTGGCTGGTAATTCCCACACTTGGTGTGATCTCTGCCAGGCTTACAAATCAAAGAAATCAATGCTGGTCTCATAGAGGGACACCCAACACTGGACTGTAATATACAGTTATACAAGTCACACAGGAAGAGAGATAATTGAGCAGCAAAGGTTTTGTAAATCTCAATGGGCACACCATCCAATCCCGGAGATTTAACAGATTTGAGTTGACCAAAAGCCGTTTTAACTTCCTTCTCTTACAGCTGGCCATGTAAGGAACATTTATTTTCAGGCGTCAAAAGCAGAATATTTTTTATTTAAAAAAGAAATTTAGGAACAAACTTTATATCTTGATATATTTAGAAACTATATCAAATGACTGATGTAAGTATTAGATATACCCATTTAAATTATCATTACAAAGATTCAGTTGTAGGTTATGTGTGGTGATGTTATTCACAATAATACATTTTTGGAATTATGATATGGACTGCCTAATGCACATATTGGATTTGTTGTGTCATGTATACCCTTTTAAATGAACATTATGAATAGGAAGTTGTATGTAAGGTGTGGTGATGTTCTTAACGATACATTTTTTAAATTTTGATAGGAAATTAAGAATGTACGTATTAATTGTGTAATATCAGTAACAGCCTTGTAAATTAACATTACGGCATAGCGTTTTATGCAATGGTATCTGACAAATATTAGGAATTATAATGCAAATGGTTTTTGTGCATATTTATTTTTTAGTTGCAGGAATAACATTGTAAATTCACATTACAAATATGTGCTTGTACGGAATGTGTTTCCACGTAAACATTGTTAGGGTGTAATGTATTTTTGAATCTGGTGACATTTATTGGTAACAAACACTGTTTAATGTAAATACATTCACTAGTCTTTCCATCTCTTGTCCATTAAATTATATTTTCCAAACATTATATGCAAATGGTACATTTGGTTAGAAAAAACTAGTAATTTACACTTTTTTATAGTAAATTCTATAATGTGTTACTAGTTCGATGCCGAACGTCATTTAATAAACGTTTGCACACTTTATGTCAAAGTATGGGAAAATGCTATTACTTTACATTAAGTACAATATGTTAAATAAGTTATGTATTAATACATTTTAGGTGCATTATTCATTATTTTTACATGAATTAAATAAACATTAACAATACATCATTTAAAATTGAACTTACACGTGGACTTGAGAGTGATTATAGATCAAAAATGTTCATCAAAGTAGGCTGCCTTGTAATGAAGGAAGTACATCTGACTGTGTCAAATGTTTGGCAGAAAAAGGGTTTAATATTAATGATATGATATGATATGGCATTTATAACGCACCTATACACAAGTGTTTCAAGGCGCGACTAGGCAAAGGAGGGAGATCAGAGGGGAGACAGACAACGATACTACTAGGCCAGGTGTCATTCAGATCGCGCAACTGCATGGGAAGAGGGAAGGGGGAAAGTGCAGGGGTAAGGGGGATCGGACAGTCCAGTACATGGGATAATAGAATAAATAAACAATAAATAAAAAGTACAGCCAGCAGGTGGCAAGTGCAAGGGTAAGTGCAGACATCAGGTGTCAAGTGCTGGTAGTGGGACTGTAGGGATACAGAAACAGTCCCCAAGCACGGGGGTTGCCAGGAAGGCAGTGCAGGGGTGTGTGACTGGTGGGCGAGGGACCTGGGCCCCGACATCAGAGGGTGGCCAGGTAACCAGTGCAGTTTCAGTTTTAGCCTGCAGGTCAGCAGGGGAGAAGAGAAGAAAAAGCAGAAGCAAAGAGAAACGTTTTGAGGTGCTTCCGGAACCGGAGATGATTCTCCCCAAGTTTCAGGGAGGCTGTTCCAGAGGGAGGCCCCAGCTGAAGAAAGAGATCTACCACCAACTCATTGCTTGGAGAAGCAACTGACCCTGACGGAGTTGAAGCCGAATGAGCGAAGAGCTCGAGAAGGAAGATATTTAGGAAGAGAGAGTTGGAGGTATTGAGGCCCCAGGCCCCAGAAGGCCTTGTTGACAATGCAGAGGGTTTTGAACTTAATCCTTGCAGTAGCTGGGAGACGATGCAGAAATTTCAGTCCTGGAGAGATACGATCCCTGGGCTTGAGGCCAAGGACAAGTCTTGCAGTCCTGTTCTGGCTGAGTTGCAGAGGGCAGAGAGTGGAAGCAGGCAGATTTAGAAAGAGGCTGTTGCAGTAGTCTAGCCTAGAGAGAACCAGAGCTCTGGAGACAGTGAGCTTCTGTGGGAAGGATAGGAAAGGAAGAATACCTCTGAGGAGGTGCAGCTGGTAGTGTGACTTCTTAGAGACATCAGAGATGTGAGGAGAGAAGGAGAGTGTGGAGTCGAAGATGACCCCAAGGTTTTTAGCCTCACAGGTGGGAGCAGGAAGAGGGCCTAAAGAGGCCAGCCATAGAGTGACAGGAAAGGAGGGAGCGGGTGTGCCGATGAGGAGAATCTCAGTCTTACTGGCATTAAGGCAGAGATCATTGGTGGCACACCACTCCTGAATAGCAGACAGACAGTCAGAGATGAGAGAGGAAGAAGAGGTGGCTGAGGGGAGCCTGAAAATGAGCTGAGTGTCATCTGCATAGCACTGGAAGTTGGGGCAGAGCACGGCAATACAGTGGGCAAGAAGTGCCAGGTGTTGCTTGAACAGCAAGGGAGAGAGGTTAGACCCATGGGGAACACCACAGGTAGAGATAGAGACAGAGGAGAAGAAGGACCCAAGTTGAGCCTGGGAGGGTCAGTCAGAAAGGAAAGAAGTCAGCCATGCCAGGGCCTGACCGGTGATCCCAAGGTTATCACAAAGACGGTTGAGCAGGATGGCATGGTTGACCATGTCAAAGGGAGAGGAGGGATCAAGTAAAATGAGGACAAAGGGGGTTTTGGAATCAAGGTTGCAGAGGAGGACTTTTGGATGTTCAGCAGAGCAGTTTCCGTGTTTCTGGCATTTCTGAAGCCAGACTGATGCTCATGGAGACAACCAACAGATTCAGTGTGAAGAATAAGCTGGGAAATGGCCTGCTTTTCCAAGAATTTGCCCATTAAAGGAGTGATGGAGATTGGGCGAAAGCCGGGCAGGACGGGTTGGCTGAGGGTTTAAGAAGAGGGTGCACAAGGGAGTGCTTCAGGGAGGAAGGGAAGACTCCAGTGATGAAGGAGTGGTTGCAAAAGTCAGCCAGGCCAGGAGCCAGGGAGTTGATGTGGACCTTGGTGGTTTTGGAGGAACAGGGGTGAACCTGTTTTGATGAGACTTTCATAGATCGGACTTGTCTAGAAACCTTGTCTGGGGAGAACAGGGGAAAGGCAGAGAAGGAGGGAGGAGAGGTAGCCGCAGAAGGGCCAGAGGAAGAGCAGGGAGTAGAGGGATAGAGGGAGGAGGGCGAGAGGAAGAGAGAGGGGACAGGATGTCCTGAGTTTTAGAGATGAAGTGAGAACCCAGGGCCGTGCAGATGGCCTGGGAGGGTACAGGAGAGGTAGAGACTGCAGAAGGATTGGCCAGCTCCTTGCAGATTTTAAAAAGTTCAGCTGAGATGTTAGATGCTGCAGAAACGCAGACCTGGATGTGGGTGCTCTTCTTGGTGCGGACAGAGAGCCGGTATTGCCTTTGGAGCAGGTGGCAGGGCATTTTGTCAGAGGATGTACATGAAGCACGCCATTTCCTCTCAGCAACCCTGCACTTGCGTTTAAGGGTGACGAGGTCTGAGTCATACCAGGAGTTGCACTTGGCTTTGGGCTTCAGGCTGATCCTCATGACAGGGGCAAGAAAATCAAGAGTATCAGATATAGCAGAGTGGAGCATGGAAAGGGCTGTGTGAGGGTGAGAGTCAGCCAAAGGGAGAGGGGGGTGAAAAAGTGGCTGCGAAAGCCTCAACTGACACGCGCTTCATGGGTTGGATGACCAAGAAGGTGGGTGGCAGTGATGGAGTTGGCTTGGCCTGAGGGGTAGAGAGAGTGAGCTGGGAGGAAAGGAGAAAGTGATCACTCCAGGAGAGAGGAGTGGTGGAATGGACAGAAAGGGAAAGGTCTGAGGAGATCAGAACATCCAGAGAGTGCCCTGCAGAGTGAGTCCTGCCAGGGGGGAGAATAGAGAGTGAGAGAGAGTCGAAAAGGTCGCCAAAGAGTCCAGAGGAGGGACAGGAGGCATCCAGGTTGATGTTGAAGTCTCCAAGAAGAAGGAGGAGTTGAGTGGTCGAGACCATTAGTGAAGAGGAGAGGTCCGCCCACTCAGAAAGGAAGGAGGAGATCTGACCAGGTGGCCGATAGAAAGTAGCTACAGTAAGGGAATGG
This sequence comes from Ambystoma mexicanum, assembly GCF_040938575.1. NCBI lineage: Eukaryota > Metazoa > Chordata > Amphibia > Caudata > Ambystomatidae > Ambystoma > Ambystoma mexicanum. The sequence continues at coordinate 88,982,560 of NC_090941.1, forward strand.
CTAGGAGAGAACGAGAGCCTGCAAATGAGGCATTCGAAAGAGGAGTAGGACTGCATAGGAATGACAGAGGCAGGAAACCACTAGGGGAAGATTAGGGCTACACCCCCTCCAGGTTGGACCTGTGCGCGGAGAGGATCTTGTAGCCATCAGGGAGGAGAGTGTCAAAGCTCGTGACTCAGCTGGTCATGAACCATGTCTCGGTGAGACTGAGGAAAATTGAGGTCAAGTTCCTCCAGTAGGCGGCAGATGTCGGAAGAGTGTTTGACATCAACATGTACTTTTAAGAAGAATGTTAGATTTTTAACAAATAGGTCATGTTGTAGGAAAATGTACTGGGATAGAAATAATACTTTCTAATTAGGATGCTTTTTTTCTATAGACAAAACTAAAGCTGTTTTATAAATCATGTGATTAGAAATAGTCTAGAAGGTTCCATTTGGAAAAAAGGGTTTTTAAGAACCAAGTAGATTCATGCGATGGTGGTGATTTAAAAGAAGGTGTTTTTATACACTGAAATGTCATTACTACGTGTTCAATGAATTTGAACTTTTGAAGTGGTTGGTTGTGGCAGAGCTTATTTGAAGGTATTTAACATGTCTCCATTTTTATACATATTTCTAATACTTATATTACTTTTACATTGTTCTATTAAACAGTTTCAGATATCCATACTGTATTTTTTGATTCTAAACAATGTTATCCATGTTATGACATGGTGCAGTGTTAGATGACTTATTTTTTACAAGTGAAAATTGTTAATTACCATTGTGTATACTGTCCATGTTTAACTATTTAGTATATAATGCAAAGTTGTTCAAATTAAGTTATTTTTTATTTTACTAATGTTTTTACATTTACCAAAGCGGCACTTAATTATTACAGTGTGTGTTGTACAACGTATGTTTTAATTTACTGGGAGCCAGAGTGCTACAGGGTGTGGACACATGCAGGGTGCCAGCCGTTCCCCATGCTTTCCACCGGAGGGAAGGCAGGATACCATTACCAGACGGAGGGACAGGAGGTGATTAGTCCTGCGGGCAGGCATATGTTGCTTCCAGTGACATAACGTAAAATTGAACACAGCAGCACTTACTGGGAGAGGGCTCCTCAGGGATCCACACTGGACTGGTGAAAGAGTAGGGTATGCTGCCAGGTAGAGAGTCCCCTCCAGACTCAAAAGGAATAGGAATTCACGGCACACACGAAGTGTCATGCCATTCAGGACACGCTGACATTTTGGGGGTGGGGCTTAACCATTACCAGGAAGGGAAGGGAACAGACCGTCTACCATTTTCTGGGAATGACACATGCAATGGCGGAGACTATAGGGGGGTACCTAATTCTATCAGACAGAGGCAGGGGGTATAAAATGAGGAAAAACTAAATGGTGTTTGTTATTGTTCTTACAGCAGGCCGAGAGCGAGGAAGCAGAGGTAGTGGAGTACGGCTGGGCCTTTTGAAGGAAAAATGCCAGGAAGCGGAAAACCCCAGTAAAAAGAAGAATGGAAGGGTACAGCACTAATGAAAATAGTGTGGATTACAATGCAGCAGTTGTGTCTATCCTGAATTACTGAGCCATAATAGCATACCCTTGTAACACAGACTTAGCGTGGAGTGGTCATTTCTGGCAGAAACTCTTGCACATACGCATATATATATATATTTACTTTTTCTTTATTTTATTTTCTGGGATACATATATAAAAAAAAAAATTGCATCCATCTTTAACGTGCTACCAAGTATGAAAACACAATGTGAGTTCCTGGAAACAATCATGCTAGAAAAACTATGAAACAAATGTAGGTGAACTATATTTTTTATTAAACTTTATCAAAAATAAAAGTTTCGTTATACATTACAAAATTGCAAAAGAAATTAGTAATAAAATTAAATATTGTAAATACTTATGTTATTTTCACTTAAGAACATTGTACAAAATGTGCAAAGGTACAAAAAGGTGAAAATTATTGAAAGAGTAAATAAGAGGTTGCAATATACTTTGTTTTATTTTAAAATAAAGATGATACATTGCAAATATGTTAATCAAACTATTTACATAATTGCAGTATGCTCTATAGTCAGCGTATTAATTTTTCAAAGTGTGTCATGATTGGTGGTACTTTCATTTTTTCAGACAAGCAGCAGCATTTGTTTCCCCTAGTACAATATTAGTTCCACATTGTACACATCCTAGAAATGAATGAAGATACTCTGCATCAATGGCTGATCAAGTTGAGAGTACCACTGAATCATCAATTTGATAGGTTTTAGGAATATTTAATGGTAGAGGTTTATTACATTTAGTTTCTTTTTCTAGTAGTAAGTATTTCACTTTTGGTAACTACAGTTGGACTGGGATTTTGATTTTTACTGCCTTTTACTGCCTTGATTTGTTTTATTTTTATGAACATTTTTTAAATATATGCGCTAATGCCTATTACACATAAGTGACAGCACTGAAGAATTATCCACATTTTATTTTCAGTTACATTCAGATAACATCTGGGTGAAGAGTCTCAAAGTAGTTCCAAACCCAAGATGTTAGGTTTCCAAATTGCATTGTTCCAGAGGTTGGTATATATAGTTTTACTTGCAGTAATGACCGCACTTAAAGTGGTTCTAGTGCTGTCACTAGTGGGGACATTTAGTATTGATGTTTCTTCTGTAGGTGAAGATTGGCATGTAGAAATAGAAGAGTAACTAGTAATTGGTAATTTATCCAATTTATTTTTGTGGACAACAGGTGTCTTAATGTTAATATACTACTACCTTTAGTTTTGATGGCTTATATTAAGGTAAGAGAATGTTGTTGCACTTGGAATAGAATGTATTTTTTTCAGAAGGAGAGATCTTGCCGCACTTGAAATGGTACTAGGGGTAGTGGTACTAGGTAGTGGTACTAGGTAAAATCATATGTTCGTAGTTTGTAATGTTGAAGTTAGGCCATTTGGCAAAATATTATTAACAGCAGTTAATCCATCAATGAACCACTTAGCCCATGAGCACAAAAAGCAGGGGTCACTTTCTACTATATTTACTCTGTTTCTATCTTGAATCTACAGGTCTATATTGATGAGATTTCATTGGAATTTGCTGCCAAAATGGGAAATTCAGCTTAGGAGAATGCTCATCTCCATTAGTGGATGCAGATTTTGTAATGCCCCAGGTGAAACTATCAAGCATTTGCTGCTATATTGCAAAGCCCTAACTGATCGTTGGATGAAATTCATGGGAAGATTTCAGTTGTTTGACTCTATGTTAAATAATGAAACTCTACGGTGGAGATGTTTAAACTTCCAGAATCCGTGGGAAGGCCTTGCGATATTGGCATTCATTAAGAGTATGAATTCGAATTAGTTTATGTGTAAGGGAGGTTATTGATGCAATTCTATTTCTTAATGTTCTACATCATATTGCTGGATGAAATGTCACATTCTTTTATCAGTATTATGTATTCATGTGCAATATCTTATTTCTTATTGTTTGATGATTTTTTTAAATTGTATCTATTTGTAAAGGTTTTTTTTAAAACCGTATACAATAAAATAAAAAAAGAACATTAATAGAGTTTTTTTTATTTTCTAGAGTAGTTGGACTCTGAACAATTCGACTAGTACTAGCTGCAGCACAAGGTGATTTTTGTTTTTAATTTTCTTGTGTTACCTATTGTAGAACCTGTATTGGTAGCAAGAGGCAAAATATTAACATGCTATGTAGGGTCTTTTGTTATTAGGGTAGAGGAATATTTAATTGTAGAAAAAGTGGGTAATTTAGAGTGACTACATTTGAATCAGTTTAATTTGTTTATTTTAGACTTTTGGGTCAGAGAATCAAATTAATTAGGTGTTATACACGCACATTGAGGTGCAATATATACAGTATTTAACAGCATGTCTGTATTTTGAGTGTTTTCTTTTAAATCTTTTAAAGGAGTTGTGGAGACTGAAGGAACGACTTCACCAGGAGACTTTTTGGCAGAACAAAAATTAAATAAAAGAATGTATTAACACTTTTTTATTATATGGTTTACTAACAGAATTATACAATTTGAACAGTTGACTAATTGTTTGCATGCTTTTAGTATATATTTTTATGCTTGGAAAGTAACCTGTTTTAAATCTTAACTACTAACACAACATACTTTTATATTTGCTATATTTTAATATGCACTTACCATGTTGTACTTCTTTTAGAAGAAAGTGGCTGTCATCTAATATCACTGAAATACTTTATTTGGTAAGTTCCATATTTTGGTCTTTGGTTTATTGATTTGTCAGCAGTTTGGTTTACCTGCAATACCGACATTACCAGGAATAAGGTGCTTTTATTTTATTTTTTTACCTTATCTAGAGGAATGTTTGTGTTTTTTTCTGTGATTTTTCATTTTTGTTTAGCATGCGTTTTCCAGCTGAAAATACATTTAAATGACTGTTTTATTGAACGTCTGTTTGAAAAAGAACAATCATAAAGGACAGCTGTATTCTACTGTTGGTTGATGAGGTCAATTACAAAGGACAGTTGTATTCTACTTTTGTTTGAAAAGGAAATTCCTTTCTAAGTCCAATGCTTACTTGTGTTTACTGTCTACATTGTGCTCACTATCTATATTTTTGATTTATATTTTTATATTATGACAGTAAAATGATATTTTTATAATAGTTAAAACATGTGTATGTTAATGGCAATGTTATACGTTACATTTTTGAACATATTTAAAATATGTGTACATTTTGATTAAGTTTTTGTTTTAATAAAAAATCTTTAGAGCTTTCATTGTTTTTTGTGTCTAAAATGTATGTAATATGCACTGCCATATCTTACTATGCTTCATTTATATCAATGGAAACGCTTATTAGTGTAACAAATTCACACGAAAGGTGGCGCGTATGTTTTATGTTTATGATGATGGGTGGTGTTTTGGGATGTGTAACTGCTACGCACATAAAGACATTTATATGTTGTATTGGTGCAAATAATTAGTAGTTGTACAAACATACATGCACCAGTATTGTACGTTTGTATTACGTTTTATCATTGCAATTTTACAGAAACGGTTTATGAATGTGTGAATGGTACACACACTTACATCTGTAATACTGGTAAATGTTGTTGGATGTACACATACAATGCAAAAACATACATTTGTATGCTCCCTTTATATTAATGGAAAGCATTTTACGTAGGAATATTAATTTGTTTGCTGAATTTAAGTTTATTTTATAAATGCAAGGGTGATTTAATATATAACTAGTCTGGACAAAGATATAATAGTATTAAGGGTAACAAGTAGAGTTTTTCAAATAAATTAGGCTTGGATAAAAGTACAGTGAAGGTACTACGCTGGAATACAACTTTGTAGGCTGATTGTGCATTAATGGAGACAGCTATTTTTGAAGGTTAAGATGATATGCAGAATGACACATTTGCATCCTCCATTAATATTAATGAGAAGGGATATTTTGTTAGGAACACATGCATGTAAAGTTGATATACTACAAAGAGTTCTGAATTTGTATGCTGAGTAAATATTTATAATATGAGGTGTTTTTCCTGTAATGTGCATGTTTGCACATACTCTTTTGTATGTTCAGTTTTTATTTCCTTTTGTTATGGACTAATGGAACATGCACACGCACATTTGTATGTTTCATCTATATGAGGTATAATTAGTTAATACTACATTTTTTACAGTGAGGATAAGTTAGCAATTATTCTACTAAATGCACAATTAAAAATAAATTTGCATTTACCTTTCCCCCTCAAGGACTCGTTTCCAGGCATTGACACTTTCAATTTGCAAAAAAATTAAGCGTAAATTTAAATTTGAAAAGGAAACAAGCATACATTAACTTTTACAATTGTATTTATTGTATAGTGGGTGTGTTTGTTAAATTATTTTAAAAGTTTATGAAAGATACTTACTTCAAATCCCCTATGATCACCGTATTGCAACATAATGTTTACTATTTTTCATAGGCGTGTTTGGAAAGTTGACATGTTTGGGCGTGGCTAAAAGCATTCACGGCACATGCATTTGTTGTGAAATAAGTTGGGCGGAGTGTCTTTGCCTTTTTTTTTTAGAGAGCACTACAGCAACATTGCTGTAGTTTACATAACGCATGCGTACTTACTTATAGTTGCCACTTGCGTATTTCAGTCCTACATAGTGATTTTGCTTTCAAGAGTATGGATAGTGGTATGTGTAATGTTAAAGCCAAAGTGTAGTGAATGTATTATTGGCAGTGGCGTGTTGTTCATTTATTTTATTATCCTTGTGTTTTGACCTGTCATACAGTTATGAATTATCTGCATCTGCAACTTGGGTCGAATTAACATTACGCATGTGCTGGTAGTTTGTATGTACTTCTATGGTGCAGTGTAAAGATTGTGAATATGCCCAAAAGGTTTATATAAAGTTACACATGCTTTGGTTGTTTCAAACGGAATTACACATTAGCTTCTGAAAGTAATTAATTTTGACTTATGTTTCGCATTAATGTGTGCATAGTGTTGTGTACGTGGTTTGCAATGCCCATTTTATTTACTTCCAGATGCATATAGTGATTTGAAGTGCTAACATTACAAAAGTTTCTGTTGAGGTTTATACATAAAATGGAACAAGAAGTACATTTTGGACGTTTTAATGTAGAGAAACACAATGTTAATAATGGGTGACACCTGGAGTTATTTTCACATGTAAAACATGTTTAAGGTATTATATTAATTGTTTGTTTCTTTTAATGTAGAGAAGACAGTGTAAAAATAATGCGAGACGCCTGGATTTTTTGTCTGGAGCATTCCGTTTATTGACTGATAACAGTATTACCATTTGCAAATTTGAATGTGGAATGACACATCAATCACAGTGGACAATGGAAAGACCTAGCAAAGAAACTTGTTGTGTATCATAACAGTGGAAAAATCCCAGTACATTTAACTAATGAGCAGAATCATTTATGGTTACTCTTATCACTGGTCCCCTGACCATTGATAATAGCTTGTCTGTCCCCCCTTTTCCCTCATGTTCTCTCCTCCCCCTCCCGCCCCAGCACTATCTTGACAGTCATTGACCGTCTATTGATAGTCACTTGTTTTGTTTCCTCTCCTCACCCCCTCCCTGCCCTCCCCCCTCTTTCCTTCCCCCTCCTTTTGTCACTCTTGCACTGCAACAATTGTCGTCAGGCATAGTAATGTTACTGCTAGTTTTGTCTCCCTCCTTCCCCCCTCTATACTCCCTTACTGTTCTATGCTCTTTTACTATCTGTAATGATTTGATAGTACATTTTCACATTCTGTACTGTTTCAAGGACTTGTAAGAATGTACGTGTATTTCTCCCATTGTTCCCTCCCTCCTTGAAGCACTTTGAAACACATTGTGTATAGGCGCTATACAAATAAACAATCAATCAATCAATATTATTGAAGGGCTTAGTAATATTTAAGTTTTTTGTAAATAAATTGTGCATTTCCTTATTTTAGTCCATGTGTGTAATGTCTATGCGTGGAGGTTATTGTGTATGTGGTTACATCAATTATTGACTGTAGCGTGGGATTTGTACACAGTGAGGGTGGTGTAAGAAATCTGAGGGTATCCTCACTCCTACTTCCCCTGAATCCTCTGCTCAGGTGGCCAGGGAAAGGCCATCACTCTTGGATCCCGACCCTAGGGGTAGAGAAGTGAGGGAGGATCACCTGGTGGGGGGTTCTTGGGGAGTGAGATGCAGACAGGAGAGACATGGTATCCCACTTCTCCCGTTGAAGACCAACCTAACCCTCCCCCAACCTTTATAGGTTACTAATAAGTTGTTCCCCTAATTTCTCCACATTTGACACCTGACAATACTGGGACGAGGAAGAGGCAACTAAGCGTGAGGAACCCTATACCATTCCACAACTTTAGTCCTGGGACAAGGAAGATGCCTGAACAGTGCTGTGAGGGTCAGGCATGTCCTATTGATCGTGGTCAGGCAAGTCTAATTAGACATCCACACCTGCAGCGTGTCAAAGGGCTGCAGGTGTATAAAATGAGACGAAAAGGAACTGGGAGGCCTGTGTGGGAGAGACCAGAAGGGACCTAGAGTAAGAGGAGGCAGACGTTTTGGGACTGGAGAAGGAACCAGGATGCAGACACATATCCCAGAGGACCTGCTGGGCCCAAAGCAAGTGGACTGTGGTGTTGCCGCATGTCTGGGAGCCTCTGTTGCAGAAAGTAGACAGCAAGAGCTGTGAGAAAGCCTGAAGGAGAGGACGCCACCCACGTCCACAAAGAAGCATCCAAATTGCTGGCGTGCAGAGGGAAACACCCAGCAGGTGAGCAGGGTTTGGAAAGGTGGATTTACCGGCTTCAGAAGCAGAGAAGAAGGAGCTGGAGCGGCCGGAAGGAGATGCTGAGAGCCGGTGTTCAAAAATTGGAGCGATCCTAGCAGACCGCAAATAAGCAACGGTCCTCGAAAGTAAGCAAAACAAATGCATATTCAATACCAAATTGAACGGAAACTTAAAATTAAGCAACATGAATTCATAATGAACATCGAATTGAATGAAACCCTGAAGTTAAGCATATTAAATACTGAATAGAATAAAACTTTAGGGGCCAAGCAAATAAAGAGGACAGCCAAGGAGCCCAAACAAACTACAAAAAAAGTGTGACAGAGTGCCATAGAAAGTTGGGGTGTGAACAAAACCCCCTAAAAGCGACCATTCATGAGTGAATGCCATGCCGCAAGGCCAAAGACTGGCAAGAGGTGTGTGACACGTAATGGCAGAGCCAAGAGGCTGAGACTGAAAGTCCAGAGGAGTATAAATCTACACATAAAAGCCAAGAGCCTATTAAGATGGCAAGTATAGTTTTTGGATACAGACAGACTTTTAAGTTGTACGTAAAAAGCACAGGCAGTATAGCTCAGTGGCAACACCCTCGTCTTTGAAGCAAGCCGACGCAGGCAACACATTTTCAAATCCCGTGTCCGCGCTTAGAAACCTTTTCGGCATTAAGTTAAGCATGTTATCAAAAACCAATTAAATAAAAATAAATACATAAACTCTTTGACTCAGACTTTTCTTAGTTTCATTTGGGTAGTGAAATCCCAGCTTAGCATAGGGCAGGTTAGGCCTTCCTCCATCATGACATTTGATTTAATAAAGTATTTTATTTTGATGTTTGTCTGTTGTCTGTGTCTTGCTTCATGGTGCCTTCACAGTGGGCGCATACGTTGTGTGTGTGCTGTTTGTGAATTCTGTATTTTCTTGCTTTAATGTATGTTGGAATATGTATCCAGCGTGGGTGGCTGGGTGTGTATGTTGTGTTTGTTGTGTGAGAATTCTGTATTTCCTTGTGTGAGGTTATGTTGGAATGTGTACACAGTGTGGATGGGTGCATATGTTGGGTGTGAATTCTGTATTTCCTTGCTCGAGTGTATGTTGGAATGTTGGAATGTGTGCGCTGTGTGGTTGGGTGCTTATGTTGTGTGTGTATTGTGTGTGAATTCTGTATTTCCTTGCTTGAGTGTATGTTGGAATGTGTAGAGATGGAGTCGAGTGCATATGCTCCGTGGTTATGATAACGTTGGCTGCATATTGCCTGAATTATATATTTCCTTACTCACGTGTATGTTTGTGATGTGTACACAGTAGCAGTGACTGCACATGCGAGGGGTTGTTTATTACTGCTGTGTATGTGTGTGTGGCATGGTTGCTGAGCATTTGGTTGGCATGTATTTTAACATACTTTATGTTTTCTTACCTTAGGTTGTTAGTGCTCATGTGTTCTATATAGATATATTTTCAATCCTTAATATCTCAAAAGTCGATTTTCAATTATTGTATTCAGTGCACCAATTTAAGCTTAAATCTAGGCACCAGCAGAAAATGTGTGAAAGTGAAGCAGTCAATTTGGAGATGTTCAGATCCGAAAAGAAATGTTTCCAATGGGAAAAGCCCATGTTAAAAGCTGTTCAAAATACAATCAAAGTAAAAAGAAAATGTAACGATGAAGACATTAATGTAAACATTTGAAATTTTCCATCTACATCGGGGTTTTTGTTTTTACTTGTAACCATATTGTCCCATTAACAAAGTTTTTTTCATTGAATATATTTATATTCAATGAAAAAACTTTGTTAAAGGGACGTTATGGTTAAGTTGTACAATAAAAACCTATGAAATTCAACTGAAAAAACGTTGTTAAGGGGACGTTATGGTTAAGTTGCACTAATAAAAACCTATGAAATTCACTGAAAAAACATTGTTAAAGGGACGTTATGGTTAAGTTGGACTCATAAAAACCTATGAAATTCAATGAAGAAACGTTGCTAAGGGGACGTTATTGTTAAGTTGCACTAATGAAAACCTATGAAATTAAATGAAAAAACTTTGTTAAGGGGACGTTATGGTTAAGTTGCAGTAATAAAAACCTATGAAATTCAATGAAAAAACATTGTTAAAGTGACGTTATGGTTAAGTTGCGCTACTAAAAACCTATGAAATTCAGCAAAAAACGTTGTAAAAGGGACGTTCTAGTTACAAGTAAAACCGAAAAACCCCTCAAATTCGCCAGTTATGGGAAGCTGAGCAACGATAACTCGCGCCACCACTGTGCACTGCTAAGAATAACACCCATGACATCAAAGATGACATCACAAATATGATTGATGACATCACTGATGACATCATATGTCTAGTCCCTTCTTTTTTTGTTCACTGACATATCTACGCCAGGAGAGTTTATTCGCTGACAGTCAAAAACTTAAACTTCAAAAGGTATTACATTTGTAGATGTTGCCATTCTCACATGTTCTTACAGTACTTTCCTTAGAATTCAATCGCATCTTATGATGCACATGCATAGGGGAAGAAGCAGGCCTGAAGCACAGCAATCATTTCTATGCGTAAAGATGAGCATGTTGGTCATACACACTGGCTCATGATGCTGCCTCATGTTTACTTACGTTACTCTCCCTGTATAAGCCCCATATTTGTATACATTGTGGTCTCTTAATGATTTGTGTGTAGTAGTACAAGCATGTAGTAAGTGATGCATTATCACTTACTTAGTATATGTTTCACAGTATGTGAAAGTGTGGTAAGAGAAGCATTCGCCGTTTTACTATCTAACATTGGAAAATTAAAAATATTACATATCTATGGTGTATGCTGCAGCCAATGCCTATGTTTCCGTATGAGTAGGTTCCTGTACTACAAACAACACTGCAATGGAATGTTCTTTGGAGCAATACATTGCATAATCAAGTATGTAGTTCATCACACATCTCCAGATGACCCCTGACACGTTTTTGCCAACATTACATTCACAACCCCTTGTAGGGACTTCCTATGAAAATTAAATGCACATGTGATGTCATCAGTGATGTCATCAATTATATTTGTGATGTCATATTTGATGTCATGGGTGTTTTTCTTAGCAGTGCAGGGTGGTGGCGCGAGTTATGGTTGCTTAGCTTACCATAACTGGCGAATTTCAGGGGGTTTTCGGTTTTACTTGTAACCATAACGTCCCTTTAACAAAGTTTTTTCACTGAATATGTATCTATATTTTTTGCCTTTGCACGAGTGCAAGGCATAGTTAAGGTTAAGACAAAGCCTCTATGGTGTTTCAGAAAATGACTTTTCTTAATAAAACGCTTGCATGAAAAAAATCAGTGACGTGATCTGTGATGTCATCATTGTGGTCATAGGCTGAGCAACAGGGGGCGTGAAGTTAAGGTGGTTTTGTTGCGTTAAGTTCTCACCTTAACATCACTGCAACTAAAGTTATTTCCTTAAATGTCAAGGTTTATTTTTCAATGTTTTGCTCATCTTAACGTCCCTGCAACGTGTACTTCCATACATAACTGACATAAATAATACAGACAAATGGGCTAATGAAAACAATGTATCATGTGTAGAAAGTAAAATAAAAATACATTTTGCAACCACATTCCCCCCAGATAGACCTGTTCTTAAAAAAACGTTGTTTCCTATTTACTTAACTTTTTAAAGTGTTTACATTTATATGTACTGTTGATGAATAATAGAAAGTTATTAAAGTGTTGCATTATCTGTATACAAAGTCCACACTCAATGTATCCTAAAATAAATCTTTACAAGACTACTGCCCACATATATATGTACATATGCTTTTTTTAAACGGTTTATAGCCGTGGCTACTAAGGATGCATGCGCGGCTAAATGCATCCACGACCTGGGGGAGGGGTTTACCCGCGGCTTCCACAGGGTATAACGGCGGCTATAATGAAATACATAAGGATATGTCATTTCTATTAACACGCACTATATTGAAAGGATCAATTAAAGGTCTTTGATCCATATATACCGTATATGGTTTTTATTGTCTATTTTTATAACTGAAAACTTGGCCATGAAAAGGACCAAGATCAACTCCCAGTGGAAGTAGAAGGGACAGGAGGCAGATTGTGGGACATGGAGAAACAGGATCAAGGCATCTGATCACATACGCCATGCAGCACCTGCACAGAGAACTATGCAGTGCTGCCGCGTGCAATGAGCAATCGCCTATAATCGCCAGTTGCTGTGATTTGTCCACTAGTAGACACTAGTGGACAAATACAAATAATGACAAGTTAAAATCAGTGTCTGGTTCTGTCTGAGTGTTACATCCTGTGCAGCAGAAGGCCTCTTGGCCTTTGTCATGAGAGGCTTGCCGAAGCGTCTTCTGGCTAGTGTGAGCTCCAATGTGTATCGTCATGTCACTTATGTGACAAACTCACAGCAGTTGCAATGCACTATGGTGAGTTCACAGATTATCATCAATTTTTACGATTCTGGCAGCATTTCTACATTGCCACCCTTCTGAGAAGGAATAGAATGTGCCTTCATGAAAGTGTTGAAGCAGTATTGTGCAACACTTTCTCACAGAAAATGCAGGCCATCCGAATCTAGCCTTAGGTCTGTTTTTTTCATGTACTTGTTTACAGAAATAGCTCCACTGAGAAAGTTGTGGTGTGACTTGTGGCTGATCAACCACCACACCACTCAATTCTGGGCTTAATGACAAGTAAAATGCCAACAAAAACATCTTTGAAAGCCATAACTTAATTTCCAGCACAAGGCCCTAGTTAATAGGCAAGCAGAAACTTGGTTCTCAAAAACTCAATTACGATCCTTGGTGAGCTCCCTGTACTATGTTACATGATCATTCACAGAAGCAGGGAAACAGGTGGAGAAGTAGCGAGGTGAAGTGGTGGCTGAATTCACAGACACTTTGCATTACACTGTGAACCCGGTTCCATCGTTCCCGGGGTCTCTGGCCCAAACATGCCCTTCATGGCAGCACTAACTACCTTGAGAAGTTTCATGAACAGAAATTAAATTTGCAAGCAACATCTCAGAAAGCCTTATGTTGGAGGATTTCAACCAGTGGGTGGACATCCAAGAATAAACAGGCATCCGACTTTATAGAAACCATGGCAGCCTGTGGACATGTCGTACACGTGCAAGACTGAAACGCACAAACCACTGTTTGGATAACATGGCCCCAAGAGTATAGAAACATAACCCTTTCTATAGAAAAGTATAGGAATTTCGATTCATCGTCACTGTGCATTCAATTGTATTTCCGCTCCAACATTTAATACATAATAAAACTTTAATTGAGTTACATATTGTTAGGGAGCACGAGTTTATATCAAAAGTAATCCTCAGCACCATACATTAAAACAACAGCAAATAATTTGTATTTTATATTTGTATTTTATTATTTATAAAACGCTTTACACCAAACCGCTTTACAGCATAACAACCAGAAAACATTAAACATGGAACATAGAAGCAATAAAATATACATGATTCAAACCAGAAAAACAGCACGTGGAACAATTTGCATTTGGGAAGGAAGAGAAGAGGAGAGGTATGGGAAGGAGGAAAGGGAAGAGGGAGTAGAGGGAGTAGAAGGGAGGGTGGAATTCAAAGGGGGAAACAGGAAGAGATAAAGGAACAGGAACATGGAGTGGGGAGGAGAAAGAAGAGGAGGAAGTGGAGAGAAGTCAGGAAGGAGGGTGAAGGAGTGTTTTTAAGGAGGAACAGAAGAAGAAATAAGTGGAGATGGAGCGGATAGAGATAGAGAGAGTTCCAATGTAGGGGGGCAAGGAGTTGGAAGGCGTGGAAACGAGAGGAGGCACAAGGAGGGGGGGCAGAGAGTAAAAAGTGATCAGCAGAGCGTAGAGAACGAGAGGGGGCATAGGAAGAGAGGTGAGAGGAGAGGTAAGGAGGGGCAAGGTCATGAAGAGATTTAAAAACGAGACAAAGGAAGTGGTATTTAAGTTGGGAGTAGAAGGTAAGCCAGCCTAGGTTGGCAAGTGAATTGGAGATGGAATCATAGGGAGAGAGAAGACAGAGGGTATGGACCGCAGAGTGGTAAAGGGATTTAATGGGGGCGAGATGGGAAGAGGGGAGACCGAAAAAGAGAGAAGAACAGTAGAAAAGGCGAGAAAAGATGAGGGAAGAGATTAAGAGTTTAGTAGCATGGAAAGTAAGAGAAGAAAAGACTTTACGGATATTAAAGCGGTGATAGCGACAAGATCGAGTAGTGAGGGAAATGTGGTAAGTGAAGGAAAGGTAAAGTCAAAGTAAATTCCTAGATTCCTCGCATGAGCGGAAATTGGAAGATCGGCTGGGGGGAAATGAATGGAAGGAGGGGGGAGGGAGGAGGAAGTGTGTTGGAAGGGAAGAAAAGGGATTCAGTTTTGTCCGTATTGAGAGAGAAAAAATGCAATGACATCCAGTTTTTAATGGCAGTGAGACAGGAGGAGAGTTTAAGATGAAGGTCAGGGTGAAGGAAGAGGAGAGGAACAGTTGAGTGTCATTGGCATAGAAATGGTGAGAAATTCCAAAAGAGGAGATGAGAGGAGCGAGAAGTGAAGTATAGAGAGAGAATAAGAAGGGTCCGAGGACGGAACCTTGGGGAACACCATAGTTCAGAGGGAAGGTGTAGGAGGTTTGGTCATCCCTAGAGACGTGAATGAGCAATTGGAAAGGTAAGAGGAGAGCCAGTTAAGAACTGAGTCTTTGAAGCCAAAGGAGGAAAGAGTATTGAGAAGTAAGGGGTGATCGACAGTATCAAAGTAGCGGAGAGGTCAAGGAAGACAAGGACTGAGGATTGCTTAGGGTAGCGAACGGTGAGGAGAGAGTTCAGGACATAGATGAGGCCAGATTCAGTGGAGTGTCTGGGACAGAAGCCAGATTGAGAGGGGGGAAGGAGAGAGAGGTTACAGATAAAGGTCGAGAGTTGAGACTAGGCAAGGCGTTCGAGTAGCATAGAGAGGAAAGGTAAAAGTGATATAGGGCGAAAGTTAGCCACAATAAGGGGATTGGCGGAAGGCTTCTTAAGGATAGGGATAATAGTGGCATGCTTGAAGGCAGTAGGTAAGGTAGCCATAGAAAGACAAGTATTGAAGAAGGAGGTTAGATAGGGGATGAGTAGGGGGTAAACCTTAGGAATAAGAATGGAAGGGATGGGATCAGAGGGGGCGGCAGTAGGGTGGGATTTGGATAGGAGGAGAGAAATGTCAGATGGAGTGATAGGAGAGAATTCAAACATGTAAGGGGAGGGCAAGGAAGGAAGGGAGAGGGAGTAAGAAGGAGAGAAGATAATCTTTTGACGAAGAGAACACATTTTTTCAGAGAAGAAGTTAGCGAAGTCAGAGGGAGAAAGAGGAGATGTGGAAGAGAGGTCAGGAGAGGGATGAGAGTGGAGGTGAGAGAGGGTTTGGAAGATACGACAAGGATGAGAGGCTTGGGAGTGAAGAAGGTTAGAAAAGTAGGAGCGTTTAGCAGAATTAAGGCAGGTATCATATAGCGAGTGAAAAGAAAAGGAGGAGGTTTGGTTAGGGAGATAGGGGAATTTGTACCAGGAGCGCTCAAGACGACGAAGGAGACGCCGCATGGAAATGAGGTGAGGGGAGAGCCAAGGTTGAGAAAGCTTATAAGTGGGGGAGAAAGAAGAGAGGGGATAGAGTCAATCGAGATGAGAGGTGAGAGAGGAGGACAAGGAGGAGAGGGCTAGGTCAGCAGGGAGAGAGGAGAAATTAGAGATGGGTGGAAGGGATGAGGAGCAAGAATCAAGGAAAAGTGAAGGGTTAAAGTTCTGAAGGTCACGCCGCATGAAGGAAGTTGTGGGGGATAGAGAAGAGGGACGAGGGGAGCTAGGGGTAAGTGAGAAGGAGAGTAGAGAGATGATCAGATAGATAAGTGGGAAGAGAGGAAACCGGGAATGAGGAATAAGTAGAATTAAAGATGAGATCAAGTGTGGAGCCTGAGGAGTGGGTAGGAGAAGAGGGGAGAGGAGAGAGAGGTAGGAGTCGAGAATTGAGAGAAGAGGAGAGGGATGTGGGGGAATGGGAAGGTGAAGATTAAAATAGCCAAGGACAGTGAGGAAAGAGAGGGAGGGGGAGATGAGAGAGAGGAGGTGGTCAAGGTCATCGTAGAAGGAAGAGAGGGGGCCAGGAGGTCTATAGATAATTAGGAAATAATGGGGGTGAGGGAAGAGAAGGTAGGAAGGGATGGGACGGAGGTAGATGAGAGGTATTTAGGATGGAAGAGAAGACCAACGCCACCGCCACAACCAAAGGGACGAGAAACATGAGAGAGAAAGGAGGAGGAGGTGGAGAGAGAGACAGGAACAGTAGAATTGTGAGGAGGGATCCAGGTTTCAGTTAGACAGAGCAAGTGGAGGTTGAGCCGAAAGAACATCTCTAAAACAGAAGCAGTTTTATTGCAAAGGGATCTGGCATTCCAAAGAGCAATGTTAATTAGGTTAGAAGGTTAGATTGGAGGGTGGATGAGGTTAAGGCGACAAGGAGGGCAAGAAAAGGAAGGAGGAGAGCGGGGAAGGGGGTTGAGCAAGGGAATGGACATGAGGATAAGGGACGGGATAAGGAGGAGAGGGAGGAGGGAAGTGGGGAAGAGGGAGGTAAGAGGGGGGAAGTAAGGTAGGTGAGAAAGGAGAAATCTATCAATGTGCATGACAGGTTATGGGAGGGATGAGGAGAAGGACAGCGATTAGAGAAGGAGGAGGAGAGTGAAGAGAAGGAGTGTCACGGAGGGAGAGAAAGGAGATAGGAAAAAGGCCAGCTAGACATAGTGGGATTAGGGCCAGGAGCAGACACGTCACAACAATGAGGATGAGGATGCTGGGTGGTCACTTCACTGGAGAGTCAGGGGCGGAGGCCAGACAGGAGCCAACACTGCGACAGAGGAAGGCAGGCAGTGGCCCTCAGAGTGGTGGTCACTTCACTGGAGAGTCACTGACGGAGGCCAGACAGGAGCCAACACTGCGACAGAGGAAGGCAGGCAGTGGTCCTCAGAGGTAGGGCGGCTGGTAGAAGCGACGTAACAGGATGAAGGCAGCAGGAGGCAGAGAGCAAGGTCCTGGGCAGTAAAAGGAGGGGGGGCAACAGCAGACAGGGATGGGGCAGAAGAGAGGTAAGTAGCAGAGAGCAAGACCAGGGCAGACAAAGGGGGGGGGGGCAGCAGCAGACAGGAATGGAGTACTAAGGTAGATTGTAGGCAATGAGCAAGGACCAGGAGCAGGAGGTCCAGGAGCAGGTCCAGGGGAAGGAGGTGAGCAAGGACAAGTAGGAGGAATTGAACGGGGTCCGGGCAGCAGGAGGCAGAGGACAAGGCCCTGGGCAGTTGATGGAAGGGGGGCAGCAGCCAACTGGGATGGAGCACAAGGTAGACAATGGAGGGGCAGCAGCAGAGAGGATTTGAGCACAAGGTAGAAGTAGTCAGAGAGCAGGGTCCAGGAGCAGGTCCAGGAGCAGGTCCAGGAGCAAGACGTGAACAAGGTCCAGGGGTAAGAGGTTAGCAAGGTCCAGGCCACAGTGGGCAGAGTATGTAGGCTGGATGTAGGTAGTGAGCAGGGTCCAGGAGCAGGAGGTCCAGGAGCAGATCCAGTAGCAAGAGGTGAGCAAGGTCCAGGAGTATGAGGTGAGCAGGGACCAGGCCGCAGGAGGCAGAGTAAGTAGGCGAGCAGGGTCCAGGAGCAGGAAGTCCAGGAGCAAGAGGTAGAGTATGTAGGCAGTATGTAGGTAGTATAGAAGGAGCCAGAGGAAGCACCGTGGTAGGTGGTCAGCTGAAGCAGGCAGAGTGAGGCACCCATCCCCACAGGACAGAGCGGGAGGGCACACTACCTCAGAAGCCTGGTAGGACAGGGTGGCACAGAGGAGAGACTCCAAATAGCCTGGATGGAAGGCAGAGGTTAAGGCTCATGGGTAGAGAAGACACAGCAGGAGTAGGGGAGTCATCAGATGGAAGAGGCTGCAGACACTTACTGGAGGAGCCACAGATGGGCCTGCGGATCGGAATGGAGACAGCAGCAGGCCGCCCGCAGAGGGAGTCTTAGAGTGGCCAGATGGAAGGCAGCAGCGGGACACTCAGTGGGGGAGCCGTGGAGGAGCCAGCAGCCCAGATAGGAGGCAGCAGCAAGTCACCCGCAGAAGGAGCCACGGAGCAGGCCCTAGATGGAGGCAGTGGCGGGCACTCACAGGAGGAGCCAACGGTCCAGAAGGAGCCACAGAGCAAACCCTAGAAGGAAAGCAGCAGCGGGCGCTCACTGGAGGAGCCGCAGAGTGTCCAGCAGTCCAGAAGGAGCCATGGAGCATGCCCCAGGAGGGAGGCGGCAGCGGGCGCTCACTAGAGGAGCCATGGGGAGCCAGCAGTCCAGAAGGAGCCACGGAGCAGGCCCAGGAGGGAGATGGCAGCAGGCACTCACTGGAGGAGCTGCGAGTATCCAGCAGTCCAGAAGGAGCCACGGAGCAGGCCCCAGTAGGGAGGCGGTAGCGGGCGCTCACTGGAGGAGCCGCGGGACCAGCAGTCCAGAAGGAGCCACAGAGCAGGCCCAGGTGGGAGGCGGCAGTGGGCGCTCAAAGGAGGAGCAGGCCACATGCTGAAGGAGACACGGAGCAGGTTCTGGAAGGAAGGCGGAGGCAGGAACATGCACCGTAGGAGCAATCTGAAGACAAGATGAGAGGCAGCAGCGGGCTAGTCACTGAAGGAGCCACGGAGTGGATCCTGGAAAGAATGCAGCAGCGGGAACGTTCACAGGAAGCGCAGACCGGAGTCCAGATGGTAGGCAGCCACAACCCGCTCACTGGAACAGCCAGAGAGGGATCACCATAGGCCGCATGCACCAGCTCTGAGAAGCGAGTAGGCAGGCCCGAATGCACAGGAGAGCCGTTACTCAGGAAGAAGGGTCCGGATCGTGGTGAGGCTCGGTATGGAGGTGCTCAGGAAGTAAGAGCGTAGAGATGTTACGGTAAGAGCCAAAGAAATTGTAAAAAATGCTGATTTTTAGTTTGAATCAGCCTGAGATCAGGGAGACGTCGCTTCAGGCGACCAAGCTTCTGCGCCCCCTGGTGGAGGCAAATGACGTTTTCTAAACCCAGGGATTCACATTTATTTTTATTTTTATTGGGTTATGAAGTACTAATGTGTGCATAATAATTACATGATCCATAAATTTAGTAATTTGACTTACCTCTTCATAAAGTGTATTACCTCATCTGTTAATCTTTGTGTAAGGCCTTCATAGATTAAGGGTTGCTGAATGACCTCCTGGTTCCTCATAAGGATACAATTCAAGTATCTTAAGTTCCATAAGAACAAAAAGCCAAGGCCAAGTGAAGACGCGATTATCAAACTTGCGTAGAGGGCAAGTACTTTCCAGGGTACCGCGATGAGTCCAATCAAATGAAGGATGACAAGGCCTATCAGAGCCGTACTGATGATCATAAGAGGCCGCCTCACCACACTGGGAAGCCCTTTTCTGAACACACTTCCATGGCCAGGTTTGCAGTCTTTGAGGTTGGTCATCGACAGACCATAAAAATAATCAAAGCCGTGACTGAGTGGGTGGTGGCAGAAGTCATCTCTACTGCCACAGTTTAATCCGAGGTGCCACTTCCCTACACAAGGAGAAAGAATGAAGGAGACATGTTTACCTGGTGCCATTTTGCAGACAGTTATCAATCGCAGTTAGCCATTGCATCAGTATGAATATCATTTTGAATTAAAATGTAATATTTCCAAAAGTAAAATATTACATGGCTTTGTTGCTTAGTGCAATGTTACCAGTACAACAGAATTGCTACAATTGGTGGTATTACACATGTACTCTTGTAAAAGCTTGAGCACCTGTAAACACACATGATTGCGGCTGGTTATACAAGCATGATCGGTTTAGATTCCAAGCAAGTGGTCTACAGTGATAACGAGTGAACAGAGGTTTTAGTTCCCTCGCGCACAGGATAATGAGCACGGAGACATTCATTGCCAGTCCTGATAGCTGCATAACTCTATCACCCACCTACTAACTCTGATACTCCAGATTTCTAGAATGTTCGAGCCGTAGGTAGTTAAGTGATGGAGAGTGACAGACAAAAAGGAGGTTTATAAGAGAAGGGCGCCTGTATGTGGATCAGCTAACTTGACTCGTGGCTTCAGTGTGCATCAGTTGCAGTGCACATATGCTGTGCCACGCCATGTAACTGTAAAAAAAAAACAGTTTCTGTGCAGGCACTGCTCGTTGGCAGCTGCAAGTGTTAGGGCCAAAGGCAAAGCCAATGATTTGTCACATTGTGTTCTACCGTTAATAATGTCATCTCAGGTCTGTCGGCGCTGACAATGAGTGCATTGGCCTGTCCATGCACAGGAGGCCAGGACCCCCGCCCCTTTACTGCTATCCTTAACTTCACACCTATACTTCTCCCATAGGAGTCAGAAGAGTCCCAGGGACCCTCAATCTCCAACTTCCAAAGAGCACCCTGGTGGCACTTGCTGAATGTGCAGTGCCTGAGGGTGGCGCACAATTAGCATACGCCAATAGGGACTGTCTGTCCAAGCACATGCTTGGATAATACACACAGGTGCAGGTTCAGGATTACACTAGTGCAGCCCCTGCAGGTCAAACAGCATAATGGGCCACCTGGACAGAGCAAAACGTTCTAAAATGTAGCTCCTGGCTTCTCCACCCTCTCCTCTGGAAAACATTATCAGGTTTTCAACATAACCAGCTATCGACTTTCACCCATACGCCTCCAACAGGTCCTCTTTGGCACACGCATTCAAATGGTAAGCTCTGAAGTGGGAGAATGGGATAACACCCTCCCCCCAATCTCATCCAGGCCATGGCCTAGGGGATCATGGCCCAGGCACCCCCCACAAGAGGAGTTTGCTTATTTACCAGATGACAAAGTATCCTGCTTCAAAAACATGCATATACGAAGAGTTTGCCCACTAGCACGCCGGGTCAAGCCGACACCTGCGACATGGATCAGCTCGACTAGAACAACAGCTGCAAGTATTCACATCGTTAGAGATGCCATGACGACATAGCCAACAGACAAGAACACACATGCCACCATGCACATTGGTCACTCACACACCAACCAACTTGCTACCTATCACTATGAAGATGCCACCATGTTTATGTAATGCTGCGTATGACACTCTGTCACCATGCGACCCCCATAGTATGGATTATGTACCGCCACCCACAAACTAGGCCCAAGTAGGCCACAAGCAAGAGTCCCCAGGCAGGAGCCATGCAAAAGAAAATCCTCCCAGAACGAAATGCAAGTGCTGACCATGTAGAACGAACTCCAACGAGAGCCCACAGCCAAGGCCACAATGTTGCAACCCGCATGCCGCGTGCCCAGCGCCAAGGTTATGCCTACAGGTGCCAAGCCCTCAGAGACAAAATACAAAATCGAATGCTCATAATTCTACTCCAGCTACGGTCTCCCCGCACGTGACTAAGCCGAACTGACAAGGTGCCAAGCGTACGAGACAGAGAACCGCCAGGGTCCCACGTCTGGGACACAATCTGCAACAATGAAGCAACAAGTTGGACACCTACAGCGATGGGAAAGACCTGCTCACCAGCCCATAAGCAGACCTGTCCATTGTCCACACAAACACATAGTTGCACATTGTTGCTAATGTCAGGTACACCGCGAGCTGGGAACGACGATGGTCCCAGGCTTGGGGGCTTGCGGGAGAACCAATCAGAATACAGGGGGGCTCATCACTGACGCTATTACTCTTAGCCAATCGCCAAAGGTCCCCTTGTAACAATTCCAATGTAACAACTGTTAGGGACAGCCCAAGTGTACCACCTGACCCGTCCTCATCCACTAACATTTCTTCCCATAGGGTATCCATACTAACCCTACCACTCAGGGAACCAACCCGAAGTGGTGATAGGTTTTGTGATGATTTTCCCAGGTGACGCAAGTAGCGTGTCATACTGCTATAAAAAGGGCCTGAGAGCCCCGTTACTCTAATAAACAGCAGTAGTTACCTTGCTCCTTGTGTGTGTCTCATACTCCTTTTGGGACGCGGGAGGAGTTGGGGCCTCCCCAGCCCCGGAGGTCCGCGGATGGCTCTTCTGGCCCCCGGGAGATCACCCCGACAAGTTGGAGGCACTGCTGAGATCTGTTTGAGGTCTATTACCCTGAGAGCACCATTCCAAGGCCTCTTGCAACGGGGAGACCCGGCAGCGCGGCCCCCTCGGCCGTTGCCCCCTTTTGAGGACTACAGGACCATCGCGGAACTGCGAGAAGACCGGACAGCGCAAACCGGATATTGGCCCTCGAGAGCCGACTTGAGAAGTATCCCGCCTGCGGTTGGTGAGTGTCTAGGCGTGGTCCAGACGAGGGGAGGTGGCGAGCTGCTTTGGAGGGGTGCACGCAGTCGGGCGGCCCCACCTCAAGAGGCTCTTGGTGAATATGACACACCCAACAAGCAATGTAATGATGTGCAGGAGGGGGGAGGAATTGTGAAAAGGGAGGTGGGAGGTGTTTACAGTGTGCTGCAAAAGATTTGATAAATAAGTGCCGATAGACGAGTGAGCGGTGGCTGGACAGGCCCGAGGGCCGTCTTCTACCGCGTCACGGAGTGAATTGGGTGGAGCCGAAAGGTACCACGTGTGGTTGTCAGCAGGCACTGATTTGTTCAGATCGCGGACACCTGTAGGAAGGGGCGTGGCTTTCCTGTAAATTGGCGTTATAGATCAATGAGTAGATGAGGATCCCTACTAATTGAGTGTTAAAGCTTGTTAGGTAGATGAAGTTTCCCCGCAGGTGGTAGCTAGTTTGTTCCCAAGTGCGGAAGACGATTGGCTGGTTATGCTCCCCCAGAGAGGAGGCGTATATTTGCAATTGTATTACTTTTTAGCGGATGGTCGGAAGTCCCCAGTTTACTGGGACAGGTAAAGAAGGTTGATATTGGGAAGAACAAAACTGTAACATGGCCACATACTATGGGTCGGGGTCTGGAGAGAGAGGAAACGCTTTAACTCACCTGTCATGATCTCTGCTTCCAAAAGGTCAGGGTTTTCCCAACTCCCTTGGAAGCAGATCCATAACCCAGGTTCCGAGTGCCAACCAGTCCCAATTGGGACCTTTTGGACCCAGTCCTGGCGCCAGTGGCACCAGGCTCATAAATATGCCCAGTCCCAGCGCTGGAAGCGCCAGGCTCATAATGCTTGGGTGGACTTACCTGCAGCAGACCATGCTGCTTACTTGCCTGCCAGTTGAGCCTCTGATCCTCTTCTGTTTGGAACTACTTTTCCTGTTGGGTGGGGCAGGAGCCACTTCCTAGATTCAGAACACTGGAACTCTTCTGGAAAGCAGGAACTCTTTTCTTAGGCGTGGCTGTGGAAGGAGACACCTAAGCACTACAGGAGGCTATTTAAACCACACCCGATGGATGAATCTTGCTTTGCGTTATTCTGCATCCTCTGCAGCAGAACGCTCATCGTGTCTTCTGCATCTGATCCTGGGCCTAAGGAAAAAGGCTTACCATCCTGAATCCAGTCTTTAGCAACACCTATAAAGACAAGAAAGAACAGGTTAGCATTACGGTCTTCAGTGACAGCTCTTCACTTACCTGGTCCATCGGCTGTCACCAACGCCTCGCGCTGCATTCCGGCATCTGAAAGACAAAGGCTTACCTACTCTTCGTGCGCTCCGGAGGTCTTCACACTGCATTCCGGCATCTGAAAGACAAAAGCTTACCAACTCTTCGCACGCTCCGGAGGCCTTCGGCGCTGCATCCCGCATCTGAAAGACAAAACAAGGTGCGTTTAAAGACATTGGGGAACTTTAATACTCACGTGCCATTACTCCTTTCCACATCTAACCCAGTGGGTATTCCGGCACCCTGCAGCCGCTCCGAACTTTTACCTGCAAAATAAAAAGACAGTTAGAGCGCATCGTGAAGCAGGCAACAAGCGCTTACTTACGTGCTTCCAGGCGCTTCTATTCATCACACGGGCTCCATCTTCAACTCACTTCAGCCCGTCATCCGCCATCGCCGGAACCCTGCAAAACAAGAGACATCATAACTAAAGACTTTAAAGACATTAGAATTACTCGAAACTTACCGTTCGTGCAGTAAACGACGGACAGCAGTCCTCTGAAGTCAAGAGGCCTGCTCCCCTTATCCAGTGAAGAAACTGGTTACAGCACCCTGCCCCGAGGCAGATGGAGAGCACAGCGTTCACTTACCTAAGGTGAGAGCGTTAACCTTTGGGGTTCTACAGGAGAAGAGAAAGGGAAGAAGAGAGAGACATTCAATAACCCAGTTCCTTAATCCCATATTTTCTATCTGCAGACATCTTACCCTTCAAGTCAGACATACAGTGCACAGAGGTCCAGCCCAAAGAGCCAGCCGTGTGTTACACATCACCTTTGAAGATACGGTATACGCCCAGTCAAGACCGGCGCTTCTACGGGAATCAGGTGAGCGTTACAGAACGCAAAGCCTACCACAAAACTCCCGTCCAGGCGCTATGGAAACCTCGGATACCGACCAGCTAGCCCAGTTACTTGGGGAACTAAGGGCAGAAGTGCATGCAGCCCGTCAGGAAACGAACGCTCTAAGAAGGGAACTGATTATTTCCAAGGAGCGAACAGATGATCTCGCTAGACAATTGCTACAGTCACAAGCCGGACAGACCCCGTTACCCGCATCTGGGGGAAATCTTCCTTCTACATCCTCTATGAATCCAGTGCAGATCAACCTACCTGGGAATGTACCTCTGGCTGCGCCCGAACGATTTTCTGGTGACCCAAAGAGGTTTGCAGTATTTATCAATCAGTGCCGGTTGCATTTCTTATGCCAGCCAGCAGCCTTTCCAACTGATCAAGCTAAAGTAGCTTTCGTGCTTTCGTACCTTAGTGGCAATGCGGCAGACTGGTCGATCCCTCTAGTAAATCAAGATGATCCGGTCCTCCATGATTTTCAAGCTTTTCAGCTCAGTATGGAAAAACTGTTCGCAAGACATTCACAGGGGCAGGCCTTGGACAATGAGCTTCTTTCGTTGCGACAAGGTAATCAAGACCTTTTGGCTTATATTGCGTCTTTCAACAGACTGATAGTGGAAACTCAATGGCCTGAGGACAAAAGGATTACGCTGTTTTATAGAGGTCTACGTGGAGAGCTCAAGGATGTGTTAGCCGAAGTAGTGAATCCCCCACAAGATTGTTCGGACTATATAGACTTAGTCGTTCAAATAGATCACAGACTGCAGAACAGGAAGGCCGATCGTTCCAAGTTTGATGCTCGAGTATTTTCCAAACCGCCAACTCCTTCCAAAGGAGTAGACTCCGGGGAACCCATGCAAATAGGGGATCTGAAAGGTCCTCTAACACAAAAGGAGCGGGAAAGGAGAAAACAGTTGCAATTATGCCTCTATTGCGGAAACTCAGGGCACTTTCTTCGAGACTGTCCGGTGAAACCTGCCACGAAGGCAGTAGGAGCTGCAGTTACCAAAGTTACAAACTCTGAGCAGGGAAACGACCTCGCCCGACAAGAATAGAGGTCCTCTTGCCGAGCGTGAAAACCAGTTCCGTGACCTCGCATTTCGTGATACCTATGGTCCTCATTAGCCCTGATAATCCGGATCGATTACATGCAATTGAAGCTTACGTCGACAGCGGTGCCATCGGCAATTATGTGGATCATGAAATGGTTTTGAGGATGAATCTAACTCTTTGTCCCAAGGCTGTAAAGGACGTCATTACTACGGTGGATGGTACGGAGATAGCCTCCGGGCCAGTAACGCATACCACTCAAGAGGTGACGCTAGCAAGTCAAGATGGACACCATGAGAAGATCGTGTTCGATGGGATCAAGGCCCCTCAATTTCAGATTATTCTAGGAATACCTTGGTTAGAGAAACACAATCCTCTGATCGATTGGCGAGCAAGAACGGTCCAGTTTCCAGAATGTGTCTCTACTTGTCACCCTCCACCTGGTGTTGCACTGGCAGCAATTTCTTCAGAGACTCCCCAGTTACCTCCCGAATACCTAGAATACCAAGATGTTTTCCGGAAGGATCAGGCTAACTCTCTACCTCCTCATAGGTCTTATGACTGCCAGATAGACCTGATACCTGGATCTACTCCTCCTTGTAGTAGAATTTATGGCCTCACCGAGCCTGAGAACCATCACCTTCGACAATACCAGGATCAATACCTGGCAAATGGGTTTATTCGTCCTTCCAAGTCCCCTGCTTCTTCAGCTTTGTTCTTCGTTCCAAAAAAGGAAGGAGACCTTAGAACTTGTATAGATTATCGCTCCCTGAACCAGATCACCGTTAAGAATAGATATCCGTTACCTTTGATCCCTGAACTCCTGGACCAAGTCAGAAAAGCATGCATATATACAAAGCTGGATCTTAGAGGAGCTTACCACTTGGTACGAGTAAAAGAGGGCTATTTGAATATCAGGTCATGCCCTTCGGACTTTGCAATGCCCCGGCCGCCTTTCAATATTTTATGAACGATGTCCTCAGAGAGCTCATAGATGTGTGTGTTGTTGTTTACATTGACGACATCCTCGTTTATTCTTCATCGGAATCTGAACATCGGAAACACGTGAAAATGGTCCTCGAAAGATTGCGTCAACACAAACTTTTCGCTAAGTTGGAAAAATGTGTTTTCAACGTGACTGAAGTTGAATTCTTGGGATTCATATTATCACCTGGCGGAGTGCGTATGGATTCAAAGAAGGTCGATGCAGTTCTCAAATGGCCATCACCATCCTCCGTAAAAGGTGTGCAAAGCATGTTAGGCTTTGCTAACTTTTACCGCAGGTTTATCCCCGAATTCTCTCGAATAGTCCAGCCCATCACTGCCTTGTTAAAGAAAAACAAACGTTTTGAATGGTCTACCGAGGCGGAACAAGCTTTCCAGGATTTGAAGACTAAATTTATCTCTGCACCAATCTTAAAACACCCTCGCCCCGAACTCCCCTACATCGTGGAAACTGATGCTTCAAGCCTTGCCATGGGGGCAGTTCTATCACAAAAGGACCCGCTAACTAATCAGTTGCATCCCGTGGCATTTTGGTCCCGCAAATTCTTGCCTCCTGAAATCAATTACACGATTACTGACAAGGAACTTCTGGCTATCAAGTCTGCCTTTAAGGCTTGGCGGCATTATCTGCTGGGGGCCCGACACACCGTTACTGTGATTACGGATCACCGAAACCTGCAATATTTGAAAACCGCAAAAGCCCAATCCTCTAGACAACTCCGTTGGGCATTATTCTTTGCCGAGTTTGACTTCATAATTACCTATCGACCTGGTACAAAGAACGGTAAAGCTGATGCCCTTTCTCGGATGGGAGTGGAAGAACACTTGATCAACCCTAAACCTGTACCAATCATTCCCGAACAAAGAATTCTGGGTGTAATCGCCACAGAATCCATAGAGGAAGTTAAGGATAAAGCCAGGCAACTTGTAACTCCAGCAGACATACAGAATTGGCATCTGCAGGGAAAGGACTTTGCAGTAAAGGACAACTTATTGTATTTCCAAGAACGATTATACCTACCCAGCACAGATTTACAGAAAAAAGTAATCTCTTGTTATCACGATTCTTTAATGGAAGGACATCCCGGTATGGCCAAGACCTCAGAAAAGATCAAGCGCTACTTCTGGTGGCCGTCTTGGAAAAAAGATATCAGAGACTTTATAATGTCCTGTGGAGTATGCGCCCAAAACAAGAGTCGAAAAGAAAGACCAGCAGGCCTTTTACGCCCTATTGACATCCCACCTCGCCCTTGGCATACGCTTTCTATGGACTTCATCACCGATCTACCTCCATGCTCCGGATACAATACGATTCTAGTAATCGTGGACTTATTCTCCAAGATGGCGCATTTCATTCCGCTCAAAGGCTTGCCAACAGCAGCAACTCTGGCCCGAGAATTTCTCGGAAACATCGTCCGACTGCACGGTTTTCCTTCGGTTCTAATTCCGGATCGAGGTAGTCAATTTATTTCTCATTTTTGGCGAAGTTGCTGTCGGTCGGCTCAAATTGATGTGAGACTATCGACCAGTCACCACCCTCAGACCGACGGACAAACCGAGAGGACCAATCAAACTCTGGAACAGTATTTACGCTGCATGCTGCAACAAACTGAAAAAACTTGGAAAGACATCCTTTGGATAGCCGAATATGCCTACAATAACTCTGTCCATTCGGGAACTGGGAAAACCCCGTTTTTTCTTTTGTACGGCAGTCACCCTCGAACCTCGGAGTTGGATCCCCTCCAAGATCTTGAAGCACCAGCAGTAGACTACCTGCATTCTACAATCACCCAAGCCTTTAAGGAAGCTGTTTCTCACCTTCAAAGGGCTAAAGAACAATACAAGAAAGGAGCAGATCAACATCGGAAGGAAGCCCCTCAATATCAAGTAGGAGATCAAGTCTGGTTATCCACCAAATATCTACCTCTAAAAGGGCCACGCACATTCAACCCAAGATACCTTGGTCCCTATTCCATCACTACCATAGTAAACCCAGTAGCGGTCAAGTTGGACTTGCCCCCGCACATGAAGATACATCCGGTCTTGCACGTCTCTCTATTAAAACCCGTGCAACCTCAAACCCGACTAACTAAATCTCCAAAACCTATCCTAGTTGATGGAGAACTCGAGTTTGAAGTCAAAAGCATTCTGGACTCCAAGATCTCCAAATCTAAACTATTTTACCTAATTGACTGGAAAGGCTACGGCCCCCAAGAGAGATCCTGGGAACCTGCTGAATATGTCCACGCTCCTCGCCTAATCAAAAGATTTCACCGAACATTTCCTGACAAGCCAAAACCCCCGGAGAAGCCCGGTTTGGGAGGGGCCTTGAGGGGGGGTACTGTCATGATCTCTGCTTCCAAAAGGTCAGGGTTTTCCCAACTCCCTTGGAAGCAGATCCATAACCCAGGTTCCGAGTGCCAACCAGTCCCAATTGGGACCTTTTGGACCCAGTCCTGGCGCCAGTGGCACCAGGCTCATAAATATGCCCAGTCCCAGCACTGGAAGCGCCGGGCTCATAATGCTTGGGTGGACTTACCTGCAGCAGACCATGCTGCTTACTTGCCTGCCAGTTGAGCCTCTGATCCTCTTCTGTTTGGAACTACTTTTCCTGTTGGGTGGGGCAGGAGCCACTCCCTAGATTCAGAACACTGGAACTCTTCTGGAAAGCAGGAACTCTTTTCTTAGGCGTGGCTGTGGAAGGAGACACCTAAGCACTACAGGAGGCTATTTAAACCACACCCGATGGATGAATCTTGCTTTGCGTTATTCTGCATCCTCTGCAGCAGAACGCTCATCGTGTCTTCTGCATCTGATCCTGGGCCTAAGGAAAAAGGCTTACCATCCTGAATCCAGTCTTTAGCAACACCTATAAAGACAAGAAAGAACAGGTTAGCATTACGGTCTTCAGTGACAGCTCTTCACTTACCTGGTCCATCGGCTGTCACCAACGCCTCGCGCTGCATTCCGGCATCTGAAAGACAAAGGCTTACCTACTCTTCGTGCGCTCCGGAGGTCTTCACACTGCATTCCGGCATCTGAAAGACAAAAGATTACCAACTCTTCGCACGCTCCGGAGGCCTTCGGCGCTGCATCCCGCATCTGAAAGACAAAACAAGGTGCGTTTAAAGACATTGGGGAACTTTAATACTCACGTGCCATTACTCCTTTCCACATCCAACCCAGTGGGAATTCCGGCACCCTGCAGCCGCTCCGAACTTTTACCTGCAAAATAAAAAGACAGTTAGAGCGCATCGTGAAGCAGGCAACAAGCGCTTACTTACGTGCTTCCAGGCGCTTCTATTCATCACACGGGCTCCATCTTCAACTCACTTCAGCCCGTCATCCGCCATCACCGGAACCCTGCAAAACAAGAGACATCATAACTAAAGACTTTAAAGACATTAGAATTACTCGAAACTTACCGTTCGTGCAGTAAACGACGGACAGCAGTCCTCTGAAGTCAAGAGGCCTGCTCCCCTTATCCAGTGAAGAAACTGGTTACAGCACCCTGCCCCGAGGCAGATGGAGAGCACAGCGTTCACTTACCTAAGGTGAGAGCGTTAACCTTTGGGGTTCTACAGGAGAAGAGAAAGGGAAGAAGAGAGAGACATTCAATAACCCAGTTCCTTAATCCCATATTTTCTATCTGCAGACATCTTACCCTTCAAGTCAGACATACAGTGCACAGAGGTCCAGCCCAAAGAGCCAGCCGTGTGTTACACATCACCTTTGAAGATACGGTATACGCCCAGTCAAGACCGGCGCCTCTACGGGAATCAGGTGAGCGTTACATCACCCCTCCAACACATTTGCACGTCACTATCACCGTACAAGGAGAAAATTATCAAGTACTGTATCGACTGGACACAAGGAACAGACAACAAAATACTGACACCATGGCCGCCTAACGGCAGCTTTGACTCATACACCCAACACTCACTATTGACATACATACACAACACGTACAAGGGAAAGAAATTAGCTCACCATATAGAGATGTTTAACTTATGGAAGATGTTTCAGGGAGCCATACCAGGGGCAATGGGGATGTTTACTATGGAAGGGGCAGCAGAGGAGAAAGGGAGCAAAGAAACGAAGGGAGGCAAAGAGGAGAAGGAGAACGGAGGGGGCATGGGCACGGCGAGCAGCAATGCACTATGCGCAGAAGAGAGCAAGCAGGAGAAAGAAGGATCGGGTACAGTATCAGAAGAGAAGGTGAAAAAGGAATGGGCAGAAGATATGCCTCTGGCGAAGGTAGTGAAGAAGGAAGAAGGAGGGTTGTACCGAGTAACGGAATTAAGAGAAGCCGCCAGACAACAACTGACAGCCGCTGAGGGGTAATCAAACCCTGCATACAGCCCTCCACCATATGCCCCTACAGATAGCTACTAGAGGGGGGAGGAGGTGATGAGCGCGATAGACTTAAACTTCACACAGGCAGGAACAAAGGGAGGGAAGAAAAGTGGGGAACACATCACAACCATAGGACCAGACGAATGGGTAGCAGCACAGGTGCTCCTAAAGCTCCGAGGGACACTAACAGGGGAAGAAGAGGACGCATTGAGGAGGATGGCAAAGGATGAAATGGGTATCACACAGACAGGGACCGAGGTGAGTAAGACAAGAGAAGGGCAACTGTCACAGGTAGGGGAAGAAATGCTGGAGGAAAGGTTGGCTGAATTAAGAGACGCACGAAGTGCACTGATCAGACAGTTCGAGCAAGAAAAACAAGGAAGGAAGAAGAAGAGAAAGGAGAATAGGGACGAGCAGGAGAGGATGAAGGAACGAATGGAAGAGAGGAAGAAGGAAGCAGAGCGGATGAAAGCAATAGCAGAGAGGGTGTCACGAGCGGAGCAATGAGAAATGAAACAGAGGGAGGAACAGAAAGAAAGGGAAATGGAACTGTGGAAAAAGAAAATACTATCTGAAAGCGCCCGGAAATATGAAGAAGGTAAAGTAATAGAGAGCATATTAAAAAGGTAAAGGGCCAAATGGGAAAGGAAGGAAGAGGAAGAAAGGATTTAGCGAAGGTAAGTGTGGAGGAGTTGGAAGAACTAAAAAGGAAGAGAGCGGAAATAGGTGGTGAAATAATAGGGGAAAAGGATGAGGAGAATAGCGATAGGAGGGTGGAGCACAGAGTAAGAACATACACACGCCAGGATTCTGAAGTGCCTACAACATCAACACAAGGAGCAGCTGTTAAAGGAGGAGAGCACAAGGAAGCAGACTTAATAGATTTAAGGGCGGTGACAGTGGGTGGAAAATGCACAGAGTGGGGATTGTCTTTTCCTGATGGATTTTGCAGCGAGGAGGAAGAATGTTTAGGAAAAAATGGAGGAGATGACAATGGGGAAAGTTTAGACAAACTGTACAGTACACGCACCAACTGCGAGTCACCATGGTCGTGCGGAAGGAGGAAAGAAGATAAGAAAGGTGAAGAGCAGGTAAAGGAGGTAGCAAGGAGAATGTCACAACCATTAACACCGACACCAGTACAAACACCACGCCCTCTAACAACACGACCTCTAGCACCACGCCCACTGACACCAACCCTTGCACACACCCCATATGTCGACAGACTTAGGGACCTCCCAGGACGCAGACAGGAAGAACGGGCAAGCATGCCCACAGTGAGAGAAGAGGGTGAAAGGAGAGGGAGGAAGAATGAAGGGGATAGAGCAATTAACTGTAATATTGATATGATTGAAGAATTACCTGACACATAGGAAGAGGATGAATACACCGACATAACCCCACGGGCACGGGGGGAAATGAGGGGGTACAATTTAATGCCACTTCTGGAAAGGGGAGGGGTCAGACCACAATATGTGCCCTGGAAGCATTCCGATAAAGAGAATATTAAATGCAGACTCCCATCACTAAGTGGAGGAGCAGAAAAGTGGATATGTGAGATGGAAAAACACACTGCAGGGCAAACATTAGCGGTGGGGGACGTGAAGGGACTCCTAATATCAATATTGGGGGATGCTGCAGGTGACATTTGGAAAAGGGCGGGCTTCCCAGGGGTCACTATATCTGACACATCACATGATGGAGCACCATTTGCCAACTGCAGACATGCGATATGGCAGGCTCTAAGGGTCCAGTACCAAGACTTGTCAGACATAGAAGCTATGACGTCACGCAAGATGCGTGAGAATGAAGATCCTGTTGATTACATCCAGGAGATTCAGGAGAAGTGGCGCCTGGAAACTCGGGAGCAGTGGGATAAAAAACTAGCAATTTTCTACCATATATTAGTACAAGGGCTCCGGGAGCAAGTACAAAGACAGCTGAAGAAAATAGTGGGGATGGAAGCTAAGGCCTGGCCGGAAATACAACTAACTATAGTACACCACTGCAGGATGTGGCAGGAAAAGATGAAACAAAAGGAGGAAGATAGAAAGGCAGAGGAGGCAAAATTGGTGCAAAAAAGCTATCTAAATATGCCAGGGAAGGAGCACTAATAACAACGCCTGTGGTAGCAACACCAACCCCCACACAAGTAACGGTTGCACAAGACACAACACAACAACAGGTAGCACAATTACAGAAGCCATCCCAAATTATAACACAGCAGATGCCCCCGCCCCCACCATGCACGGCACACGCAGGAGGAGGATATATGCCAATGGGAAATGGATACTATAACAACTACAGGGGGAGGGGCAGCATGATAAGAGCAAGGGGCTATGGCCAACCTGCACAACAGCAAGGGGGAGGGTTTCGGGGCTACTACCCAAACGGACAGCAAGGGTACCAGGACGACACAGGGAGTTTCCCATGGCAAGCCAGAGAACCACCAATATGTTGGGTTTGCGGGATGGTGGGACACATGTCACACACTTGCAGGATGAGGCCCACCCAAACAGCCTGGGGGGAGCAAGGGCAGCAAGGGCCTATGGGAGAACAACAATCTTACTAACAACAACAAGGAATACAACAATTCCTACCATAACAACAAGTGCCAGCACAACAACCACAGCATCAGGTACAAACATACACACCACCACAGCAACAGGCGATAGCAACGCAACAACATCAAGTACAACCGGTACAGCAGCTTACACAAATACAGGACAATGCAGTATCACCAACTGATGAACCGCTACAGCAGACATAGCTGGGGAAGGTGACAATATTGGGTCACAACCCTTACACAGAAAGCCGTCAGTCACTTTATCCACAATAGGACAGCCCACAGATGTCTTTGATGTGTCCCATCCTATCAGTAACACCTAATACTGTGGAGGAACCA
Source organism: Ambystoma mexicanum (assembly GCF_040938575.1). Classification (NCBI taxonomy): domain Eukaryota; kingdom Metazoa; phylum Chordata; class Amphibia; order Caudata; family Ambystomatidae; genus Ambystoma; species Ambystoma mexicanum. The sequence goes on from NC_090941.1 coordinate 89,016,679, forward strand.
CGCATACAGGTAGCGATAGGTGAGAACAAATGTTCCTTCCTAGTTGACACCGGGGCCACTAGGTCCTGCATAAGGGAGGGTAAATTTAAAATGTCAGGGGAAGCCATGCACACTCAAGGATTCTCTGGGGCTCAAGGGTTGGTACCCTTCACTGATGACATCTCTTTATCTATGGGATATCACAACATGTCTCTCCCACATCTGTACTCGAAGCAGTCACCAGTAAACATACTTGGGAGGGACATAATGAGCAGATTGAATATGATAATCTCCTTCACGGAGAAGGGCATAATTTGCTCTACACCAGGAATTAACATGCTCACAGCACGACAAATACTGCAGGCTTACTGTGGCCTAACAGTGGCCCGGGCTGAGACTGTAGATGCAGAGATCTTCCAATATGGGACAGATATTGCAATTGCATGGTTGCCTGGAATTGAGGGCAACATTTGGAGGAGGCCAGCAGCATACATATTCAGACCAGAGACACCAGCAAGTGAAATTGAGGGGAAAATGATTTCAGTGAGCATCAAGAGCATTATGACAACTGCAGACTACATCGCAGTACATGCCCAAGACAGGGAGGGGAGAGCCTGGAGAGCTGTAATAGCACTGGCAGAGGGATGCAGGCTTACATGGGTGTCTGATGAGGAGCCCTTCTCAGACGACAATGGAGAGGGAGAGATGGTGTTTGGGATGAGCATTAACATTTGGTTGAAGGTAACATACAAGCAGGTGGCACAGAAAATGGCAATAGCACTAGATGCACCTGCTCCTACACCAGTGCCATTTTACGAGGAAGACATGGCAGCTGTACCAACATCACTGTGGACCACCAATCCATATGACGTTGGCTGCATCAAGAGAATTGGAGGCGTAAAAATAAAATTGAAAAAAGGAGCAATGCTACCAAGAGTGAAACAATACCCACTATCAAAAGAGGCAAATGAGGGCTTATATGAAACAATAACCGCCCTAATAAACAATGGTATACTAGTACCATCATAATCTCCTTGCAACACTGCTGTGTACCCTGTACGCAAAGTGAAAGGAGGGTCTTGGCATTTTATCCAGGACCTAAGGCCCTTGAACCACATTCTAGAGGCAGAGTACTCCATAGCAGCTAACCCGACTACCATACTATGTGAGATACCAGCAGAGGCATCACGGTTTACCGTGATTGACCTCAAAAATGCTTTTTTCTCGATACCTCTGCACCCAGACTCACAGGACCTGATAGGCTTTACGTACCACAGCACAAAATGAAAACACACAAGGTTGCCCCCAGGGTACTGTGAGTCACCATCCATCTTCAACAGAGTGATAAAAATGTATTTGGGAAACATCGAGATGGAGAGCACGGTGCTGCAATACGTAGATGACATCATCATTTGCAGCACCACAGAAGAAAGGTGTAGGAAGGACTCAATTAAGATGCTCACAGTGTTAGCTGAGAAGGAGTACAAGGTAGACAAGGAAAAACTACAGTACTGCCAAGAACAGGTACTCTACATTGGTCAGCTCATCTCACAGAATGGAAGAAACATTCCACCACAAAGGGCACAAGCGATAACAAACACACCACAACCACAGACAGTGAGAGAACTGCAGCAGTTTCTGGGCCTATGGAACTACTGCAGGGCATGGGTTTTTGACTACAGCTCATACATAGGACCCCTGCTCAAGGCCCTCAGAGAATCACAGAAGGGGGATAAAAGGTTGGGGTGGACAAGAGAAATGGAAGAAACATTTGATGAATTAAAACACGCCATCTCAACAGCACCAGTACTGGCCACTCCAAACTATGACCACCAATTTTTTATCTTCTCACATTGCGACTCAGCAATAATGAAGGCAGTACTGACACAAAAAACAAGCACGGGACACAAGCCTGTAGCATTTTACAGCGGACACCTGGATCCTGTAATGTTAGGTCACTTCCCTTGCAAACAAGTTTGGGCGCCCCAGCCTTTGCGGTGGAAAAATCATCATCAATAACAATGGGGTGCCCCACCACACTATTCATGGAACACGCCCGCTTTGCAATATTGAACAAGCCTAAATCAACATTGACCACACAGAGAGCATCAGGCTATGAAATAATTTTATGCAAACCAGAATTAACAATTGTAAGGTGCAGCAATGTAAACCCAGCGAGATTTATAGCGGAGGTAGTTGAAGATGGTGACAACGCTCATGATTGCCCACAGGCCATCGAAATTTACTCCAGCACAAGAAAGGTTGAGGAAAATACCCTGGGGGGGGATAATGTACATTAATGGGTCCTCAACAATTGACCAGAGTGAAGGTGTAAGGACAGGAACAGCAGTGGTTAGGCTGACAAAGGATTGGGTGTATGTACCAGTAAAATGTGTACAGCTGCCACAACATTACTCAGCCCAAGCGGCAGAACTAGTGGCCCTGATTTTGGCACTACAAGAGAGCTATGATAAAAGAGTAACAAAATATTCAGACAGTGCATATGTCACATCAACGGTACACTCAGGATTAATAAAATGGCGAGCTGATGGTACCCCAGTATAACATGCCCTACTACTTGCTGAACGAATTGAAGTCATTAATGACCCTAGAGAAATAGCCCTAGTGAAGTGTCAAGCACACACTAACGGGGATGACCCTATCTCACAAGGAAATGAAACAGCAGACGCACATGCCAAACATGCTGCATACTTTGGTGAGATGTGGACCCTCCCAGAAAAACAAGAAGATAAAGGGAGGGCGGGAGCAAAACAGATGCTAATGAAGGAGGGATACACTCACATCCCTGAAACACAGATACTGGAATTAAAGGCAGCAGCACCCATGGCGGAAAAGGAGCTATGGGTCAAAAGAGGCTGCACAATGTCCCCCATAGATGCATTGTGGCGTCGAATAATACAGGCAAGGTATTAATGTCCCTAGCCCTATTGAAAACAGCCCTGGCTCAGCTACACCATCCAACACACACAGGAAAGGAAGTGATTGCAGCACGAATAAAGGAGGCCTGGTTCTGTCCCGAGTTAAATTCACATGTTGCAAACTTTATCAGCAAATGCCTAAAATGTCAACAGTTCACAGCCTGTCAAACGCTGCAAGTGATAAAAGGTACTATACCCCAGCCAGAAGGACCCTTCCTACACCTGCACATTGACTACATTGACATGATCAACGTATGTCAAGGACACAGATACATGATATGATATGATATGGCATTTGTAACGCGCCTATACACAAGGGTTTCAAGTGTTTCAAGGCACGACGAGGCGGGAGGGGGGAACAGGGGAAGACAGACAAAGATCCTACTAGGCCAGGTGTCATTCAGATTGCGCAAGTGCAGGGGTAGGGGGAAGGGAGAAAGTGCAAGGGGAGGGGAGGGGGGAAGTGCAGTACAAGGTAAGTGGAATAAAATAAATAGGGCCAGCTGGTGGCAAGTGCAAGGTAAGTGCAGACAAGTGCTGGGAACGGGGGCTGTAGGGATACAGAGACAGTTCCGCAGTGATGGGGTTGCCAGGGAGGCAGTGCAAGTGGAGAGTGGCTGGGCCCAGGACCGAGGTCGGCGAGAGTGGCCCAGTTTCAGATTCGGTGCAGATTCAGCGAAGAATTAGCAGGGGAGAGGGAGAGAGAAAGCAGAAGCAAAGAGAAAGGTTTTGAGGTGCTTCCGAAACCGTAGATGGTTCTCCTCAAGTTTCATGGAGGCAGGAAGGCTGTTGCAGAGGGAGGCTCCTGCCGCGGAGAGAGATCCACCCCCAGCTCATTGCTTCGAGAAGCAGCTGACCCTGAGGGAGTTGGAGACGGATGAGCGAAGGGCTCGGGAAGGAAGATATTTAGGATGCATGATTGTAGTGGTATGCCCATTTTCAAGGTGGATAGAGGCTGGGCCCTGCTCTCATGCAGACGCCTTCAGAGCAGCAAGATTTCTAGTGAGGGAAGTTTTCCCGAGGTGGGGAGTTTGCGAAGTGCTGCAGTCAGAAAATGGCCCGCACTTTGCAAAAAAAATTTTGAACACATAACTGCACTACTTGGCATCAAACACAAGTTTGCATGCGCATATCACCCACAGGCTAACAGTTTTTGTGAACGCCTGAACGGCCTCCTGAAAGAAGAAATTGCAAAGATCCAACAGACAACTAAGAAAAGCTGGTTGTGCTGCCTCCCCTTGGCTCTGTTTGAGTTAAGGAATAGGCCAGGGTCAGATCACCACCTCACACCCCACGAGGTGGTGACTGGACATCAGATGCGCCTTCCACTAACGGCACCATCAAGAGCCTTGACCGACTATGACAGCTCTGCAAATGTTTTTGGTGATGAAATGTATCAATATGTGTCTTCTTTGATTACTACTGTCGCCTTTATCTCTCAACAGCTCGAGCGCACGTGGGGCAGGTCGAAAACCACTGGACAAGAAAAAACAAATGAGGAGCAAGGACAACAAGCTAACTGGACTATTGTCGAAGGAGACCACGTTCTCCTCTGCAACTTCAACCGCCGGTGGAACAGCCCCAGGTTCACTGGGCCCCACCAGGTGGAAGAAGTAGCTCCTCGAGCTGTAAAGCTCTGTGATAAGAAAGTGTGGAACTACTTACATGATGTCAAGCCCTACAAAGACCAGACCCGCCCTGGCATTGACGACAGGGCCAACACCACAACAACAATAACAAAGGACAACACAGCAGCAGCTGCAACAAAAGATAATTGCGACACTGCCCTGACCCCTCCCCAACCACAGACTATAACAACTTTGGACATTCACCCACAGCCCACCGCATGGTCACGAGATCCCAGGTCAAACGAAACCCTGCCCCAGCCAGCCCGCCCCTGCCACTACCCAAATAAAGGACATGCCTAACAAATTGTCACGTTGCACCACGCTTGTAGACACGTGCATGTTCTCTTTCTCTTTTTTGTTTAGCATATGCAGGTACTGCGCACAACTGTTTCTGTATAAGGAAAAGTGAAGAGACTAACATTGCGTTTTACCCAGGGGTAAATGCTACCCACAGACGATAACACCCCTGAAGCTTTGTCACACCAATTTGTATACGCTATAAAAAGATCAAAATATCTAAAGAAGAGAAGGATACGTGTTTATTACAACACGTTCTTTTGGCCATAGAACAATCATTCCCACCTCTCCATGAGCACTTACCAGCTCTGAGAGATAGGTCACTGAGATTAGCTTGGGACCAGCTTTTCGCCTGGGCATTCAATGACTACCTGATAGGGAGAGCTTGACAACTAACACCTTAAAGCATATTTTTAGACATTTTTAGGCGGGCATCTTTAACATCACAAAGAATAAGCTGCAAGACTGCAGCAAAGGTAAGAGCAAAATGCCTGTGATATTAGCTATTGTAATAAAAATTGTAGGAGTGTTGGTAATCACTGGTCTACTTGCTGCCTCTGTCTGGCAGACACACTATGCTTCTTGAATTGTGACTGCACCTAAAACTAATGTACCCCCTCCCACAGCTGCAACAGGTACGGTGTCAGGTGGTACAAGTATCACAAGAGGCAATGGGAATAGTGTTAAACGTAGCACATATGGATATAATAATGGGATTGACACATATCTCACAGATTCAGCACACGTCACAAACAACATGTGGTATCAGCACATGTCCAAAATTGGTAAGTAGACAACTAAGGACGACTGCTATGCGTGCTCATTGATCCCATACGCCATGAGCGCATCAAGGACGTTTGTAGCTACTGAAGTACCAGCAAGGACAGTAGAATGCCTGATATATATGGCACTGTTCCAAACAAAAGGACGATTTAAAGGGACAGTGGTATCATTGCAATGGAAGACAAGAGACTCATACCCATATGAAAATAACTTCATCAAAACACTTAAGATGTATAACAGCTACCGCCTACACACTCAAGGGTTCAGATACGTAACGGATGGCCCTGAAAAAGGAGAGACGAAGAAATTAACGTTACAATACCTGCCGTGTGATTGGTATGCAAGTGAAATTGCTGGTGAACAAGGTTGTTGGGAAAGAGCTCTCATTGTAATATATGGGAACATATACACAAATGACGGATGGACAGAGGGAGTGGTGCGGGGCAATATGGTAACAAATGAAAATGCAAACTCAATAAACTAAACAAACCACAAGTGTTGGATGGAGTTGGTAAAAAGTGTACCACTGTTAACATGGCTGGAGAAAGACGAAGACCCAATAACTATACTACCGCTAACTGCACCCATACTGTGCTATCAACACAACGGTGATGTTGATGTTGGAAATAACAACAACTGTAAAAGTACAATATTGATACCAGAGGGGGGTGCCGGCACAGCAGTTCTAATGGACCACTATTGGGCCTGCGGCGATAGGACATACCACACATTACTTCCATCATGGAATGGAATATGCACTATGGTACACATCAACATACCATCTCTGGTTGTGCCTCAGAAACATGTCAACATGACCAACTTCCCCAAGATGGACGAAGGAGACAAAAGGAGGAAAAGATCTGTGACGTTTAAAGAAGGTGACGAGAACAACGACGCAAACATTCTGTCGAGAGTGAAAAGAGAAGGAGAACCACTGACGGGAAACTACCTGTGGGGAAGATCGGAAACAGCTCTCACTGCCATTCCACCAGAACACAGACTATTTAGCAGAGCAGCAATGTTCTTCTCATCAATAATACACCCAGGACTGCAGGCATATCCAAATGCAAAATGGCTCCAGATAACCCGATGGAAGCTAATGATGACAATTAATTCCACCGTCAATGGATTTAATGCAATAAAAGAAGAAATGAGGGCGGTACATATGGTAGCACAACAAAACAGATATGTGCTGGACCTCCTCACAGCAATGGAAGGAGGAGTCTGTGCAAAAATTGGACAATCATGTTGTACATTTAACCCTGCTAATGACGCAGACAATGGAACATTTACTGAAGCAGTATCACAACTTGCCCTGATGCACTCGAAAAAATGGTTGAAGAAAGTAAAGGAGTAAAGAAAGATGGCAGCTGGTTCTCCTTTCTATGGTCATGCATGCCCTCATGGCTGTCAGATGGACTAACATTGATAGTTGGCTGTTTATTAGTGGGAATGGCCTTGTTAATTGGAATGAGGATTTGGAAAGCAAGAAAAGCACGTGCAACGGATGACATGATGGAAATGGTCACATGCACGCCCTGCTACCAGCCAAGGATGACAAGCACACAGACATGATTATACAAGAAAGAGAAAGGTTGCGCAAACAGATACTTGAAAATCAACTAGACCCACCATCTGTGAAGGTGGAGAACCCAAGGAACCCAAGGAGCTATGTTGGAAGATGGGTATACTGTAAACCCAGCGGCGGATGCGTTTATATGTACTGGTCATTTGAAGATCATGTCAACCACTATGGACACCTGGCTGGAATAATGAAAGTATGGAGAGTACAAGGGGATAAGGAAAAGGATCATTTTGTGGTCGACAAGTCGACCAGAGGGGGGACTGAAGTGGGAGAATGGGATAACACCCTCCCCCCAATCTCATCCAGACCATGGCCTAGGGGATCACGGCCCAGGCACACCCCACGAGAGGAGTTTGCTTATTTACCAGATGACAAAGTATCCTGCTTCAAAATGCATATACAAAGAGTATGCCCACTAGCATGCCCAGGTGAAGCCGACGCCTGCGACATGGATCAACTTGACTAGAACAACAGCCGCAAGTATTCACATCATTAGAGATGCCATGACGACATAGCCAACAGACAAGAACACACGTGCCACCATGCACACTGGTCACTCACACACCAACCAACACGAAGAATATGCTCAGTGCTATGACGTAGCAGACTGACATACCCACGGACATGCATCATTGTTATTTTTCACATAGGCCTTCTATAGCATCGCAGAAACGCAAGACGCCTGAAGAGCTTGTGTATATGCTTGCTGATGCTTTCTTGCTACCTATCACTATGAAGATGCCACCATGTATATCTAATGCTGCGTATGACACTCTGTCACCCTGCGACCCCCATAGTATGGATTATGTACCGCCACCCACGAACTAGGCCCAAGTAGGCCGCAAGCAAGAGTCCCCAGGGAGGAGCCTCGCAAACGAAAATCCTCCCAGAACGAAATGCAAGTGCTGACCATGTAGAACGAGCCCCAACGAGAGCCCACAGCCAAGGCCACGATGTTGCAACCCGCATGCCGCCCGCCCAGCGCCATGGTTATACCTACATGAGCCAAGCCCTCAGAGACAAGATACAAAATCTAAAGCTCATAATTCTACTCCAGCTACGGTCTCCCCACACGTGACTAAGCCGAACTGACAAGGTGCCAAGCGTACGAGACAGAGAACCGCCAGGGTCCCACGTCTGGGACACAATCTGCAACAATGAAGCAACAAGTTGGACACCTACAGCGATGGGAAAGACCTGCTCACCAGCCCATAAGCAGACCTGTCCATTGTCCGCACAAACAAATAGTTGCACATTGTTGCTAATGTCAGGTACACCGTGAGCTGGGAACGACGATGGTCCCAGGCTTCGGGGCTCGCGGGAGAACCAATCAGAATACAGAGGGGCTTATCACTGACGCTATTACTCTTAGCCAATCACCAAAGGTCCCCTTGTAACAATTCCAATGTAACAACTGTTAGGGACAGCCCAAGTGTACCACCTGACCCGACCTCATCCACTAACATTTCTTCCCATAGGGTATGCATAGTAACCCTACCACTCGGGGAACCAACCCGAAGTGGCGATAGGTTTTGTGATGATTTTCCCAGGTAATGCAAGTAGCGTGTCATACTGCTGTAAAAAGGGCTGCGAGCCCCGCTAATGACGAGAGACTCTCCGGAAGCATAAGGTCTGAGCGTATCCCTGCCGTTAATCTAATAAACAGCAGTAGTTACCATGCTCCTTGTGTGTGTCTCATACTCCTTTTGGGACGCGGAAGGAGTTGGGGCCTCCCCAGCCCCGGAGGTCTGCGGACGGCTCTGCCGGCCCCCGGGAGATCACTCTGACAGCTCCCTTTGCCATAGTCCAAGAACCAACCTCAAACAACCTCTGGTCTCTAATGGCCAGGTGATTCTGGTCCAGGTATATGTGTGTCCCCTGGTCGGTGCAATTGCTTTACATGAAGGCTACCAGCTCAGGCGTCCACTCCAGCACAGTCATAAAGTGTGAGATTTCTAAAGTCATTAAAGTTTTCAAATCGGTAACTTTGATGGACGTGATTTACCACCTTGCACCACACAAGAAAAACAGCCTTTTTGCGTGTTATTCCAGGGCTCAGAAATGCATCACCTCTTTTACACCACACTTCCTGTACCTACCCTCCTCTTCAATAGATGTGAAGGTTTTCAATGGGGGTACAAATGCAACAGGCATTACAGGACAACAGCAGGATCTCTTTAAAACTCTTTTCATTATTACTTTTTATTAACTTATACAGCATCCAGAATGCCAACTGTTTCAAAAGAATGGGCTAATGAAAAAACTGTGATTTTCTTTTATTGAAAGGTTATTCACAGAATTACGAAGACAAAGTAAAATGCATTTCTGAGTTCATAAAAGCGAACACATTAAGTAAGGAGTGCGATCAGGGTTATCAACGAAGGACGTGTGCAAAGAGCGAACAAAGCACATCTGGAAAAGAAAGGGAGCTGTCAAGGAGAAATGGAGGCAAATGATTCGTTGGGCTCTTGGTATATTTTAATATGTAGAACCACTGAAACCTAAAATTGTATTCATGTCAGAACATCTGCAGGTGACCTGAAACCGAAGTTCTGTTTCATCCCCTGCGGTCTTTATTCCTCGTTCGATGTGGTTTTAGTCTGTTCACCTTCCTATCTTCTGGTACTGTTCATAATTTTGGCCTTACTGTTTATTCTGATCTTTATTTTCAGAAACAAACTCTGCGAGTTCTCATCGTTTTCAGCTGTTTAATATAATGAAAGTACGCCATTTACTCACGTGTTCACATTACTAATTGAGACTTAAGCACTCTCTCGCCTTAACTACTTGCTCTCTTTTTGTTTGACATCATAAATATGTGTTACTACATTTCAGTCCATTTTACATGACGCTGTTCATTGTCTGCTGAATCCTAAAATCTCATCTGTTCCTTCTTTTCTTGCATGTCTTCAATGGTTGCCTATTTCCTATAGGTTTCCAATTCAAATGATGTCATGGATTACTTTTAAATGTGTACATGCTAATGTGCCATTGCATCTCTTTGGCCCTAGCTCACTTTTCTGCCCCCCCTCGTCAGTTATGTTCATCTTCTCAAATGTTATGGTCTGTACCTTGTCGCCCCGTGCTCCATCACGTTTTGGGTCTTGCCATTTAATTTCTCCCAAATAATGGAATGCACTACCCAGCCCTACAAATAAGGGGGTATCACTACATATTATCACCACCAAAAATATTGCCGTATATATGGTCGTCTGGAACAGCCATAGGTGATATTTTTTGGGGGGATAATTTCTGAGTTTTTTGGGAGCAGGAGTTGCAGGGGTGTCCTCAGCTCCTTTAAAAATAATGCAAGGGTTGCGGGGGTGTCCCCCCCAGCAGATTCCATGCCTTAATATTGCCGCAAAAATATGGCAATATTTTTGCAGGGATATTAATACATGGAACGATAAGGGGTGCATTAGCACCTTTTACTCCCTAAAAATAGTCAAATACTCCCCAAAAATAGAAATAGTGACTAAAAATATTCCCAACAAAAATATGAAAGAGGCACATATTGGCCTGCTCTCCTGCTTTCATCCACACAACTCCATGCATATGTTTGGACTAGCAGTAAACCTAGTGCCAAGGAAGGAACTCTTCGGCACCTTAAAGGACATACTAAAGGTGTCCAGGTCAGTGGTAAGCTATATCTCTCTTGTTGGGCTAGCAGTGGGAACATGATGGCGGAGGAACTTTTCTGGCCTCCATGGCCACTGTTGGTGTTGTTGCTAGTGGTGATCGAATTGAACCATGCCTACCACAAATACAAGGCAAAGAGAAGATGCTGGCCATCTGTGTGTGGTGTAGCCATGAATGTAAGTATTCTTATCCATGTCCCATGTGTTTGCCAACCTTATCCATTCAGTAACTGAAGATGGATTTAGGATGAAATGCAAATAAAGCTCTGTATAGAGTGCACTGTTACTCCCATTTCATCGAGGCATGTTGTGAGCTAGAACTGAAAAAGGGTATCCAGTGATGGTGGTGCAATAGTTTTTGAAGACATTTATTTCTGAATGCTCTCTTACCAACAATCAATATTACCAAATTTGTTATAGTGGATCTGAATAAATTAACCTAGACATAGAACATGCAGGAAATTCATTAGGCGTCTGAAAGGTTAATTTAAAAAACCTAGTTCACCAATTGTTTTGTGCATAGTTCTGGGGTAAATTGAGTTCCTAGTCCTGTGCGACCCCATTTTAGTTTATTTATGTTTTTCATTAGTTATACATTTTGCACTTCTCGCGCCTTATCCCTGCATCCTCGCTCCCCTCTGTGCTTGCTTCCTCTTAACCCCCTTCCTGCCTCCCCTCCAGCGCTCCTTCCTCTGATTGGGCCTTGAGGCCTTCCGTCATGACTCAGAAAACACCTATTCTGGAACACTGCTAGGGTGGCCTTGCCCTGGTAGCCAGCACAGGGCCAAATGCAGAGTGCAGCTCCTGACTGAGCAGCTCCACTCCATGTTTGCCCGTGTTCGCCTGGAGCACTGACGCAGGGGACATTCAAACCCCTCTTGAGAGCACAGCCTTCCCTCAGCCCACGTTCCCACGAAAGGCGTACGAGGTATATCTATGTTACCTTTATGATTGTGTTTGCTCTTCATTTGTAGCAGTCTGTGCTGATTGGACACTTTAGCCAATACTCACCTTTGTGCACCTGCAGGTCAGAAGTCTATTCGTCACAAGCATACTGGAAGCAATGTAGACGGCAGGAAGCCCATATAAAGAGAATCAGCCTAATCTGCAAGGGAGCAAAATAAAGACTCCCACTAAATCTCGTCATTAGGGGCGAGGTTGAGGGAGACATGTTGTTGGGAGGAGAGATGAAAGGAAGCAGATTTAGACACATCATTAGGGGGGCTATTGTTATTATTATTATTATGATTAGGATATTTATTGAGTGCAGACCTAGCTTCTTGAAGCAACGGACGATTTAGAAATCATAGAGGGAAGAACATACTGTTTGGGAAGCAGAGATATAAGGGACCGGGTGATAACAATGAGGGAGGATGACGGGTCATTTGGCAGAAAGGTATCTAGAAGCAACCAGGAGAGCAAACAGAGGGGAACAGATCACCCAGTCTCAGGTTACATTGGGAATGAAGGGTGCGTGGACCTAGGTGGTAGGACGGAGCAATTCCTTGAAGAGGAGGGTCTTGAGATAAAAGTGCACCAAAAAGCAACCCAAGATTATGTGGTATGTTTTTTTTTTTCTTTTAGATTGGTTAGACGTTCATCCAGGAATTAATGGTGTTAGGACAGTTGTAGAGGTTATGTTAATGATAGTGATATCCTTGTAGGGTGAGTAGGGCATGTGTGTTTCCATATGGGATCCTTATCAACTTTTCCTTGACAAAATAAGACTATTGGATGAAGATACACATTTAAAATAAGGTTTAAGAGTAAGAATCCCTGGAGAATGTTAGGGTGAAGTCTGCAGCAGAAGAAACATATCTTTGCAGTCTCACAGTCCTTGTGCACATCTTTGAACAGATAATCTGCAAGGATTCTGTAGACCATTGTGTCAAAGGCGACAGAGAGATCAAGTAGTCACAGAATGGCTTCTATTAGCTGGTGATATCCAAGATGGAGAGTGCATTGGATTGATGTCTGGTCCTGGACCCAGATTGGGAAGTATCATGCTTAGGGAGTACTTAGATGACACCAACTGAAATCAGGACACTGGATAAGATACATTTTGCAGCCAGTTGCAATCTCTTTTGGTTGCAGATGGTTGCCCCAATGAGCCTGGATATCTTTGGATAAGCTTGGGGTGTGCTCCTGGCTAAATGCATGAAGACCATAAAAATACTCTAGTCAGAAATGGGACACATGGAAAGTGTAAAGGATGAAATAGCTTTCTGTTGGCTTTGTTGGCTTTGTGCTTGCTCCTTGTTTATTATTTTGCAAATGTTGAGAGTTGGCATAGCAATTGCGGTTTTGAGAAATATCTCATAGGGATACAGCACCACTGGCTTCACATGGTGCTCTTCAGCAAATCAAATGAACTTGCAAACACAGGTTTTCTCTGATAACTTGTAAAGTTCCAGTGGTCTATACAGGAAAGACTACATTTAGTCTTTTTTTCTTAATCTTCTTCATTAGATTACACAAGAACCCCTGGAAAGATCATTGCCTTTACCTACCTCAGGAAACCCACTGCTTGGTACAGGATCAGCACTCACCTGGGTGCCAGATGTACTTACTCTGTAGCCTGAATGACACATTCTTGAACTGGAGCTGTTCTCGCACTGCTGACAGTTGTACCAATGTGATTCGCCTTAACATGCATTGAGATAATCACTTCTCAAATAAAGCCACTTCATGGTTAACCTGTTTCCTAGAGGGCAGAGCTATGAAGGTCTACTCCGATCAGGCCAATGCAGCTCCCACCACCATCCACTGTGGAGTGCCCCAGGGTTCATGTACTGCACCTACCCTTCACAACTTATTTACAAAGCCAATTTTGACATGCTGGATTCGCTCGGCATAGCCTACACGAACTATGCTGACGAAACCCAAGTGCTCCTCCCTCTCACTGGCTTATACAACCAAGACGCACTCCTTCAAATTTACACTACTATCCAAACTTGGATGGCAACCAATGTTATCTGCTTAAATGAGGACAAAACCGAGATCATCCTCTTAGGTCCCAAGGAAATACTGCCCAAACTCAACCAGAAATATAACAACTTTGCCATTGACAACATTAACATACCTGTCTCCACCTCAGTAAAGACCCTTGGAGTCTTCCTTGACTCGACCCTCTCAATGTCGCGACAGGTCAGCACCATTACCTCTGCCTTTGCCCACACCATCAAACTTATACATGCCATCGAACCTTTTCTAACCACTCAAATTTGCCTCTCTATCGCTCGTGCCACCATTGGAGCAACACTTAATTACTGTAATGCTCTCCTTGCAGGCACCTCAGCTAAAAACCTCAATAGGCCCCAAACAGTACAAAACAACGCGCTCCGTGCAGCCCCCTGCATCCGCAAAAGAGACCACATCTCCCAGGCAAAGCGAGTTGCCCACTGGCTCCCAGTTAAGGAAAGGGTCCACTTTAAGATCCTCACCCTAACGCACAAATGCATCAATCTCTCTGCCCATCCTACCTATCAGAAACCATCTCCAGAGACATTTTGACGCGGCCAAAAAGAAGTCACCACGCCAACCAACTACACGATCCCTCTATCAAAAGAGCAAACGTCGGGGGCATTGGTTTTCCTCACATAGCACCCAAACTCTGGAATGCCCTACCCAACGCACTCAGAGCTGAACTCTCCTTATCCACTTTTTTCGCAAATCCCTCAAAACCACTCTGTTCAACTAGCTTTTCCTCTCCCCCACACAGCATATCTGGTAACTAAGTTGACTGCATCCTTTGTAACCTGTAAGCGTGTAATGTAACCTCTCACTGCTAATGTTACCTACAATGTAACCACCAAGCATTCTTTATCCTCTGTAACCAGCAAGTTTATCTGTAACAGCGCCACAATGCCTAAGGGCTGCTGAACCCTTTAAAAATGCAAATAAATCATCACACAATGCATTGAGTCTCCTCTAACGGTGAGTTGCTTCATGTTAGTTGCCATCAGACTGGAGCTATGTCCATGGTGTTATGGATTCAGAGAATTGGATCGCAGTCCTTGTTCTTGCAGAGCGTCCAACAACTCTGTTGATTTCTGAATGTACATTAGTAAGTGTGGTTAAAATCAAAGAGATCGTCCATGCTTTATAATGTTGCTTATTTTCTGTCAGGTGTTTCAAGAGCCGTATATAAATGTCAGACAGCTGTAAAGAAGACTACTTCTGATCTTCAAAACAAAGTGCATCATTGCTCTTCTTGCTGTGGTGGTCACTGGGGTCTGGTTTCATGGAGGACTCCCAGTCTACTGGTCAGTGGTTTGGAGCTGTGAGGCAGAAGTCTTCACAGAGCTTTGCATAAAGGCTTTACAGGAAGAACAATGACTTGAAAGGTTGTGAAAATTTCATGTCCAACAATGAGTACTGGGGTCCCAAGGACATTTCTTCCTGAGACTGCCACTTGGAATTCAGCCCATAGACCTGACCCAGTACTCCAACAACATTGTACGTAGGTCTGAATGTGCTAGAAACCACATCTGGAGACACATTGGATATCTTATTAGGATTGAAAAGGAATGTCTTCAAATGGCCTTTCTTTTGGTAAAGGGATTCAGATAATGTAATTTGTGCTAACCTAGCATACACATTTAAAGGAGTTTGTGTTTCTGACTGAAGAAGGCCTCTAGCCACTAATGTCACCAAACAGGGCTTTCCCTAAAATGGCTCAAACTGGATCATGATTGGATTCAATTTTCTAAATCAATTTCATTTAACAAGAGCCAGAGGAAGTTAATGAGGAATCTGCCGAAATGATCAGAAAAAAAATAACGAGTGGAGAAATGACCAATTTCTCTTACCGAATTAATTTGAATTTTGGGGCCATGTTACTAAAATATAGGATTGAGGGCGTAAGGGTAATAGTTAAGGTAGGTCGGACATAGCGGGGCAGGCGTCTCCCCCCGCATTATGAAAGATATTAAAACATTGGTTGTTTCTCCATTCTGTATTTTCATGCACATCCAGTTAATGAGATGTTTCCTTGTTAACAAAACCCACAGGATATTTGAAATGGAGGAGACAAAGAGAAGTGAGCAGACCAGGGCACGCATAAAGATGGTTGGGGGCTGATGCGTTAATCATTGTGAAAACATGTCAGTGTTACATGGACTGCAAAAATACTGGACACAGCATACTCCCCATTACGTAAAGATATGTTAACATTGTGATAAAAGTTTACTCCAGAGGCAAAGCCTCAAGTGAAGATAGTTTACCAGCCACATTACATGAAACAGTTGCTGGAATTTTAAAGTAGCTAAACTGTTTAAATCCTTCCCGACTACTGGTACAGTATCAAGCATTACAGCAGAGGGAGGAATAGCCTCACCCTTAAAACCTGAACAAAAGAGTCATACTCCTCGATATCATTTACGCTGGCCAGCTGAATGTGCTATTTGTGAAAGACCAGTTACCCAACTAAGTGCAACTGCAACTCAACAAGGGAATATTTCTTTTAAAAATAAGTTATCGATCAACCTTCTAATGATGTCCTTCACCTGCCTTCTCTTGACCCCTCCCACCAACCTCATGCTGATTTTTTCCAACCTCCTCAACACTAACTGTTTCCCCACTATCACCAATCTCTTCCTGATGCACTTCACCAACCTCCTCCGGGTGTTTCCCAACCTCATCCCCATTATCACCAACCTCTATCTGATGTTCGCCAACATGCTCACTATCATCAACCTCATTATCTGCTTTATCACCTCCTTCTGGTTTTCAATACCACATTTCTTCTCCAATCATGGATCTCCCTCCAATTTCCACTGTGTGATCTCCGTAATCACCACTGTGTTCCATAATCCCATCTCCAAACTCCCAAATCACCAGACTAGCTTGTGGGCTTTCAAAGGCATTTGCCCCCGCCTGCCAACATCTGGTGAAAAGGGACTTGGTTGTGTTAACTGTGATGGGGGGTGACCCTTGAGCTGAAACTTTGGAGATGGTCTGTAGCCCGGATGTTAGCATTGTAATTGTCTTGCTCTTCCACTTGAGCATCCATTTTCTACCTGCAATACCCTAGCATTGCCTTCCAGCCTCTCTAGTGGAAGGGGTCTCATGTGTGTTACTTCAGTGAAAAAGCTGGCAAAGGGATTGGCTAGTGTGCCCCTCCCCTAATGATGGAGTCCAGTTCTGATGTGGGGATTGATGCTCGCTAGTCCTTAATCTTGGGAGGACATCTTTCTGGTTCCCACACCGTGACCCTGCCCTGGGGGTGGACACCCTTAGCCTATCTGTTCTTAATTGTTTAGAGTGGAGGATGACTACCTGTTGCACTTCCTGTCCCAATTCCGATCCCTTTCTTTCCCTCTGTAAAGTTATGGGAGATCCCTGCATCCTCGCAATGGGAAAGAGTGTGCATGCACTGCTGGTTCTATAGGACCATTGTCCCCCGACTTCCTTAAAGGGGTAGCATCTGGAGAAAGTTTTCCCTTGTCACTATATCCTGCTACGCAACATGCACTTGCCACACAACATGCACTAAGGAAGCATGACAAGAGTATCCTCCCCGTATCAACTCTAGGCCCATTATCCTCTGGTTTAGGAGATGCTTCTGGCAAATGTAGTCACCCCCTAGAATTTCTCAGTGTCATACAAAGGACTTAGTCAGAAATCTCTAGCTCTTCAGTTGCTGCTACATTTCAGAATAGATGGATACTGAAAACTGGGTCCTCGTAACACTGCAGTGGCCATAATGGATGATGTGAGGCACATGTACACTTGTATTTATTGAGGATAAAGAGTGTTACGCACAGAAACGCTTACAAACCAAACAGCACAGTACAGGCAAATCGTGCTTTAGGTATGATACATTAGCAAGAACCTTGATTATCTATTTACTGGTGGAAGAATGGGAATGTAAAGGTCAGGAACCAAGGGACAGAACAGGAACAAGAGACATTAGTCCAAGGGGACGAACTATATACAGGGTAGTGCATGAAATGAGATTAGATTCAGGGTAAGGTGAGAGCGCTCCTTCCTGATTTATGAGATGGAGCTATAGTGCAGATCTGAAGGAGTGAATAGTAGCAGTCTTGCCAGGGGCAGGAGTTCCAATGATGGTGGCAAGAAGATAGAAAGAGCAGAAGCAAAAGTAAGTGCAGGGGAGCCGGGTGACAGAGACATTTGGAAGTGTACTTGAGCAAAGGTTGCTTTTTGAAGAGAAGCGGGAGAAAGAGTTAGCTAGAAGTGTGTAAGCTCAAGAAAGGGATTTAAAGACAAACAGTAGCAAGTTCAAGAGGGACTGGGTATTCATAGAAAGCTAACTAGCAGGGAAGCAGTGTTTAGAGCTCAGAGAAGCGTGGGGAAGTTTGTTGAGGGTACAGTTGGGGAGGCTAAGTACTTTGTCAAATGTGATGAAAGAATAGAATAAGAGGGCAAATCAGAGGTGGCACAGTAATCCAGGAAGATGAGTACCAAGGTCAGCATGAGGGTGATGGTGGAGTTGTGAGGAAGTGAAGATTTTCTTTATATTAACAGATGAATTATGGCAAAAGTCACAGTAAAAGTAATGTTCTGAAGGTTGAGTTTTATGTAAAAAGCAACCCCAACATTGTATTCCATATGGAATGGGGAGGATAGGTCAAGAGGAAATGAGATGGGTTAAGCAAGGGATACAATGTCGGGAAAAGGGTAGATATTCTGGTCTTGGAGGAGTAAGGCATGTGCCATTGAAGTTCCATCAAGTGATGGACAAAGAGACTGCATAGTTATGAGCAGAGAGGTTAGGCATACAAGTAGAGAAGTAGAAGAAGATGTGCATGTCGTCTGCAAAGAGGAATTAGGAGTTCCCAAAGGAGGAGTTCAGCTGGATAAGGGAGATGGTGTACAACGTGAATATTATGGAACCAAAGACAGAGCCTTGGTGGATGCCCACTGGGAGAGGGGTTGTATCAGAAGTGCCACTTTTCCACAAGATGGAAAAGGACTAGTGAGAAAGGCAGACAGCATCCCATACAACCAAGGTAAATGAGGGTCAGAAAAATTTGAGGAGTAACTCACTGAATCAAAGTTGTCCAGGTGGTTGAGCAGAATTAGGATAGAAAATACCTTGCAGTGGTCCTCAGTGGACAGAAATTTTGAGACATGGGTTGTGGAAGACTATGGAACGATGCCAGTGGAATCCACACTGGAGATGGTCCCAGAGGTCATTGGTGTTGAGGAAGGAGATCCGATTAAGGACGAGTTATTTGAGGAATTTAGAGGAGTTGGTGAGGAGAAAAACATGACAACAGTTGGATGGATTATTGGGGACAGATCAGGGCTTATTTAGGATTGGTAGGTGTGAGAATGGAATTAATGAAACAGGGAGGATAGAACACCAACTGCCTCAAAATTGAAGGGAAATTAAACCCTTTCCAGTCAGAACTGATGACCTGAACATACCTGACGGTACCAATGACCTGAACATACATGGAGGCAACTAGATGGACAACAATCACTCACGGCAAAATGGGTTCCATGAGTTAACATCCCCGGAAACATATCGGCATAAAAAAATATTGCAATTTTGATATTGAGACATGGAACCTGCGGGGAAACCCCCGCAACCACTGCATTATTTGTAAAGGAGCAGGGGACACCCCTACAACACCCGCTCCCAAAAACCCCTAAAATGATCCCCCCCAAAAAATCGCCTATGGCCGTTCCAGACAACCATATATACAGCAATAGTTTTGGTGGGGATAAAATGTAGTGATACCGCAAAATGATGTATACCTGAACCATGGACACTCAGACCCACAATCAGACCCAGGAAGTTAAGAACAACTGACAGCCTCCCAACAATATATACAACCAAGCAAGATACTGGTTTACTGGAGGAAACCAACAGGACCAGAGCCGTTGGCTGGGACTCTGACAAAGGGCACATGAAATGCCTCTTTGAGGAGATGCACGGAGAGGACCTCCGACGACCGACCCGTGATGTATGGTGTCAGATGCCCAGAGGAGGTATAGCGAACATGGCATGGCAGGGCAGGCTTGCGGCCATGATGGAAGAAGGCAGGGTTTATGCAACAGGGGGTTTTCAGTACATTCTGAGTAAGAATGTCATGGATTAGTGGATGTCAAATCAACTGTCTTTAGAAGCACAGGGTAATGAATTAATGGCTAACAGTCGCTTCCCCTGTTGCAGGAAGAAGACGTCCCTCAAGAAGACTTCTCTCTTCTGTGGGCCTATTAGAAGACCGAAATGAAAGGAAAATGAAGCACTGAAGGAATACCATCTAAGAAACCCTTTTAGAAAATGGGCTAACACAGAAGACTACGGTGAAGAAACCAGCCGTTAATATTGCCTAGCCTTGGCTGTACTTCAATAAATTTCATCTTGCAACCACCTGACGAGTCTGGTTGTCTCTATTCCACAATAGGATAGGGCAAATATACAAGAGGTTGGAGAAGGAGGAGAGGTAAAAGCAGGTGAGTGGTCCATCTACATGTAAAATGGCTTAGCAGGGGGCAGAAAGCTTTTTCACTCTGTAGGATGGGTGCCAGTTCATAGGGAAAAGTGGGGGAATGGGTGTACGAAGGAGGTGGCAGAGAAAGGTGGCTGGGAGAGAACTAAAGAGGGGGAGGGTAGAATAGGAAGATTGTTAAGGTGTATTGATTTTTTTCAGTTTTGATGAAAGTAGTGAGCAAAGTCATTTTGTGAATTGGAAAGAAGAGAAACATGAGGAAGAGCTAGCATGGCACATAGTGTAAAGGATTATTTGCAATGGATGAAAACGAAAAGTAGTAATTAGGTTGGTGAAGTAATATAATTTAGTCAAAACCAGGTTGAAGGAGATATAGATATTCATATATGTGAGAAGATGTGGGGGTGCTTTCCTTTTACCAATCAGGACAGTGGTTTTAAACATTTGTTTTGCTGAGGTTAATCTGAGTGGTGGGCCAGGGCTGGGTGCATGGAGTAGAAGGGAAAGAGCCAGGTGAATGTCTGAGAAGGGCTGTTCAATAGTGCAGGCCTTGGGAGGAGCAATAGAGAGAAAAGAGGAACTGATTCCCACAAAGTATGGGGAGCAGGGGTCAAGACTTAATAAGCATTAGGAGATGGCAAGGATGGGAGGAAGAACAGTTATATTGAAGTGGAAGAGAAATCAAGCATAAGGGCTCAATATTACGTTTATATGTGAGGTGTGAAAAGTACAGAGAAAGTAGGTCAAGAGAGTTACCCTGGGAGTAAGTGGGTAGATTGTGAAGTTATGTTACCACCATAGACAGCTCAGACACCCAAGGCTTGTCTGGAAAACTGCATATTGTGCCACTGCTAGGGTTTCTCAAACTATAGTCTGTGAGGAAAGGGGGGGGTAGAGTATGGAGTGGAAGAAGAGAAAAAGTGGATACAAATAAAGGACAAACAGGAAAGACAAACTAGTAGATACAATTGTGAGGGATAATGTTTGTGAAGGTTTGTGTTCATGATGCTCCAATAAGCCTGAAAATACAATTGAATCTGTAGCTAAAACAGAATTTACTTGAGGACAGGCATCATATAGAATATTACAAATTGTGGTGAATGGCTGTGAGATAGATTTGAGATATGTTCAAATGATCCCTTAAAACATGTGGGCCACCATTACCTGGACTATTAGTGTGAGATAGGGGAGTGGCTGAAGAGGAGGAAGCCTAGCTCAAGTTGGTGGAAGCTAGTAATGTTCGAAGGTTGAAGTCTCCCATGCGTGTTTTGGGGGCATTGGTGGGAATGAAGCGAGAAAGGATGTTCAAATTGGAGAAGAAATTTAGAATGCTGATAAATTAGGAGGACACTAAGATGGGTGGGCAAGAGGAGTTGGGTTGCCATGAACTCATAAAGAATGGTAGAAAGGTTGGTAGGGATAATGCTGTAAGTACTGTGTTGCAGTCCAAATCAGGAATATTTTCTTTGAACTCCCAGAAGATTCCACTGACACCTATGGCAATTTGAAGTTCAGTGGGGGTGATTACTTAATGCTGAAAAAGAAAGTGAACTATTTAGGGTTTTTTTTATTGCATATGGTTATCCAATAAACCTTTTGCAAAATTAAATATACATCATATGGAATCAATGCATCACTAATATAAAATAACAATCTATGTCATCATATCACAATATGTATTATGAAAAACATAACATTTAAATAATTATTAAAATAGATCAATATAATCCTAGTGTAAACAGTTCAATTCATTAATTTAACAATTAAAATGCCACCCCATTAACTGTTGATATTTGAGAAAGTATGACTTACCAAAAAGGGAAATCCGCTGCAGTTATGACTATACTTTCTGAACCATACATTAAACTCTAGAATTGATCGTCCTGAATAGAGCGGAGGCTGTGCACAAAACGCTGTAACTTAAAACATAGTGAGGCTCTAACATATGGCACTGAGTGAGAACATGACGGGAAGTCTCAAACCTGAAATTACATAGTCGTCATGTACGTTCATGCAGTGCAAATTTGATCCAGCATCCCGTATGTTCCTGAGTCGGAAGTATGTTAAACCATAAATAAATAATAAACCTGCGAATATTCAAGGAGCCAAGCTTAGTAAGGTATGTTGGGAGGTGGTCCCGATGAAAACCTTGTGCACTGGCAACACTATAAATTACTTTTCTGTTGAGATAATATATATTTG
The DNA here is from genome assembly GCF_040938575.1 of Ambystoma mexicanum. Classification (NCBI taxonomy): domain Eukaryota; kingdom Metazoa; phylum Chordata; class Amphibia; order Caudata; family Ambystomatidae; genus Ambystoma; species Ambystoma mexicanum. The sequence goes on from NC_090941.1 coordinate 89,039,158, forward strand.
AAATAAAATCATAATTGCATTTTTTCTTTTTAAGAATTGTATGCGTATTAGGGGCGGCAATCAATTCCTCTACAGTAATATCAATTTCTCGGAATTCTTTTATTGCCGTGGCCCATAATTGAATAAGGAATTTATTAGTACAGACTTTGGCATATAAACGATTGATGTAGCTAAATAGATCATTCACCAAACTAGGAGAGAAGTAAATGGAAAGAAACAATTTACAGCGTTGGAGCAACCAAAGGGTGTGGATGGAGGGCACCCCAATTTCACACCAGAGAGCCTCTACCAGCACCGAAGAATGAACTCCAAGAATCGATGGTAGAACTTTAGCTTTGAAACTATCTGTCCAAGTCATCATTTTCTCATGATGAATAGCCAAACAATATAAAAACCCAGGAAGTATACTCTTATGGTATAAGGCAACTAAACCTTCCGGATTGTTCCCTCCCCTATTACGCATGAATCTTCTAAGTATCAGCCATTTCTTCATTATTTTTGTGTGTATAAAATCACCATACAAATGTAAGGTGGGGGTGTTACAAATAGGCACTCCTTAGTAGATGTATTTATCTACAACTTCCAACAAGGTGCCCTTGTTATACCATTTGAAATTTAGCTTTGTCCTATTTTTCTTGCCACATCTTTGACCTGAAGAAGGTTTGCATCCGCATAAATGGCCAGTGCATCTAGGGAACACTCTAGGCCTATCAGTGTTCTATCTAGCAGTATGGTGTCATCTGCGTAGCCAATCCAAGGCACTGTGGTGCTGCCAATGCACGGTGGAAAGTTATGCGTATGTTCAATAAAATGGCCCATGTCCAAGACATATAGATTATATAGCAATGGGGCCAAAGCGCCACCCTGTTGTAAACCCATATTAGTTTGTATGTCCTCCGTAACCTCCCCGCCTTGAAAGTGAACTATAAGCAATGCAATTTTAATTCTACACATCAAGGAAAACAAGAATCCATGGACAGCTTTGCAGAGGTCGAACGTGGTGGGAACTATGGGGTAAAATGTTCCCTTTAACGTTCCTGAATTGAGGCTACAGTCTCTGGAATGCCTGGTGGAGTGGAGAAAGCTGACACTTTTCAGAAAAATATTCTGCAGTACTGAACACAATCTGTATACACTTTTAGGTATGACATGCACCTCCCTAAAGGGATTTCTACTGCACTTCCACCTTCAATGCATAGACATCCTGAAAATAATTGGCAGCACACCTATGACCTTGAGGGACAACATGCTATCTGTTAAAATAAAAAAGAACAAATTTCATTGGTCCATGACCATTGGTGCGGTTATTAGAACCCAACTAATATTCCCAGATTGTGTTTTATGATTAAAAAGTGGGCACTCAGGAATCTTATCTGTTGCGTTTCCCAGGAAAAAGGCAAGAAACGATTGTATTCCCTTTAGACTGAATGTCGGATTAACAAATGAACTTCAATCTATAAAACAAGGTGCCCAAGCAATAATGCCATACTGTAGATTCTGCTCAAATCTATCTTAAAAAGAATCATTACCACATGTTCTATTATATTGGACTGCCCCTAAAAAACAAAGGATTTAATATGTTGTCAAATTCATTACTAATCTTAGTTGGGTGCTGCTGGATTGTCTGTGGCTTAATATGATGCATGGAAAAAGGATCCAAATAAAATGAACAGTTCTTAGTAAGCACGAGAATTGTGCTATTTTAATATTTTTTACTCTCAGGGAGGGTTGTCTTTTATGGCTTTTAAGTATTTTCATTATGAAAGTGTGTACATTTTATGATGTAACTATTGTGTCTTACTGTCTTTGTATTTCTGTAACTCCTAAAAAGTTTACTTATCGTATGTTGTATGTTGAGTGTCTTTGCTGAATGTTTGTATTATTAACACTATGGCATTTTCAGTAGAAATTATGTATACTTTGTTGTTGAATTCAGTTTTGTAAAGGTTTTCTTCGTTAAAACCAAATACAAATAAATAAATACTACAACGTTCCCTTACTTTTCTGGGAAATCCGCCATTGTTCCCTTACTTTAAGAAACCCATTCCAGGATGACAAAGAAGAGCCCTTATTTTTTTTTACTTTTTACTTTTCCCCTACTGGGGACTTGAACCAGTACCCTGAAGGTAAAAATCCAGTGTCACATCTCACTGCACTATCTTGCGGGTGCTGGATCGAGTTTATATGAACAGACTGCTTGGGATACAATGCCCATCCCCAGCTGAAAAGCCCCGCTCTGCAGTGATCTGCCTTTGTCTGATGGAATTACACATGAATTGCTGCAGACACCGCCATGCACTCTGCAGTTCATCTGAAAGGGAGGGGTGGCTATAGCCGTGGGAATGTCCATTAAGTGGTGTGAGTGGTGGATTATTTGAAAGGGGAGGTTGCATTCATGTACATGCTGTGGGGTGAAATGACTGACACTAATGGTGGTCATTTAAATATCACTATGTTTTCTCTAGTCTTGGTTGTACTGTGGTAAAATACAGCATTTTGGGGTGGAGTGGGGGAAAAGCAGGACCCTGGAATGGTGTTGGAATTGGGGGCGGGGGGGGGGGGTGTATGTATGTGATCTGCGAGGAGCTGGAAGGCGTGTGGTCGAAGGGTGAGGAACAGATTGGAAAGTAGTTCCACTACTTTATTTTTACATTTCAACCCTTGCAGCTGTGTCATGAGACTCAGTTCCTGGATCAAACATTGTATTATCCAACTAGGCTCAAATGATTAAGCTCACAAGTTACAAATTAAAGATGACTGAAAGTCATCCATATTCAGATGAATACCTCTGCAAAATGATAGATCACTTGAGAACATCATTTGCATCTGATATATGCAAAAAATAACTAAAAACAGAAGGAGGGGGAAAGAAACAGTATGTCACTAAGTAGAAAGAAGGGAGAGAAGATGGGTTTTCAGGTTGGATTGAAAAATACAAAGAGATGAAGAAGGGTGAATAGAGTGAGAAAGAGAATTCCAGTGTTTAGGGGCTAAGAGGGCAAAAGATCAGAAATAGAAAGAAGCACAAGGAGTCTTGGGGACGGTGAGAAGAAGCAGATTCTGTAATCACAGCGTACAATATGGAGAATAGAATGAGAGTAGCGAAGAAAGATAAGGAGGCACCAAGTTGTGAGTACATTTAAAAACAATAGAAAGAAAATGGTAGAGAAGACCTGAATCAAAGGGAAGCAGTGAAATAGACAGTAAAGAAGACGTGATAGAGGAGCGAAAAGGTGACGAGAAGATGAACCGAAGGATTATAAACAGATCTGAGAGGAAGAAGATGTGAGGCACTATGCAAGTTCCCTCAGATATAAAACACCAAATGCAGATCCCCACAAGAGACCTTGCACTTGGACCTATCGGGAGTGCCTGCGGGAAAGAAAACAGTTTTCAAAATATTTGTATGTACTCATCGCACCTATATAGATCTGTGAGAAGCAACTCCGAGATCGTCCAACCAACTAATCGATGCATTCTCTGCCACCTGTCACACATGCCGTTTCTCCAAGATCCAACCTCCAGCAACTTGGCACATTAGAGAGGCCTCAACCCGAATATCATTTTCCATTGCAAAAATCACCACTTCAGTAGATGCATCTTTATTTTTATTGACTCCCAAGAATCAGAAGACAGCATCTTGATGATTCCCCAAGCAAGCAGCCACCTGAAGGAATTTGTTAACGATGTCATGATTGTGTGCCCCCACTTAAGGCCCTTGCCTGTCTGGGCCTGTGATCAGACGATCTCACAACATCAAGACCCCATCCTGCTCGCGCAATTTGCATCAGCGGAGACCACCAGGACCAGACCACAGAGACCCCACAAAGACGTACTGGAGCCAGTGCTCCAGTTAAAGATGGCCACCATCCCCCTTCCTGAGTGCTCTGCAAGCTCAGCTGAGCTTCCTGAATCATGGAGCAGCGCGCAGGCATTCCAGGGAGGCCGGCCACCCGAGATACCTGACTGGCCAGCTCCCCACCATCGTATAACAGCGGAAATGTCCCAACACAAGGCCCCCAGTTAAGGCCCTTGCCTATCCAGGCCTGTGATCAGGAGATCACATGACATTAAGACCCGATCCTGCTCGCAACATCTGCATCAGTGGAACCCACCAGAACCAGACCACAGAGACCCCATAAAGGCGTACTGGAGTCAGCGCTCACTGCCATCATGCATCCCGAGCACTCAGCAAGCTCAGCTGAGCTCCTGGAATCATGCAGCAGTGCTCCAGCATTCCAGGGAGGCCGGTGTGAAGAATGTGATGGGAGACAGGGAGGCTGCCCTTTTTTGGAGTATAGGAAAGAAGAGTGCCTTGCCTACCTGTAGAGGTCAAGGTGTGTCATGTCTTTATATGCCTAAATAATCTTGAAGCATACAGTTGAAGCAGGAGTACCTGAACTGTGGTAGTGTATAAAACTGTCAGTAGATGTCATATTGAAGTTGGATGGAGTAGTAGCATGCTGGAGAACAAAGGAGTATGTTCTCACAGTAACAGTAGTAGAAGGGTGGTTGTCAAGAAGAAAGCAACAACCCAAAATGAAGCATCCTGACAATTATACCAAACATGCTGCAGAGGTCCTAACCAACTTCTGATGCTGTAGAAGAAGAGGTTGTTAACATATTCTTTGAACTATATCAAGCAATCTTGGAATGATGATATCCAGAATTATCATTGGTGCTATTTTCTTGGCTGGACTTGGAAGTGGATCTTGTCAACGGAAAGATGAAGAACTGTTACCAGTGGACTTTCGTTTAATTAACTTTTGTTTTAATGTAGAACTTACAAGAACTGATTTAAGACCTTTCTTTCCTTTTCAACATTTGGGAGGTTGACTTTAGAAAAGCCTCGGGAAGGGATTTACCCAGGGCAGGTGAAGACCATCTAAATACTGTTTAATTATTGTTTACTCTTTAAGTTGTTTAAGATTACCTCTAAATGTTTTGCTACTTAGTGCAAGGGCCAGTTTGTCTATGCTTTGAGTTATTCTCTTAGCTTTTAACCCTGGCAGGGAATCCCCTGATAGAGTAGGACAAGCGAGATTTTATTTGCACCTTTTTTCTTTAATAAAATGTTTAAACTTGAGAAAACTACAAGCAGTTGTCCGGCGCGCATTATTGACCCCTCACACCAGCCACCCGAAATACCTGATTGGCCAGCTCCCCACCAACATATGAAAGCGGAAATGTATTTGTATTTGTATTTAATCAGGTTTATATAGCGCTTTACGCCAAAGCGCTTTACAATACAACAACAAGAATACATTGTAAACAAGAAGCATAAAGTTACAAAGACATAAAACAAACCTTCAAAAACAATATGTAGATAAATTGACCACTTCTAAAGGAGGAATAGATAAGAGGAAGAAGAAAGGGAAGTAAAAAGGGAAGTCAGAGCGGGGGAAGAAGAGATAACAGGAGGAGTGAAGGAGGGATGAGAAAGAAAGGGAAGAAGAGAGGAAGTAGGAAGGAGGGTAGAGATAAAGGAGGGAGTTATTAGGAAAAGGAAGGGAGTTAGGGCGGGGGGTGAAGAAGGAAAGATTTCAAGGATGCACGGAAAGAGGGGTAAGAGGAAATGGAACAGATGGAGAGAGGTAAAGAGTTCCAGTGATGGGGGGCTAGGAAGCACAAGGGGATGGAGGTACAGAGAGTAAGAAGAGATCAGCAGATCAGAGGGAGCGAGAAGCAGAGTAGAAAGAAAGGAGATGGTAAGGGGGAGCTAGTTCATGAAGAAATTTAAAAACTAGGCAGAGGAATTTAAATTTAAGTTGGGAGTGAAAGGGAAGCCAGCCAAAAAAAGAAATGGAGGAGGAAATGGAATCAAGAGGTGCAAGAAGACAGAGGGTATGGATGGAAGAGTGGTAAAGGGATTTGAGGGGAGCAAGGTGAGAGGCAGGGAGAGGAAAGAGGAGAGAAAAAAAGTAGAAAAGACGGGAGAAAATGAGAGAAGAGATTAGGAGTTTAGTAGGGTCCTTGCCTGTCCAGGCCTTTCAGAGCACAGAAGACACCTAGCCATCATGCCCGAGATCCACATCCCAGCCTGCCAAGCAGCCACTCCGCCGACTGTACACCTCCAGCTCTTCCAACCCACCTCTCATTTGCATTTGACATTGTTCACCACCATCCTCAACAGGTAAGCATACTGTTGCCTTAGCGAGCCTCAGTTTGCGCCCCATCATCCTCACCAGTGCCGCCCATTCCCTCCAGACCCCCTCACATTTCCTACCCCCCCATCTCCAACCCCACACCACAACCTCCAATATGGAACTGTTCAGGCTTGGATGCACCTACCACCCTACACAGCCATTCTACCAGATATAAGATACATGCCCCCATCTATCCGTCACCCACCTCCTTCACAGACACCTGCCCCACCATTCCACCATCCCTCCCACTATATTCCTACCCACACTCTTGCAGCCACAAGACACGCAATCGGTCATGCAATGCAGTCAACCCACCCTCTTGCTTGCCAAGTCTGAACACAACCGGCTCCCCAGCGAAGATAATCTGCAACCTACCAAAACCTCTTATCACAATCAAGCCAAGCTCAGCCGCTTGACAAACCTCACCACAGCTCTGCCAATACCCACTACCCTCCCACTGCAACCCTATATCAGGAACTCTTTCCTTTGCTTATGTACGCGTAAACCAAGCACCCCAAGAAAGGACTCTGCTACCTTCAACCACACCTAACAATCAGAAACACCTCTCACCATTACTAGTCCATAAAGTTCTCACACTCTACAATGCACACCCTACACCACAGACCCCTCCCCCACACCACATCCCCCTCTTCAAATGCTTGCTGATCAACGCCAGGTCGATCCCTGCCCATGCCCCAGGAGGTTCATAGTGATAATATCGAATAAAAAAATCTCGAAAACAAAAATCTCAAAAACAAAAGGCCGAAAAAAAAAATATCGATTTTTTTTTTCAATGCGTTTTTTTTCCAAATGGGGGGGGTTCCCCCCCCAACCCCCCTTTTTTTCATTTTTTTTTTATTTTACCCCTTTTTTTTACTTACCTGACCCCAAAAACATATATAAATAAATAAATAAAAAATTCGATATTTTTTTTTTCGAGATTTTTGTTTCCTGCTTTTTGTCATTCGAGATTTTGTTTTCGAGATTTTGACTGACCACCGCCCCAGGCATCCTCGACCTCATTACATCCAATGATCTAGACCTACTTGCAATTTTGGAGACCTTGCTCCACCCAGCAGTTGGTTGCGCCCTGTCTATTGCAATCCCCATGGCTAGTCGATCCTCAGCAGCTACAGAATCAACAATAAAGGTAGTGTAGAGGCTTTTAGTCACAAAGATACCCTCCCCACCAGAGCCATCAACACCACCCCACGGCCAAACTGCAACCTACTCTCTACCAAACTCGCTCTGTCCCCCACCAACACTATCACACTTCTCATCATCTACCGCCCACCAGGTCCTACTCTCTCCTTTGAATATAACCTCCTACAACACCTCACATTCAATCTCAAACCTAACTCCAGACTTCTGCTTCTAGGAGATATCAATCTGGGCTTCAATGACACAAAAGACAAGAACACTACTGCCCTAGCTAGTGCCTTAAGCATCCTCTGCCTTACACAACAGATATTAGCACCCACCCACATCTTAAGCCGTACACTAGACTGGCACGCCGTCCTATATTGCAACTCATCCATCTTATCCAACATTCCTTGTGCCTGGTCCGACCACCATATCATCACGTTCTCCATTGCCACTACCAAGCGCCACACAAACCTCCCTGCAGCTCTACCAGAAGCCCCCTCCTGCTGTATAATAAACCTCAACAAAGACTGCCTCATTCCACTGCTATTCAATCTCACTGATCGCCAGAAGATAACAGACCTACAAACTAACCCCTCCATACTTGTCGATCATTATAACAGCATAATTCTGCAAGCTGTAAACACACTGGGACCCCTTAAACTTTCAAAGCCAAAATCGCTGCACACAAAAGTGCATTGGTTCACCCCAAACTCCTCACCACATATGCAAAAAAAGAGACTGCTGAAGCAGCATGTAGAAAAACCCCTTCTGCCACCAACAAACTTCATTTTGCCACTATCGCCAAAGAATACAGGACAGCTATACAGACAAACAAATCCTAGCCAATGCAAACTCTGATACTCTGGAACGCTTCACTAACTTACGTGAACTGGAAACACCAGTTGACTTCACCAAATATTTTTCCTGGTGCAGCAAGATACAAGATGCCCTCATAGGAAAACTCCACTTGCTACAACAAACAAATCCACACCAAAAAGCTTGCCATCCTTGGCAAACAATAGCACCCAATACACCCTGCCCCACACCGCCCCCAATTCCACTTCCCCCATTAAACCTTCACCCCCTTTCGGAACTATAAGTAACCAGCCAAATAAAAAGCCTAAAATCTTCTCGATACAAGGGCAGTGTCTGCCCAGCCCTAGTAATTAAAGATTGCATGGAAGTGTTTATTCCCCACATAACTGCCATTGTCAACATCTCCTTCATTACAAGCTCAGTCCCAGCCAAACTCAAGGAAGCCTGGGTCATCCCTCTACTCAAGAAACCCTCTCTGGACCCAGCCATGCCAACCAACTACTGCCCCATCACCGCCATTCCATTTATGCAAAAAATCCTGGACCGGCGGCCTACTTCCAGATCCAAAATTACCTGGAAGATAACCACATCCTAGGGCTTTGCAAATCGAGCTTCTGCCAAGACATGGCACAGAAACTGCTGACCTCGACCTCAAAAACCAACTCAATGACATCCCGAGACGCTGGCAAGTTAGCCGTTTTACTCTTGTTAGACATCTCCGCTGTCTTGAACCTCGTTGACCACAAAACACACTGCCACCTTCTTTCTGTCACAGCAAACTTCTCTCCAGATTCCACTAAATGGATTTCATCTTTCCTCTCTGAAAGAAACAACTTTGTCTTTGCCCGGATCAAAGAGCCGCTCCCACCCCAGTCTCCTGTGGCATCCAACAAGCCTCATGCGTAACTCCCACTCTCTACAATATATATACTAAACCCCTCTTCAACCACCTAGGCACCCTTGGTATATAATACATGAATTACGCAAATGACACACAAATTCTCCTCCCACTCTGGCAACTACTCACAAGACCTCTCAACCATCAACAATATTTATCAAATCATCGAGGAATGGATGGCGCCCCATCTTCTTTGCCTGAACGACAAGAAAGACAGAAATCCTCCTGGTCGGCACCCAAGCCACTCTCAACAATATCGACACAGTTTACCAATCCTTCAACATAAATGGAAACCCAATCCCTGTCTCTGCCTGCACTACAAACCCTGGCAGTCTATCTGGATGACATTCTCTGCATGTCCCGTGAAGTCAACGCCATTGACTCCTTTGCCAGCTACGCCTTGATGCTCCTAAATGCCAGCAAAACTTTCCTCTCTAATGACAACCACCTCAGCCATCATTGGATGTAGACTTGACTACGCCCTACTGACCGGCACTACCAAACGAAACCTATGCAAATTGCAAGTCATTCAAAACAATTCCTTCCTCTGTACAACTTTAGGTCTGTCAAAAAAAATATCACATCTCTGAAACTAGAATACTGGTTCACTGGCTGCCAGTACGTGAACGCATCATGTTTAAAACTCCATTGCAGCCGACTCGCTCAGCTAACTCATACTTCCTCAGAGTCCCTAGATTCAAACGTTCTAGAGTATAAGGCTCGAGCTTTCCAGTAACCGCCGCCAAAATATGGAACTCTCCCCCTTCCGCACTCAGGGCATACCCGTCTTACTAGACTTCCAGAATAAACATATAGGGCCTCATTATGACCCTAGCAGAATGGGTTTAACAGCGTCGGTAAAGGTGCTGACGCCGTTAAACCCATTCCGCCCTATTACGAGGTTCCCTTGCGGGACCCGCTCTGGAAGTCTGGTCAGACCAGACGTCCTTTGCGGGTCCCGCGAGGGGACTAGCATGTTAACAATGAGCCCGTGATTAACGGGCCCATTGTTAACATGCTCCCTATTCCCATTGAGCCCTATGGGGGCTCAAATGGGAATGGGGATGGTCCGGGTTCCCTGAATGGGGAAATACTGGGCCCTCCAAAGTCGGAATGGCCCGGTATTTCCCCATTCAGGGAGCACGGGCACCAGACCCGAGTTTGGAGGCAACCATGGCCTTATTAAGGGCATGGCTGCCTCCAAACTCGTAATAAGGCCCATAGACTGTGCCATTCACCAAATTACTGTTTTCACCTGAACATTGTTCCGCTACTACCGTTTCCTCCTCCTGTGGTACTAATTCTATGTTACTGGCACCTAGATACCTCTGGACTAAGTACGCTATCTATAAATGCAAAAAAATACAAATAAATACAGCCCCATCCCTTGCAAAAGAAAATGTCAAGCCTTTCAAAGTTACAAATATTCAATAGGAGATAACAAAATGTATGTCCTTGCTGGGTATGATATGATATGGTATTTTATTTGTATCGCACTCACACACAAGTGTTTCAGAGCGCGACGGGGCAAGAGAGGGGAACAAGGGAGGATAAAACAACGATCTTACTAGGCCCAGTGACATTGAGAATGCGCTAGTGCAGGGGAGAGGGAAGGGGGAAGTGCAAGGGACAGGGGAGAGGTAGAAAGTGCTGAGCAAGGGATAAAAACAAAAACAACTTGTAGTGCAGCCAGCAAGGTGGCAAGTGCGAGGTTTAAAGCGCAGACATTGGTGTCTGATAAGTGCAGGTAAGGGGACTGTAGAGTTACAGATACAGACCCAATTGCAAGGGTTGCCAGGAGGCAGTGCAGGTGTGTGGCTGGGTGGGCAGGGTCATGGGCCCGAAATCAGAGGGTAGCCAGGTGCACAGAGCCGAAGCAGACAGATCAGTAGGGGAGAGAAAGAGCGAAGGCAGAAGCAAAGAGGAAGGTATTGAGGGGCTTCCAGAACCAGAGATGGTTCTCCTCAAGTTTCAGAGCGGCAGGGAGGCTGTTCCAGAGGGAGGCCCCAGGCTCTCTCAGGCTAAAAATTGTTAAACGCATGGAAATGGCCCGATTGATGTATCCGTTCATGAGTGAACCTGAAGAGGCAGGTCATGAATTCCTCAAACAATATTTCCCATTGCTATTTCAGGGTTAGGCAAACTGAAAGGTCATGAGATAAAACTGCACATCGACAAAGCAATCAAACGTGTCGCAGGGCACTATCGGGGTGCAAGTTTTCATGAGCAAAAGGAGGCACAATAGATCAAGATATCATGGAAGCTGGCAGCAGTCTTGCCTGATGGGTGTCTCCCACAGTGCCACTTTTTAAGTAAGGTGTGAGTGAAAAAATACACTTACACTGTCATGATTCATCGTTTCCGCCCCTTCTAGACTACATGGTCCATCAAACACTGCAACACCCTTTCTAGTATACTCCCAACATGGCAGATGCCATTACAACGTTCCCTGTCTAGTATTTCAACTGACCTGCTACTACCTAGAAAAGAGATACGCCCCTGCAGCTCTGCGCGTATCAACGCTACCTTTCCGAAGTTTTGGCAAGTGTGTGTCTAACTTCCCTTACTCCCTTGCTACTCCCTTGTTTAGCGGTTTCCAATTCCTTCCTGGTAATATTTGGTTCTGCCCACTGTTAAGATGGATTTCTGAACTCTGTCCTGAAGGGGCAGAGGTTCAGAAGGCCAGCCTAGTTTCTTGGAACAGGGTAACCTCTGGACAAGCCAGACCAATCAGGTTAGCGATGGCGCCGGTCAAGACTAGGTCTCAAGAGGGGTGAAGGTGACTGAAAGCCTGCAATGAGTACACAAAGAAAGGACGCTTACAAATTACTCCAGACAGGTGTTATATTAAAAATATAGACACATTTATTACAAGGCCTTTGTAAAATTGACCATAGTAAAGAATCACGGTAAAACTCTAATAAACCAACACATCACAAGCAATACAATATATATACAAGACCAAAGGGTCTAAGGAATTAGAAGCACGAAATATACAGACCACCTGGATGGGGAGGAAAAACAGGCAGAGCAAGTAATCATTAGACCCAGTTCGACATCAGAGCCCACCTAACTAGAAGGAAGTCTGAGCCCTACGAAGAGTGGAGCCTTGTGCTCAAAAGTACCTGCAAACGTGGGTGCCAACGGGCAAAGGGGAGTCTCTTCAAGGAAATCATGCAGTTCAGAGAGATGAACAAAACGATGATGAACAGTTCCCCGCTACTCAAGCGTGGCCTCCACTTGTGGGCAGAAGCAGGGCGCGAGTGCGGAAAAGGGTTGCTGTTTACGATAGCGGTGGAGAGCCACAGGCTCCTGCAGGAGGGCGACCAGTTAGGGTATTGACTACTCACCGGTCCCCGATGCAGACAGACCCTGGCTTCTCCGGTTCCGTTTCGGTAATGGTAGGTTCAGATGCGATCAGCAGGATGTCTCGACGCTGTGTAGATTCCGCGACAGCAGGAGTCAGGGTCGAGGGTGTCCCAAATGCAGCGAACACGCACAGGTTTGTTACCACAGCAGGGAAACTCGGCAACCGCATGTATTCCAGTCCCAAAGCACACGTCTCACTTCAGACCTGGGAACGCCAAGTGTACGAATCGTGTGAGAGTGCTGAGGACACGGGATTTAGCAGCAGCCAAACGGCGGTGACAGAGCAAGGTTGGTCAGTCCACTGGATGGCCCAGGGACGCTTCCGAATGCTTACGTACAGGATTTGGTGAAGATGCCGAGAATAGTTGTTCCCACTATTCTAAAGGGTCGAAGCGCCTTTGCAGACCTTCTCGTTCGATCAGAGGCCGATTGGTCTCGCAGGACGCCAGCAGTGCAGGGTGCCAAACCTTCAGCGGGTCACCAGCGATTCCTTGACTCAGCTTCTTAGTTCCAGGATACTTGGCTCCTTATCCTTTGTTTGTGAGAACTCAGGAGATCGCATTGGTAGTGGGGTTTTCAGCCTCCTCTTATCCAGAGTTCCCTTCGCGTCAAAACGGAGAGGGCCCAATGGGAGATCCGCTCAAAAACACTCACACCATACGTGGACCTATCACAAACCACGGTGGTCCCAGGCATTCAGGACACTCTAGACTCTCTGGCACCCAGGATGTGTATTGGGAACAGACTTCCCAGCCCGCGAAAGTGCATGACCAAATAAGGACTGCCCCAGGTCGGCTCGACCTGGGGGAAGGTGAAGGGGCAAGACGGTCAGCAGACTGGACAAAGAACCTCGTGGCATGGCCATTTTGGAGGCCAGGCCACCCATTTGGGCCAAACGCGGGAAGCGCGGTTAACATGGCAAAAAGGGGTTCAAAACACAAAGAAACGATAGCTGCCACCAGTCCCGTCCGTGACACACTTGCACATTTCATGATAAGTCCAGTGAGAGTTGCTAGGGCCTTTGGAATGACTAGAGACCCAAGAGCGCGGTAATGTAAGTGAAGGTGCACTCTTGTTTCATGTTGCTCAAAAGCTGCAACATGAGGAAAGGACTAAGGGAAACAAAGTCTCCCGGTACTGACTGTCTTAAGGGCATGTCAGTTTCCCCGTAAGAATGGAGCGAAAGCCCAGAGGAGTGCGGCGGAAGGCTGCGCTTCTCTGGCAAAGTCTAGATCAGGGTGTAAAACAACAGCAAAAAGTTTGGGGATTGCCACATGGAAGGAAAATTACCTACAATTATGAAATCTTTCCTAACACCTGCGCTTACCGCTTGTGGAATTGTTATTACCACCTTCTCCTCGGCCCTTGCCTGGATCCGTACTGCACTCGTACTCTGCCTTCGGTACAGTACGAGCCTTCTGATTCCTTCCTGGTTCCCAAACCCTTCCCGGACTCAGTTCTATACCTTCCTGGTCCTCCCTGGGAAACTGAACGCCTGCATCTCTACGAGACTGGTACCCTACCTGCACACTGGCGACAGAGGATGCTCGCCCATGTCTGTACAAGTCCCGAACCATCAGAAAGAAGGAGAAACCTTCGAAGAACACGAGTTCAAAGGATAAACAGGTGAGATTCGAGGCGAAGTGTGACATACACATTGATAAGCGCAAAGCAAACCAGGAAACACCACACGAAAGACACTGTAGTCCAAGAATAAACTGCATGATTCACCTTCTCAGTGGGGGCATTGTGTTCTCAAAACTTGATCTCATTAAAGTATAATATTAGCTGATCCCAGATCAAATTCTACTGACATGTTTTCACAAACAGGCTATGCAGTCTAACACACTTAAAGTTGTTCATATCCCCACTTTTTTCATTTTTTTATTTTATTACAGGTTTTTAATGAAGCACAAAGCTCACCAAAGGCATTCAGAATGCAGTACATTTAAAAAGCATAACCTCTTTGCAAACTCCCACGTTCAGGTCAAAAATTCCACTTGACTTTGGACTTTTACGAGGCACTCAATTTCATCAAGGCTAGCATTGCTGGAGCCGACTGCATGGCATATTTAGCAGTATATTTATGACTCCAACTGGTTTTCAATGTCAGTCTAGTTAGTCTCAACACAAACTTAGCTCAATACAAGCCCAGCATTCACAGTTCAAGGAAGCACACTCCAGATCAGGAAACATAGCTTGGTCATCGTGTGGGCATGTGAGCATCATCATCTATTACTCTAATGAAAGTCTAATCACCATCGACCACTGGTTACCATACATTAAAATTATCACACAAAAAAATCCCACCTTGCATTGAAAGATGGGGTCTGCACCGCCAAGATTATTCTTTTCAGATACTTCAAAAACCAGGAAAGGAACACAATCCTGCATCCCATCTCAAGCTCATCCAGCAGTTATTCTGTTGCAGAGGAATATGTTCTCTACATTGTTTATAATGCTTGACCTTGCATCAAGTTCTGCAAGGCATTGTAGCCACAAAAGCACAGGACCCCACCACCACCTTGGACATGTAGCTGGTCAACTCCCACTGGTGGCGACATGCCAGGTCAATAAGCGAATCATCTGATGGCATTAATAACAAAGATTTGCTGAGGTTCAAATTTGTTCAAACAGAACCATCAACTACATTTAAAGGTCTTCTTTGCCGGAATAACTGCTTTGTCATTCCCTCTAGTCTCAGCTACCAGGTGGTCGATACAGATAATGAGGGCCATCAGGCCATCTTAGTGCCGAAATGTCTCATACCTCAGAAGCTTTGATTCCCCACACTGAACAAGATTGTGGAATCCAAAATAAAAGAGTGTATCATTTATCAAAGCATGAGGAGGCATCAGAACCAAGAACCTCTACAAAGGTTGAGTCTCCCAACAGGCATCTGGGGTGGTTGGGGAAGTTGCCATTGGTATCGAGGTGCCCCTCATGGAAGAACATATGCCATGGTCGACTTAAATGAGTACTCAATCAATCCTCTGCCATGGTACTCTAGACAAAATCTTCTCTGCCTATGGAGTCCCACGAGTGGTCAAATCGGATAATGGGCCTTTGTTCAATGGGACGATTTTTAAAGCATCCCCATCCTAGATGTATTCTTCAAATAATCACACTTCTCTCACCTCAGGTGAATGCCTTGTAAAAAAGGTTCAAGGGGCACATCAGGAAAGTGTGATGAATCATGAAATTCAGTCACTTCTCCCCAGGGAAGGGGTCTTTCCTTGTCACGGTAGGGAGGTGAGCCCACCATGCAATATTCTCCATTGAGGTGGTGATAAGCAGGACCTCACAGGGAGAGACTCCTCTCCTGGTGATAAGGACTGCCGGTCCGGTGAGGAACTCCCATTACATCTCACTCATAGATATATTCTGAACCATCCTGTTGACAGAAACCTTGGAGAAACCTCTCTCATTTGCTATTGTGATGTGTAAACCGAAGACAAAGATCTCTCCAATACTGAGATGAATAAAAGAATGTATGGAGTAATGCAGAATAAGTACCTACCAGGTGCAGGGACTAAGAAACCAAAAGGAGTCATAATGTTTATGGCTCCAACACAAAAAAAGGACTATCACTAGAACCTGGGTAAGCCCCAGAACAGTGGCATAAAAGAGGGAGGGGCAAGAGAGTGTCAGAGAGAAACCCGGGAGTTTCAAAGCAGCGGCGCTAGAGAACCCGAAAGCCTGTGGAGAATGCTACCTAATTTAACGCACCAGCGAACAGTCGTAAAGAAAAGCTGACTATCGAGAGTCTGGCAGGAAGAAGAGGGTCCCAGGAGGGGCGTTCGAGGAAGGCTGGCCAAAGGAAGCCAGAACAGTGAAGTGCCGGTGCTGCACAACACCGGCACTAGACCTGTGGGTGTCTGTTGGTTTGTGGAGAGTCTCGGGAAGTGGACATAAGAGGAAAGCGGTAGCCAGAAGGGGGAGTGAAACGAAAGCCCTTTCCGTGCTGATACCACACCGGAAATAAAAATGCCGAGGCAAAGGTGGAGAAGGAGATATGAGCGACAGAGCCATCCTGACGGGATACGGAACAGAAGAAGAAGAAGAGAACCAGTGATGCAATCCCATTATATTGCAGGCAACAGGGAAAGCGGGAGACCCAGGGAATTCAGCATTTTTAACAATTGGTAAAGAAGCGATGAACAGTGAGAAGTCTGCCTCGGGCCAGCCTACTTGTCCCAGTGAAGAACCAAGTCATAAGAAGAGTGAGGAAATCTTAGGTATGCAGACTACTCATCCTATTGAAGAACCAGATACTAAGATAAGGGAGAATCCTGGAGGGGATCAACTCACTCGTCTCAGGGGAGGGACAAATCAAAAGAAGAGTGAGACTACATGACACAGATACCAGTGAGGAAACTAATAGTCATAAAGATATATGAAGCACTAAAAGGAGAACTGTGCAAATGGTGAAGAAGGTTTTATGTTACTTATCTGTAACTATTTTTCTCCAGCATGGGTCTGGCATGCATTCACATACTCATGAATATTCCCCGTTGTCAGGCTGGGAATCCTCTATAAAAGAAAAAACTGTTTCACTTTCACTTAAAAACTGTATTTCTCCTCTAAACCAATCACTGTCCTCTGGGTGATACTGCCGCCATCCAATGACAGTCCTCACCCTAAGCCCCTCCTCTGGCAGCCATTTCAGATTTGGTAAGCACGTAAAGTGGAAGTATGACCAAGAACCGCCCAGAGGGGCCTGAAGGAGGGTTCACCTTTGAATCCATGCCAGACCCATGCTCGAGAACAATAGTTACATTTAAGTGACTTAAACCTTCTACAGCATGGCGTCTGCCATGGATTCATATGCTCAACAATAACGAATACATAGCAATACAACATTACACAACCACGGGATGTAGCAAGGCTCAACAGAAGCAATTAACTCTTACCTCTGGAACAGACTCACCTCAAGCAAACAGGTTGCGTATAACAGCTTGGCTGACTCTGGACTTCTCGCTGAAAGCCCTGTCAACGCAGTAGAACTTCGTGAAGGTGTGCATAGACCTCCACATAGCAGCCCTACAGAAGTCCAGCAGGGGCACACCAGACAGAACCGCTGTTGACACAGTGATAGCTTTGGTGGAGTGGGCTCACAAAAGGCCAAGCATGGTCTGTTCGCCAACCGATGACAGTGTATGATGCAGCCACAGAGACACCTTCAAATGGAAGCCTAGGACAAGGTCTTCCCATGGTCCATAGTACCAAAGTTCACGAATAGTAATGAGGTCTTCCGAAAACTCTTTGTGTGTGTCACATAGAACTTCAGGGCGTGAGAAATGTCCAGCAATTGCAAGGCCCTTTCCGCCGGTGACGAAGGTTTCAGGAAGTAAATAGGTAACACCAAAGGCTTGTTGAGGTGGAATTCTGATGGAACCTTCGGCATGAAATTGAGGTTTGTATGCACTACCACCCTTGATTCGTGGAAAGTCAGATATGGTTGCTTGCAGGATAGGGCATGGATCTTACCCATGCATCTGGCTGAAGTGATGGCAACAAGGAATCCTGCCTTCCATGAGAGGAACTTGAGTGGGGCCTTGTGCATATGCTTCAAGGGGGCCCCCGTGAGCCTCGTCAGAACCACACCTGGGCAGGAGCCTTCACCAGCAGGAAATATCGGAAATATCCTTTGAGAAACTCCTTGACAAGTCTGTAAGACCACAGCGAGGATCTTCCTGGGGGTTTGGTGTAGCGGGAGACAGCTGCCAGATGCACATTGATGGAGATGTACATCAGACCAACCTTTGCCAAGAATAGCAAGTATGAAAGGATCTGTGAAGCCGTGACCCTCAGAGGGGTAATCTTCTGCAACCGGCACCACGTAGCAAAACACTTCCACTTATGCCCGTAGCACTTTAAGGTTGATGACGCCCTGGCCTAGGCGTGGACGTCCCTGCAGTCTGCTCGCAAATCATAACCTCCAAACTCTGAGGCTACTGGAGCCCAGCCCTAAGGTTCAGCAAAGCCTGGGTCATGATGAAGGATTGCGCCTCAGAAGATCCAGAACCACCGGTAACTTGACTGGAGGCGACGCTGACAGGCTGAGAAGGTCCGGATACCAAATCTGCCACAGCCATGCCGGGGCAATGAGTATCATCTTGCATTGACACTGGCTGAAAATGTTGACTACTCGTAGCAGGAGAGGAAATGGAGGAAACATGCTCCTCGGCTTGTGGAATCTGCTGAAAAACTGCTGGCACGTTTCAAAAAGATCGATCTGGTAACTTCCCCATTTGACAAAAAAGGGGTCCACCTAATCCTGACAAAGCGCCTACTCATGGCAGGAGCGGAGTTCCCTGCTGAGGGAGTCTGCAATGGTGTTCTTCACTCCCACCAGGTGGAGAGGGATGAGGAACATCCCCTGTCTGACGGCCCAGAGCCAAAAGTCCTCCGCCTCCTTGGAGAGTGCCAGGGATCGAGTGCCCCCCTGCTTCCTGATGTAGAACATGTTGGTGGTGTTGTCCATGAAGATCCTCACCACCTTGCTTTTCAGAGATGGTAGGAAAGACTTGGGGGGGGGTCAGAACACTGCCCGTAGCTTCATGAGGTTGATATGCAGATCGTTCTCCTCTGGCAGCCACAAGCCTCTGGTGTGCAGATGTCTGGTGTGCACTCCCCAACTTTCCAGAGGTGTACATGATGACCGTCTCCTGGTATGGGCGGAGGGGGGCGGGGTTTGAAATCCAGTTCCTTGGGCGAAGTTAGAGCAGACGCCCCACCACTCTATCGCCCGTTGGAACTCTTTGTTGAGAGGGATCTTGTCTGTGAAGTTTCTGGACATCTGTATCCAGCGGGCATCCAGGATTTCCTGTAGGGGTCGCATTTGCAACCTGCAAAGATGGATGAGGTAGATGCATGACAACATCATACCCAGTAATGACTTGATGGCCCACACTGTGGCCGTCTTCATCGACGATCGCCGCTGCACCTTTCCTTGAATGGCTGCTAGCCTCTCCTCTGAGGGCCACACCAGGTAAGACGCCATATTGAGTCTGGTGCCTAGGAAATGTGCATTCTGTGATGGCATTAAGCAGGACTTCGGATAGTTCACAATCCCAGATCTGTCAATAGCCAGACGGACGGCACCGGCTTCCTGCCCTTTGGGCAACGGGGATGCTGTCCTCTGTTACCGTAGGCCTGGTAACGGCCTCTGTAGGCTTCTTGTGTTGAGGATCTGGAAGGCTGTCTGTATGACGTGGAGAACCCTTTTGAAGAGCTGCTCAACCTTCCCCTGGAGGAACGAAAGGAAGATGAGCAGTGCTGCTGGAGTGTGCCCAGGGAACGGGTCGTCTACATATTCGTCTTGATGGCCTGGAGGGACTCATTGACGGCCTTCCCAAACAGATGTTCCCTTTTGAAAGGCATGTCCAGCACCTTGGCTTGGATTTCCTTATGGAAATTAGTGGTTTTCATCCGTTCCCCATTAGCTGAAACCCTGTGTCTGTGACGTCCAATGCCACTGTGATGGCGTGATCCGACGCTACTTCCCCTTCCTGGAAGAGAGCGAGGGCTTCCATCTTCTTATCCTTTTGGGAGGAACTCCAGGATTTGGCCCAGCTTGTACCACAATTCCTTGTCTTACCTGGCCAGAATCGCCATGTCCAGAGGCACCAAAGATGACGAGGACGGGTTAGCCGGCACAACCGAATCTGCAGATGGTTGTGACATCAGGCATTTGGGTGCGGAGTCCGGCACCCTATAGTTCTTCTCCAGCCTATCCCGCTTGGCTGGACCCATGCAAAGTTTCTTCATGGGGGCCAGGCCGTCCTCCCAATCATCGTCCAGAAAAGGCACTGCCATGATCGTCTTCCTCTTGGCCTTGCGCCTTTGATACAAGAAGCCTTCCTTCTTGGTTTCCTCAGGCACCAGCTGGAATAGCTTGGCGGCCCTGGCGATCATGGAGTGTAATGACCCCACCTCATCCGTGGGGACACCCTATGCGGAGCATCCAAATGTGGCGATTCACCATCCGCTGTGACAATATCTTTGTCATCATCCGTCGTCGTAGCCGTATCTGTTCCCATACCCGTGTCTGGGTCTGCTAGGGGAGAAGGAGCCTGACATGATGGAGGTGGTTGATGTGCAAGCGTCAGATGACAGTTCCTCTTCTTCACTGGAGGCTGATCAGGGACAGGTACCAGAGCCAGAGGTATTCTCATCTGGATCTCTGACATCAAGGTGTGTAGAGTCAACAGAATATCCAAGGAAATGTCCCTCGGATGAGAAGGCAGAACAGGAAAACTAATCCCTGCACCGTTGTTGCTGTCGTCCTCCTCTTCAATATCCTTGTGGACCATATGCAAGGACTCCAGATCTTTGTTGTTCGTGGACGAGACTTCCATGTCTTGGACGACGGCCTGCGAGGGTTGTTTGGGGGCCTCCCCTCCTTTTTTTCCCCCCCAGGGTCTTGGACCGGGACCTGGGCCAGTTTCACCCCTTTGTGGCATACCTGCAGACGTTGCCAAAGTCATGACGGCAGTGTTTCACCTTGGGGGGGCAGGGACACTTCCTGAGCCGTAGGAGCTACCCACATAGGATCAGCACCCATAGCTGCCAGGGTAGAAGTAGTCGTCAACGGAGTCACCAACGAGGCCTTTGCCTGTGTCGGTTGAGCCTTCTTCTCCTTCCGCGGCTACTAGGATTTCACCCATAGTTTAAACAGGCTAGATGACTTCCTCTTTGAAGCGGAGCTTAAAGATATGCTGGTAATGGAGATGGAAGGTGATGCTGATGGCGCCCTATCCACTTTGGGACCCGCTTCTGCTGCAAACCCGGTGGACACAGACTTGCGGCTCTTGGCCTTATCTTGGGCCCCAATGGATGAGGCACCCTCAAATGACTTAGAAGACCGCTCTCGGACTGGCTGATCCTGGACGAGGCATGACCCTGCTCGGAGCAAGGGTCAGAGGCCTTGTACGTGTTAAGCCACGCTGCAAGCCTACCATGCCTGTCCATCGTCATTTTCTTGGTGGACCCAATGTATTTCTCGCTCTCTACAGTAGAGGCATTGCAGGGGCTTGTCCTCCCCAAACACATTCCGTAGCCCGCATTTGGTGCAGGGCCTGAAGAGGGACCTTCCCTCCTTCTTCTCAGTCATGGTCAGAGGGCTGCGGAACTTCACCGACAACGGGTCCCCGCTGTTGACAGATGAAGAAAAGAGCACACAGGCTTCTTTGAAACAAAAAGTGAACTTTTTCCACCGAAAAACACAAAAAAACATAGAAATAGCTCAGAGAGCAGACAGAAGGACGCCCAACGCTGAAGCGTGCGTTAAAAATCGGAAGATAACTGCCATAGGAGGGGCTTAGGGAGAGGACTGTCATTGGATGGGGGTAGTATGACCCAGAGGACTGTGATTGGTTTAGAGGAGAAATACAGTTTTTATGTGAAAGTGAAACAGTTTTTTTCTTTTACTGAGGATTTCCAGCCAGACGACCGGGAATAGTCATGAGCATGTGAATCCATGCCAGACCCTGGGCTGGAGAAATAACAGAAAGAGAAAGTCTATCCATTGCTATTATGAAGGATGAAGTAAAAGAGTATACAGCTAACAGGGTACCTAGATAGAGGACTTTAAGAAAGTAAGGAGAAATAAAGAAAGGGACGTGTAAAAATCCCCTACGAGAACTGAATGAACTTGTGCAAGATTTAGCTAAGCACTATTTGAAGATCCTATACTGAAAAGGACATTGCAGGAAAGCAAGCACCAGGAGAAGGGAGTTGTTTAGTATAAGTGGACATGTCAGCATAGACTCGTTTTGGACAGAGGACAGGTTGTTACTTTGGTGTGCCGAACGGATGACGAGCACCCTAATTTAGTTTTGTTAGGTAGGGAAACCCTATGAGTAGGGAAAGTCAGGCATTTGCTTATTTGGTTTAAATAAATACTTCTTGGAATGGCAAATCCTACTCTGTCTCCTCCTTCTTACCTACCACAAAAGTCACAGAAACCTGCATACTGACATAAAAACAGCTAGCCCAAGGGCTCTGCCAGATACTATGAGACTACAGAAACACCCCTCAAGGGATCACCAAAGGATTCCCCAAGGAATTCATGTTCCAGAGCATGGTCAGAACAAGTCAAAGACCCAAAAATGATGGAACAATAGGAGGCCCTGTTTCACATGGCAAAGCATGTTGACATCGAAGTATGCAACACAGTACTAGTACATCAGGTTTCCATGAACAAGCACATGCCTACAATGTATTCCTACTGTCATGCCTTCACGCTCAAAACCAGCATAAGTTCCACACCAGGACCACCAAGCACCGACTCCTCGCATTACATGCTCGCCCACAGCGCAGCGGCAGGGTTCGTGCGGGTTCTCTTCAAGCCTCTTTACACTAGGCCTTATGGAAGCAGTCAACATCACCCGGGACTGCATTGGAAGTTACCATGGCGACTGTATTCTCACCCGCGGCGGCGTCTGTTCCTTCCTCAATGTATTACGCGGCACGCCGGTCATGTGACCTAATTGCCATGGTAACGCTATCAGCTGCGACTTTTCCAGTGTTTGGCATCTACGTTTTGCTTCGCTTACCTTCAGGATTTTGACTTCGGATTTGCTCTTGGACTTCTTAGTTTTTCCTTCTGCTTACGACGCTTGGCTTGGACCTCTTTTTGGAACTGCTACGACCCGGAACTCTTTAAGGACTGCCTCAGCCTCTCCCTTACTACGGCGTCCTGGTACCTTTCTCCCGCAAACTCACGCGAATCCCGTTGGACGGCCTCTGGATATTCTGTTTTTATCTACGTCATCTGGTTCTCCAATCAACGTTCATTGTCCTGCAAATGTATATCTACAGGAGCAACCCCGCGTGCTGCTGCTGTTGGCATACATTTGGGTAACAAGTACATACAGTTTAGCGGAACACTGTCGCAAAGGCCCTGCTCTTTTCTTAGAGCCCCTCCTTCACTGACTATTTGGTGGGTGTCTTTTTCTTTTTCCAATAACTGAATATTGTTCTGCCTTCTTTCTTTCCGCTGTTCTAATTACCATAACCTTATTTTCTTTCCCTGCTACAGACATCAGAATATAGTGCTCCCGCTCCTGTTCCAGCCACCTATGGCTCCAATAATTGAACAGCGAGTATACATTAAAACTCCCTGTTCAGTGCTTGGGGACGGAGGTATATCTATCCTACGCGGCCTCAAGTCTTGACACCTACCCTCTACCTTCCGATCATCTCCCATGACAAAAGATCCATGTTTCAGCCCGATAGGCTGACAAACGAATAACTCAGAACTCTTTCCATAACCAACAAAAGAGAGTCAGATGGAGAGGATGCTCAAATTTCAACCTCGTTTGAAGAGCCTGAAATGGTAGTACCAAAGAATTAAACATCAGTCACTGTGGCGGAAAAAGCTGAACCTGCCATTCAAAGATCAAGCTGCAATATTTGATGTCTATATCTGCTGAATTAAGTAATGGACAGATAGTGACATGTTGCTAAAAGTTCCAGGAGGGTGTCCTGTCCCGTTGTCTCTGTGACAGAGACCTGCCATTATAGCATTGACCTGTGCAGTGTCAAGAAGAGGGTCAGGGTGACGAGCCCTCTCGCCAGAGTTTTCTGATGGTGCAGAACCATGCAGGGATGGCCCAACACCAAGAGCAGTTGCATTGGCAGTCATCTCTTTACAAAATAAACATTGCTAAACATTGCCAAATCGCTTCACTTGTGTCCTCGTCTTTGCAGTGCCTGATTGTTGGGGGTTTGTCCCGACACCCGTGCGATGCTCGTAAGCCCCGCCACTCATAAGGACCACACAACACACGTCCTTATGGTTCAGGCTTCCCGGTCGCTCTGATGCATCTGGGAACGCCCCCTTTATTTATACTGCACGGGGCGGCGTGCAAAGACACGCCGCCGCATGCGCCTCCCATCACGGGCAGCGCCACACTCCTCCTTTTTCGGGAGGACAAACAAAATGCTTTAATAATACACACTGCAAACCACACAAAATTACTAACACAAACATTTCAACACAGCTTGCCCGGACACCCCTTTTTTGTCAACCACCCGGGTCCCCTTACTCAACAATCCCTGGACTCAGGTTGATCAGCCAAATGTCCCAGCACGTAATCGCTGAGGTAAGCTGGTTTCCCTCGCCCAGCCCTCTGGGGGTACCTCTCGCTCACCTCCGGCACGGGTAGTCCTTCCACAGACGTCCCCCAGACAGGTAACACGAGTATGCTAGGAGGGCCTCCTCCGTCATCCGGCCTTTCCGTTAAGTCCGGCTCCAGGGGTGGTTCACTTATTGGATCCCCCAGCTTCTTGAAGAAGCTGACATTCCGGGTGACGGCAGACCTTCCGTCGGAGGCAGTCACCATACACCCCCTTTACGGCCACAATGTCCAATGGCTCCGGCTCATAGGGGAGGGAGAGCTTTCCATGGGGGTGTCTGTTGCGGATGAGGACTTCGTCTCCCGGCTCCAGGCGCTGCAGGCGAAGACCCCTTTGCAAGTTCTCCTGCTCGATCCTCAACCGCCGGTCCACCTCGACCCGCTGGTTGTTAATCACCCCCAGCTCCCCAACCTCAGGCAGTAGACCCTGCGGGCAGCGCCTGAACAGAGCCTCTGCTGGAGCCACCCCCGGGGATGCATGCGGGGTGGTGCGGTACACCCACAGGAACTGATACAGAGCTCTCTGGACGGACTGTCCCTGCCCTTGTGCGATCCTGAAGGTCTTATTGAGTGTCCGAATTAGCCTTTCGGCATCTCCATTTGCCCTGGGCCACAAAGGAGATACCTTCTGGTGCTGTACCCTGCAGCTCTCCATCAGCTCAGAGAACCGTTCACTCTGGAAAGGCGACCCGTTATCTGAGCACAGTGTGTGGGGGAACCCATGGGCTGCAAACACCTTTTCCACTGCCACCACCATGTGTTCGAAGGCCACAGATTCCACAAACTCCACCTCTGGATACCGTGAGTATTCATCGACGATCACCAGGAAGTGGGTGCCTATGGTCGTCGATCCAAAGTCTGCATGGACCACCTCCCAGCCTCGGGGCATTGCCTCAATGGCAGGTTCTCGCTGTAAGTGAGATGCCGCTTGACACCAGACACAGGCCGCCACAAAGTCGTCGACCTTCCGCTCTAGTTCAGGGAACCAAACCTTCAGCCGCAGCCTGGCCTTGGTCTTTTGTGGCGCCCTGGTGTCTGTGGTGGGCTAGGGTGATCACATCCTTCACCTTGGACTGAGGGACTACTATCCAGTCACCTCTGAGCAGCAGGTCCAACGCCGAGAAGGACAGTTCTTCCTTGACCTTCCACAGCTGCTCTAGCCCCGTCTTGGCCTCCTGAGTCCGCCCTGCCAAGGATTCCAGCACTGACTTCCAGGAGCCCTGCCGCATGGAGTGCTTTAGGATTTGAAAACACTCGTCTTTGCCAGCTGCAGCCTCAAGCTCCAACAGTGGCATTGCGTTAAGCATGGCCGCCTCCACCACCATTCGGATATGATCATCAGCCTACTCCCCCACGCACTCCCGGATGCTGGGAGAGATAGTCCGCTGCATTGTTGGCCCCCGGCCAATACACCAAAGTGACTCCATACTCCAGAAGAGCGAGCATCCACCGCTCGATCCTCGCCGGTGGCTTTGACGATGACCCTGCCAGAATGGGAAGCAGGGGCTTATGGTCAGTCATGACCGTCACCGGGCATCCCAGGACATAGAGCCGGAAGTGTCTGCAGCCCCAGAGAACCGCCAGTGCCTCGTGCTCAATCTGTGAATACCTTTGCTCAGTCTCGGACAGCGCTTTGCTGGCGTAGGCCACTGGCCGGACACCCCCGTCACGATCTATCTGAGTTAGCACGGCGCCCAGGCCAAACGGGCTGGCATCCACGATGATCTCCGATGGTAATGCCGGGTCGAAAAAACGCAATCGTGTCCTCAGCTGTCAGCGTGCCCTTAATGTCCTCGAACGCCGCCTGCTCAAGTGGGTGGCAGATTCCAGTGCCAGGCAGATTCTTTCTTTGTTAGAGCCCTGAGGGGTTCAGACCTGGAGGCGAGGTTTTGAATAAACCGCCCACAGTAAGTGACCATGCCGAGGAAGCTCCTCACATCGGACACCGACTTGGGTGGCTGCGCCTTCTTGATGTCCTAGACCTTCTTAGGGTCCGGCGACACACCTCCCTCCTTGAAGGTCCACCTCAGTCCTTGCAAACACCAAGATATCATCGCTGATGTTCAGCACGCCCTCCAGATCTGCGAGGGCGCCTAGAATGATATTTTGAAAGACTTCCGCTGCCGAGGACACCCCAAAGCTCAGTCTTTTGTGGCGGTATAGTCCCCGGTGAGTGGTGAATATGGTGATGTACCTCGATTCAGGATGGAGGACTACCTGATGATAGCCCGCCCGAAGGTCCAGCTTGGAAAAGAAACGAGCCCCCTGCACCTCCGCAATAATGTCATTGATAGTAGGGGTAAAATGCCTCTCCCTCTTAATGGCCTTGTTGGGCAGCCTCATGTCTACACACATACGGACAGAGTCAGGTTGCTTGGGCTTCCTAGCCACGACAATCGGGGGCACCCAGGGAGTCGGGCCCTCCACCTTCTGAATAATGTCGAGGTTCACAAGGTTATCAAGTTCCTTGTCCACCTGCTCCCGAAGGTGGAACGGCACCCTGCGGTGTTTCAGGGCAATGGGCTGCACAGAATCATCAATATGCAACCTCACTGGGTCACCAGTCATCCGTCCAATTCCATTGAAGAGAGTGGCATACTTATCGAGCAGATCGTTAATGTCCTCGAGGTACACCGAGTAGGCGAAGCTGACAATTCCGAGAGCCTCAGCGGCGGCACAGCTCAACAGGGTGTTATTGCTTACTGGCGTTACGTAGAATCGGGCCTTGAACTGCGAGCACTCATGCTCCACCTTTGCCACAAATGCACCATCCAGTGGGATCGGTTCCAGTCCCCCAAATGCAAATATGTGAGCTTTCAGTGTAAGTAGCTTGGGGGGCGAGTCCATAGCATCATAATGTCCCCCGGCCATCAGATTGACCGATGCTCCAGTGTCTACCAGGACCGGGACTGGCGAGTGATTGACCTACACAACACACCTCGGTTGTCTCCTGTTTTTCCCCCTCAGGATTCCCACACTGGAGACAAAGAAAATGTTCTCTACCTCTTCCTCATCTGCCTCCTCCACCTGGGCATCTTCCTCGCCTTGGTCCACCTGGGCCACATTTGGTGGGCGGTTTTGGCGCTGGAACCCGCACCGAGTCGGGCCTCTCGGCACCATCACGGGCAAGGCTGCCTTGCACACCCTCGAGAAATGGTCAGGCAGTCCGCACCTACCACATGTCCTTCCCGACGCCGGACACTCAGTCGGGTGAGGGAGGTCATATCCACACTTCTGGCAAGATTCACCCGCTCTTCCTGCTCTGTCATGGGGTCCTGCCCCAGGTCTTCTCACTCCTCTACCACCTCACCACATGGCACATGCCTCCTCAGACTTGACTGAGCGGGACCCCGCCTCTATCCTGGCTGCCCGAGCCTCCGCCACCTCATGGCACCGGCGCAGCTCGAGGATGCGGGGCAGGGTGATTCCCGGCTCTCTCAGGACTTGCCTTCTGAGTTTGCCCGAGGAGCACACCTGGGTCAGCATAGTTCGTATCATGTCCTCTGCGTCTCCCCACGCACATGCTAGCGAGAGACGACGCAGGCATCCATAAAAAGTGTCCAGCGTTTCATCTTCCTTCTGTTTGGCCGACGCCATTACAAATCTTTCCTAGTCCGAGTTGGCAAGAGGCAGAAGGTGAGCCTGGAGGGCAGTCTTTGCTGCATCATAGGAGCCATCTCCTGGTGGAAGCGACTCAAAAATCTCCTTGACGGAAGGCCCCGCCGAAGACAGCATAGTTGCCACCCTGCTGTCATCATCCGTCACCTGTGCGGCCCTAAAGTACATATCAAGGCAGTCAACCCACCTCTTCCATCTGGGCCCATTGATGGATGGTGGGCCCGATACGTCGAACTCAGCGATGGGCTGCAGGGCCACATGGGCTCGTGCTTGGGCCATGATTGGACGTCCTTGCTGAGCAATCGGCTGTACCACCGGCGGCGCCTGAGGCAAAAGAGCTTGACCACCTACTTGGGCTTGAGGGAGTTGCTGTGGAGCAGCCACCTGTGGGGGCACTGGAGGCACTGGAGCCTGACCCCCTGCTGGAGCTAGAGGGACCTGTTGTTGAGCTGCTGCTTGTCCGCCGTCCTGGGGAAGCTGTTGGACTGCTGGGAGCCCACTGTCTTGATCTCCAGCCCCACTCATGGGTTTGAGCGCACAGGCAGCCCCACCTTGGACCTTGGGGGCCGCAACTCAATCACCCACCACCACTGCACAGTGCTGATGCCCCACCCAGGCAAATGAAAAGTCCAACCTGGGGGAAGATGATGATAGATCAATGTCTCTCTCTCCAGACTGCCTCATGTGCACACACAGCAATAGGACATAAAGAACTAGAAGAAGAAGAAAATGGAGGATCCACTGCTGCAGCAGTCTCCACTGATGATGAAGGGGATGAAGAGAATGAACTCTCCAGCCTGATGATGAAGGGGATGAAGAAGTAACCAGAACCCCAGCTTCAGCAGCACCTCTTGGGTACAGTAGTTCCAAAAATTGAGCCAAGAAAAGAGATCTGGGCCATGCAGGCCCAGCCATTGTAGCCCCTCCCCTTGCTTACACTCGACGTAGGAGACCCAGGATTTGAAAAAAAAATCAAAAATCAGGCATAGACATGCACATATAACTGCCTTCTAGCAGTGTGTCCAAAACTTAGGCCTGGATGCCACTCACCGCCCAAACCGGAGCTCAGTGAAGTGCCAAGGCCTCATGTACAAAATGGCCGCCAGCCACGTGTGTGATGCACAGCCTACGGCACGAAACAAAATGCCGTTTGATTCCGTTCTAGGGAGAAAAATTGCAAATTTCGTCACCGCCGGGCCCAGGCATCATCCCCCACTCGTCGCCACTGTTGGGGGTTTGTCCCAACCCCCGTGCGATGCTCGTAAGCCCCGCCACTCATAAGGACCACACAACACACGTCCTTATGGTTCGGGCTTCCCGGTCGCTCTGATGCATCCGGGATGCCCCCTTTATTTATACTGCACGCAGCGGCGTGAAACATTACGCCGCTGCATGTGTGTCCCATCACGGGGCAGCGCCACACTGATGATAAACACAGTGGGCCTCATTACGAGGTATGCCGGTAGCCATGCCGCTATTGGCGGCATGGTTGCCGGCAAAACCGCATCCGTGTCCTCGGAATGAGGACTTACCGGACCATTCCGAGTTCGGATGGCCCGGTAATTCCTCACTCGAGGACACGGGCACGGTTCATCCCCATTCCCATTTCAGCCCCCATAGGGCTGAATGGGAATGGGAGAGGGAGTAAACAACGGGCCATTACGAGATGGCCCGTTGTTTGCTCCCTCTTCCCCTCGCAGGACCCGGTATGCACGCCTGGCTTTCCCAGGCGTGCTTAACGTGTCCTGCGAGGGGACCTCGTAATGTGGCGGAACGGGTTGAACGGCGCCGCAGCCTTTTACGGCGCCATTTAACCCGTTCCGCCGGGGTCGTAATGAGGCCCAGTGACTAAAATCATGACTTTTTCTCAGAAGATATGGTATTTTTGATGAGGGAAAGCAGACATTTATCTCTTAAAATTATAGGAGTGATGCAGATATATCTATATTCTAAATAAACAAATATAAATCTAAGCTAATGAATAATTGGACCTCTCCAACAGTTTCCTAGTTGGCTGGGAGATGGAGAATAAAATGTTGAGGGATTACTATAAAAAAGATTGAAATAGCTATAAAACCATCACGTTTTTCAATCTCATATATATTAGGATTTGAATGCACGCAGACACGCCAAATATATTAAATGAGAGGAATAATAGCTTTACTATTGTAACAGAGTGTGCCCAGTGGGTAACACAAGACAAGACTGTCTCAATATCAATTAAAGATGTTGTTACATTTTATCCAAGGGTTTAGGTAAGGCAAGTGTAGGGGATAACTCAAAAGAGCAAGAGTCGCAATAAAGAACTCAAACTTAGCTTGCTTCAGCAGGATCCTCTCTCCTCTCTAAAACCTCTGGGCTATTCGTGACAGTGTTTCAAGGAAAGTCAAAGTATATTACAAAGTTTCTTTGTAAATACCATATTTTGGCCTTGCTCTCATCCAGCTCAAATGTCAAATCGATAACCCTGGTCTTTGGTTTGCAGGTTTTGCGGGGCACCCCAATCCTGGTGTTGAATGAGGACGGTGCTGAGGCCTTCATGGTCAACACGTCTTGGGCATGGGGAAAAGAAAGAGGAATTCCTCCAGATGATCCTGGATGTGGTAGTACCCATTTGGCTCAGGCCTTTTTGTCACTGGTCTCAAAGCCAACCTCAGATGGCCCCAAATACGCTGGGTAACTCTGTGTTCTGGAATCATGGCACCCGGGTGACCCTCTTTATCACCTCCCCCTATGAAACACTTTCTGGCCCCAAGTGAGATTACCAACTGGAACAACCTTATTCAGTTCTCTCTTTCTAGATGACGTACCCGATCCCCACCACCTTCTAAGATAATGTGATTAGGTCATACTCTTTGGCTTTCAGGGTTTCCATCTACCTTGCCATTTTCCCAACACTGCCTTAGTGGTGGGAAACTGGGGTGGTCTAGAGATCACCCTTGTACCTGAACAACCCACTATCGGTTCCCAAGGTTAGTTAGCCGACTACATTACCTGTGAACATCCTATCCCGCCTACTATATAAGTTACAAACCATTCAATTTAGGAGACATTAATATGCTGCAGAGGGGAGGTAGATGCTATTTCGTTGTCTGTTTGGGACACTTCGGGCAATCCCTCCTTTGGGACACTAAGAGGTTGTAATGTTGTTTCCTTAAAGGAAAAGCTTTAGGGCAGAATGGGGGTCGGGAACATGGTTGCACCGGCACCGTTTATAACGGTGCCGGTGCAATCATGAGTTCTGCTTGTGGTTGCCCGTATACATGCCTGGTCAGACGAGGCATGCAGTCCGGCACCGGCGAGCAGAACTGGTAGTGTGGTGGAGAGGTACAACCGCACCGGTAGCACTACTTGCGCCGTTGTTGCCTTTCCGCCACACTCATAATGAGGCCCAATGCCTATCTTACTCTAGAGTTAAGCAAGGAGTAAAGAGACCAATGGTATTGCTTAAGGGTCCAATTTAAAGACGCTTAACTTATCACTTGGTTACCATATCTTACATTGCACACTTGACCCCAGCATAGAAAGAGCTCTTAGCATGAATAACATATTTGGGAAGGGTATTGGGTACTGCGATCTCTATAGACTAAAAGAAAGGTATTAGTTTAGGAGCAGCATTTGAGCACTCACTGCTCTCTTAAATATCCGGGGTTGATTTTCCGTGCAGTTAGTTGGCATGGTTGGTGACATGAATCCAATGTTTTTGGAGATAAATATTGTCCGAAGTTTAAGACATTATAGTGTAGCTCTTTCACTTGATCTTCAGATGCTGAACCCGGGTTTGGCAGTGAGTAGAAGAGGGCAACCCTCCACATAAATGTAGGTAAACTAATGGTGCACATTGCTTCACAAATGTTGCACAACTTAACATAATACTGAAATAAAGGAAGAATCAAACCTGCACACTTCTTTGCACTTTCAATTGTCTAAACACCCAACAGCTGTGGTAGCTAAACTCCTATAGCTTGCAATTCCCTTAGCATTCTCATATTACACACACACACACACACCACCGCACCACAGACACATAGATCTGTGCAGTAACGTCCCCATGACTCACGAGAACTGCACAGTTACACTCTCATGACACACTCAGATACAACTTCTTGTGCAACTAGCGGGAATCCATGCAACTTTCCACTTGAGCCATTGGGATGGTACCCAGTCAATATATCTAAACATTTACAGAGTGGTACATTTCAGAGTGGACCATAATACCGAAAGACATCGCAAACATTAATTAAATAAATAAAGGGTATGGGGTAAAAAATAGGGGGATTTGGTGGAACCCCAAAAAAAATAATAAAAGTGGTGTTTTCGGTATGTTTTCCACGATAAACTTTACCACTCTGTAATTGTGGTCGGTAAAATCACATATAACCCATTGGGACACATTCAGGGTTCACCATGATGTCATCTTATATTTTATTCATTTAAAAGAGGGCTAGGGGAAACAACATGGGTGAGAGAACTGTACCTACACAGTGGAATATATATTTTTTTTGTTATTAAAATGTTTTGTTTGATTTTACAAACTTTTCATTTATACTTCTCTCTCAATTTCATACAGAGCAATTATGATAATAAACCAGTTCATTTCATTCGGCCAATGAAGTCTCTTTTATAATCTCCATCCAAAATTTAAATACTGTAATAATGATCCATTGTTCCTTTCCTTGTAGCAAATGCGCCCATCTTTCTTCTGTCGTCATTGGTTTTTTCGAAATCATGTAGAAGTCTCTGTACAGTTCTCTTTTTTCTTTCAGCGCTGAGCAAATCATAATCAGGTGAAATAAGGTTTCTATTACTTCCGCTTCTTCACAAAATCGACAGACAGGGGATACGTTGGCTGTTTTATTAATCATTGATAAATAGTCTCGAGTTGGTAGTATATTGAATCGAAACCGCAGAAATAGATCACGAATCTTGGTATCTGGAAATTGGTTTAAATATTGAGGTAATTCGTTGAGTGTTCTTGCCTCAGTTCCATATTTAAGGTAGCGTTTATAACTTGTTTGGAGATCTATTGTTTTTATCCAATCGTTAGTTTTTAATTTTCGCTTCGCCTGCTGTGGTCTTTTTGTCAACATTTCATCTGTGATTTCTTCTATCTGCATTTTCCTTTTAATCTCTGAAGTCCATTTTGAAAGAGCTGAGACTTTGAAGGCTTGTTCCTTTCCTTTTAGTATTTCCAATGATGGTATCTTATCATCAGAGATTATTTTTCTATACAGGTCCATCTGCTTCCATAATACTATGGATTGAATGGACTGTAGACCCAATTCAAATCGGATTCTAACTATTGGAAATGATTTTGGAAGAGCTAGCGTCTTCCGCCAATATATTCCTTCGAGGTAAGACCAATTGATTGCCTCCTGGTTGACTAAGGTTTCACTTGCATAGGTTAATAGCAGAATTACCTTTTGTTTATATAACAAGGTTGTTGCTTTTGCCGAGTATGTTCCATATTTCATATGAAAGAACCGCCCTTGTCTTGCCAAGGATCTGGCCTTCCCTTCGATGTGTTTATTCCATTCTTTTTCGTTCTTTGAGGGGTTGATCAAAGCACCCAAATATTTTATTGTCTTTATTGTATTAATTTCTTGGCTTTCTAGCATGAATTTTGTGGTGTGTTGAATTTTGCTCCTCTGTGTTGAGAGTTTCATAACTTTTGTTTTGGAAGTATTGATTTGTAAGTCATTTTCCAACATATATTCTTGTGCTTTGCCCAGGGTTTGTTGTAATCCTTTCGCAGTTTTATCAAGAATGATGATGTCATAAGCATAAATTAGCGTTTGTATTGGTTCACTGTTAATCTTAAGTGGATTTGCTTTAGTATTTTGTATTTTATCTCCAAAATCATTGGTATAGAAGTTGTATAAGCATGCTGCTAAAGGGCATCCTTGCTTCAGCCCATTCCAGGTGGGAATGGATTCAGTGACCATACCATTGGTTGTTAAGCGTACTTGAACAGATGTATTTGAATGCAGTTGTTTTATTGGGTTTAGAATACAGGAAGGACAACCCCATGAAGTTAATTTGATCCAAAGTTTATGCCTGTTTACGGAATCAAACGCCATCTTTAAGTCTATGAAGAGAGCATAGATTTGTTGGTTTCTGGCAATTGCTTCTGATTTTACAATATTCTATAACAAAAGGTTTACATTGGTTCCAATTTTGGTGACAAAGTCTGTTTGTCTTTTTGCTTGTTTATCATTACTAGCTGCCCAGTTGTTAAGGTTTTCTTGGAGATAACCTGCAAAAAGCTTTCCCAGGGGATCTAGGAGGGCTATTGGTCTATAATTACCCGGATTCTTTCGATCACCTGCTTTGAAGATCAGGATCAAAATGGCAATTGTCCAGGTGTGTGGAATCTCCCTTGTCTTTTCCATGAGTTGGAGCAGGTAAAGAAGAAACTTTGCCCATATTTCCGGCGCTGCCTTGAGCGTTGTGTTTGACAGGCCATCTGGGCCTGGTGCTCGGGATGGATTTCGGGCCTTGATGGTGTTTATGACATATTCTTCGTCCCAATTAAGGTTCCACGGGGACGCATCCTTTTCGGTATCTTTGATCAAATTCTGTGAATTGTTCTTATACAATCCTGTAAAATGCTTGACCCATATGTTGGCCTCTACTTCTTGGATCATTGTTTGTTGTTTTGACACATCATTCATCATTGACCATAGATATCTCGTGTTTTTCATTTGTAGTGCCGCAAGAATTGATTCAGCGTCCTTTTGTTTTATCATTGCCTTATTTGTTTTTAGAAAATTGGAGTATTTTTGTTTTTCTTTTTTAATTTGATTTTTGTAATTAGGTTCTTTCTTTTTTTTCAATTGTCGCAATCTTTTTTGATGTTGCTGTTTCTTTTGTTTAATTTCTATTTGTATTGATGGTTATAAATGTGTTTTGATGTATACTTGGGCCTTAAGTTGGCATGTTTATATTTTTCTAGTATCCATCCATAGTTCAGTTTTGAATGATCTTTAAGAGGCGCCTTTTCCATAGAAGAAAGTATTTCAGATACTTGATGTTGCTGGATTCGAAGTTTATTCAGCCCATTGGTCACTTCGAGTGCTGGTAAATGTAAACGATCAGCTTTTGTTCTCTTAGCGATCCATGTGATTGATATTTGATGGTGATCACTTGCAGTGTGTGGTATGTTGTTAGTCGAGATTATTAATTTCTGTAAACTCTCTGAAATTAATATATAATCAATGATTGAGGTGGAGTTTTCATATGTCCAAGTCGGGTAAGGTAAGCCTTTGTCATTCGTAGATTGATCACATAAAGTAATATTACAAATTCTCATTTCTTTCATCCATTTTCTTGCTCGACTCGACATTTTTTGGATGTTACTATTGGCTCCTTCTTTGTTAAATAGATGTATATTAAGATCTCCTACAATGATAAATTCACTACCGCTATTAGAGAGGACGATAAGGTCAATTTCGTCACATATCGAATCTATTAGTTTGTTGTTGCTAATAGCTGTCGGGTTCCAATAGATATTAAATACTGATATACACCCGGAATCCATACACTGGGTCAGCTTGTTGTCATTATAACTAGGCATGTTAATGGTGATATATTGAGCCCATAGATGGATGTTCTTTCTAGCTATTATTGACCATGTAGGAATGTTTTTCATTAATATCATCATTCCTGATGCAGGCCTACCTAGAGTCGAAGTTATTGCAGGATTCATCCAAGTTATATATCCCTCACATAGGACCTCTTCTGTCAACCAGGTTTCTTGAAGACAGATTATTTTCGATTCTGCAAGAGTTATTTAAGTATCTTCAAGGAGATGTTTATGTCCTCTCGTATTCCATGTGGTTAAGGATATTTCATTTGGCTGGACTTCTTTCTCTTTTGGTTGTTATAAGTATGTTTTCCTTCTCTCTTGGCTTTGATTTACTCTTCTAAATTCAAATCTTAATATTGTAGTACGTGTAGACTCTTGCCAATTTTTACCTCTGTTTGTTTCATCCCTTTTTTTATTGTTTTGATTTTGGTCCGAAAGCACTATATTCTTGGATTTTTTTTCCGCCATGCTTCTCGTTACAAAGATTTCTTCTGTTTTAAATCCTAGTTTTCCTAGTTGACGATTTGTCACTAGGAGACGTTGCATGGTCTCTTCAGAGTAAAAATCAATATGAGCTTCTTCCATGTGATTTTTATTTGGAAAAATGATTACTTCAATATCGTCAGATCCAATCGACTTCAGTTGGGGTATAGCTTTGAATAGATGCAGAGTATTGGATCTGTTGAGCATCACTGGTGCTTCTGTGCTTGTTGTCATTTGAAACAATGCTATTCTGTAGGCGTGCATGGTGCTCAGTGGGTTGTGAAATTTTGGTCTCGTAATGGGTGGGCTTCCACAGAAGACAGATCTTTCATTTTCTCTTACTCTATCTTGCACTGCTGAAGATGACCAAATTTCCTCATTCGATACCAATGAGTATGTGAGAGAGATGTTGTTTATCTGCTCATCAGAGCATTGCGTATTTATTGAACTTTCCGTAGTTGTATCATAGCATTCATCTATGATTATTAATGCCTCATCTTGTGAGTTTGTAGAGATTGTATTGCTTTCCGTCGATTCATCAGTTATCAATATCTCTAGTGTTGGTAACTGATTTTTTTGCATATTTGTTGTATCCTGATTAATTTCTGCTATTAACTCGTCCAATGGTTCAGGCAGGATTTGACTGACTTTTTGAGGTTTTGTTCTCAGTATATTAATTAGTGGCAAGTCGAATTCCGTCCCTGTTGTGCCATGTTCTTGGTAGCATCTTGTTGCTTAGTTGGCTGAGTCTTTTCGCCTAACAATTTTTGTACTGTTTGCATTTTTCTAAGGAATGCACGGGAACCTGTTTGCGTTTTCTTAATAGCATTTTTGTGCATTGGTTTGTTCAAAGAATCTTGATCTACAGTTCCTCAATTGGCTAAGTCGAAGATGTCGAAAGGTGTGCACATCGGTGGTTCGTTAGTGCCCGGGATTGTCGGGATTTGAAGATTACATACTTCAATAGGAAATGTTTGCATTTCATGTTGCGTTGTTTGGTCAGTGTTCATGACTTTGGCATCAATTTTTTCCTCAGTTTGTGTTTCTTTAGTAAGAAATTGTAGTTGGGACGGCGTGTGTAGATGTTATTTCGCTTTGTCATCTATCAATTCTTTTGTTATTGTTGACACAGTTTCTATTAAATTCACTTTGTCTATGCGATCTACTCTTGCCATGTCCGCTAACCGTGTTTGCCACATCCTGGATGTTTCAGCTTCAAATTTCAATCTTTCTTGTATGGTATTTGTAAAGGTTTCAAACTGGGTTTGTTTAGTCATGATCATAATGAGAAGAGTTTCTTGATATTTTGTTGCATCAACCATTTATTCCTGGATTTTTAGAAATGGAATCATTGAATTTGACAAAACTGCTACCAAGGTGTTTTGCAAATCTAGCATTGTAGTAGGCAGTCTATATGGAGATTTAGATGAATTCCTCAAAGATTCATCTTTCATACTTATGGATTGAGATTCAGGATCCTCTGTTGTTTGATTCTTTGGAAGGTTGTGGGATATTTCCAGAGGTGTTTTTAACGGGATCTGATTTCCTTTAGGTACAATCGGCATTGAAGAATCTGTTTGATTTGAGCTGGTGTGAGGACTCCATTAAAAA
Organism: Ambystoma mexicanum; assembly: GCF_040938575.1. NCBI lineage: Eukaryota > Metazoa > Chordata > Amphibia > Caudata > Ambystomatidae > Ambystoma > Ambystoma mexicanum. The sequence continues at coordinate 89,076,979 of NC_090941.1, forward strand.
CTTCAGTTCTTTTTTCCTGGGAGTTCATTATTGCATCTATCTCTGTAATGTCGAGCGACAGCCGTGCTACCCGGATAGGCAAAGATTTTGTATAGTCATCGTTAATGGAGTCAGTAGGATAGTATGTTGAGTGCCACTGTTGTTTGGCTATCCTGGCTCTCTCTTGCAATGATGGTGTAAGAGAGATATCTTCAGATTTTGCTTTTTGTAGTTTTTTGCTTGTGGTTTTGCTTTGACCCGGTATCAGCGAAACATGTGTACAAGCATCGAATGGTAAATTGTCCTGATGTGCTTTCCCTGTAATTGGTTATTGAGTTATCAAGCTTCTGGTTTTAAGCGATTTGTTGGATGCCTCTATCGGAATTGGGGTCATGCTGCTCTCCCTATTGGTCATTTGGGGTACAATTTCAGTTGATAACTCATTTGTCAGTTCTAATGTACTTCTAAGTGAGTTAGGGTCTTGGTGTGCCATATTACAGTCTGTTGACAACATTGCCTTGGTTCGGTGTTCGCCCAATTTGTCTTTTATCTCTTGTTTTTGCATGAGACTTTCGTTAGTTTTATGTGATCCGCTCCTCACATTTTTGAGTTTAGTGGTTGTCATAGATTTTCCATACAAATTAATTTTATTAACCAGGGCTACAGATTCTTCTAATTTCTCTTGTAGTCTTGTACAAGGTTTGGACGGTTCCATTTGGGGCTGTATATTATATAATATATAAACAAGCACTTAAAGATTAACTATGTGTCTTTGTGCTTTTGATTTTACTTATGAGCACTTACCAATTGTTTCAGCCGACTCCAGCCGTAAACAGCAGTTAACATTGTGCCCTTTTCTCCACGCAGGCCTCATCGCCGCAAGGGCCGCGCTGTCTTGATTTTATGCAGCACTTCCTGAGGGTGTGTCACAGTATCACGTGACAGATGTCACGTGGCCAATAGAATAAGCGGCCCGCTCGCGTCAACTGCTGTCAGATCCAGCTGGCAGTCTTACGCGAATTGGAGTGGGTCCGTGGATCAAATGATGGTAGGTTCTTCAAAGTGTAAATGGAAATCACTGCAACAGTAGAGAGCCGAGCAGCAGTTAACAGCGCGCCCTTTTCTCCATGCGGGCTTCTTGCCGCAAGGGCCGCGATGTCCTGCTTTTAAGCAGCACATCCTGGGGGTGTGTTGCAGTATCACGTGACGCATGTCACGTGGCCAATACAATAAGCGGCCCGCTCGCGTCAACTGCTGTCAGCTCCAGCTGGCAGTCTTACGCGAATTGGAGCGGGTCCGTGGATCAAATGATGGTAAGTTCTTCAAAGTGTAAATGGAAATCACTGCAACAGTAGACAGCCGAACAGCAGTTTACAGCGCGCCCTTTTCTCCACACGAGCTTCTCGTGGAATAATACAATACTGTGATAGAGGTATATATAGCTTACCTATAATTATTACAGTTGGAAACATAACATTGACAATCGGCTTTGTATAAATGCATTAAAACCCAAAGTTTTGGCCTTGGTTCTAGTATCCCCAGTTCCATCCCTTTCAACTGGCCTAGTTCTATGGTCACAGCTTCCTCCCCTATCTCTGAAGCCACGAATGTGTGTTTCATCTTCAACGATAACAGAGCCTTCAGGAAACAGGTTCGAGAAGTAGAGCTTGCCATTTCCACCTGAACATGGTAAGATGGTTCCTGCTGTTGCCTAAATTGCACACAAGGTCCAGGTTACCAGAGATATGGTTCTGGCAAGAATGGACTATTGTAATAGAATGTACACAGGCCTTTCCACGAACAAAATGTACCCTTTTGCAGCTAAAGCTGGCCAACATATCCTGAGATTGAAAACCATTAACAATAGCAGTGCTGCACTTAAAGCCTTCCATTGGTATTCCTAGAAAGAGAGGAAATACGTCAAACACTTCAGAGTCACTCTAAGGGCCATTATGGGTGGTGGTTCCTCATACCTCAACCCCTATATCAAGTTGTAGAACCCACGTGTAAGCCAAAACTAAGTATCATTAAGAAAAAATAGACTTATTCAGCAGTTCATCAGTTCCGGTGGTGTCTCTCTCTGGAACAATCTTCATATGCATATATATATAGGGAAGATAACCATATAGAATTCAGGCAGCTACTAAAAATCCATCTTTTCAGACCCCCCATTAAGGATTTCTGGGCCTCTGTAGTGCTTCCAACATGTCCTCTGCCTTCCACCCAAACTTTTACAAACGGAGATTCCCCTGTTCTGGTTGGGGCTGGGTTTGGCTTTTCATGCACTTTCAAATGCGCTTACTTTTGTAAATGCTGCAGTTACCAGGACTTAGCAGGCTAGCTCATTGTACTTCTCCCATTACTTTCCCCTTGGCACTTTTACTTCGCTGAATGTTCCAAGAATTCCGAAGACCTTTATCTTCTAACACACGCTATAACCCTTCCTCTTGGGGTCCCTCAAAGCAATCCTCCATTGCACTAGATGCATTATAAATAACCAATATATCAATAATTGAATGGCAACAGGCATATATACATTGATGAAGAAAACGTAGGCTGATGCTTTTTATACATAAGGCAATATTATAAAAAAATTAGCACCTGGCAAAGGGAGGGGGCATGTGACCTCCCAGCCAATCAGGAAGTTTGTTATAACTCATGGTATTGGCAACATTTCGAGCATCCTCAGAAGCTGGATGTCACCATCTTGCCTGCCAGGCAACATTAAGTCCTCCTGCACACCCTTCACCCTGCACCCAACTTAAACATACTTTGCCCACTTCCCCCACCCCAACTGCCCACTTACCTGCTGCTGCCTCGTCCTGCACTAGCAAAATAGAGAGGTGATGGCTGGAATGTTTAGAATTCATCTTAAACCTTTGGCTATTGCTCTAGGCAACCCTCCAGACCATCATTCTTCAACTGCTAAGCCATTACTGAAAGGGAAACTGCCATATGCAAATCAGGCTTGGACCCACCCCCAAATGGGCAGTACAGCCCAAACTGCTAGGTCACATCCCTTCTGCATGAGGCCACAAGCAACCCCAGACATGTTTCAGCCTCATTGGGCCTCATCCGGGAGTTGTAGCTCCGGTCACTAGGCCGAGCAGGCACAGGGCCATGTCTGGCCATGCCTGTCCCACTCGGTGTGACGAAGCAAAACAAAGGGATGATGGCTGGAAGGTTTAGAATTAATCTTAAACATCTGGGAAAGCAGGAACACTCACTGTTCTAGCTCTTCACCACCATTGCAATAGAGGCCAGGGAAAGGGATAAGGAACAATATGTAGTTGCCTTCTCCCTTTGTCTATGGCAGCCATTTTGTTTTGTAGGTTTTTAAGTGGAGAAACAGCAACCTATTAGCACCATAGAAAGCATGCTAGGATGCTCCGTGAGAGGTCAGGTAAAGGCCTCAGGCCAACGTTAAGGCCTCTGCTTCGCTCTGACCTATAACTCTGTCCCCAGACCATTACCTGACCAGTAATGCCCTCTCATGTTGGATTATATTGTTTGTATATCATTTTGCACAACGTCTTGAATTAATTGAGCATATATAAGAATAAGGAGGTGGAGTGTTACATTATGTTATGTTTGTTATGTTACTGATACCATGCACTGCTACCATTTGCACGGTCTCCATGTGCTCTGGTGGATTTGAAACAGAGTGTTTGGTGGATTAGGTTAATACGGAGAAAGGGAAAATGTAAACTAGCTTTGCTGCTGTGTTTATGTGTGCATCTGAGAGGTGCTCAGGTATGATGTGTGGGTCTTTTTTCTCAGTGGTCCTTGTTAAGGGCATAGAGGCGTCCCAATGGAAGCCTCGCGTGCCAATGATGCTAGGATGCATTGGCTTGAGGGGTGGTATGTAAGTTGATTGTAAAGATGCAGAGCTCTGCTGAATGTTGTGGGCAGGGAGAGGAGGGGGGATAAAAGAGGGATCACGAATGTAGAGTCACATTAAATAAAGCATTTCTTTAGAACAGCCCTCATAATAATAATAATTTAGCTACGAACCCTCAGGCATCTGAGCACCACCCATGGTGTGTGATGCTCATTTATCGACCTCGGAAGAATGGAAGGCAGAGTTTGGCCCTGCCGGGATTCGAACCTGCGACACAGATGTCAAATCACAGATGTCAAAGCAAGCGCTCTACTCGCTGTGCTATCGGACCTCATATTAAAAAGAGGATAAAAAACGGGGTTCTCACACATAAATCAGCAATATATGTATTTAACAGAATAGCTTAGTTATGTAGAACACACATTACTAAGTACACAACTAGAATAATAAAAGACTAGAACAAGTAGATGAAATGAAAGAACGAACAGAATAATCAAAGCTTCCAGGTATCATCGTATTCTTGTCAACAAGCAAATCGTGCCATTGATCTAGTTAAGTGTCTCATCCAATTACTGTTTATTAAAGAACACAGCATGGTCTTTTTCCAGGAAAGCAGTTCAGAGTACCCGCTGACAGTAGCTTTTTATCATAAACAAGTGGTGACGTGGCACATTAAAACCCCTTAGTCTGGCATAACACTTCCCACTAAGAAGATTCTGAGAAGTTGTGCGTTTTTCCAATGAGATGTGACAATTGTAACCGCTACAGATAGTAACAACCTCGTCACGGTCTGCTGTGATGTTCCTAATAAATTCGGAAGCATTACCTAGTCCACCATTATTATGCGCCAAGTGAAAGATATGTCACTATATCATATGGAACATATCAACCATATTACGTGCCAACATTTTGGGGAATTGTTGCATGAGAAAAGCATATGCTGTAGGGAGCCAACATCTTGATTGCAAAACTAGCATTTGTCATCAATTAGTAACTTGTCTAATTACGGTAGGGACCAGAGGATCCTCGGACCAAGAAAATAATAGTCTGAGTAAATGTAGCAGAGTTGGGCATTGTTAGCCAGCCAACCTTTTTAGACTGATGTCAGTGTCTCTGCCTGAAGTTTCTTATCAAATGTACTGTTCTTACATGGTTTTAGTTTTACAGGAGTAAGGGGATTGGATTGTCAACAGATTTTATACCACTGTTCAGCTCTCAAACTTTGCCAATTGTTTTCTGGGGAATCGTGGTTATCTTGCCCTTGAAGTGTAAGGAATAAAGCCCCTTCTTCAAAGCTTTGCATAGTTTTGCATAAATGAGACATATAAATGATTTAACAAAGCAACCTGCTGAACAGTGATAAACAAACAAAATGCATTGATTAAGTCAAGGGGCGACGTGACATCTGATCAGCGAGCCATCTACAGTTGTTCCTGTGTTATGTCAATTTGAGGCCTGCCTAGACTTAGTTCGTGCTTAGGACCACCCCAGATCTTGGCTCTTTATGTGTCATAGAAGAGAAAAGTAAAGCTGCCATGTCATAGGGTTTGAGCATGCAGACAAGCTTTTGATTTCAGTTCTTTTGATAATTCGCAGGCAACCCTAAGGTATCAAAATGCAAATTCAAGGACAAAATTGACAATAATTCAGATGAATTAAAAAGGCATAAAGGTTCATTACAGGGTTGATGGTATCCCGCCGCTAACTGTGGCGGAATACTGGCAACCCTGCCTTACCGTCCCTGCCGTCTGGTATCCCGGTATTACTGGGATATTACGGGCAGAGGAGTGTCAGTAAATTCCCATTGCGTGAAGTCCCATAGGACTCGATGGGATTGCCTGAATCACCGGCATCAGTACTCCCGGTGCCGTTGATTCAGGCATTTATCTGCAGGCAGAGGCCTGATCTACAGGCAGGTCAGTCCTGCTGGGAGACGTGGCCCCCACCGGCAGACTTGTATTTGTATATGGGCGCAGGAGGCGGGAAAAGAGAATGAGGCTGCAGCTTGCCACTCCGTGGCCCCCTTCTACGAGGCGACCTGTCACACTAGATGCCAGTAAAGCCCTCACCTTCCGCCGTCATGCCCCTTCTTATTATCTCCCTGGAAGTTCGCTCTTCCTGCCACTGAGGCCCTGTAATTGACCGCAACCCTAATGTTGCTGATCTTGTAAGGATGTCAATTGTCAGAATGTCCAAAAGTAAAAGAGTTCTCCGTCCTGTGTCCAAAATCCTAACCTGACCCTTACATTCTAAACTTATACTGTAAAGTGAGCTATAGTGGTTCTCTCCACAGTTTCAGAGAAAGGTTCCACAGTGAAAAGTTGTAAAAAGAATCAAGTAATCAAAGCCCCAAACTCCTCAGCAGGGATCCTTTCTTTCCCTGAGTCACTCAGCACAAAGACAGTTCTTTGTCTCAAAGACTTACAGTTCTCCAGTCCCTTCCCTGGACTTTCTCACTCTCAAGGGGCACTTGGTTGCTCCTTGCTGCCTCAAATGAAACACAATTTGCGTCCAAAGGCTATTGCTCCCTTCCACTGGTCTCAGACCCTTTCTAATTCACTTGTTTTCTCAAGTACTGTCCCGGGAGCCCTACTTCCCTGTTTGGGTCTCCCCAAACTTCATACAGAATTTCTTTCGGCACACGGCATACACTTTCAACTGCCCAGCGTCCCTATCCCTCTGCATGGGCTCACCGGTTGTCAGCGGGAGGTTTAGGTGCCTTAGCATCCTCTGACTTGGTCTACAATCTGCTGTTGGGTCTCGCAGATGTCTCGCTTGCTTCCCAGTCTCTGCCACACCTCCAACTTTCTCTGTCAGCTCCCCCAGCTTTAAGCGCCTCTGCCGCAGACCTCTGCCTATTGGAGTTCTCGCGACAGCATCTACAGCCTCTTACTGACTCCACAACGCAGGCTGCTTCTTTTGCCTATGCCGATCCATGTCGGGAGCAGTGAGTCTCTTGCCATCCTAACACTTCATGCTTTTAAATACTGCGCCACGTTCTGTTTTCAAGAAACAACTAGAGCGCATCTCTAGTTCCATGCTGCATATTGTGTCCCTGCTCCTATGTAAGTGATTTCAATCTGGCACACACCCAAGTCTCGCCCAGCATGCAGTGCGCAACTGAAACCCTTCTTTATTTTTATCTATAAGTTCAATATTCTGAACGATATACCACTCATATCACACCCTTCTCCTGAGACCCCCCCTACCCCGGTCACACTGAACCAGGAATCAGACTAGTTTGCAAAGGTAAATATTGATTTATGTATTTAGAATTTAACTCACAATATATTTTAATAGGTAACAACAATCACCAATGGGGTGACAGAACACTGAATAATATCTTTAATGCACTAGGAATCAAGTAATGAGCACAAAACAATTGCAGCAAAGAAAATAATACTTTTGGATTGACTTAGAACAGATAGCACTTATGGTTATGGGTTCCCCCTGCAATACCCCTCAACCCACCATAGGCAATTTAAATAGATGTGAGGAGAAAGCAGGTACTCTGAAAAAACACGGATCAAACAGGATATCACTCCCACCTTCCCCCTTTAAACACAAGAGAAAAACGGAATTGACTTTTCAACTGTCAGATTGGCTTTGAAATTGGCTGAGCGAAAACACCGAATGTTGTCAAAAATGCTTAAATTATTATAAATTTCTATGGGAGCCGCTTTGAACAGATGCAGGCAAACAAAAGCAATGATTTAATCAAAAGAAAACATTTGAAATCTCAAACTCAAAGTTGGGAAATAATTGAAAGCTAATTCACACGTGTAAAACTTTTCAAAATGTTAATTTGCGGCAAACTTTTCCTTATGCAATTTTTGATATAACAGGTCAATCGCACTGTTTCGAAAATAAAGACACAAATTTGAACAAGGACTTCAGTTTACAATCGGAAAATATGGCTTATGCTTTTACTCAAGGCTAGAGCGTTTGGCTAGGCAACTAAGTCGGGACACAGTAAGTTCTGAGACTGATTCATGACTTCAGTAACAGATCCCCATCACTTTCCTGGCGGCACCAGTCCAAAGACTCAAAGTGGGATTTATGGATCAGAGTTACACAATAAAGATGAATATGAAAATGGCGCTTTAGCAACTAGACAGAAGAAGATAGCACTACAGATTTTGACACTGTTAAAGTTTATGAAAGTAGGGATAGTTCAGAGATTAGAGTAGAACAAGATAAGCAAGGTATACAATAGTTCTCTAGCGTCCTATTAATACTCACAATCCACTGGGATTTAAGATTTTTAGACAGTCACAGTTCTGGTCAATGGATTGGGTCTACCAAGGAAGTACAGCACATCAGGCGTGGGACTGGATCAGCTAGGCCGGTCCCCGGACTGCACAGGATCTGCCCTTCTTGTTTCTGGGTAGTTCAAATCAGCAGGATAGCGAGTTCATCAGGCAAGCCTTATGGTAGCAAGCCAGATAGTTTTAGGATGCTAGTTTCAAGGTGATTTCCCACACCACAGCGCTTCACTGAGTTGTGAGAATAAGTTTGAGAATGGAGGCCTTGCTGAAAATAGTTCAGCTACTGCTTGGCAAGACTCTTGGCATCTGGATCTGGAAGGATGTTAAAGGCTGGATGTAGAATGCTGGAACAAAGTGCTTCGCTGGAATCAGGAGAGTCGGTCAGTGAATCCCTATGTGTTGTCAGCTGTCTCTATTTATCCTTTCAAATTACATCACAAAATGGGTGTATGGGCCGGCTTAAGTAAGCTTGCCCCTGTGAACTGGGATTGGATCAGGACCTCATCTCCGCCTTGTATCTGAGTGATTGGATCAAGGACAGGTAATGTCACATTTATGGTTTGGCTTTTACAGTCCTTAGAAACCTCCCCTAGCCACTAATATTAAAATCTAATTTTGTCCTTAATACACAATTATACATTGGTAACCTCTACAAAAATCACACACAAAGATTCCATATTTTATGTAGTATCTGTTCATCAAAATCCTGCAACTGTAGCATCTTGTGTCACCTTTCTACAGAATTTTGTCAATTTCGTCATTAACACCTTTTCCAAACTATCTGCAAATTTCAACAAATGTGTGTGTTTACCATAGGGATGTGTGTGTAAAGTTTAACAATTCTAGCATTAATACAGTTTACATAAGACCACATATATTACCGTTCCTGTCCAGAATATGTTACAGAGTTCCACCGCCTCCTGAAACGTAAAGCCAAAAATTAGACTAACAACTTGTCCTTTTTATATTTTTCACCACTTTGGAGAACAAGTTATGAGTCTCTAAAAAATGTTCATTATTTATTCTTAGCAGCAAATGGTCCGCCCTTTGTCTATCCCTGGAGCTCAAGGAGTAGCCCTCTCCTTTGGGGAATTCCTTCAAGGAGCAGTTTATGACCCCTTCACACGTCCGTTTCCTGAGCTGGAGGATCTGCCATTGTTCATTCTCTGGCTGTAGACAAAAGTCTGGCCTAACCCACAATTATCATCTATCAGTGAGTTTCTGCTGAGGGGATTTCTGTCCCCTTGGGGGAAACCTGTTTTTCCACTTCTTGCAGGCCCAGCCAGGCTAATGTATTCTTAATTTCTTAAAATCCAGCAGAGACCAAACTTGTTGCATCCAATGACATAAATAAATTACTTTCTTAGCTTTAAACCTGTGGGATCAAAAACACAACTGAGATCTGTATTCTTTTTAGCAACAATCCTTTTATGTTTGCTAATCTGGCAGACTTTTAGTTTAAATACTTTGAAGTTTCATCAGGAGAGCTCATCTGACAGGGCTGTCATTCACAGCTAGCCAAGTGTGCTGCACACTGATTTTGACAGGGGCTGTCATTTACAGGCAATCCAGTTTTTCTGAGACAATGTTCTGCTCTACACATTTAAGGACCTTGCACATTCACAATGCTTCATTAGATTAACTGAATTTTAGTGCCAAGCAAGATTTTGAATGTTGAGAAGTGTTGTGTACAAGCATTGTGGAGTTTTTAGCAACAAAGTAAATGTTATTTACAGGCAAATTGTGCAGTTTCACTTGCAAAGTGCTGCTTTTCCCTCTGCACTCTATGTTTGCTTGTCATGGAGCCCACAGGCACATTTTCTGCAGTGTGTACTGTATTCCCCCACACATGCACCATGGGTGGCAGGTTGCGCATCCAGCTTTTTGAGTGTTGAGGAACGCGGTTTTTGAGGTTTTTGGTGCGCACAAGAGTTTTGCCACCATTGTTATTGTTTCTTGCACCATAACTAGCAGAGTGATGCTGCATAGTATAGCAGAGTGGGTTAATACATCCCATACCTACTTGTCTCAGTCTTCTTGTAAGGAGAGTGAGAAAAAGGCTCACGGTCAATATAAAGCAGGTGGGCTGGCTTTATATCGCAATGTGTCATATGGGTTGATGGAGTCATAGAGTAAGTATCATTGATTGAATGAAAGGGTGATACAGTGTTTAGCCAGTGAGTCTTCCTACCTCCCCCACATGGTACTCCCTCAGACAGGCACCCCCTGGGTCAGGATCTGGTAGCAGTTGCCCTTCCATGGACACATGGGATGAGGGTTTCCCCACAGAGAGAGTGGTGATGTAGCTGGATTCACCACAGAACGTACGTTTTCACATGATCAGACTACCGCTATTCCTTCCTTTTTGATTTGTGAATGCGCTCTCTCTCCGTCGAAGAAGCTCTTGCTGGCATATGCCATTGTGTCTTATGTTTTCCCATCCATGCTTGAGCAGGGCCAGATTGGCCCCTAATCCGACTGGTCTACCCATCCACTTTGAGTTCAATTCCCAGAGATGAGTACAAATCTGGGATATGTTCCGCTGATGCAATGTCAACACCCTCCTGTCTCCTAATCATTTTCTGAATACGTCATGGACTATCCCGAGGGATAATCATATGCTTTTGCTTCTGTAGTTGCCAACACCTAACAAGGGAAGGGGAGACATGATACCAGTTTGATGGCTCCCCACTTTTGCATCTCTCTGTCCCTTCCAGGCACAGTTGGCATGGCTGTGGGAATTTATCAGTATTCCAGAATTCTGGCTTAGGTGATGGATCCAATGTTGAATGACATTAAGGAATACATGCCTATCCCAAGCAGAAATGCAGGCATCAATCCCTATTGTGGTGGGATGCGCAGACTTGTCCAAATGGTCCCACCTTGAGCAAGGAAGAAGCAATGTCAGCACTGCACGATGCACGCAACCCTTAAAGGTGTGCATTTGCAGTGCATACTTGTTGACAACTCATTTTATTTTTATTTTTATTTATTTGGATTTGTATAGCGCACATCTGCCCATGGGCATCGTGGCGCTGAAAGCAAACTTACTTGTTACAGGCGTACATGGAGTAAATACAGATACAGTGCAGAGCATTCATGCATATATACTTACAGTTGTGCTTAATTAAGTACAGTAGGATAGGATGGAGTTAGTTAAACAGCGTGGTTTTAAGTACTTTACGGAAGGCGTGGTATGAGTTTTCGTTCCTTAGCGTGGTAGGGAGTGCGTTCCAATTTTTAGGTGCTAGGTGCTCATTGCTTCACTAACTTCCCTGGCCAATCCAATGATGCCTATTTTGAACACAGTGGCAATAATCCTGGCATTATTTAATTTCTCTACAACATTAACGTAATTTGTAAATTGGAAACTTCGAAAGGCATATTTAAAATGAGAACCAATGTTTCATGTAGGTATTAGTATATTTGATAGGTTTTATTTGACCGAGTGTTACATTTGTATGTGATTTCAATCAGGCACTTCACCTAAGTCATTGCCTAGCGTGGGATGGACAATTGAAACCCTTATTTAGTTATTTATGTCTGTAAGTTCTTTTATTTCTGAATGATGTACCCTTATATCACGCCACTCTCTTTGAATCCCCCCGGTCACACTGAACCAGGAAGTAGTCTGTTTTGCAAAGTTAAAATATTTATTTGATGTATTTCAATATTTATTTATTTATTTAACATTTATAAAGCGCTCACACAGCCCGCAGGCATCGAGGCGCTGTTACAGGGATTGTTTGTTTTTTCTTAGTTGCGTAATTGTGTTTTTTTTTTGTCTTAGTTGTGTATTTATAACGCGCTTAAACACCCAGAGGTTTTTAAGCGCGGACCCGGGGATCGAACCTGTTGTTGCTTCGTGTCGTCTTGCTTCCAAGACGCGCACGCTGCCGCTGAGCTATCCTCCCGGGAGGATATATATATATATATTACACTACTTTAATGGTTGTACAATGATCAACAATGTGGTGATGTCGCAATACATCTCTTTAATCACACAGAGTAACGATAGGAAAAGTAATGCAGCATAGAATAATACTTTGTGTGGGTTCAATCAAAATGCAATGTGATCACTCTTTCCCCCTGCACACTACTCAGTCCCCCAATATGCAATATAAAGAGATGGAAGGAGAGAAAACAGGTTTCATGGATACAGAATACAACAAAGGAGTATCAATCCCAATTCCCCCCCAGCAAACATAGAGAGAGAAACCGGAATGATTGCAAACTTGTCAAAAATGGTTTAAATTTGGCTTTGCATGAATGGTAAAAATACTGAAAATGGATTTAATTCTCTAAAATGGTTTCAATCCTAGTGGGAGCCGCTTGGTATATTATCAGACAAACACTAGCAATGATTATTGAATAAATAGCGCTTTGAAAACTTAATTCTGAGGTCGGATGCAATGAACAGCTATTTCACACGTGATGGATTTGAGCCAAATGAAACATTTGTGGCAAATTTTTCCACGCGCGTTAAGCACGATTGCGGACTAACTATAATGGGAAAAGAAAGATGCGCTTTTTAAAATGACAAACAAGATTTCCTTACACTAGTGATAGACTATGAAGCCGCAAACTACACGACAGCGCAGCCACCAGCCGAGGATATCACTGGTTGATTTGGCCTGCCGAGACGCTCGCCTTTCTTCAGAAAATATATTAGCGCAAAGATGATTTTTAATACTACTATTACAAAGGACTATAGGGATGAGAGAAAGAGTTCAGGCTAGACAAAGGATTTTTACAATTCAGTTATAGATATAATAGAATGGGTTTGGATAGGATGACTTTTGGATAATACATATGCTAGTGACAATCCTATGCTATGGATACTCACTACCAATGTTTGGAATGGACCTGTCAGGGATCTGGTCAAAGATTTCTGGACTGGAATTCTGCTAGCATACCGGACTGGACTCAAGGTGCTCTGGTTCTGCAATCAGCAAGGCACTCTGGACACTGCACGGCAGGATTGGACTGGATCTCACGGGTTCTGGTTCGCAGCTATCTGGTCACAGCACAGTTCTACTGGGTTGGATCTTGGTATCTGGCAATTGTTCTGCGTAAGAAAGCAGCACAGCGCAGCCAGGCTGTTATTTTTGTTCCCCTTAGAGGTCTGGGGTAAAATATGGTTTCTGGATTTTAAAAGGCCAAGCTGAGAATGGTTCAGCTTTGGAAATGGGCCTTTCTGCTTTCAAAGTTCTGGAGTCTGGAATCTGGAATCTGGAATCTGGATTTCTCTTGCATAGTGCTCCGCCAGCAATCGGATGGTGGGTAAATGTGTGTCTCTTCTAGGTCCTAAGCTGTCTCTATTTATGTATTTCCTAAAGGGGTGGTTATGCTGAATTCTACTCGGCACACCCTCTAGGGATTCTATTGGTTAGGGTATTTCCTCTCCCCTGATTTGAGAAGAAAACATGGTGTCATGATGACGCTATATTTTAGGATCCAGGGAGAACCTCCCCTTTGTTTCTGCACAGAAAATCTATTTTTCATACAAGACATATTTACAATTTTACAAACTTGCTAGCAATAGCATATTTTCATCACAGATTTAGTGGAGCAAGTATTCATCCGATCCCCATCTCGGTGAGAGCTTGGGTTCAGATTTGACAGTTTTTCGCACTTTTGGTCTGGGACCCAATGTCAGATTTGTCCACATTTTCGCGCATATGTGCGCATGACATCTGGGCATAATCATGTAAAGTTTCATGTTTCTGGCATCACCACAATTGCTACAAAACCACAAATTCTGTACTCATGTCCCTAAACACAGCACAGAGTTCAGAGTAGTTTTAAAACCGTGACCAGAATTTTCATGTTAACAACCCTATATTTACACATTTTTAAAATTTTGCACAGTCCTCTCTCAGTCCTTTTCAAAACTATACTTCCTTGTGGTTTAAGGATACACATAACTGTCTGTCCCGCCCCCAAAGTTTTGGGGGGTCAAGAGCAATCTCCACCTCTCTTCCTCTGGCAGGAGTTTCAGTTGACACTCGCATCTGCATATTTTTTTCAGCCAAGGAAACCCTTTGTCTCTCTCAGGGGCAGCAGAGCAAAATCCCCTCCCCTTTTCATTAACATCCGACTGAGAGTTCCTGGGGCAGAGAGCAGGAGGAAGGTACTTTTTGTTTGGGGCACGCTGTGGAATTTGCTTTGAAGTTCTTTGGCTGGCATCAGAGGTTACTTTACGTCAATTTGTTTAAAATTGTCTTTGCTAAAATAAACTTACATTTTCAAAAATAGGCAAACAGATCTCTAATTCCAGTCTTTTTAAACATAGAGATTAAATAGTGGCAACCTATATTGTTTTTGATAGCAAGTCACTTCTTTTCAACAATTTGATTTTAATGCACAAGTTTAACTTCTAATGCACTTAACTGACAGCTGTCATACAGGCAGAGGGGGGTACTGCGCCCATATTCTGACAGATTTTTCACAAACTAGCACACTTTTTTATGTGGATATTCTATGATGGATTCTGCTTTTCCTGACATTGTGTGCTTATGTGGATTCCTTCAATAAGGTGATGGTTAACACCTAGCAAGGATGTTGGATATTTCCTGATGTTTTGAACCATGATTTTGCAATTTCATCAGCCAAGGAAAAAAAGGATTTCAGAGCACCTTTGGTTTTCCTCGCAATAAAGCACTGCCTTTCATGAAGTGTCCATATGCACTCTGTGGGCAGCCAAATGACAGGTTTTGGCAGTGTGGTCTCCTGTTCCCCACTGACACAGGCAAAGTAGATTGGCAGCCAACTTTTCCGGTTTCACTGCGCAATTCAAAGAGGTTTAGCACGCATAGGGCTTTTTGCAGCCATTTTGTTGGTTCTGGTGAAAGCAGCACACAGTGATGTCGCAGGGCAGAGCCTAGTGGGTCAATACATTGCACAAGCCCCCCCTCGTGATTTGGCTTTGACCATCCATCAAGGGAAGTCGCGAGACTGGGATGATGAGTTTCTTTTCTTTCTGGTTCAAATGTCAGAATTCATCAGCTTCCCCCATCAGTGGTGGAACGACCAGTTCTCGCCAATTCCTGATGACAGTATGGAGCGATACCCCAGGCCCCTTGGATCTTTCCTTCCGGTCCCTGGGTGGTCCTCCTTGGTTTTAGTCTCCATGGTTTCCAATTGTAGGATGACAAAGCAAAAGCATATTTGTAGACATTTCCGCACCACTATTTATGTAGTGGGGTGGACACATACATTTGGCATATCAGGACAATTTTTTCTATTGGCAATTTATTGATTATATGGATGGAATATGTCTATAGGGAGCTGCAGTGACCCCCTCTGGGGTTCCAGAAGACTCCTCCAGTTGCTGCAGAGTGTGCCTAGGATGGCAACACTTCAGTTGGTTGATATGGACCCACTTATCTGCCCCCTCTGCCAAACTGACTTTGGGGATGCGGATTTTGTAGGCGACTGGTGAGATTGTGTCTACAATTTCAAAAGGACCCATCCAGCTAGGCAAAAATGTGCACTGATTGGCCTGGTTCCTTTGGAAATTGTATAAGTAGACCCGGTCTCCTACATGATATTCTTTTCTAGTAGTCTTTAAGACATAGTGGGTCTTCATGCTGTCTGCAGATCTTTCTAGATTTCGCTGAGCATAGGCAAAAGCATGTTGAAGGTGTTTTCTCAGATTTTCAACATACTCATGAGTTGTGGAGGCATTGATCAATGTCTGCTCTTGGGTTCTGTAGAGCAGATGCTGGGGAAGCACCATCCTCCGTCCAGTCATCAGCTCAATGGGTGAAATTTTAGTTGCAGATGTAGGGGTAGATCTGATGGCCATCAGGACAACAGGTAATCGAATATCCCAACTTGGCCCAGAATCTGCCACAAACTTTTTTAATATGCGCACAATTGTCTTGTATCTCTCTACTGCACCACTAGAGACTGGCCGGTAGGCAATTTGTAATTTCATTTTGACCCCACGTATCTCCCACATCTTTGTCATTACTTCGCTAGTGAAGTGGCTACCTTGGTCTGACTTGATCCTTTGGGGTAGTCCAAAACGCGAAAAGATGTGGTTGATCATCAGGGCAGCTGCTGTTTCTGCCTTGCAATTTGGGGCCGGGAGACATTCCACCCATTTAGTAAACAAGCATGTCACAGTCAACATGTACTTGTTCCCCCTAGAGGAGCGAATCACGGGCCCGATAAAATCGGCTTGCAAATCTGACCATGACAGTGTCATCTCCCTCTTTTGGAGAGGCACACGGTGTGTGAGGGATGTTGGCTGAAATTGTGCAAACACAAGCAACCCCTTCAAGTATTGGTCGAGGTCCTGCCCCATGTGTGGCCAGTATGCAACCTCTATTAAGATTTCAAGTGTTGCATGAAACCCCCTTTGACAAGCTGTGGCCGCATAATGGGCGTGACTTAACATCAGGCTTCAGAATGAAGTAGGTACCACCCACTGATCATGGCCAGCTAGGGATCTCCTCACCAACAAACCGTCTTGGATTCGGAACATTTTTGGACATTTCATCAACACTCTGAGGTCCTCTTTCTCTATGTAATCGATATCCGTCAGGGGAAAGTTCTCAGGGTCCTCAATGTGTTGTAAAACTTACCAATTATTGGATCCCTTTTTTGAGCCGTAATAAAATCAGCATCGGGGGTCTCCTTATTCCATTGTACAGTTGAGAGTTCATTGTGAGCATTTGTCTGGGACCTAATGATAGCAGTGACCTGGACTTCCCCCAACAGGGACTCAATCTCAAGTAGATCCCCTTGGATGGCTCTGGTTTTGGCCATCTGATCAGCTAGGTCATTTCCAGTTTTGTGTGGTCCCTCTACTTTAGAATGACCCTTGATCTTTTTCCAGTAGATGGTCATCCCATTCGAGGTGACCAGATCATCAATATTTTGTATTAATTTTCCATGTTTTAAACGTTTATTATTAGCACATAGCATGCCTCTGGTTTTCCAGTTAATCAGGTGCTCCACGAACCTGTTCCGTACATAATCCGAATCAGTTTTTATGACCAGTTTGTGGAGTTGGTGTTGGACAGCAGTGAGGATGGCTTGATGCACAGCCATCAACTCTGCCACTTGACTATTTCGCGGACCAATCTTGTACCCAGCGGAGGGTTCTGGGGCGTCATTCACCAATGCATTCCCTACGCCGGCCACCAGTTCTTTTTCCCTGTTTTTCTCAACATGGTAGGAGCATCTATTAACATAGACAGTGGGCATTCCCTCACACTTGTCTTCTTCAAAGACTGTGTGTGGGGAATTAAGGTATGCCTCCATGTTGTCCTTGATTTTAAGACTTTCGTCCTCGAGACAGTTTTCTCTGGAACAATCATGCAAATCAGCCAGACCTTGCGCAAGGGGACTCTTCTTGTTTTGGCCATATCTGACCTCCACAGGAAAGCCTTTCATTGACAGAATCCAGGAAGTAATTCCGGAATTATTCACATTTCCGGCCCGGATTCTGTTAATTTGGAGATATTGCTGGTGTGGAGTCTCCACTATGATGTGTTCCCCCTGGATAAACGGGCGGTAATTCTTCAATGCCCACACCGTTGCCAGGAGTGGCTTTCACAATCGTTGAATTTTTCCTCCACAGAGGATAAAGTTTTACTCACATAGGAGATTACTTTATAGACCTTGTCATGCTTTTGATATAATACTGCCGTCAAGCATGTATTTGAGAACCCTGTCTCCAAGAAGAACTCCTTGTTTTTGACAGGGTTAGCTAGGCAAGGCGCTTGTGAGAGGCTTCTTTTGAGTTGTCTTACTGCCTCGGCTTGTTCTGGACCCCACTCCCACTTGACCCCCCCTTCAAAAGATGGATCAGGGGTCTTGTGATCTCTGCGTAGTCCTCAATGAACTTTCTGCTGCAATTAGTCAGTCCAAGGAGGCTCCTCAGTTCCCGCAGAGTTGTGGGGTCTTTCCATTTTTGGAGTGCTTCCACTTTCTTTTCCTGGGGACAGAGACCCTGAGGAGTAATCTCATGCCCCAAGAAATTTACACGGGTTCTACACCACTCTGCCTTTTGAAATGAAAGTTTTGCTCCGGCAGCCCACAACTGTGTCAGAACATAACGGATCTTCCACTATGTGTTCCTCCACAGTCGAGCTTTTGACTAGAACATCCTTTACATAGGCCAGGTTACCCCTTTCACCCAGGTCGGCATGGCCTTATGTAGAAAAATGGGTATCAGGTAATAATATCCCATATATATGGTCGCCATAAATAATATTGCCGTGAAAATGTCGTGGCGATATTATTTGGGTGACCATATATATGGGGACAGGGGCAAAAAAAGAATTAACAAAAAAAAAAGTTTGGGGGTTGCGGGGGTGTCCCCCGCATGTTCCATGCAATAATGTCGCCACAAAAAAACAGCCATTTTTCGGCGATATTTTTGCAAGGCGAGATTTTTGTGGCTCTATCCTCAAAACGGTTCAGAGTCACAGGTAGGGATAGACTTCTTGCTCTGTGAGCATACACTTTTTTTATACAAAAAGAAAGTCCAGTATTTCAAACGGGGTCACTAAACACATTAATGGATGCATACCAACCAAAAGGAAAAACTCGCACTGAAGTTTGATGTCTTTACCCTTTATTTTCTGAGAGCAATGGACACGCCGTGATGATTATCACTGTTTTGGCGATGTGTCTAGGAATTCACACGTGGTGCCTAAATATATGGGATTTTCTGCCGGGATGTGTACGCTCGCGGCGCCGTGACGTCATCGCATGCCGTGAGTGCGCGATGACGTCACGACGTCACGTTTTGACCCGCGAATCTCGCGCAAGTTCAATAGTGCTGGCGGGTATTTAAAGAGAGGCTTTTTTACCCGCAAATCTATATGCACAGGAATAGTGTGGCAGGAAAAAGTGACATTTTAAAGTAAGTAAGGAAAAGGGCCTCCATCTTTTTGATGTTTGGGGGAGATTATGCCATGATATATGGGGAGATGAGAGGTTACTAAATAGGGATTCTGTCTCTTTTCAGATTATTGACCCATAAAGGGTGGTGGAAAGTTTCCACTTACCACTGATATGGGAGAGTCCTTTGTGGAATATTTGACACAGGACTGAGAGTGCTTACCTCACTGTATTACAGACCATCATTGAGATAGGTAAGATTGACTATAATATTGTTGATTGTTAGTGAATAGAAATGAGATTGTGTAAAGTCCCCCCATACTAATTTTGCCCGTGTACTAATTTTGCCCGTATCACACATTACCATAGAAAAGAGAGAATAAGGAAACGCATGAATTCCTGAAGAAATTGGGAATCTGCAGCGAATTACAGAACAGGCCCAAGATTCATTAATGGGAAGAGAGGTATGTAGTCAGATTCATACCTGTTGTTCACCCTCTTAGGGATGAGGGTTTAATTTTATGTAAAGTAAGACTAATACTGGATTACTAGATACTAATAGGGTGTCCATTGTTTTTGATTAACAGGGTTCTCCCCATAAGAAGAATTATTAATTCCAGCACAAGACAATTTCCCCTGAAGAATGTCCTACATTATTGTATCTGAAGGACAGAAACTTGTACATGTCGGGTTGTTTACATTACACCAATAGGAAATAGGCCATCAGTAGTGTGGCATAGGAATCAGAGTGTATGATCCTAAAGAAATGACTACAACATTATTCACTTATGGTGTTCTTACTTGTGTGGTTTTAACATATTGTATATGTTTCATGTATTATGATCATTTTTATGATTGCTTTTATGAAACGTATTAGATTTAAATAAAGTGTTGTGATAATTGACTCCACTTTTGATGAGATTTTTTTGGCGACATTATTACATGGAAGCGAAAAATGTTGAATTCATTGCCGGAGTTGATGTATCCGAAGGGAGTCCGGGTCCATGTGTATTGCTGCCCCCAAAGGTAAAAGCCAGCTTGTATTGGTCCTCCCTACTGACAGGTACAGTCCAGTAGCCATTGGTCAGGTCTATTGCAGTGAATACCTGTGACCCCTGGATCTGGGCCAGCCCTTGGTCAATGTAGGGAAGAGGCCACCGGGAAGTATGGACCCATTTGTTGAGCTCCCTAAGGTTGGCGCAGAGTCTCCACTGGCCATTTGGCTTCAAAATCCCCAGCACCGGATTATTGAAGGTGCTGTGGACTGGACGGATTATCCCACGGGACTCAAGGTTCTTAATTATTTCAGTAAGGGACTCCATTGATGCGAGAGGCAAGCGATCTTGCTTCACAAACACTGGAGTCATGCCAGGGTCCGTGGGATTTGTCGTTGTGTGGATGTTGGTGTGACCACAATCATATGAGTCCACCGCAAAGAGATCTTGAAAATCCAAGAAAACTTGTTTCAATTGTTGCCTTTGCTCCAGAGTCTCACAGGCATCAGCTAGGTTGACTCTCTCTTCAACCATCTGCATGAAGCCTGGAAAGACCTCCGGTTTTGCTATCTCAGTGGCCTCCTCCAGCTGGGTGGAGAAGTCCCTGGTCAGGGTGCTGATTTGGACTGGTGGCTTCAGGTGGGAAAGGCAGTCCTCGCGGACTTGGAAAATCACCTCATCCCTCCTGAAGTCACAGGTCACATCTTCCTTACCATAAGGGCAGGAAGTGTACACCAGGAAATTACCCCCATGCCGGGTAAAGATCCTGTCTGGTGTTGTGTTGTCATCACTATCACTGTCAAAACAGCCTTTGGGGATTGGTCCTAACAGTTCATTGCCTAAATCTATGGAAAAATGTTGGTCATCAACCGCCATTCCACTAATGGTGCCTGCGGCTAGAGTGACACTCTTTAAGTCTCTGTTATCCACCTCTATTGGAATGGTGTCATGTTCTATATTGACTAGTGGTGTTGGGTTCACCCCCAACCCTTGCTGTTGGAAATAAGCATTAAGATGAATATAGGCATCAGGGTTTTTCAATTTCTGTCCTCTTTTAACTTTCATTTCCAGGGAGAATTGTCAGGTCCTTTCTGTGATGGTGACTTCCTCTCCAATCTGAATTTCACTTGCATAAGGCAGCAGTTGAGCTGACCTAAATGCTTTCTCTGGGGCATCAAAGCCCATGGGATACTCCGCTAGTCGGGACCAAGCTTTGAAGTTTATTAGGTCCAAACTAATGGCAAAGCGATTGAGAATGTCACTGCCTAAGTAAAAGGCGGCTGTGACGTCTCGCACGACCCAACAATTATGGACGATCTCTTGTTGCCTATGGCGATTTTGAGCATACACCTGCTGGCCATTCTGCGTAAGACTGGAGACTTACTCAT
Organism: Ambystoma mexicanum; assembly: GCF_040938575.1. Taxonomy (NCBI): domain Eukaryota; kingdom Metazoa; phylum Chordata; class Amphibia; order Caudata; family Ambystomatidae; genus Ambystoma; species Ambystoma mexicanum. Next base: position 89,098,313 of record NC_090941.1, read on the forward strand.
GTTTTGGAAAGAATTGAAGACGTATCTTTTCAATTAGCACAATCTTTCATTGGTAGCCTGCCTCTTATCTGTCTCTTGGCACCTGGAAGCCCACGGGCTTTGACGCGGTATAAGTAAAATAACAATGACAATTGGCAGGAGATGTTTGGAATAGGGGGTTTCCAGATCCATTTCCCATTTGTCTATCAGTTTAAATGTGGGAATGGCTGGCTCTTTTGGGAGTTTGTGGAACATGGCTTTCGCTGATGAAGCTCTTACCGTTGTTCACACACACTCGGGCGAGAACAGAATCCTTCCCTTCATTTAACTGAATAGGGATGAACAACTGCTCTCCAAGTTGCTGAATACCAGCCAGGCTTTGAGCTGATTTCTCATCTTTCTAACTATAGGAGTGGGATTTTCTGATTTTGAAGTTGTGAAGAATTTCAGAGTGTTTCCTTCCAGTGTGGATTGCCACCTTAGACTGGAAGGAAGATTGATTTTCAGAAATAGGGAGGACCCCCCATCACCAGTTTGTTGTCCTACTGCTATTACTGTCACGTCTGGGATTTGGTTGTTCTGGAAGTGAAATTCTACTTGGTCAGATTTTTGCTCAACCATGTGACATGTGCCGTTTAAACTAACATGGTTGACACTCTGTTTTAATTTTATTGGTCGTTTAGTCTGGGTCCAGAGGACGTTGTTTACACAATCTATTAGGGGCGACAACCTTCGCAGGAGGTCATTCCCCAGTAAACAAGGGGTGCCCTCTGGAGTTACAACTATGACCGGGTGCTTCACCTTGTGTTGCCCAATTTTAGTGTCCAAATCTGCAGTCCCCTCGACGGGAATTTCCTTCCCGTCGAAGTTCTGAAGTTGTCCAGGAAGACGGGTGAGAGGAATTTGATAATTCTCCCCCCTTCCCGAATTCAGTCAAAGGCCCTTTTTGACAGAAGGGTAGCTTGGGATCCAGTGTCCACCAGTGCCAAAATTGTACACTGCCCCTGTATCTGGACCGGGCATAGAATCTTCCCTCCTTCTCATCAAGGGGGCACAGATAATGTACATTTTTGGACAACTGGTGGGTTAGTTTCTTGGTTTTGGACATGGATAGAGAAGAGATTTGGGCAGAATCTGTTGGGAGTCTTTGTAATCTGAAAAGAAAAGGTGACAGCTAGATATGGGAGAAGTTTTGGGTTTCCCTGGTTCTGGTTCTGGGCTGCCCCCCCCCCTTTTTGGAAGCAGTCGTCAGGATGGGTTTGAACCAGGGGATTTTCCTGCTGTTGGTTCTGGTGTTGGATGATGGGTGGTGCTAACCCAGTCCCCACATCTACCCAGTCTGGATTTGAATCCTTTGGGACCCATTTTTCTTTGGGAGGAGTTCCCCCATCTCTGAAGGAGAAGATCCTTTTACCAGGATCCTCTGAGGATCCCTCTCCTTCAAACTGCAAGACTTGTACCTCCTCCTCAAAATGGGTCTGTTTGGGTTGTTTATTTCTCCTACCCCCCCCTCTGCTCCTTGGGTGGCAGACTTTCAGGGGCAGGAGATTTTGGTTCCGGTGCCTGGGTTTCCAGGGGCTTTTTACAAGTAGGGAAGGAAGCTTCCTCCAAGGCTTTACACCCCCTTCCTCTTGTGCCTCCTCCCTGGGAACCGGTGGATTGTCAGGGTTCTTCCCCCGTCATTGCACTGGAGCACCAGGTCCTGTGTTTGAGGCATTCTGAGCTGGCATGCTCATCTGAGGGTTCTGTTGAGCCCTCAGCATGAGACCCAGATCCTGTGCCATGTTTTGGACCTGGCGCTCTAGTTGTGACACCCGCTCAGGCTGATACGGGGTTCTGTTGTCTCCCCTGGGCTGATCCCGGGAGAGGTAGCTATCCCTTCTCTGAAAATACCCAGGGTTTGGAAAGTTTGGGTACCCCTCCACCCTTGGCCTCCCCTCTCCCGGATTAGTTTGTCTGGGCTCAGGAAATTGGGCAAAGAAGGATGGATGGTTCTGGGGTTGAAAGTTTGACGGGTATCTGGGGAAGAAGTTCTGTCCAGTATTTAGGGAATTACTGCCCTCCTGGGGGAAGTGAGGAGGGACATTCCCTGGGTTAGCTGCTGTTTGGTTGGATCCCCCCTTGGGCTGGAGGAGTCCACACATAACCCAGGATAGGTCTATTCCCGTTGTAGCGGGGGCTGATGTAGTCAGGGGAGTTAGGGGTCCCATTTGTGGGACTACCTCCCAGGTTCCCTGTTTGGGACTGGCCCAAGGGCCTTCTGGGCTTGGGATTATTCTGATTCTGTGCAGGCAGGTTTTTTGGCCCCCCCACCTCCAGATTTAAAATGGGGGCAACCTTCACCTCTGCCACTTTATGTCATAAATCACCAAGGTATCTTATGAAAAGGATACGGTAACCAAAAAGGATACAATTGGTAGGGCTCTTCCAGATCCTTATTCACATGACTTGATAGTAGTGAAGTCAAATTAGACCTTCCAAATGATACCACTCTCTGACTGGTGAAACAGGCAGAGAGAGGGATCACTGGAAAGGGCGTGGGAGCTTTATAGGAAGTCAGCCTAGGATAAATAAAGTATCATGAGAAACTGTCCCAAATCAACTATAGAACAGCAATAGCACTAATTAACAACACTGACCTGTAGGCTTAGAACTGAAGTCTCAACCAAAATCTCTGAAGAAATCCAGGAGTTGAAACAACGAAAAGGAGGGGAAGGTTAGTAAGGGAGACTTATCCCGAACGGCACGAGGCTCACACTAGATACCAGGTTGGTGCACCACAGGATAGCGTCCAAAGTACTGTGCACAATCACCTTCAAAAAGAAATACTTCCTTTCCCACGTACAACAGAAATATGATGAAATGAATCCACCTGTTATCTCATCACAGGTGCCAGGGATTCACTCCAAAGCAAAGAATTGTTTGCGTGTGGAATTACACGTTTCAACAGAGTTCAAAAGCCTGTGTGCAGGTTTACGCGCGACAGAGTTCACGCAGCCGGGACAGCCGCTCTTGCAAGAGTGAGGATTCACATGCAAGCCAAGGACACGCAACTAGGACCACAGCGTGTAAAGAGTAGAGTAGACCGCGTGCGATACGTAAACAGAAGTGCACGCAGTCAGAGCAGCCGTACCTGAAGAGTTCCAGAGTCCGTGTGTGTATTACCCGCGAACAAAGTACACGCAGCCGGGACAGCTGCGCTAGCGTCCGCGTGAGATTTAACATGTGACCAAAGTACACGCAGCCCAGGTGTAATGCATCGACCTTGGAAGGTTTGGAACCGATGGAAGTACACCTAACATGGATGCTGGAAACTTCGTGTAGCGGTCTATGCATTATCCAAAATGGCCGTCAGCACGTATTTTCGCACAACGCACCAGTGCTCCGATGCATTGTATTTTAGTACTTTCGTACCTTACCAGCGCTGTGTTGCTGAATATTTCGCTACCTGTTATCGCTTCCTGCTGCTTTACCTCTCTCTTCATTCACTATCTTACACAGAGGTAAACGCACTATTTTTGGGTAGCTTTTTCTCTTACGGTTTGATCCCTGTTAATCGCACTTTGAGGTTGTTCTTAACTCCTCAGCCCCTGTACTTTTTCTTCCTGCTATTACCTTGTTTAACTTTCTTCCTGACTACCGTTTCTTTTCTACTCACTCCATTTCTTTGTCCTGGAGATTCTTCTCTCTTGTTAAAGGCTTTCTAGTCTACTATCATCAGTTCGTGGTATCGCTGCCTTGGCGTTCTTCTACCTTCCGACCAGTTCCCTGTGCTTATATTGTGCCTCAGTACCGTCGGCACCACCAGCTACTCGATCATCTACACCGAAGAAGGAACTGGACTCGCTTCTACTCTTCTATCCAACCTGAAGAACACCAAACACACAGGGTTTTTTCAGCCTACGGCTTTTTCCCTGGAACAGCGGGTTGGCTCCTGGGAGGCTCCTGGGATTTGGTTCCTATCCGTTCACGGTGGCCTCCGGGGAGTCACGTCCATACTTGCATCAAATAAGGAGTAAAGAAATCAGAAAGACACGAAAGAAAGAGAAGATGGAACTCCGAGAAGAATTCGACGGAGATTCAGGTGAGGAGTTGGAAAAGGGAACCAGGGTTGCAAGTTTTGACACCAGGACAGCCGCGCTTGGAAACAGCATCCGCGTGGGATTTACATGCGACCAAACTTCACGTAGTCAGGAAAGCAGCATGCGAAGAAATCAGGAACCCGCGTGTCAGAATACATGCGACTGAAGAGCACGCGGACAGTGCGGCCAACCTGTGATTTCCAGGCAGCAGCTCCAGGAATTCGCGTGTGGAAGAAAACACGCCGAAGAAGCCAAAGAGGTAACTGAAGAGAATGCAAGGATGCAGATCAAGGGTTTCAGCTACCAAAGGCCATATTGGTTCAATCAGAAGCAGCGAGCGACGTATCCACACTGCTTATGAACGTACTGCCATAACACACGTGACTAACCTGAATCACGTGAATTTAACGACGTGAATAATGCAGATGTCGTTTTCCCGGCAGTGCATCAAACAATCTCCATTTAGAATAGAACGGTCTAGCAGTTCTATGAGCATAACTCGTTCTGCGTGAAGATGTTGTTCCAGGTCCACAGGTAATATGTCCAGCATGCATGACAGTGCCACCCCCGAAAGGAGCAGCCTCTCCCCTTTTCAAACAGAATTTTCTTAATAAAGCAGGAGCATGAATATTGGAAAGAGGTTCCCAGGACCTATCTTCGGGACCATAGCCTTTCCAGTCAATCAGATAATACGGCCTACCAGAACGTAGTCTCATATCCAGTATTTCTTGTACCTCGAATTCATCCGAACTTTTCACAGAAACAGCAACAGGCCGTATAGGCAATTTAGTAGCATCGGAACATGGCTTGATGAGTGACACGTGAAATACTGGATGCACTCGCCATCATTTTGGCAATGACAGACAGACAGCAGCCGGGTTAATCACGTTGAGCACTTCATATGGCCCGATGTACTTAGGCAACAGTTTCTTTTTACCAGGTATACTCAAGTTCTTAGTAGACAGCCATACTTTCATGCCTGATTTGTAGACTGGTGCAGGGACTCTATGAGCATCAGCATAGTTCTTATCTCATTTTTTAGCCTGCTCCAATTGCTGTTTCACCTTCTTCTGTAGACTCTTTAGATCTCTGACATTACGAACTGCTGCAGGAGTATCCATAGACAAACCGGAATCCAAAGGAATGGATCGGGGTGTTGCCCATACAGAGGATAGAAAGGTGAAGTACCTATGGCACTATGGTAGGAATTATTGTAGGCAAATTCTGCTGCCGGCAGGACATTGACCCAGTCAGACTGGAACTGCAGACACAAACACCGCAGGTATTGTTCCATAGTGCTATTGACCCTCTCAGTCTGTCCGGCTGTTTGGGGGTGATAAGCACTAGACATCCTGTCATCAATTAGTAATTCTGAGTTTAGTGCTCTCCAAAAACGTGACGCATATTGAGAGCCCCTGACAGTAATTATCGCTGAAGGTAGACCAAAAAAACGGAATATATGCCGGATGAATAGGTCAGCTAGGACAGCAGCAGCTGTTGGTAACCCAATACAGGGAACAAAAAGAGCCAATTTCGTAAAGTAGTCCACCACCACCCATATGGTGTTGTAACCATTATTTCTTGGGAGTTCTACCACAAAATCCATCGATTTCATCTCCCATGTTTTGTGAGGAACAGGTAGGGATTGGAGTAAACCCACTGGTTTGCCAGGAGTGTTCTTGCATTGGATGCATACAGAACATGTTGAAACATAATCTATAACATCTCGTGTTATGGAATGCCACCAACACCATCTTTTGAGCAGCTCTAGGGTCTTCTTCTGTCCAGGATGGGCTGCCATCAAGGAATCGTGTCCCCAACTGAGAGCTTTGTTCCGAGTGGTGACTGTTGGTAGATAAAGCACCCCTTGTGTGAAAGGCAAACCGTTGTTTATGTCTAGATTCAGTTCCTGAACCAATCAGGGATTTTGTTTCACCCATTCCTATAATTCACGTTTTAGGGAAGGTTGTGCAGAACAACTACATATCACATGGTCTGCCAACAATGTATTTAGCACCGGTGGTTCTTCCTTCAACTCCTCACTGATGCGGGATAAAGCATCCGATTTGACATGTTGTCTGGCAGGGCGATAAGTAATCTGGAAATTTTATTGAGCAAAAAACACATGCCATCTGGCCTGTCGAGCCGTAAGACATTTCATAGTTTTGAATGCCTGAAGATTCCGATGATCAGAGTACACCAACACCCGATGTTTGGCCCCAAGAAGATGATGTCGCCATTCTCGGAAAGCATCCTTGATCGCAAGCAATTCCCGCTCAGTAACGGTATAGTTCTGTTCGTATGAAGTTAGCTTACGAGAGAAAAAAGCAACTGGATGCTCCGCCTTGGTTTCTGCACAAACTTGCGAAAGTACAGCTCCTATAGCGACACTGGAAGCATCCGCTTCAACGATAAACCGACAATCAGGATCAGGATGTTGAAGTACAGGTGCAGTGGTAAATGCTTCTTTTAACATCTCAAAAGAGGCTTGGGCATTCTGGTTCCAACAGAATGATACTTTGGAACTAGTTAAAGCTGTCAATGGGGCCACTGTTTTGGAGAAGGAACAAATAAATCTGCGATAAAAATTCGCAAAACCTAGGAATGACTGTAGTGACTTGACATTATGTGGAATGGGCCAATTCAATAGGGCCTTCACTTTGGAACGGCTCATTCGAACACCATTATTGGTAATGTCGTAACCCAGGAATTCAACTTCTTTTGTATGAAAGACACATTTCTTGGCTTTAACAAAGAGGTTGTTCTCTCTGAGCCTTTGTAGGACAGCAGACAGATGTTTAACATGTTCTGGGAAAGATGATGAATACATCAATATGTCATCCAAGTAGATCACCACGAATTGGTCCATCACGTCTCTGAATATGTTGTTCATGAAGAACTGAAATGTGGCGGGAGCGTTACAAAGGCCAAAAGGCATCACCAGATATTCATAAAGGCGGTACCGTGTCTTGAAAGTGGTCTTCCATTCATCGCCCCCACGAATGCGAACCAGATTGTATGCTCCTCGTAAATCCAATTTAGAAAAGTACATGGAAGTACCTAGCTGATCTAACAAAACATTTATCAATGGTAAAGGGTACTGGTTCTTTATGGTGATGTCATTAAGAGCCGTGTAATCAATGCAGGGCCTTAGATATCCCTCTTTCTTTGGAACAAAGAATAATGGGGAGGCAGCAGGCGATTGAGATGGCCGTATGAATCCCATATCAAGAGCTTTATCGATGTATTCTTTCAGGACAACATCTTCTTTGGGAGTTATAGAGTAGACACGACCAGTAGGGATTTTAGCCCCAGGAATTAGTTCAATCGGACAATCATACTGTCTATTTGGAGGCAGCTGTTCTGCCTGGCCTTTGTCAAAACAGCAGCATATTCCGTATATTCACATGGTATATGTGTACCGACCTGATGTATCACACTGATAGTGGAACCTCCCTCCATAGAGGCCAAAATGAGTGATTTGGTTGACACCTCCTGACTGGTAAAGCAATGTTCATTACAATAAACGGAAGGATATTGGATCAATCCCGTAACCCAGTCAATGGTTGGATTATGAAGAGTCAACCAGGCAAGACCAAGCAATATATTGTACTGAGAAGCCACAATGACATCGAAAATCATTTCCTCTGAATGACCATTTGATAAAGTCATCCTAATAGGTACAGGCTCCTGGGTTAGCATACCTGAAATCAAGACTGACCCATCCACAGTATTAACTGTTTCAGGTTTGTTCTTGTTTACAAGGGGTATAGAACATTTCTTAGCATACGTGATATCAATGTAATTTTTTGTGGCTCCGGAATCAACCATAGCCCTGGAAACTATTTCTTGGTCAGCAAAATGTAACGTCACCTCAACAAATATAGGTGAGTATGCTGGAATGGTATGGGGGTCCGATGTAACACTTGACACAGGGACTCCTGCTACTGTCGAGTTTTGGCATTTCCCGAACGCTTAACTGGTTTCTTGGGACATGCCGCCAGTAAATGCTTAGATGAACCGCAATACATAGCATGCCTGACACCTTAGCAGCAGCAGGGGTGTTGCTTGGTTTGGGGCTTTTTAGAGTATTTTTGTTTTCTATGGGCTTTTGCACCTCATAAATTCATGTGGCCTGTTCAATGACCCAGTCTAGTGATCTTTTCTCGTGAAAGTCTCTCACTAGCTGGGTCATGATGTACTTGGGGAGAGCGTGGAAAAAAGTATTCACAAACTCTTTGCTGTCAGTGTGCACCCTTCTGGTGGTCTGCGGAAAGGCACGCTTCAATTCCTGAACAAATTCTTGTGGGGCCTGATCTTCCCCACTTTGCAAGTTGTAGGCTGCCTTGCGAGCCTCCTGAGGATTTCTGTGCACAGAAAAATGTTTCAGAGATGGCTGCTCTATAGGTGGGCCATCTAGAATGATTTTGGTCCTCCAGCCCCACAAAGAAGCTGGAGTACTCTGGAGAGAAAGTCCATTTCACATACTGAATACAGCTTTTGCTGTCCTTCAAATGGAAAGTTTCCATCATCTCTTCAAAGAACTCTAGGTGCTCCCAACCAGAATATTTTTCGTTCTTATCATAGGGCAATATGACGCTCCTTATCGCTTTTATTTGTTTTAGGGGATCCTTAAGCAAGGCCCTTTTTACCTTATTGGCCTTTTTGGTTCGGGTAACTCTGGTCCACTTCTCCTCTGACTCAAAGGCACTGCTCCCGGAGGTGCCCCTCTGGTCTTCTAAGCTCTCCCGGATTCTGCGAGCCTGGGAATGGCTGGCAGAATGTGGGGACCTAGTCTCATGTGTCCTGGGGCGCTCTGAGGAGTCTTCTGATTCCTCCTTACTCCCAGGATTTGATGAGTACCCCCCTCAGCTGGGCAGAGGTGTTCAGGATGCCCTTAGTGGGTCTATTATCATGGATTTCCCCACTAAATTTGACAGTACTTTGGAACCCATACCCAGATGCCCGCCCATCCATTCCTGGGAGGTGCTGATCTATGAGCCCCATATTCCTCATTGGATTGAAGTCTGCCATCCCTGTGGCCCTTGGCTCATGTGCACCAGTGAACATGGGGATGGCAGAGACCAGGGATTGGAAGAAATGAAGGCCTCTGGTACTAGGGTTCCTGAGGTTATGCTCAGGTGTTTCCCTTTCCCAGCGAACCTCATCTCTCTCAGTCCCTGCTCCCTGTTGCCATGCAAGAACCTGAGCTTTCTTTACCTCTATCAAGGCCTTGCTAGTTTCCATCAATTGCTCTTGCATAGCTACCTGTCTGTGGAGCCTGTCATTTTTCTCACAGAGAGCCTCCTTGTCTCTCTGTGCTTCCTGTGTCAATTTAGAGTACTGGGCCAGTTTTTAGTGCAGGAGGGTTACCTCCTGAGACCTGTCCATACTGGTCTGGTCCTTCCTTGCTAGAGGATCTTCCACCCTCCGGTGTGCTCTAACAATTTTCCATGGTCTTTTTGGAGGTCACCCAGTCCCTGAAGGGCCAAGTGATTTTCTTCTATCTTCTCGTTTAAATAACAGACTTCCTGGCCTAAGGTGTCCCTTTCCTGAGCAAGAGTATGCCTCTGTGCAGCCAGGTCGTCCCTCTGTCTTTGGAGCGTACCAGCTTTCTGGTGCTCTTCATCAAATTCTGCCTGGGTGTCCAGGTCTTTCAGAATTAGTTTATTATTCTCTTCTTTTTCTTTGTCTAGGCGGCTTTGCAGGGTGACTACCTGCTCTGTGCATGCCCTGTTAACATGTATTTGCTATTCTAGCTTTTTCTGGCTCTGCAGTAGAGAGTCCAAACTTTCTTGGTACTCCTTCTGCAAGGCCAGCATTCCGGTATCCTGTTCTACCTTCTCCTGCTGCTGGATACCCATATCTTCTTTTGTTTTGGTTAGATACTGCCTAATTTCATTTCCTGATTCATGGCTTCTCTGCAGCCTCTGCTCTATAGAGTGCAGATCAGTTTGGGCCTTTTCTAATGCTTGCAGTTGCTTGTTTGCCAGATATTGGCCCTCAGCATATTGGTCCTGTATTGCTCCAATATGGAGGTACCGAAATGCTGCTATTTTGGCAATCTTGCTTTGCTCTTCCTTTGCCTTAGAGGCCATATATAGTTCACTCAGGGCCACATGTAATGGACCCTGGTCTTCCCATGTGCCTAACCCTGTTGCAGTGGTCTGTTCTGTGATTGCCTGCAACCACACATTCTGATCCTGCTCTGTCCATTCACCCCTTACAAATCATTTATGCAGTAGGTGTTCTTTAGCCATGTTGATTTCTACCAAGGTCGCCATTTTGGAAATATTAATTTCCTTCCTGATTTACAGGAGTGTATTTTATTTTTGCAAAACAGACCAGTTACTTAGAGCGTTTCTATTGAGGGGTGCTTTTCACAGTGTAATACAGTGTGGTAGCCCAACGGGGTTAATGTACCCCGTCAGTTAGCACACTGTATTAGACTGTCACAAGTGGTATGTCTAATTCAGAAATTTCGTGACGAGCCCCCAATCTTGTAAGTGATTTCAACCCGGCACTTCACCTAAGTCAATGCCTAGCATTTGATGCACAATTGAAACCCTTAATTATTTATTTATGTCTGTAAGTTCTTTTATTTCTGAATGATGTACCCTTATATCACGCCCCTCTCTTTGAATCCCCCCGGTCACACTGAACCAGGAAGCAGGCTGTTTTGCAAAGTTAAAATATTTATTTGATGTATTTCACAAAATATATCACACTACTTTAATGGTTATACAATGATCACCAATGGGGTGATGTCGCAATAAATCTCTTTAATCACACAGAGTAATGATAGGAGAAATAATGCAGCATAGAATAATACTTTGTGTGGGTTCAATCAAAATGCATTGTGATTACTCTTTCCCCCTGCACAGTACTCATTCCCCCAATATGCAATATAAAGAGATGGAAGGATAGAAAACAGGTTTCAGGAATACAGAATTCAACAAAGGAGTATCAATCCCAATTTCCCCCCAGCAAACATAGAGAGAGAAACCGGAATGATTGCAAACTTGTCAAAAATGGTTTAAATTTGGCTTTGCATGAATGGTAAAAACACTGAAAATGGATTTAATTCACTAAAATGGTTTCAATCTAGTGGGAGCCACTTGGTATAGTATCCGACAAACACTAGCAATGATTATTGAATAACTAGCGCTTTGAAAACTCAATTCTGAGGTCGGATGCAATGAACAGCTATTTCACACGTGATGGATTTGAGCCAAACGAAAAATTTGCGGCAAACTTTTCCGCAAACGGTAAGCGCGATTGCGCAATAACTATAGGGAGTTGGGATGCGGTTTTGGGTTCATAGGAAAGCTGAGGTTGTTAGCTTCACGTAGACACTACGTAAAAAGTAAATTTCGTTTCTAGCATGCACGGTGAAGAAGTTATGAAGGTTTTTGTGGAGGTTGTTTTTTTCAGAAAGAGTCAACATTTGCAAAAAAAAGATGTGCTTTTTAAAATGACAAACAAGATTTATTTGCACTAGTGATAGACTATGAAGCTGCAAACTAAACAACAGCGCAGCCACCAGCCCAGGATATCACTGGTTGATTTGGCCAGCCGAGACGCTCGCCTTTCTTCAGAAAATATATTAGCGCAAAGATGATTTTTAACACTTCTAATACAAAGGACTACAGGGATGAGAGAAAGAGTTCAGGCTAGACAAAAGATTTTTACAATGCAGTTCTGGATATAATAGAATGGGTTTGGATAGGATGACTTATGGATAATACATATGCTAGTGACAATCCTATGCTATGGATACTCACTACCAATGTTTGGAATGGACCCATCAGGGATCTGGTCAAAGATTTCTGGACTGCAATTCTGCTAGCACACCGGACTGGACTCAAGGCGCTCTGGTTCTGCAATCAGCAAGGCACTTTGGACACTGCACCGTGTGATTGGACTAGATCTCACAGGTTCTGGTTCTGGTTCGCAGCTATCTGGTCACAGCACGGTTCTACTGGGTTGGATCTTGGTATTCTGGCATTAGTTCTGTGCAAGATAGCAGTACAGCGCAGCCAGGCTGTTATTTTTGTTCCCCTTATAGGTCTGGGGTAAAATCTGGTTTCTGGATTTTAAAAGGCCAATCTGAGAATGGTTCAGCTTTGGAAATGGGACTTTCAGGCTTTCAAAGTTCTGGAGTCTGGAGTCTGGAATCTGAAATATGGATTTCTCTTGCAAAGTGCTCTGCCAGCAATCGGATGGTGGGTGAATGTGTGTCTCTTCTAGGTCCTAACCTGTCTCTATTTATGTATTTCCTAAAGGGGTGGGTATGCTGAATTCTACTAGGCACACCCTCTAGAGATTCTATTGGTTAGGGTATTTCCTCTCCCCTGATTTGAGAAGAAAACATGGTGTCATGATGACACTGTATTTTAGGATCCAGGGAGAACCTCCCCTTTGTTTCTGCACAGAAAATCTATTTTTCATACAAGACATATTTACAATTTTACAAACTTGCTAGCAATAGCACATTTACATCACAGATTTAGTGGAGCAAGTATTCATCTGAGCCCCATCTCGGTGAGAGCATGGGTTCAGATTTGACAGTTTTTCACACTTTTGGTCTGGGACCCAATGTCAGATTTATCCACATTTCCATGCATATGTGCACATAGCATCTGGGCATAATCATGTGAAGTTTCATGTTTCTGGCATCACCACAATTGCAACAAAACCACAAATTCTGTAGTCATGTCCCTGAACATAGCACAGAGTTCTGAGTAGTTTTAAAACCTTGACCAGAATTTTCATGTTAACAACACTATATTTTACAAATGTTTACAATTTTGCACAGTCCTCTGTCAGTTCTTTTCAAAACTATACTTCCTTGTGGTTTAAGGATACACATAACTGCCTGTCCCGCCCCCAAAGATTTGGTTGGTCAAGAGCAATCTGCACCTCTCTTCCTCTGGCAGGAGTTTCAGTTGACACTCGCATCTGCATATTTTTTTCAGCTAAGGAAACCCTTTGTCTCTCTCAGGGACAGCAGAGCAAAATCCCATCCCCTTTTCATTAACATCTGACTGAAAGTTCCTGGGGCAGAGAGCAGGAGGAAGGTACTTTTCATTTGGGGCACGCTGTGGAATTTGCTTTGAAGTTCTGTGGCTGGCATCAGAGGTTACTTTACCACAATTTGTTTAAAATTGTCTTTGATAAAATAAACTTACATTTTCAAAAATAGGCAAACAGATCTCTAATTCCAGTCTTTTTAAACATAGAGATTAAATAGTGGCAACCTATATTGTTTTTGATAGCAAGTCACTTCTTTTCAACAATTTGATTTTAATACACATGTTTAACTTCTAATGCACTTAATTGACAGCTATCATGCAGGCAGCCGGCGGTACTGCGTCCATATTCTGACAGATTTTTCACAAACAAGCGCACTTTTTAATGTGGATATTCTATGATGGATTCTGCTTTTCCTGACATTGTGTGCTTATGTGGATTCCTTCAATAAGGTGATGGTTAACACCCAGCAAGGATGTTGGATATTTCCTGATGCTTTGAACCATGATTTTGCAATTTCAGCAGCCAAGGAAAAAAAGGATTTCAGAGCACCTTTGGTTTTCCTCGCAATAAAGCACTGCCTTTCATGAAGTTTCCATATGCACTCTGTGGACAGCCCAATGACAAGTTTTGGCAGTGTGGTCTCCTGTTCCCCACTGACACAGGCAAAGTAGATTGGCAACCAACTGTTTTCCGGTTTCACTGCGCAATTCTCATAGGTTTAGCACGCATAGGGCTTTTTGCGGCGATTTTGTTGGTTCTGGTGAAAGCAGCACACAGTGATGTCGCAGGGCAGAGCCTAGTGGGTCAATACATCCCACACATTTGACCGAATTTGGCCAGTAAAATTTGATTGAATAAAACCAATCAATTAGGCTAATATGTGCTAAACATAGGGATCGGGGGTTGCGGGGTGTGTGTCCTCAATATTGAAGGTGGGGGACTGAAAAAAATAAATAAAAAAGAACACTGCAGCGTCGGATACGACCCGTGTTGGGGAGACAGATCTGATGCCGCAGGTCTGAAGTGGACCAGGCGAAAAGATAACAGGTAAGTGGGGGCTCAGTGATGGGGAATGAATCTTTTTTTTGGAAAACCCGCAAAGCTGACCGCATGCAACATCATACGATATGATGTTGCATGCAGTCAGTTTTTATCGATCTATTTTTTTTTTACCGATTCTTTTTTGGTCAAACATACCCAAACCTTCATGCACGTTACAATGAAGTGCCAAAAGTTGGAGGTAGAGCTGGTGGAAGCAGAAAAACAATGAGAGAAGAAGGTGGGGGAAGAGGAGTTTCACTTCAAAAGTGTGAATGAGGAAATTATCTTTGCCCTCATCACCCAACTGAAGCCCACAAACGACCTTTCATGTGCATTGCCAGCATGTACGGCTAAACGGTTGGTGACTTACATTAAACCGTTCATTACAATATTTGCGAAAAATCATTGCAGGAGGGCCAGCTCCCAAAATCCCTGAAAAGAGAATTAGTGAGACCTTTGTTAAAGAAACCCAATTTGGACCCGGAAAACCTAAAGAACTACTGCCCAGTTGCCAATTTGATATGGCCCACAATTATTTTAGAGAAGTTAGTCAGTACACAATTTCAGGCGTTTGTGGACAGGGAGAGTTTGTTAGATAAGTTACAATCTGAGTTCCATCCCAAAAATGGGACAGAGACAGCTCTCCTAGCAGTGAACGATGACCTTTTGGAGGTTACGGATAACGGGGGGTCCACGGTGTTATTGATGTGGACCTTTTGCAGCCTTTCACACAGTGGACCACTCGATTATGCTACAAAGCATTAGGCACGTGGGGAGAGCCTCCGAACAAGTAGTGAAGTGGTTTGAATCTTTTCTTAAGGATAGAACGCAAAGAGTGGTGCTGAAAGGTTTCACCTCGGAGTCGTTGGGCCTTTACTGTGGTGTGCCACAGGGCTCATCCATGTCACCTTTAATTTTTTGACCTGTATTTTCGTCCAGTATTTTATATATTCAAGAGGCATGGTCTGTGGTTCTATTCGTACGCTGACGATACACAGATTTATATTGAAATAAAGAATATTGATGATGTGTTTGAAAAAATAAATCTGTGTATATATGAGCTCAATAACTGGGTGACATACAATCAGCTGCAGTTGAACGCAACCAAGACAGAGATGATACTGTTTAGCCCTAAGAGTAAAATTTCTGCAGAGAGACAGAGTCTACCCTCGCTGATTCTGGGAGAACAACTTCACTATGCCAAAAAAATACTGAGGAACGTGCTCCCCTTTATTCCGATGGAGGATCAGGCAGTGGTGGTGGGGGCAATTACCAACTCCCACCTAGACTACTGCAATAGGCTCCTGGCAGGAATTCCAGCCAAACAAGTCCCTAGATTGCAGAAGGCTCAGAAGGCAATTAGAGTGATTGGACACCTTAGGAAGTGAGACCATGTCTCCATGCTACAGAGATCCCTCCACTGGCTTATGGTGGAGGATAGGATCAAATTCAAAATGCTTGCGGGGTCCTTCTCCAGACTATCTTGCAGTGAAGATTGTTCGATATTGCCCAAGTAGAGATCTCCATTGTGGAGACAAACTCCTGATCTGTGTTCCACAGTCCAATGTGGTCTCCAGGGGAGATAGAAGATTCGGAGTGTTTGATCCAATAATCTGGAACCAACTACCTCTTGAGATCAAAGACTGTCAATTGCTAGCTCTGTTCAGGAAAAGGTTGAAAACCTTTCTGTTTAGACAGATCTACCACCGTTTTTTTTTTGTTAATCTTACTCATGTACTGCGCTTGCTCCATTCTAATAGTTACCGTCTGTGCCCGAATATAGTTGATTCTGTCCGGTGCGCTCTAGAAATCTTCAAAATCAAAATCAAACACAAATTTATCATTGATGTATTTTCTTGTTTCTGTTCACAACAGTTGTATGTATGTATGTATGTATTTAATTTTTATATAGCGCCGGTAGCCCGAGGGCATCAGGGCGCTTGTACATAAAACACTGGTACTACAAGACGGACAACACGTATGAGACGGACGATGGGTACATATACTATTGCGTAACGAGGTCTCTAAGAGAAGTCCTACGCCCAAGATCTCATCTAAAGAGGTGTGTCTTCAGCATCTTCCTAAAAGCAGAGTGATTAACTTCAGACCTAAGGGATTCGGGGACGCTGTTCCACAGTTTAGGAGCCAGCACAAGAAAGGATCTTCCCAGACTTGTTTTTAGCTTGAACTTGGGCACGTGCAGGAGGCATTTTCCACCCGAGCGTAGGTTTCTGCTGGGGTTGTAGGGCACTATGTGTGTTTTCAAGTAGGCAGGCGCTGTGCCATAAAGGCACTTGTGTACCAGGCAGAGAGCTTTGAACTTGATGCGCTCTTCTACTCTGAGCCAGTGCAGAGCAAGCCTCTCTTCAGTAACATGGTCTTTCCTTTTCAGATTTTTCACTAATCTGACCGCGTTGTTCTGGATCACCTGACAACTAGATAGATCCTTGGATGCGGCCCCCAACAACAGGGCGTTCCCATAGTCGAGCCGTGAGAGAATAATGGCTCTGGCTATCGTTGCCCTGTTTACTTCATTAAGCAGTGGTTTGATTGCTTTCATAAGCCTGAGATAGTATGCTGAGTTTTTTTGGAGGAAGTTAGTCTGGGCGTGAGAGTCGACGACTGAATCGACCATCATACCCAGAGTCTTCACCTTGGGAACCACCTGGATAATGGCGTTTTTAATTTGAAAAAAGTTGTACTCTGCCCCTAGTTTTTCCAACTGACGACGGGAGCCAAACAACATCAATTCGGTTTTAGAGTCGTTCAGGCACATCCAGTTTGCCTGCATCCAGTCGTCAATTAACTTGTAAACCTTGGTGAGCACTTCACTGTCCGTGGCATAATTCCTACCCCCCAACTCCAATATGAGTTGGGTGTCATCTGCGTAATTTGTAAATGACACTCCGGCTTTCACCAGAAGGCTGCACAAAGTGCGCATATATATGTTGTGAGTTTCTACCCTTTAAAGCTGTTGCTCCCTACCCAGATTATGCAACCCCAAAGCCATGCAAAGCAGAAGTACAACTGTGTGAGAAAATTAAAACCGGGAATTCATTTGAAAGAACATTTGGGCTACTGAAAAGTAGGGTTCGATGTTTACATGTCACTGGAGGAGATCGCTTGTCTACGCCAGGAACGATGTATCATTGTCATGTGTCTGTTCAAACAAGCATTGGCCATGCCAATAGTGTGGGCTCTTGTGTAGACATATGAAATGAACTTGCCAGGCACAACCGTAGTGTTATTAACTGCCCATTGATGGTAGCATGTGCAAAAGGGTGCGAGTACCTGGGCATCTAATAGCAGTGCTTGGGAAATGCCCAATAGTTATACACAAGCCAAAACTGTTGGCTTTGCCAATGCGTGTTTTTAACAGTCTGAAGGCTAACCTATTTAAGACCTTTTTATGACACCAGCTGCAGGTTTACAACTCCAATTAAGTCATTAATTCTCAGAAGACTGCTTTGAAAAAAACACTGGCAGGCACTAAGGCTTGATTAAGGTGATCTCAAAGAATTCCTACATCGAGGTGTTTTGTGCGGTGAGGGGCAGGAACTGGGTGGGAATGGCAATAGGAATTAGCATGGCCATGGGAAGTCAATGGATGAACAAAAAAACAAATACCTACAAACTTTGTGTCCTTCCTCATATGTTATTTCGGTAGTACCCAAATTGATCGTTTCCAATTGATCGTATGGTAAATCTGGCCAAATTCGGCCAGTACCATTTCGATCATTTGGAAACTATCAGATTGGGTAATCACTACCAAACATGGGGAGCGGGGGATGCAGGGGTGCCCCCTGCTCCCCATGTTTGGTAGTGATGGCCTTTGGGAGTCGCAGGGGTGTCCCCCGCTTCTGGAGGATCGGACCCGCGTAGGAGGGACAGATCCGACGCTGCATGGTCAGAAGATGAGCGGATGCAAAAAAGGTAAGTAGGGGTGGGTGGGGGATTATGGGGGCTGTGGGGGGTTTAGGTTTAGCCATGACAAAATTGTCTTCGCGGCCGAATTGAAAACAGTCAATTCGGCCACGAACAACTGCGCCACGGCCAAATCGTATACATCCGTTATTTCTCCCTATCTGTAGTCTATGCAAAGGTTTTGGCTTGTCTCGGTGTCCCAGATGAAATTGTCCGTTTGGAGCTCGGCCTTACATTGCTGTCTACTATGGCATTGAAGAGGAGTAACATACTCTCAAGCGACACCAAAAAGCCAAAACTAAAAAGGAACAGATTGCAGTGGAAATTGAGAACACTGGCAGTAAAGGCTGTTCAGTGGTGCATATGTTCTTTTATTAATTACACATACATCGAGCCTCAGCAGGTATAACCTCATCTACCAACACCTCAAGCTCATGGGTGAAAAGGTGCCCGCCCACTTTCTGTAAGCCGGGGTTGACAATGTTTGTTTGTTTGTTTTATTTGTAATGTGCGCCAGACCCAAGGGTAACCAGGCGCAGTGAGGAGAATATGCAAAGCTTACAATGTTACATAGAATTACAGTGTTACATAAAATTACAATGTTACAAAATGTGTTGTACAATGTATGTACAATGTATTTTTTAGAAGCTTACAATGCAGTGAAAAATGAATTCAAAGGCCCCTAAATTGTGAATTCGTCCTAATGTAACGCCACACTTAAGTTTCAGAAAACACAAATTCGCTCACAATGTGGTAATACAAAGCAGTGAACATCACGTGCGCTAGGGCTGTAACTAAGGCCTACATAAGCACTAGTGTTCTCCCCGACCCCTCTGCACCTCTGCTTTTGAAGATGGTGAGTTTGGCAGGAAAGTATTTTGGATGCGCACTTGGGAAAGCTGATCTTCGGTAATGTGGGTGATAGGCACCGTTTGAATTGCAGTGAAGATCTGCAGCTACATAAGTGAATAAGGAATGTGACTGAAGTCAAACTGAATCAATCATTCATTGAGATGATCCTACTGATCCTACTGATCACCTGAAGCTGCTAATAATCGAATTTCGAACATGGAAACACTGTGAACCTTTAAATGTGTATAGGACTACATATTATTGCAGAGGCTGGAAAGAAAAATAATTGGCACCCTCCTTCTGATTTGGCAAAGGGTGATGACATGCAAGCAGGATCGAGTATCCATCCTGAGAGCTGATACATGGCAGCAGCTTATTTTTTAGTTTTGGCTGTCATCTGACACTTAATCAACACGTATAGGCCAGAACAATTAATTTGGAGTGCAGCTAGAAGGGAAGACGTGTGAGAGGGGCATACAGCTTCTGGGTGTTATTTGGTTATTTACCAGTCCATTGACTGCCAACAGCCATGGTAATCTCTAGGGCCATTCACTACCTGCCCCTCCCGCCCAAACGTCAAGCACCTGGGATCTCTTTGAGCTAGCTTTATAAAAGGCTACTGGTGTAATAAAAGGTTCTCAACCAAGTGTGCCATTAGCCACTTTATAAATAACAGTTCCTCGCACCAACGTTTTTTTTTTTAGTTTTTGTTTTGCATTTTTGAAGCGCTCACACAGCCAGGGGGCCGTTTTGTTTCCAAGGCGAGCACGTTGCCGCTGAGCTATCCTCCCGGGAGTTGGGTCATACACAAGCACAGACAAACCCAGGGGATTTGGATTGAATAGTAGTGATAGGCATTTACCAGGTGCTGCCATTATATTCCCAGGTAATCACACTATTTTCCAGCTGTTGCCATCTTATAGCCAGGAAGTACTGTGATGGCAGTGCCTGGCAAATGCCCCTCCCATGACTAAACAAAAGAAAAGCTGTTGGTTTTGACAATGCGCGTTTACTTTTGCCTTTATCCCCAAATGCGAAGCCAATGACTGATAAGGACATTAGTTTCAAAATCATGATATTCCTTAAAAATCGGAGATGGGTTTAGCTTTTTTTTCACATAAGCACAGCAGTTCATGCAGAACTATTCTGACTGGGACCCTCATTATGTGTTTCGCTAAAGAAATGAAGCTAATTGACAATTACCACATTTTCCCAATCCCTGTTAAATAAAATGTGTGGGGCTAATTTGTTGAGGAATAACTTGAATTGTGACAGCTGCACCAAATGTCTTCTTGCGCCTGTCCTGTTTCGCCGTGCGAAATGTTTACTGCGTCACTTCTGCAGCCTTGGGCCGCTTTGAGGAAAGCAGAAACATAGGATTGTAGAAAGATTATCAAGCAGTTTGAATCCCCAACTACTCCAAATGTTATCGAGGAGCCTGCCAAAATTGCATCTCGACCTCAGAGCAGACAAAATTGCAGCACTATATCAGTATTTGGTCTTGAAATGTGCTGGCTCGCTATTCTAAAGAAAATAACCTTGTAGCCAGATGGACGGGGAAGCGAGCAGCTCCCAGAAGGAAAGGTGCGTGCAGTGAACACGAAGCAGGAGGCAATCGTGCAAACCTCGGCGTGATCTCATATAGACTTACCAAAATCAGACCCCCAGGCATACAGTAACAGGAGAGAGGGAACAAAAACAATGTACCCCATCATGCTTATGGTTTCAGTAAATGATACTTTTCCACAAGCAGGTGATGCAAAGGACTGATAACTGGAAAATGATTTTGATACTTGATGTGCTGTAGTGTCAGCTAGACACTTTTAGAATTACCGCCCCCATTTCTTTTTGCTGATTTCCGGACGCAAAATGTAGTGGCGCAAAAGGCACCCCGTTAAGACCCAAGCCCCCACCCCTATAAACTCGTTATCCCTTTTCCCACAACAACCATTTGTGTTATTGTCTTTCTTTATCTGTTCGGTAATTTGTATTCATATCAATATTCTGCGCTGAAAAATATGAGGTGAATATTCTGCAATGAAATATCACTGCGCGGCAGAATCCTGCCGGTCAAAACGCAGTAGGTGGCTTTTGATTTGATGCTTTCTTTTTACAGGTCGGGTACCCCCTTTATCTCCTTTACTCATCCCCACCTTAGATCTCTGGATTTTATCCCATGTGAAGCCACATCAAACATAATGCCTCCAGCAGCGTTTTTGCCGGCGGATTTCTAAGTCGGCCAAAGTGATGTAAAATGGTTTATGCAGTGTGATGTTATGCAAGCGATATATTAGGCAGCTTCAGGAAGCTACATTACATGAAAGGAACGACCTACATCAAACTCAGCGGAGGTTTCATGGCTATTGGGAGTTAAGTATTCCCTGCTAAAGAAAATCAGATACTGATAGGACAGAGTACGTTGAAGTTAATTCTCTGTTGTACTGATAGCCAATGGTGGGGCTTGATCACTCTCAGAATATGACAACCTTCTTTCAAGTTGCAAATCAATGCATTCTCTGTTTTGTAGTAGTTGCAAGTTGTACACTGTGTACCTGGGTCGCCCAGTGTAAAGTATTTTGAGGTCCCTGGATTTTTTTGAGTAGGAGGACTTTGGCCATAAACTGACGATTCAAGAAGTGGCAGATTTCCTCACCATGTGGAGAGAGTGCTGACAGGAGTTTGCTAGATTATTCATTTGAGCGAAGAAGGCCATTGCTAAATGTCATATCTATGTTTCCAGGAGTTTGGGGCGGAGGGGACGGTGATCTGTTATACTTGGTGTACCAAACAATAGGATTTCAGTTTTAGCTCCATTCAAGCAAAGGTTGTCGTCCTGAATCCAGCAAAGGATTTTCTAAAGCAAATGGTAAGACTGTGTGTTGGTTGCTACCCTCCTTGTATTGTCTGTATCCCAGGTGATTTCATCCCTGTCAGTCGAATGGCAATTGCGCCACCATGCCAGAGGGGAGAATAGCACACAGCAAACCCGAGCCCAGGCCAGCTAAAATGGGGACCTATTCAGCCCTGGGTGACCTGCAAACAAAAGTGAACAGGAGTGAGCTCCGGCCCAGTGTCCCTATGCAAAGAACAATACACAGAGCTGGGAGTCTTACTTAACCTGCAGTGGGAAATGTGTTTAGCTCTGTATCTAGCATCAGCTGGTGCCCCTAAGTACACACTCCTGAAACATGGCGGCACAATCATGTCTGTGGGCCCAGAAACATCCCGAAGAGCACAATCTAATTCATGATTGCCGTTGATTAAGACTCTTGCCATACAGAACTTTTTCTTCCCAAGACGGGACACTCAAAGGGGCACTCTTGGAGTACTATGTGGTATGAAACATATCAGTGCACTGGGAGCACAGTTAGTCAGCATTGATTCTCTTACCTAGGAATGCCAGACTGACCCTTCTGTATTTACAGTATCTACCCCTCATGAGTGGAGGTCTTGCCAAGGATGCACATTCACTCGATTCTGCATCCTGGGCACTGGCTCGTACAGCGCTCAAAGGAATGGTTGAGTGAGGAATGCAAACAACAAGCCCAGTCAGTGCCGTTCATGTAACAACAGCTCAAGCAGAATGCGCCATACAGGGCTTACAGGAGAGCATACATGACTAACACTTTCTGACTCCAGCAGCTGCAGCCTGCCACATGTCAACTCACCCCTGACCATTTACTGTGGCCTGTGGGGGTGGAGGACCTGTTGTCCCTGACTCCTAAGGATCTATTACTCCCCAATTTTGGGGATGTTCCTGGATGTTGGCAGGATCCCACACACTGGAATTCAGGTTAATTACAACTCCGTTGGGTTAATTTTTCTGTCATCATGAAGGGTAACAATAATAACAGTATGAACATACGATGGGTGTACCACATATAATAAAATATATAAGCCTGTAATGAAATATCAAATTAACCAATTGTCATGTATGTGATTAGTCAGGTTGTTCAGGTGACAATACGTAGTAACCCCAAAACGTACTGGCTATGCTTGAGATAGGAATTATAATGAGGAGTTAATCTACCACCTATAATTGGAAGTGGTGCACATTTATGTGTGCGTTAGGGAGGCAAAGGGCTTCATGTATATGTTAAAAAGCCAAAGTGAAAACCCGAGAATTGGGGTAACCTAAAGGTGCAGTCAAAAGTCAGATGCAAAAAGGTCATTTTGGACCCAGATCCCAGAAAGCCTTGTGCACAATGCAGCAGGTTTTGAACTTAATCCTTGCATCCACTGGGAGCCAATGGAGAGATTTCAGAGCTGGAGAGATACAATCCCAGGGCTTGAGGCCAAGGGCAAGTCTCGCAGTCCTGTTTTGGATTAATTACAGAGGGCGGAGAGTAGAGGCAGGTAGAGTTAGAAAGAGGCTGTTACAATAGTCCAACCTAGAGAGTACTATAACTTGGGAGACAGTGAGCTTCTGGTGGAAGGAGAGGAAAGGCAGAGTAGAGATGTGGCCAGAGAAGGAAAGTGTCAAAGATGACCCAGAGGTTCTTAGCCTTATAATGATGACAGGTCCAGGAGTGGATTTTATCCAAAACTATGAGGGTTTCCTGTCCAGGAAACTCACCCCAGTCTAAACCGATCGGGGTGCACTTGATCTTCCCCCTCCCTGCAACCCTCTGTGCACTTGCACGATCTGTACGCAATGCGCCTGAAGAGCATCTGTCTGTTCTCCCTTGTCTTCACCCCTAAAATGCACTGTTAAAACTGCAGGATCGCCATCAGGCCTATTTGCTGGCTCCCAAACGTTTGCATGCATTTTTCACGCACTTACTCTGCCTGTGCAGACTGTTATCGTCTCAGAATTTCGAGGGCTCTGAGCGACTGTTTGTTTTTCCCCATGTTCCCACCTTCCTTCAGCGCTTTCAAACACTTGCCTGTGTGTAGGCCCTACATAAATAAACAATACCATAACCATACCAGGAGGGTTGATTGTGTTCTCCTAGAAGGAAAAACAAACTCTGAATAGTGGGAAAGAAAGATGCACTCACGAGGGCCTGGAGTTGAAATTGTAACAATAATCTTAAATGTTATTGCTTCAATAGGGCTTTTGGGAATTAATCTGTTGCTAATGTACGGTAGGCCCAAAAACCGATCGGAAAAAATCAATCCAAGTAAGCAAAAATGGAGTGCACGATTTGCAAGAAAAACAGTTGTAATACATGCAAATTAGGTCCAGGAGGGTCAGTCAGAACTGAAAACTGAAAACGCTCTCGATCCGCCCATATTGAGATACAGTATTTAAGGACAAAAACCACAAAATTAGAATACATTACAAATATCAAGCACATGCTAATCCTGTATTTATTTATTTTTTCATTTATAAAGCGCACAAAAACCTGAAGGCATCGAGGCGCTGTCATAGAGACTAGTTACATGCAGACAATTAGCAGTTACATGCAGACCAGTTGCAAGTTACATGCAGACAATTTTGACCTGGGTGAACCTTGTGTAGGCTTCCCATTTAGGAAAACAGCGAGGTTTTCAGAGGTCTTCGGAAGGCCCAGTATGAATCTTCTGCCCATAATGCAAGTGCAAGGGAGTTCCATTGTTTAGCTGCTATGGACGGGAAGTTTATGCATTTGAATTTGGGCTGGACAGGATGGTGCGGATAGGGAGTTCTGGTGGGCTTTGAGGAATGAGCCTTGGAGATTTTCTGAGAAAGGTAAGGTGGGGCAGACTTGGAGATGCACCTATGCTTAAGTGACAGGGTTTTGAAGATGATCTGTTGTCGAATCATGAGCCAGTGTATGGCTTTTGGTGCAGCCGATATGTGTTCAAGTGTTGGAATGTTGAGGGCCGCTCGAAAAGCATTGTTTTGGATGATCTGCAGTTTCCAGACGTTGTGCACAGAGGTACCAGCAAAGTGTACATTGCAGTAGTCCAACCTGGTACCAATGATTTCAAGTGTTCCTTATTGGATCTCACCTCTACAAAATCTAAACACAATATACATTGGTGGGCCCCCATTTGTTAGTACATCACCCATGTCCATACAAGAAACAGCCTCCTACAAATTAACCTAATTGTGCAATCAGCAGAAAATGCTTCATCCTGTTTGGCTATGTAACATTTACTAAAATGGCATACCCTAATTGATCAAGACAAGCTCATGTAACTTCTGATGTGCAATCCCACCGAAATTACCCAATCAGGTAGTGGGTGTGAACAGTGAAGTCATCAAATTAGAAAATGAACATAGGCAGAGAATGTCCAGCCTGTAATGTGAAGCAGTTAGGTCAAACAATGACTGATTAATCAAAAAATCTTACTTTATTAAGAGAGTATAACAAAATTAAAATGAGACAGTTTATAGATATGTAGATACACATAACACAACACTGTACTAGACCTAACAATATTTTGTAACTCTTCTGAGTAGTAATAGTTGTAGTTATTGAGACATATATAGTTTATGGTCTTCAATGAGTATGAATGACTCAGTGTGATTAGCCATAATACACACATTACCTATGCTCTTGAGATTGGCACCTTCTCTACATGTTTCAGTTCTCAAACCTAGCAATGGTGAACATTCATCAAGAGCATAAAAAATGGTGGTCACTTGTGATGACTGGACTATGGAGTTCAGTGTCCGGTCTGTCTTTTATCAAACAATATCCAGAATCAGTGGTGGCTGCTGTAGTATTACAGGCTGTTGACAAAACAAGAGGCAATAGGTGCTATTACTGCTGTCTCTATTATCAGAGATCAAAAAATATCTCTGAGACAATTTCTGGTAAAAAAAATGTACCTCAATTGGTTGGTGGGGGTAGTCAGGCAGTGTCAACTCTTGTAAATAGACCTTGTTCTGGGTACACTCTGAAAAGGATACACAAATAATGATGTTAAGACACTAGTGTTTGAACGTTAAGTTCTAACTGCTCTAGAAAAACTTGAATTCAAAGAGATAAGAGCATTCTAAAACCTAAGTATTGCTGAAAAACCAGCCATGAAATCGCTTACCAACAACAAAAACATACTTACCAAAAGAGCAGATAAAGGGGGAGGAATAGTCATCCTAAACAGAAAGGATTGCCTTGACGAATACCTTAGTCAACTACAAAAAGAAGAAAATTACAAGATCCTTGCAATTGACCCAACTCATGATTCGTTAAAAACCATAGACCTAATAGTGACCAAAGCAGAACAAAGAGGTTGGATAAGTAAGCAGGAAGCTACACTTTTTATCAATGAGAAATCTACTATTCCCACCTTTTATTGCCTCCCTAAAATACATAAAACCCTTATTGAATACCCAGGACATCCAATAGTGGCAGGCATCAACTCCATATTGGAACCACTATCTAAATGTGCGCACCACTATTTGTGACCAATGTGGTGTCTTATCTAAAGAACACCACAGACGTTATAAGAAAATTCGAACACAAAGATTTTAACCCTGAAGTGAATCTTTTGATTGGCTTAGATATAGTGACACTGTACAATATTATCCCCCAACAAGCCATACTAGAAACTATAGATGAATTACTCTATAATAGAACTGATCAAGATCCAGTCCCCAATTCATTTATTGTGTGGTGCGTGGAAATGCCCTAACAAAAACTATTTTTACTACTTGGGAGTGTTTTATCAGCAAATAGAAGGCACAGCTATGGGAGTCACTATGGCCCTTAGCTTGGCCAATTTATAAGTTGAAATATTTGAAAAAGCTACTATATATGCCTCAACCAATCCCTTTAAGAACCATATAAAAGTAAGTACTTGTTATACAGACGACCTTCTGATCATCTGAGAAGGTTCCAGCAATGTAGTAAATCAATTCTTCAAGTGGCTGACTACACAGAATCATCACCTTGAATTCACAATGAGCAAGAGTAACACATTCTCTAACTTCCTGGATATTACCATCTTCCATAAAAATTGATAACTCTTAGTTAAAACATATCATAAACCAACTGACTGTAACTACATTCTTGACTACAATAGCCACCATGTGAAACATCTATGAGATAACATCCCTTTCAGTCAATTTCTCAGACTAAAGAGAAACAACAGCCAAAAAGAGGCGTTCGAAGAGGGAGCAAATTCATTATCTAAAAAACTGAGAAATAGAGGCTATCCCAAGACATTCGTCAAAAGAACGGCTAAAAAAGTTTTCAACAATGACAGAGAAGACTTACTAGAAGAACAAATACCCAAACATAAAGATGACTGACTGGTCTGTGTCTCAACCAGAGCTTAGCTATCCGTAATATCATTAATAAACATTGGAGAGTATTTGCCCCAACCAAAAACAACGCGGCATGACCTATTTTTGCTTTTAAAAAAGCACCTCTATAGGTAATTGCGTGAATAAAAGCAAACTAAAAAAACAAGACCCCTATTCACGAGAGCCTGACCTCGACATGGGGATTGAACCACTTAGTAGGGCATTATCCATGTGGTAAATGGACGATATGCAAGCTAACTAAAAAATCAAAGGAAGTGGATATAGGGACAACCAAATTATGGAAACAGAACTCTTTTTCCAACTGCAATACTGATCATGTTATTTATGTAATAACTTGCCCATGTGGATTGAAATACATTGGTAAAACTAATGGAAAAATAAGGACCAGAATCATCAAACATAGAAGCAGCCTCAAAACAAAATTGACCAGGCTCCCATGGTTAAACACTTTATCAGCAAGAACCGTCGTTGGGAAGACTTTGAATGCACAGTACTGCAAGGCACTAACCAAATCGTGAGAGAAAAAAAGCTGCTGAAAAGAGAACAAGAACTCATCTTCATGAACAAATGCGATAAAAAAGTCCTCAATGAGGCTGTGGAATGGCACAAAATCAAATGACCAGCATCATCAGACTTCTCTCCCTTCTCCAACTTTAGTATTGGGAACAGGCTCCACCAAGGGACATTATTCCTTATCTTAAAACTACTGGTCATCTTTCACCTTCAGTGTTAAAAAGACCAGTGGCTATTGCCTACTTTTAGCCTAATTTACTTGCAGTACATCCCACTGTGTCAGTGCCATTTTTACCCTAGCACTAATACACCAAGGACCTTTCCACATACTGCTTTTTTATTCAGATAAGCGCCACTGAGAAAAACTATATCTCTTACATCAGAGCACCCTTTACGCATTTATAAGTAGTGATTCACCCTACACACAGATGAAACTAAGGTTACTAGCGGTTCACTTCAGATCCATTACAAAATGGCCATGCAATTTTTCACCATACAGAGCAGCCGTTTATTTCCATAATTTATTACAATAGCAACCACAAAAACACTGAGCTTCGCTTGGAATATGGGAGAATACCGTGCTGGTCGCACGGCTCAAGGTAAGCTGGCTACTATCTTCAGAGTCTACTAGTTCATAAAACGCTGTATGCTGATAATCCATATAGCGACATGAGCAGCTATCATTGCATGCTTGGGGCCACCACATCCTGTTGGCAATTTTGTTTCAATGTTTTTACTACCTTTGCCGACATAAAAGACTGTACCCGTCATTTTTAGTGTACCTCCAGTCATTGCTAATTCTGCATTTGTTCTATATTAACAGAGCGATTTCTAGCAACTAGACACGGTCGCATAAACACGCACACCATGGACTCCATTGCACTAGAAACTAATTGTGACAATTTTCATCCCATATAAGTCTCTTGCGCAAATTTTATTATTTAATGCCAATTTGCCACAACTGCCCCTTAATGTCAGGTCTGATCAGATCATATCGAGAATTAATTCTTCTCTCTATTTTACTAGGACAGCAACAACACATGAAGAATTGAAATTTGCCTAGAGACAGCCAAATATAGAAAATCCTATAACATGAACAGTAAGTCACTCTATCATTTATCACAGCCTTTAGCAATTTATACCTACTTTATAGACTTGTCAGCCTTTTATAAACTTTCATAGCTAAACTGCATACTGCGGAGATGGACAGAGCCTTTTAACGCTGTTTCTCTCACCGGCTTTAAACAAACGTGAGACGTTTTACAGCCAGTTATTCAGGTGAATACACATTATTTTTGACTCTCAAACGAATAGACAATTGTATGAGCAAATATGTATCATAGGTAGTGTCATAACATCATTAATTGTGTGTTCTTTTCAGAGTGTACCCAGAACAAGGACTATTTACAAGACTTGACACTGCCTGACTACCCCCACCAACCAATTGAGGGACATTTTTTTTACCAGAAATTGGCTCAGAGATATTTTGTTGATCTCCGATAATAAACACAGTACTTACTTTATCAACAGCCTGTAATGCGACAGCCGCCACCACTGATTTTTGATATTGTTTGATCAAAGACCGACCGGACACCGAACTCCATAGTCCAGTCATCACTATTGACCACACATTTTGTTATCACCTGATGAATGTTAACCATTGCTAGAACTAAGAACAGAAACATGTTGAGAAGGTGCCTAAACTCAAGAGCACAGACGATGTGTTTATAATAGCTAATCACACTTAGTCATTCATACTATGAACTATATATGCCTCAATAACTACAACTATTAATACTTAGAAGAGTTACAGAATCGTTTTAGCTCTACAGTCACTATTTTAGCACTTATATTACAGTGTTTGTGTTATGTGTATCTACTGTTATCAATAAACTGTCTGGTAAGTTTATCGATATTTTAACTTTTTTATACTCTCTTAATAAAGTTGAATTTTTTGGTTAATCAGTCATTATTTGAGTTAACTGCTTCACATTACAGGCTGGAAATTCTCTACCTCTTTATGTTCAATTTATGTATTTTTCTCTGTGAAGTGGTAGAGACTGCACATTTAGATTTATAAATAGTTGCGACCGTGATTTGCCTCTTGCTTACTAACATCAACAAATTAGACAGCAACATCCACTCCCATGAGCTCAGTCAAATTGGCAAGCTAAGGCTGTTCTCAGGCCTTGTGGCAGTTTATTCTGCAACACTTTTAGCAACTACCATTTTGAAACATGTTTCTGTCCCTTAGCACACATTTTGCCAGCTATATCTTGGGAACCAGGTAGCTTCATAAAAACACATAACTGAGGCTCCATTCCTTGGAAATTAATTTCTCATATGTATTCGTGCTACCAAGCCATTCTAATTCAGACCCGGTTTTCCCGGCACTGCTTAGGGGGCAGTATGACCACCATCTAGTTTTGACGCTTTGGCAATGTCTTCATCCAAGGCTTCGTTCACACCAGAATGTCCTTCACAACTATTGCATCTTATCTATCGTCAAGAACACAAACTGATATACTATATTTCACTAAAAGTTTCCTGAGGACAACTAAACCCTTCAACAATAACTAAAATGTGCGCTGCACTGCACTCTTCCGCGAAGGACCTCCGCATGCTGAACACTGGCTGCGGGAAGCAGGAACAGAGTTTGATTAAATGGAAAGACAGAGGGCCTCATTACAACCTGCCAGTCCGGGACCGTGCAAAATCCGTGATGGCGGTAAAAACGTTTCCGTGTCCGCAAGGGTGCGGAAAAACCGCACGATTACACGCTGTCGGTCGCGCGCACCACACGGACTCGGAAACGTTGTTACCGCCGTCACGGAATACCCCACGGAAATGGAAATAACGAAGCCACAAGTGGCGCAAAACCTGTTTCCGCCTCCGCCGCCACGGACACGGAACCGGAAATACCATGATCGCCAAAACAGGAAACAGAGAGGCGGCCATCATATAAAAGCACAATCCATTGCCATCCAGAGCCAGCACAAGCACAATCCTGACTCTGAGAAGCCAAAAGGGACCACCAGCATGTCTGCCAGGATTCCTGCTCAGAGGCAGCGCAAACAGCGCTTCAGCGAGGCGGAGCTAACCGTCTTGGTGGAGCACATTGTGGACAATGCTGAGATGCTGTTCAGCGCCGACCAACGGCGTGCCACACAGCAGCGGAGGAAGGAGGTGTGGGCCGAAGCTGCACGCAAGTGCACCGCTGTGGGCGTGGCAGTGAGGAGCGTGAAGGACTGCCACAAGCGTTGGGACGACCTGAGGCTGAGGGTACGCAACCTCATTTCCACGCACCGCCAACGCAGCAGTGGGACAGGCAGAGGACCCCCTTCCCCACTGAGGCTGCAAGCATGGGAGGAGCGTTGCAGCAGCGTCCTCCACCTAGAGGGTATCCATGGGATTGGGCAGGCTGAGGCAGGAGTGAGCCCACCTGCAGATGCCGGTAAGTGCCCAAACATGAATGCCACATGTAAATATGCAGTTGTGAGTACTGGGCCAAAGGACCCATTAACAACCCCCCCCCCCAGGCAGTGCATGTGTGGGCCAAAGGACCCATTAACAACCCCCCCCCCCCCAGGCAGTGCATGTGTGGGCCAAAGGACCCATTAACAATCCCCCCCCCAGGCAGTGCATGTGTGGGCCAAAGGACCCATTATGATCCGTATGGCAACCAATATCACTGAATGCAGACACCAGCAATCAGATGCATGTGACTAACACTATTCAATGTACAATCTTAATGACGCATGTGATGCACCCATCTGCCACCACAACAACACTAATTGCATGCCCTTTGTGTCCCCACAGCCGTTTCAAGTGACAGTGATACTGCACAACAGGCCAGCCAATCAGCATCGGCAAGTACACTAGCCACCGCCACCACACAGGAGGATGCTGCCGGCAGTTCTGCACCTCTGGCCACATTACCAGCCACTACAGATGTGCAGCACACCACCACCAACATCCCCACCATCTCCACACTGGCTGAGTCCAGACAGGTGCCACAGGAACCTATCATGGCCACCCAACAAAACACCGAAGGCAGCAGCACTGCAGAGGGGGCGGCCTGCAGTGATAACAGTGCCCCGCAAGAGCACTCGGAAACGGGGCCACAGGGGGAGATGCCCACATTGGAAGACCTGGGCTCCTTCCATGAGCTGGGGTTCAGCCCCACTTCACTGGGGAGTCCCATGAGGTCGCCTACCCCATCCATGGCCGAACTGAATGCCCGCATGCAGCGGATGGAGGACCAGCAGGCTACCCTCACCCAGCTGGTGGAGAGGCAGCTAGAGGAATCCAGGCTGCAGAGGGAGAGCTACAGCGCCTCAGTGCGTCGCCTGTCGAGGTCCATTGGACGCTTTGCGAGCACCATAGTGACCCTTGCACGCCATGTGCGGGAGGGCAATGACCACACCTCCAGGCTTGTGGAGGCCATGTTGGTTGGCCAACAGGCAAATCTGGCACGGATGCCCTCGATCCCTGATTCTGGCCAATCAAACACTACCACCCCATCCAGCTCCACTACTGCCAGTCCAAGGAGGCGCTCGAGTAGGCTAACGGGTCCCTTGGGCAAGGTTGCACAGAAGCGCACACGGAAGTGATGGCATGTGTGTGGGGCAGTGCAGGACACATGTGGACTACAAGGGTGTGAGAGGGGCAGTCACGTTTGGGTGGTGGGGTAGGTAGTTTAGGGGGTTTGGACAATGGGCTCTGGGTGGGGGTGGGCACGTTTGGGTGGTGGGTGGCCCCGGGTGTACAGCTTCCCTAACCAATGCACCTTCTTCCCTGTTGTTATTACATCAATACATCACCATTTCAAATCAAGACATACATGTGTGGACATTGATCATTTATTTTGCAGTGCAACTATTAATTCATTGTCGTCACCATGTTTGTGCATTACTGTGAATGTGCTGTGACTCAAAAGTAAATGCGAATCAGGGCATCCCGTGCTCTCTGGCCATCATGTGCACCCCCAGGGGGAGGCGGTGCCATCCCATCCCCATCTCCATCTCCATCCCCATCTCCATCCCCATCCCCATCCCCATCCCCATCCCCATCTCCATCCCCATCCCCATCTTCCTCATCTGCGTCTGGTGGCATTGGGATGTTCCTGCGCAGGCATATATTGTGCAGCATGGCACATACCAG
Organism: Ambystoma mexicanum; assembly: GCF_040938575.1. Taxonomy (NCBI): domain Eukaryota; kingdom Metazoa; phylum Chordata; class Amphibia; order Caudata; family Ambystomatidae; genus Ambystoma; species Ambystoma mexicanum. Next base: position 89,131,106 of record NC_090941.1, read on the forward strand.
CGTGATTTTGCCCGTCTTCACTGGGCTGTACAGCAGTGATCCGCCAGATCTGCTCAGACAGCGGAAACGGGCCTTCAGCAGTCCAAATGTCCTCTCAATCATTCCACGTGTGCGGATATGTGCCCTATTGTATGCTTCTTCATGCCTGTTCCTTGGTCTCCGTACAGGTGTCATCAACCATGGCGTGAGTGCATATCCCGCATCACCTACATGGGATGTAGATGGGGGAACATGTCAGTGTTTGTGGCATCATGTCCTCATCTGCTGCTGTGCATTCTTGTATCATCATTCATTCATGCATATGAACCATGCAGTGTCTGGAGGTATGTTTTGGCCATCACGAGGAATGTCGCTGACTGCATATGGGCCTACACATTAACTTGCATGTTTGCTGTGCCCTGCGGGTGACATTTGATTGTGTGCATGTCATGGTGCAGTGCTGTCCACACATGGCAGAGTGACTCCACTGTACGGAAGTAGTAAATACTCGTTGTATCATTTACACGCCTCTCGTGCTTTTTGGGGCAGTGTTTCAATTGAGGGTGGGTGTCTGCAGTGGCACAGGGTTCATGGGACAGTGACGGGATTGGCTGTGGCAGCGTGTGCACAGGCACATTGTGGTGCCCTGTCATGTCTTCCTTCATGATGTTTGGCATCCGCTGTGTATTTGGTAGATGGAAGGGGGGTGATGCATGTGCGGTCACAGCGGCACACTCACAATGCTCATTGCCTGGACACACACACACCACTCCGACAGGGTTGTAGCATCGTCAGCTGTACTCACCCAATAGCCACGTGCTTTGTCCGGCATAGCGTTCCATGTACCGTGGCAACGTGGAATTCCGCAGTACCATTGAGTCATGTGATGAGCCTGGGAAACGTGCGCAGCAGTGTGTAATCAGTTGCATGGCATCACAAACCATCTGGACATTCAAAGAGTGATACTGTTTCCTATTGCGGAACACCGCCTCAATTGCATGTGGTACTGTCAGCTCGACGTGGGTGCAGTCAACTGCGCCTATGCAATTTGGCATGCCTGCTATGGCATGGAAGGCCAACTTGGTGGCAATGACCCCGGGGAGGGTGCGGGGTAGGGCTATGTGTTCCGACACATGGCGCAACAGGGCATCCAGTACCTGTACCAGGACTTTTGAGAAACACGGTTGTGATATGCCGTGCAGCTCACCAACCGTGTGTTGATAGGTGCCAGTGCCAAGGAAATGCAGAACTGAGACAACCTTCAAGAGGGGGGGGATGGCGGTGGGGGTGTCAATTAGGCTGCTGATGTTGTCCTCAATCATGGCGGTGATGTGCATGATTGTTGCACGGTCCAGCCGGTATAGGGTGTGGATCTGTCCTGGGGTGAGGTTCCAGGGTGAGGCCCTGATGCGTGGTATTGGTGGCTGGCGGCGGGGTCGGGCTGGCTGGGCAATGGGGTTTGCCATAGCTGCAGGGTTGGCTGGTTGCCGCCTGCGCCTCCTCCGCCTACGCCTCCTCCTCTGCGCCATTGCTGCCACCATGTGCAGTACTGCCTGTTGGTTGAGTAGGCCCAGTCCCAGTGCTACTAGCCCTGCTGCCTGCATGGTTCTGTGTTGTGTTGGGCTTGGTGTGGCCCTTTTGTAGGCTCCCAGTGGCCTGCTAGGTCCAGCTGGGCTGATTTGGTGCACCTGTGCCCTGATTCAGTTCAGCCGGCAGTGTATAACGCCATGTTCGCGGTGGCGGCGGTTCCGCCACCGTGATCACGGTATTTCCGCCATTTTTTTCCCGGTATTTCCGTGTCCGCGCTAGTTGTGATGCTCACGGTGTTTCGTGTTGCCGGTAACGGAGGGGTTTCCGTGCAGGCGGAATTAAGGGGAACCCTATTTCCGCGGTGGCGGTTTAGGGTGGTGCTATTACCGGGGCCGCGGGTCATGATTGCGCGGACATGCAAACGGTGCCGGTATGGTTTTACCGGCAGTGTTAATTCCGGACCGGAGTACTTGTAATGAGGCCCAGAGACTTAGAACTGCGGCCTAGTGCCTTGAATGACAGAAATCTATTCTAATGGGGCCTAGTTCGATATGACAGGACTCTGGCTAAGGTAGCAAAAGACACTTATGCTAATAGAGACCAACAACAATGTCATTGCTGCCCATCATTCCATTATGTGCTGGCTAGCCAAGTGCTCTCTAAAACGCGGCAAAACTAAGCCAAACTAAATCCCATTCGAAAATGTCCTGAATGCTGTGACAAATTACAAAAAAACTATTACTAGGAATGACTAAAGCTCCATGCTAATAGAACTTCTGCAGCTTGTACTTCCGTACATGTTGAGGCATTGCACCTGCATCCCAACACTAACAATTAAGGTGTTATCCACAATGGTTTTCTTGGGAAAGGGGGCGAAATTTGCAATTTTGAGTGGTGTTGGAATAAGTATCCTTTCGAGTGATGCATTACAAATATAGTCTTGGAAGGTGCAAGTGTTGCAATCCTCTCCACTTCAATATTAGCTGGATAGGGGAGTCGACAGTCTGATTACGTTTCCTCCTTCTTAATATGTTTGACACCACTATATCAGTAATGGGTACAAAAAGAAATGTGTGGTATCCAAACAAGAACAAATCCAACTGCACTCCTGATTTATATGCAAGAGTAGTTTTTAGAATTGTCCACTGAAACTTAATTAATTTAAAGGTGCGGAGGAGATAGAAGACAACCCTGCACATGGGTTGCAAATATGTACACAATAGATCAAGTTCATGTTTAGAACAAATCAAATAAATCATTTGATTTGTTCTTAAAATACTTAACTGTGTCAATGTGTATTGATATGTATTATTAAGTAAATTACCCAAATTGTGTGCATGTTTATTCTAAACATAAGACCACCTCTTAACAATTTATCAAACATAAAGAAAAAACAGGACTCCTTATAGAGCCACCCATAGAGTGCAGAGGACGGGAGTTCCTATATTTGGGAACTTGATCTATTGTGTACTTCCAGTGTGGTGTCAGGCATTGTGGTACTATGATCATTTTGTTGTGTCTGGATATTGTGCTTAATTGTGTTCACTTTACCTTTGCAAAAGATGGCTAAGTTATATATCATTATTATTGATATGGTATCCTTCTCTGCTCCAGTTTTGTCATCTCACCATACATTTTAAAAACTCCTGCTGATTTTAGAGGAGCCGCAAGGATACTAGAGCTGATCGATTTATTTTCTTATGCCAGTGGCCCTTTTTACAACCCAACATATGAGTCATATATGTACGTTTGTGTGAAGTTGAAGGAGTTCCAAGCCAGGTCCATTTCAGCAGTCTCCCTTTTTTTCTTGTGATCTGAAATCCTTTTATAGTGCCAGTAGTTATGGTGTGTCTTCCGTTATGTTGATATCTTCAGGGTCATAAGAGAAAGTATGTCCAGATTATTGAAACTATCCCTGTGAACAGTGTCCAGGTAAGCAAGAAGGAGAAGTTGGGAACGCTTATGGAATTGGCAAAGGAGATCGATTCAGTTGTGGTCTTTTTTTATGATCTTAAGGGGTCGATTCATGGAACAAACGTGCGCCGAAAATTCCAGCGCAAGCAGGCGCAAGGTTGCGCAAGCGTGAGAAATCAAGCGCACGCGTGCAATACAAGGAAGGCGCTGCGCTAGTTTCCCGCTGGTCGTGTGCCAAATCCATGCATGTCGCACAATGGCACACACGTCATCAAACGGCGTGCGCTATGCGCACAGCAAAAGTGCACATAGCGCAGCGCACACAACAAAAGTGGGCGGAACAGTGGGCGTAACACACGGAATGGGGAACAACGCGTGAAAAAGAAGGCGTAACTGGGGAAGTACTGCAGGGAACTACACGGAACGCCCACACGCACGCGAACAACCCGTATTAATGGATTCGAATACGGGAAACCCGTGCACGGAAAAAGACACGCACAGGCGTCAACGTGTCCGCCACACGAAGGCAGGCGGAAGCGTCCCCGTGCACAGTATAAAAGTGCGCGCAAACAACAAACACGTATATACAGCTACGATGAATGCCCCATTTGTAACAGCACGGATCGTGGGACACCGCAGGAGGAGGAGAATAGCCAGGGCACGCATTTTCTCACCACGGACAAGCCTTTTTTGGGATGCCTGATGACCAGGTCTACGGCAGGTATAGGTTTCCACCCCATATCATCCTAGACCTGGTCAGGGAGTGGGAAGATGACCTTACATCCCCCACCCTTTGCTCCCAGGCATTGAGCCCCTTGGAGAAGGTGCTCAATGTCCTGCATTTTTTGGCCACTGGGTCATTTCAGCGGACCACTGCCATAGTGGGGGGGGTCTCACAGGCCACGCAGTCACGCTGCCTACACCAGGTCTTGGCAATCATGACAGCGCGCCCCTCAGTCCGCAGGCCGTTGTCCTGGATTTTTACAGGGTGGCACACTTCCCCAAAGTGATCGGTGCCATAGATTGCATCCATGTGGCCCTACGTCCACCTAGGGCCACTGAGCACATCTACCGAAACCGCAAGCACTGGCATTCCATCAACGTACAGGTGGTATGCGATGCAAAGGGAATCATCACCTCTGTCTATGCAAACTACCCTGGCTCCACCCATGACAGTTTCATATACAGAATGTCTGCCCTGAGCCGGGCCCTGGAAGCTGGGCAGCATGGTGACACATGGCTCCTAGGTGAGTACAAATGCCGGTGCACAGGCATGCAAGTCACACACAGACAAATACCCAAACCCTAATACTCTCAATTATTATCACCTCCCAGGGGACAGTGCCTACCCTCTGAGCAGCCACATGATGACGCCAATCCGGAACTCCACCACACCTCCCCAGGTAAGATACAACGCGGCCCATAGTGCAACCAGGGCCATAGTGGAGCGCACATTCGGAGTGCTCAAGTCACGCTTCCGCTCCCTTGACCGCTCTGGCAGGCAGCTACTCTATGCACCCCCAGTAGTGTCCAGGATCATTGTGGCAGCATGTGTCCTGCACAATGTTGCAACACGGCAGGGCGTACCGGTGGACATGGTGGTGCCCCCACATCTCCAACCACAGGCACAGGCGCTGCCCATGGGAGGGGATAGGGCACATGGCGAGGAAGCCCGGACCCAGCTTGTGGCCACATTTTTCACCTAAACTCCCACCCCTGCGGAGTGCACACAGGCCTGGCACATACCAGGTGACAATCGATGATGACAAAGAGACAGTCAACTGTCACAACCTTACCACCCTGAGATTGTTGCCATGGAAGTGCCACATTGTGTGCATCCCTAGCTACTTAAACACAAGCTATCCTGTGTGACCAAAAGGCACACATATGATATATGATATGATATGGCATTTGTAACGCGCCTATACACAAGTGTTGTAAGGCGCGACGAGGCAGGGAGGGGGGAACAAGGGAAGACAGACAACGATCCTACTAGGCCAGGTGTCATTTAGATCGCGCAAGTGCAGGGGTAGGTGGAACGGAAAAGTGCAAGGGGAAGGGGAGTGGGGAGTGCAGTACAGGGTAAGTAGAATAAAAAATAAATAAATAGGCCAGCGGGTGGCAAGTGCAAAGGTTTGTGCAGACAAGTGCTGGGAAGGGGGGGCTGTAGGGATACAGAGACAGTCCCGCAGTGCAGGGGTTGCCAGGGAGGCAGTGCAAGTGGAGAGTGGCTGGGCCAGGGACCGAGGTCGGTGAGAGTGGCCCAGTTGCAGATTCAGTGCAGTTTCAGTGAAGAAATTAGCAAGGGAGAGGGAGAGAGAAAGCAGAAGCAAAGAGGAAGGTGTTGAGGTGCTTCCTGAACCGGAGATGGATCCCCTCAAGTTTCAGGGAGGCAGGAAGGCTGTTCCAGAGGGAGGCCCCTGCCGCGGAGAGAGATCTACCCCCGGCTCGTTGCTTCGAGAAGCGGGTGACCCTGACATGCAAGGTGTGAATCACACACACCTGCAAAACAGGCCATGACCATCACTGTTATGTCACTCAAACCCTCCCAAACCACAACATGACATGGCAAGCAATAGCCATACACCAAGACAGTACCAATAAGGTACACATTGCCATGTGAAAAATGTAAATTGGCATCAGACAATGATGCCTGACATGGAATCAGATGAAATGACTGACCAACAACCTCCCACCCAAAATAAGCCATTCCCAAATGCATCACAAATGTAGTAGCCGCAACATAACAAAGAATGCCTGTCTACATGCACATTGTGCATTGTAAAATCAACACTGCAGCTTCTGTGTCCAACTCCTGCAACACACTGCTCAGCGCACAGCACAGTGAACAGCCATTGTGTGTGATGCACACCCTGAGCATCACATCTAAGCGACAAACCACATCGAAAAGCAAAATAGGCATGTACAGGATTCATAATTGGTCACAGAACATGTGCTGCAGGGACACAGTGGGCAGCAGAAGGCAAACAGAGTGTACATGTGGATATCGAAGGGTGGTTGTACATGTAGTGCATCGTAGTGCGAGTGTGCGGGTCAGCAAGGACATGCACTCAACATATGCATGTGCAATCAATTGACCATCAGTGTCCTCTACACATCACATGTGAACATTCACCATGTGTACACCCCAGCATGTCAAACCACAACTATCCCCTCACACCTGAAAGGTAAACACAACACATGAACATGCATTGATCAGCAGAACACATCATGTACATAGGATTCCACAATTACAATGTCAGGGTTCCCATCACACTGCAGGGCAAGGCAACTATCAACAACAAAACACCCCCCCTCCCTCACAAATGACCATGACCCACTGAACAACTGCACCTGGGTCATGGAGCCTTCAACCCTCAATTTCACCTGGCCACAGGATCACCCTTCCCCTTTGTCACCATCTCCCACCTTGTGTGTTAAAAGTTGCCTGCACCCTCAGAGTGACTTTGGACACCTTTTCTTTGGATTATGATTTGTTGTTTTTCATTATTTTACAGACATGCAGATTTTCTTTTTTAATTTCCATTGTCGTTTGTTTGATTTTAATTCCATTCATGTTGCTTTTAATACATTTTTTTCTTCCAACTTCGATGTGTGGTATTATCTCATTGGTTTCATGCATGTCATGATATGGGTTTTGAGATTCACTTGCACCCATTGTGTGTGTGTGAGGGACATGTCTTCATTTACATACTTGCCATTGGGGTTGTGTCATGTAATTGGCATTTCTATGTGGGTGGTGAAATACTTGGGTGGGTGTTTGGCATGTGGAGGCTGCCCATAAGTGCCAGGGATCGAGATTGTGATGACGTGTTGGCTAGGGGACATGTGCCGGGGCCTGTTGGCAGGTGCCCCGCACTGCTTGGGGGTGGGGGTGCAACAGGACATTAGTGGGACATGAGTGGGTGCCTGCTGGCAGGTGCCCCTCAGAGCTGGGGGTGCAAGGAGACATGATTGGGGGCCTGCTGGCAGGTGCCCCACACTGCTGGGGGGTGGGGGTGCAAGGGGACATGAGTGGGGGCCTGCAGGCAGGTGCCCCTGACTGCTGGGGGTGCTGGGGGACATGTGTTGGGGCCTGTTGGCAGGTGCCCCGCACTGCTGGGGGTTGGGGGTGCAAGTGGACATTAGTGGGACATGAGTGGGGGCCTGCTGGCAGGTGCCCCTCAGTGCTGGGGGGTGGGGGTGCAAGGGGACATGAGTGGGGGCCTGCTGGCAGGTGCCCCTCAGTGCTGGGGGTGCAAGGGGACATGAGTGGGGGCCTGCTGGCAGGTGCCCCTCAGTGCTGGGGGTGCAAGGGGACATGAGTGGGGGCCTGTTGGCAGGTGCCCCACACTGCTGGGGGGTGGGGGTGCAAGGGGACATGAGTGAGGGCCTGTAGACAGGTGCCCCTGACTGCTGGGGGGTGGGGGTGCTGGGGGACATGTGTTGGGGCCTGTTGGCAGGTGCTCCTCACTGCCTGGGGGGTAGGGGTACAAGGGGACATTAGTGGGACATGAGTGGGGGCCTGCTGGCAGGTGCCCCTCAGTGCTGGGGGGTGGGGGTGCAAGGGGACATGAGTGGGGGCCTGCTGGCAGGTGCCCCTCAGTGCGGGGGTGCAAGGGGACATGAGTGGGGGCCTGCTGGCAGGTGCCCCTCAGTGCTGGGGGTGCAAGGGTACATGAGTGGGGGCCTGCTGGCAGGTGCCCCTCAGTGCTGGGGGATGGGGGTGCAAGGGGACATGAGTGGGGGCCTGCTGGGGGTGGGGGTGCAAGGGGACATGAGTGGGGGCCTGCTGGCAGGTGCCCCTGACTGCTGGGGGGTGGGGATGCTGGGGGACATGAGTGGTGGCCTGCAGGTGGATGGGCTGCCTGTGGGACATTCCTAGGGGTGCAGGGTAGTCCCCTGTGGTGTGGTCTGCCTGCAGGGGCCGTGGAGGGTGTAGAGGGAACACCTGGGAGGACCCACACTGCCAATTCACGTGTAAGAATCCCCTGCACCCCTGAAATACACGTACCCCACTCGCACAGGGCCTATCGCGTGTGGAACTTCCCTGCACCCCAGAAATACACATACCCTGCTGAAATCGCGTGGTAAACTTGCCCGCACCCCAGAAATACATGTACCCTGCTGAAATCGCGTGTTAAACTTGCCCGCACCCCAGAAGTACACGTACCCTGCTGCAATCGCGTGTGGAACTTCCCACGCACCCCAGAAATACACGTACCCTGCTGAAATCGCGTGTTAAACTTCCCCGCACCCCAGAAATACACGTACCCTGCAGAAATCGCGTGTTAAACTTGCCCGCACCCCAGGAATACACGTACCCTGCTAAAATCACGTGTTAAAATTGCCTGCACCCCAGAAATACACATACCCTGCTGCAATCGCGTGTGGAACTTCCCGCGCACCCCAGAAATACACTACCCTGCTGAAATCGCGTGTTAAACTTCCCCGCACCCCTGAAATACACGTACCCTGCAGAAATCGCGTGTTAAACTTGCCTGCACCCCAGGAATACACGTACCCTGCTGCAATCGCGTGTGGAACTTCCCGCGCACCCCACAAATACACGTACCCTGGGGAAATTGCGTGTTAAACTTCCCCGCACCCCAGAAATACACGTACCCTGCAGAAATCGCATGTTAAACTTGCCCGCACCCCAGGAATACACGTACCCTGCTAAAATCACGTGTTAAACTTGCCTGCACCCCAGAAATACACGTACCCTGCTGCAATCGCGTGTGGAACTTCCCGCGCACCCCAGAAATACACTACCCTGCTGAAATCGCGTGTTAAACTTCCCCGCACCCCAGAAATACACGTACCCTGCAGAAATCGCGTGTTAAACTTGCCCGCACTCCAGGAATACACGTACCCTGCTGCAATCGCGTGTGGAACTTCCCGCGCACCCCAGAAATACACATACCCTGCTGAAATTGCGTGTTAAACTTCCCCGCACCCCAGAAATACACGTACCCTGCAGAAATCGCGTGTTAAACTTGCCCGCACCCCAGGAATACACATACCCTGCTGCAATCGCGTGTGGAACTTCCCGCGCACCCCAGAAATACACGTACCCTGCTGAAATCGCATGTTAGACTTCCACGCACCCCAGGAATACACGTACCCTGCTGAAATCGCGTGTTAGACTTCCCAGCACCCCAGGAATACACGTACCCTGCTGAAATTGCGTGTTAAACTTCCCCGCACCCCAGAAATACACGTACCCTGCAGAAATCGCGTGTTAAACTTGCCCGCACCCCAGGAATACATGTACCCTGCTAAAATCACGTGTTAAACTTGCCTGCACCCCAGAAATACACGTACCCTGCTGCAATCGCGTGTGGAACTTCCCGCGCACCCCAGAAATACACTACCCTGCTGAAATCGCGTGTTAAACTTCCCCGCACCCCAGAAATACACGTACCCTGCAGAAATCGCGTGTTAAACTTGCCCGCACTCCAGGAATACACGTACCCTGCTGCAATCGCGTGTGGAACTTCCCGCGCACCCCAGAAATACACGTACCCTGCTGAAATTGCGTGTTAAACTTCCCCGCACCCCAGAAATACACGTACCCTGCAGAAATCGCGAGTTAAACTTGCCCGCACCCCAGGAATACACATACCCTGCTGCAATCGCGTGTGGAACTTCCCGCGCACCCCAGAAATACACGTACCCTGCTGAAATCGCATGTTAGACTTCCCCGCACCCCAGGAATACACGTACCCTGCTGAAATCGCGTGTTAGACTTCCCAGCACCCCAGGAATACACGTACCCTGCTGAAATTGCGTGTTAAACTTCCCGCGAACCCCAGGAATACACGTTCCCCGCTTGCCGTGTGCTGTGTGGCGGCCCTGTATACTGGTCCAGGTTTAGCGCAGCCCTTTGCGCTAGATTGGGGATTTTGATGGCTTTTCCTTGCGCGAGGGGCGTTCTTGGGGGCGTTACTGGTGCTGCTGCAAGGTCGCTGTGCCACTCTGCGCTGTGGCTGCTTTTGGTGGCTAAAATCCATGAATACGCTGTGCGCCGAAATGGATTTTGGCGCATGCAGCTGGCGCAGACTATCGCACGCGCACACTGTGCGCCAGCCGCGTGCGCCACTTGTGCGCTTAATTCTATGAATTACCCCCTCTGTGTCTGCACTCATGAGTGTTGAGACTCCTAGTTGATTTTATTAGACATTGGGTTATCCTTGATAGGCTTAAGGTAAAGATACCAGCATATAAAATAGTGAAGACAATAATTTCATCAAGGATGTGGCCATATATTTGGGGAAAAGTCTGCACAGGTTGTGGGAATCCAAGGCTTGCCATTATAGTGAGGAATATTTGGGCATGTTTGTTGGAAGTGTCATCTAACCAGAGATTTAAGTTGCCAATTTCAATACTTCTGATGTGGATATTGTTCTGCTTTTCAGACACGTGTAATGATCTCAGCACTTACCCATACACGGACTAATGGTTCTTGGACTCAGGAAGGAAATGATGTACACTTAGACCATTAGTTGGAAAATAATTGTCTCTCTACAAGTCCTTTATTCACATTCCATAAGTATACATATTAGTACGAAATAAATGCAACTGGTTATACATGAATACATGGAAAAGCATAAACACAATACGTATACATCAATGTTAGTGCAGTTGTAGGAAAAAGCTTCATCTCGGCCGTGACAACACAACCCAGTCCAGGCAGGTAGTCAGAGACATCACGCATCAGCTAACGAGGTCTGGAGCAGAGCGTCCTCCCTCGCAGCGAGACTTCAACACCCCGGGTTCCAATTCTCTGTCACCTCATGGGGATTGTACCTCTCTTTTTATGAGGACAAATCCCGCCCCTCATAATTTGCAGGCAGTCCCCGGCCAAAGGGCAGACAGCAAGCACAGAAGGCAAGAGTGGAAAAATCTAGACAGTGGAAAAACCCAGCTTGCCTCCCGCGCTCTCGTTCACAGCACCGCTTATCAATGCACCTGCACATCCGTGACTCCCCTCTCGGCTTGTCCTTGAGCAAACAATACAAAAACTATGCTCCATAATGAGCTCATCTGCTTCATGCTTCAATATCCCAACCATTGCAGAAATTATGTCTGCCTTCTAACTGAGCTCGCAAAATAATATACTTTCATTGCGGTTTGGAAGTGAATGTCCAAAATGGCTGCGCACCAGTACCATGTTGTTTAGCTCATTTTCGCACACGCACTACAGACATTTAGAAATGAAATAATCAAGTTTGCCATTTATCAATGAACAGTGAGTACCCTCTGGGTCTACAGAGCACTAAAAGAGTTGTCGACTAATTTTAATTTAAAGTATATTTTGTAGAAAGGTATTCAAATGATGTGCAAGTGTCTCAAAGTATAGTATTGCATTGTGAGTTATATGAGTAAATTAGTTCTATGCTTCCTCCTGTTCAGTCTGTTGGCTTAGTAGGTACTTCATTCTGGTGGGACAAACATATCTAGGGTTAACAGAAATGATCAGTCAAACATATTTAGTAAATGCTAAAAAATGCAATTAAGTCTCCATGGTGTTTATTACAGTGGGGCATTTTGAATGGCTGGCCTATTTATGATTAGGCCCAATTCCATTCCATCCTTTTCCATCAGATTAATGAAGGGGTTGAAGCATTTCCTTTTATGTGGAGTTATAAATTGGTCTAGAGACATTTGTTGGCCAATAGTTAACAGTTCATATACTCTTGCTTGTCCTGGTGTCAATGTTTCTAAACATTGTTCATCCAAAGATGAACGATGGGCTCATTTAGTACATTCATTTTTGGGTATGGCTACTAGTAGCTCTGGTTCGGTCAAATACTCTGTTATTTTAGAGACAAGTCTATGGGACCAGCAGGTAGGTTAATGGTCTGAGACTGTGGTGCATTAGAGCAGCAGAACCCATTATAAATGTCTCATGAGAGCTGCTGGGGACTCCACAAGAGGTAACTATCAAAATCGGAGGTTCTGAGCTTAGGTAATGCCTATGATTTCCCAGTAAATTTGGAAAATTAACAGCACATTTCAATAGGAACATCAAGTTTGCTTGAGTCATTGCAGTAAGCATAAGTAGTAAAGGTGTGCGTCAGCATATGCAACTTTGTGTTATTGATCACCATTTTCAAACTTCCCTGGATTGGGGTGCTTCGTAGTGCTTTACGTAGGGTATTAGTAGGATGTTCTTTTTAATTTGTTTTCTCGCTAGTTTTGGAGCTGATCGAAGCAGGGAATCTAAAGTTCATGCAGCGTGGTCCGAATGTTGAGAGCCCAGGTTTGGCGGCAATCTTCTTGTTCTGTATGATAGAGTATGATTAAACAGGCTGTGCAGTGGAGGCAACTGTATCTTATTGGGTCAGATAAATTGCAAATGTGGATGCACATTACACTAACAATGTGGTGAAGGGGCCCCTGAGGGACCCGCGGATGTGGAAACAAGGCACAATCACCACACAGGAACTGATACGCCAGACACGAGGTTGTATTCCCAAAAATCTAGGGTTTATTGCCAAACAAATAGTCCCAGTTGGACAAATGGTCCCACGCCCCGCGACGTGTGTCTAACAGACCTCGGGGGACACAAGAGAGCAAAAATCGTACATCAGTTACATATATACAAAATGAGCATTTTACAATCAGTAATGACACATTTGACACATTCGATGCCGCCCCTAATTCATTCCCTTTGAAGTGGAGGCGATGATTGACTATGGTGACGAATATGACACTTTAGATCACCATAGTTAGTAATAGTTTGCAATCTCGAATTTACAGACACTATTCTTTATTTGTGAGAACACAGCGCTTCTGTTTTCATGGACAAGCTGCGCGTAGGGGGACTGGCACATTCCAGGCCTTACTATCTCCTGGTTTCGAGTCACACTCTAGAGGTCAGCTTGCTCTCCGGGGCCTCACAGTGCTCAGAAGGGGGGCCGTAAAGATGAACATAATTCAAACCCTTTAATATTAGTTTTGTGCATAGCTATTCTTTTAAGGAGACTCACTGGCATCCGTGTACTGATTAAAATGCCTTGCTCCTTGCCTTCACGGATATGTGCGGGAGGGAACCGGGCATTTCTGTCTGGCTCTCCAGTGTAATGTTTCAACATGTCTTTTAGCCTTAGACCATTGAAGCGAAATAATATCTACAGCAAAGCAGTTTTACATGAGGCAAAGTGGCAATGTTAGAGGGAACAGAGAGAGAAAACAAAATGGCGATTCTGGTCATCTTAAAATGGCCGCACTCTAGTTAAGCTAGTAACTATGTAATGACTAATGAGCATATGTTCTTAACACTTTAAATGAGGCGGTTGGTCTTCGGCCAACCAATTATCCTGCATTGCCTTCTGTTCGAGGGGTGTCTACTTTTCTAGACTGACAGTGGCACCCCCGTCAGGCATAGGAAGACCTTTTGTGCTGTTCAGGTGTAAGCCCTTATAAATCTGTCAATCATAAAATGAATGTGGGCTGTCATGTATCAACTGATGTATGTCATGAGGTATGAGTATATTAACTAAGACTTACATTCATTTGCCATTAATGAGTGTGAGACATATCACTTTAGTTAAGCTGTTCAGTGCAGATGCACACAACCACCTCTCTGAGATTAAGATTTTGCAACAGGTAATAGAGTCAGTTTATTTTGTTTGCAATGTAAAAAGAAACCTTCCAGAGTAATCCCTGTCTGTTACATTTCAAAAGTGTATGTGCTTTTGGCATTGTAGATGTGATCAAATAGACCCTTTGGTCTCTAAATGGCGGGATTGCCTGACTCCTTCTCGATGCATTGCGCAAGTACAGAAGAGTAAATTAAATCTCACTGTGTGCATACCTACACAAAATGAAGTATCCATTCAAGAAAAGGGGGAAGGGTTATTAACTGCCACCTATTTTCCCATTTTAAGTTGCCCAACGAAGGTGACAAATTAACACGTTTAGACAGTAATGCAATAGAAACTCCACTGAAGGAAACTTTGCAAACATTTTGTTTTCATTTTTTCAAGAAATGTATATGCAGGAGGGTAAGGTAGCTCATTTCAATTGAGTTTTCTATAAAGCTGTTTGTCTATTGAATAAGGGTGGGGGTGGTTTATTTGCACTGAATACATAGTAGAAAGACTTAGACAGGCTGGGATGTTCTGATTTCATTTGGTTTTCTATAGAATTACAATTTTAACCCAAACCCTCAAGTTTTTTTTACATGTTATTAATTAAATATGGGCTACTCCAGAATCCTCTAAAAGGTACCTTTGATGTAAGAGCACCATACTGATGCAGAGTCACCATCATCCGTTAACAAGTCTCTAATAGCTACTCTAAAGTTCTCAAGTTTAACGGATGTCTATATTCATACCCAGTAGGCCAGAGGTTGGTATCTAATCAGTCGATCTATGTCCTGCATATCAACTTCCATATCGAGTGGGATATTAGAGGAGCTACTGGACAAACCCATGATAGATTTTAGGAGCCTATTTTTGATAGTTGAGAGGGTATTGCAATTCATGCAGCCGCATAGTTCTGCACCATATAGTGCTTTCTCCCTTGCTTGTAACCTATATGCCCCAATGGACACGCTTACTGCTCTTTTACCATATTCCTTAGTTAACCTGGCATTGCCCCACTGTATCTTGTTAGTACACCTTCAACTTTTTCTATCTGGCTCTTCCAGGAGCACTTGTCTGTGATCCTCAGTCCAAGGTAGTCGTACATCTTCACTTGTTCAATAGTTTCCTCTCCCATTTTTATAGACAGTTTGGGGGGGTTCCTTTCTTTTTCTTGTAAGAGTCGTGGTTTTGGTTTTCATAGCATTCATTGATAGACCGTTATCATGGCAAAAGTCCGGAAATCTATTATTAGGTGTCACTGCTACGAGCGCAGCATCGTCCGCAAACAACAATATTGGAGTGTTTTCTCTGCCTAGGGATGGTGCATCTGATGGAGTGGACGATATTTGATTAATGACCTGATTGACGTATATACAAAACAGTTTTGGCACTATCACACACCCTTGGGCGGATGCCTTTCTGTATCTTAAAGGATCGTGTTACCTCCCCGTTAAGACTCCATTTTATTGTGGCTTAATTGTCGTTATAAAAAATCTGAGTGCCGAAAGCAAGACAGGGGGAATTGCAGCATTAATGAGAGATCTCCACAGTTTTACACGGCGCACACAACCGGAAGTGTTATGCAAATACATAAATATGATGTAAATGAAATATATAAACATGATGTAAATGTTTATTTTTCCAATTAGCATATAATTCTCTATCAGTCAGTGTATTCACAGACATTCATTAATCGTGCTTATGCCCACGTGGAAGCTAGCCTGTAGATGGTTAATAAGGCTGTGTTTTTTACGTCCATTTTTCTAGGTGGGCAAGAACAGCTCCAGCAAAATGTTCCCACCAGCATCTAATAACAAAATCAGGTGATAATGGCTGGGATCCTCTCTACCCCCCTTCTTGTACAGCACGATTATCTCTGCCTTTGTCCAGAATTTGAGGGGCCATGTTTGTTGCCAGAATCGCGTTGGATAGTCTTGCCATGTATGGTTTCCATATACTAGGTTTGGACTTAAAAAAGTCCATTGATATTTTTTCTCAGGGCCAGGGGCTTTGTGATTTTTGTGTGCCGAGATAACCTTAGGGAACTTTTACCATTAATACCAGATGTCCAGGGGTAGAATCGTCATGCAATTGGAGGCTAGCTACCTCCTCATTAAAATCTCTGGTCTCAGAGTACAGTTTACTAAAATGTTCAAACTAACTGGCCTCAGGGTTTTTACCCTGGACTTTTAGGAGATCTTTCCCTAGACCTCTACCCACCAGTCCCAGAACTTCCTTGTATCTTTATTTTCTATGGCCATAAGCATAGTGGCCCAAGCAATAGTGACAAACTCCTCCTTTTTAGCGTTTCACCATGTCTTTATACATATAGCTAGTGCATTAGGGAGGGCCATTGTGCCAAGGATAGCAATGCACTTTCCACAATCTAATAGGTGATGTTTGCCTACTTGACACTGATCGTCATCACACTGTGTCATCTTTAATGCCCTCTTCTTGACCGTCTTACTAGTTATTGTCAAGTGGTGCCGAATTTTGTCCATAGTGCTTATATATGAAAGGTTAACCGCCTCATTTGAGGCATCAGGATTCCTGTAGATTTCTAGTAGGGAAGGTATCAGATAACGGTAATGCTACATCTTCATTAATGGCCTCCCACTTGATGGTCTTGGTCTGCCTGGCCTGGCCTGTTACACATATTAGGATATGATCTTCACCTCTCATGCCCCTAAAAGTGAGGTTGTCGGACTACATCTTGGGGCAGGGTAATGATAAAGGTCAATGGTCACTTTCATACCTTTCTTTCAACTCTAATCCACCCCCCATTCCCATGCTGAAAATGGGCTTTGTTAAGACGGATTTCTGAACTCTGTCCTGGAGGCGCAGAGGTTCAGAAGGCCAACCTAATTACTTGGAACAGGGTAACCTCTGGACAAGCCAGACCAATCAGGGTAGCGATCGCGGCGGTCAAGACTAGGTCTCAAGAGGGGTGAGGGTGACTGAAAGCCCGCAATGAGCACATAAAGCAAGGACACTTACAAATTACTCCAAACAGGTGTTATATTAAAAATATATACACATTTATTCCAAGGCCTTTGCAATAAAGACCGTAGTGAGAAATCACAATAAAACTCTAGTAAACCAACACATACCTAACCAATACAATATATATACAAATACAAACGAGTCTAAAGCGTTAGAGGCACGAAATGTGTAGTCCACCTAGAAGAGGAGGAAAACAGGCAGTGCGAAATAATTATTAGACCCAGTCCGCCTTCAGAGGCACCTAACTAAAAGGAAGTCCAAGCCCTACGAAAAGTGGAGCCTTGTGCTCAAAAGTACCTGCACACGCTGGTGCCAACGGGCAAAAAGGGGAGTCTCTTCGAGGGAATCAGGCAGTTCAGTTCGGTGCACAAAAGAAGAAGAACAGAGTTCCACAACTCAAGCGCAGCCTCCACTGTGGGCAGAAGCAGAGCGCGAGTACGGAAAGGCGTGCTGTTTGACACAGCGGGGAAAAGCTATGGGCTCCTGCAGGAGGGCGACCAGTTCCTAGCTATGCTACTCACCGGTCCCCGATGCAAGCAGACCCAGGCTTCTCCGCGTCAGTTTCAGTGCTGGCAGGTTCAGGGGAGCAGGGGACGTCTCGTCGTCGTGTAGATTCTACAGCAGCAGAGTTGAGTTAAAGATGTCCCAAACGAAGTGAACCCACACAGTTTGTTACCACAGCAGGGCAACGGAGCGGCCGTGTGTATTTCAGCTCAGTGCACACTCTCACTTCAGACCTGGGAACGCCAAGTGTACGAAGCGGGTGAGAGTGTTGAGGACTCGAAATACTACACAACCTGGCGGCGGTTACAGAGCAAGACTCCTGGGAAGGCTGGTCAGTCTGCTGGATGGCCCAGAGACACTTCCGAAGGCTTACGTGCAGGAGATGGTGAAGGTGCCGAGAATAGCTGTTCCCGCTATTCCAAGGGTCGAAGTACCAGTACAGGCCTTCTCGTTCGATCAGAGGTAGAAAGGGTTTCACCAGGCGACAGCCGTGCAGAGGAGCAGTCCTTAGCGGGTCACCAGCGATTCCTCGGTTCAGCCTCGTGGTTGCAGGATACTTGGCTCCTGTATTCCTTTGTTCGTGAGAACTCAGGAGATCGACATGGTAGTGGTGTTTCCAGCCTCCTCTTATCCACGGTTCCCTTCGCGCCAAAACGGAGAGGACCCAATGGGAGATCTGCTCACAAAACACTCACACCATACGTGGACCTATCACGGACCACGGTGGTCCCAGGCATTCATACCACACTAGACTCTCTGGCACCCAGGATGTGTATTGGGACTAGACATCCCAGCCCACATCCTGGAGGCACACACAAGGCCTGTAGAAGCCCGCGAAAGCATCTGTGTTTCGCGGGAAAGTACATGCCCAAATAAGGAAGGCCCCGGGTCGGCTCAACCTGGGGGAGGTGAAGGGGGCAAGACGGTCAGCGGACAGGACAAAGAGCCTCGTGGTCTGGCCATTTTGGGAGCCAGGCCACCATTTTGGGCTAAGCGCGAGAAACGCGCTTAAAACGCCAAAAGGAGCTAAAAAACACAAGAAACGATCGCTGCCACCATTCCCGTCCGTGTTTCACTTGCACCGATCATTTACAATCCAAACAGAGTATCTAGGGCCTGTAGAAGACTAGAGACCCAAGAGAGCAGTAACTTAGCTTACAGTGCCGTCTTGTGTCATGTTGCACGAAAGCTGCAACATGATAAAGAAACTACGGAAAATAGCGTTTCCCGGTACTGACTGTCTTAAGGGCATGTCAGTTTCCCCGTAGGAATGGAGCGAAAGCCCAGAGGAGTGCGGCAGAAGGCTGCACTTCTCTGGCAAAGTCTAGATCCTGGTGAAAACAACAGCAAAAAGTTTAGGGGTTGCCACATGGAAGGAAATTCGGGTGCGTTCTTGTTGTGCCTTTTGGGAGGCTCTGCCAGTGGTTCGGGTATATCCCATAGGCTGTCCTCCTCATCACATTTCCCCATCATTAAATGAAAGGCCAGAAATTGTAAGTTTAGATCACCTGCTATAATTATTTTAGATTCTGCACGATAGGTGGTTCTCCATGGCGCATGCCATTTCCTTTATTAGGTTGAGAATTGATAACCCATTCCCTGATCTCTGCCAGTTATAGAGACTAAGCAGTTGTAATTCCTGGTCACTTTCAAATTTTATTTGCAACTCCTGCATATGCCAACAGTTGTTAACTTTTACTTCAATTATCGCGTTGAGGGTTGAGTCTGCCCATATAAGTAGGCCCCCGCTTGGCCATCCACTTTGTCCTTGATGGGCTGGTTTGTATATTTGTAACCGATGTAGTTCAGGTCTCCTGGAGACCTACTATTTGGTGCGATCTGATAAATGTAATCCACTCATCATCGCATGCAACATACTATGTCCTCACGTATTAATGAACAGCAGCCTCTTCTAGTTCAATCATATTCAGTCTTATTGAACACGCTGTCTTTTGGCTCCCTTGTTTCCTGTCCGAATTTAGGGACGTTTACAAGATAAACACAACGTCTATCTTTCGTGTGATGCATGTCTGTCCCTTTAACACTACAGTCTTTTACTCTGTGCTTACGTGTTCTAGCTGTTCAAAATTCTTCCTGCTAAGGTTATTCCTTCTCGTGTTATCGTTGTCTATAGTCCTAAACAAAGGGCCTCTATCTGGATAATCCATCCCCTGTACTTTTTGGCCACTCTCAAACTGTCCCTTTCTACCACCTGGGGAATTTTTGGCAATGAAGGAGTCTTTCACCTTACATACATTTTAAGTCATTATGGACTTGTTGCTATACTGGCGGCCCCCCTCTTCTGTATGTTTCTTGGTAACGGTATTGGAACTGGATGGTACTTTGGATATCTGCATGGCTCCTAGGTATTCACTATCACTGCAAAGCGCTAGGATGACTGCCTTTATTTCTTCTACAGACTGTTCCAACCTATCACAACAGGGACAAATTGCCAGCCCTGCATGTTTAGGTCGGTCGCCTGTACTTGTACTCGAAGTACCAATTACAGGAGTTGTTATGGACTCATTATCATTCCCCTTTTGTGATTCTGATAATCTAACTATTGTCTAACATGGTCTTGCGTTTTGATTTGACTGACCCATCGGAGTAGCACTCTATCTAGAATCATTGATGGTTAGGAGGACCCCAAATCTGTTGGGTGCCATGACACCTGGAGGGTAGGAAACTCTCTCCATATGGAAAGGGTTGATATTGCTCTCTTTCTCTCTGTGGGAACAATACTTAGCTTAGTTGCTTTGATTGTGCTTTGGTTATTAATTTCCACATGGCTCTTGTGATTCTTCCCAGCCAGTTGGTTAGTAACTTCGGGAACTTCAAAGTCTGTCAGGGTTCCGCCAATATCCAGTACGTCCTTTACCTATGCCCGGGGAAGTATTATGAGCTGCTCTCTTTGAACTTGCCTTGTTTTTCAGAGTGTGTTGCTCTTGCGAGCTATTCATTACTACTGTGAGTAGATCTTCTGTTGGATTAGCTATACAATTCGATGATTTCAATTTCACGCCTTTGTATTTTTTGGGGGACTTCTGTATATTAATGTTTGGATGGTTAATATGATTCAAAAGGAACTCAATTTCATTAAGTAAGATATGGGCCTCGCCAGGCTCTTTGTTTAGCTCTGTATGTATCCTCTCTGTACCCACCTTTGCGGCTGCAACATTGTAACCTGTACCGCATCCACCTCTGTAACTGTAACCTTGTACCCGCAATTAGTCTGTATCTGTGGGCGGCATTTGTGTAACCCTGAATCAAGCCTTCTTACGTTCCTCTTACAGCGCCTCGATGCCCGCGGGCTGCAGTGTGCTCCACAAATCCAAATAAAAGAAATAAATTGGCCTATATAGTGGCCAAGCATAGAATTGCCATGGGCTGGAAAACAACTAATAGACCAGGGTGGAAGTGTGGTGGCACGACCTTCAGAAATGGGTGGACGCAGAAACAGTGCTGTGGAGTGAAGCAGCCAATAGAGGGGGTAGAAGAAGAAGCAGAGCCATTGAGGGACTGGAGGCACATGGTAGCTACTTTGTCAGAGGCGACCCTGGCCAACCTCGATGATGAGGAGTCATCGGAGGGTGAGGGGAGGAAGACACCCCAAGATAGGACAGCCGAAGGTGGTGATGGGGAGTAAACTCGGGATGGGGGAGGGTAGCAGGACAGCGATGGATATAACATGATACAGTATATGACACTTGAATGCCATGACTGATATTCATTGTTTGGTTTTGTTTTGGTTGTTGTGTTTGTTTGTTAAAATCAATAAAATGATTTTAAATACATTAATTAATTAATAAATTAACTAATTAATTAATTGGTTTACTATATTGAGCAGTCCCCTTGGCAGG
This sequence comes from Ambystoma mexicanum, assembly GCF_040938575.1. Taxonomy (NCBI): domain Eukaryota; kingdom Metazoa; phylum Chordata; class Amphibia; order Caudata; family Ambystomatidae; genus Ambystoma; species Ambystoma mexicanum. The sequence continues at coordinate 89,152,494 of NC_090941.1, forward strand.
ATTTGAGGTTGGTGCGGATTTAGTAGCTTTTCTATTTTTCAGTGTCAATAGAGTGCTTCACTTAGGGCGCTAGAATACTTGAGTGCAAAATACAATAAAGTGGAACATCTTGGATGTTAGGGTGCATAGTTTTGTTGAAAACGTGCAAATAGTGCAGAGGGTGTGAGCTGAGGAAACTGGTAGAGCAGGCTTAGCTTAGAGAGCTAAGAATACTTGTGCGTAAAATCTATTAAAGTGTGGTAGCTTTCCTATTAAAGAGCTGAGCACTATTGCAAAAGTGCAAGTAGTGCAAAAGGTGTGAGATAAATAAATTGTTAACTAACTAGCAAAATTACTGAAGAAACAGATTAAATGGCACTTGGTCTAAAATTAATTTGACACCAATAACATTTTTTAAAAGAGCAGTAACGGCCACAGAGAAAATAAAAGGATAAGTACACCCAGGACATCACAACTGACTCAGCCAATGCTGGGAATGCTCAACAGTTTAGGGGGTACCCTTAGTCCGACTCCCCCCACCCCGCCCCAGCACTGCCAGATAGGTCCTCTAGTTGGTTTTCAACAAGATGCTGGGTGCCCCCCTTTCTTGTGGCCTGAATATTTCAAATCTGCATAAGTGTGCGCGAGGACAATGCGAAAAGTGTGCTCAGCTTGTGGGGTGCCCTTAGTTCAACTCCGCACCCCTGCATGGCCACCTGACTCACAGAATGAGATAAAACTGAGAGAACATAGTGCTACACAGCAAGATATGGCTGTTGATAAGCTGTGGTTCCCTTCTATCATGAAGGAACGAGATGCCTGCACTGCTTTCGGGGGTGGGCTGTCAATGCCACGGCTCTTGGTCTCAATCATAGACTGTCTGTAGCGCTGTCTCACTGTGCCTTCGTTAAAAAGTTAACTCGCTGACCTTGTGGAGACGTGTCACTCTTTATCCTGAGATGGTCCACCACACGATGACCCCGGACCCAGGACCATGTGGCACAACCTTCAAGGGCGTGGGTTGTAAAATGGCTTACACAGCATAGAGCAACCAGCTTCAGGCAAAGAAGTCCTGCAGGCCAACCTGGTCAAACAGCACAGATCAGCAGCGGCCTTTGTGGTGTCAGGCGTCCCTGCAAGTTCAGCCCGCTGAGACTTATCATTGCTTCCCTCCTCTTCGGGCAGGAGGCAGGATTCAAGACCCCACACAACAGTAGTAGAAATGGGGCCAGGCACACCGCACAGTGCAGAACAGCAGCCCCCTTTGTCTCATCAGGCTTTGCAGTAAGGGTGGCCTGCTGAGATTTTTATGCTTCCTTCCATCCTCTTCGGGCAATAGTGGGGATTCAAGACCCAACGCAACGGCAGTAGTAACGGGGCCGGACACACAGCACAGCGCAGAACAGTGGAGCCATTTGTTGCAGCGGGCTTCGCAGCAAGGGTGGCCGGCCGCGCAGAGGCTTTTATGCTTTTTTCCTTTCTCTTTGGGCAATAGGAGGGGAGTCAAGAACCCCAAACAGCGGCAGTAGTAACAAAGCCGGGGCGCACATCACAGCGCAGAACGGCGCCCTTTGTCACGGCTATCTATCTGTTAGCAATACAATTAGGTGGAAAGAACTAACTTCAGTATTTGAGAGCTTTTCAAAAGTACTTTTTAGATAGCTAGGGCATATATAAATAATTGTGGAATTATGGTGAATTTGAATTTACAGAAGCTTTTGAGCTGGTTAGTACACCATCTCAACAAAGGTAGACCACCCTCTCAACAGATTCAACAAAGATAGCGCTTAATACTCAGAGGTTTCTAAGCGCGCACAAGGGCATCGAACCTGTGTTGCTTCATGTCGTCTTGCTTCCAAGGCCAGCGCACTGCCCCTGAGCTATCTTCCCGGCATTAATGCTACCGAAGGCATGTTTCTGGCCTTCCTCTAATTGGTGCGAACAATGGGAGGTGAGGGAGGGCTACAGCTTTCTCCTTTACTTCCTGCATTCATGTGTAATTTTCCCTTACGTGCCTGCCATTTTCCGCTTGTAGTGCCTTATGAGGCGGGCTGGCCCAGTGGCGGCACATATTCAAGACTGTCAGATAAGACTAAAACTTAAAATTGGGAGGTACTCAAGGTCTTCAGAACTCGTATTAAGTCTTTTCACTGTAACATGTTTTAACTTACAAATCGACACCAAACACAAAATATCTAATTTACATAAAAGTCACCTCCTCCATAACAAACAAATTCGCCTCGTCATCAGTTTTTTTTTTCTCTTCCATGGTTGGCTTTCCAAAGCCTTTATGGTTGTCACAGTTTGTTGCCTACGTTTCAGCTTTTTTGCTAACTTAATGGATTTTCTTTTACTTATTCTCTGAGACTATTTAAAAGTATCACTCAGCTCTCTCCACCTCCCAATCCCCAACTCTGTACGGTGGTAACAGTTTGTAGAAGTGCGTGTGGTACCCCACTGCCACCCCATTCACGGTACCTATAAGTCCTGTTGAATATCCTTCCTTCTTCAAAAGTTTGGCAAATGTTATTTCTTCAGCAAGAAGTCCACCAGAGGCAGGAGAAAATATATAGACGCCTATTCTTGATTGAGAAGCCATCCCTAAAAGTAAATACAAAGATTCGTGCATTAGGCTTTAGTGTCATCATGAGAAATATGGAACATACAATGTTGCCAAAGATTTTATGCGCCATCCATGTTTTCATAAATATAAATTGGCATTATACTTTGTGTTTAGTCTTTTTTTTACTTTATGGTTTCAGGGGTGTCACATGCAACATACTGCAATACTGATAGCTCAAGTTACACCAACAAGCACATTATTCTTTATAAGGTAATAGATTGTTGACAGGTATCCCACTAGATATAGGTAGGTGACCTATTCATGAACTAAAAGTCAGAAACAGAAACCACAATTTCACTCTGACTAGACCCAGTCTTCTGAATGACCGTCTATTTCTAATAGCACAGTCCTGTTTTTATGAAGATTACAAGATAACCCCAGGTCACAGGGTGCACCATGACCCAGTTCTGGGCTTCCATGTATCCATCAACTGTATTATGGGAGTTGTAGTCTTGGCTTGCCACAGTTTAATAAAACATACTAAGACTAAAGTAAAAACAAAGCCACAGACTGGGATAAGGTGGCCCTGATGACAGAGTCATCTGATAACTTACATTTGGTAACACTCTGCCTCCTCCAGGAAATTTTTATTTTAATATTGCATTTTCCTCTAGCTCACCCCTGTGTCAATATCTGATCCTCGAGTAATTCAGTGTACTAGGTTTTCTTCAATAGCTTCCACGTCACTTTCTGATCACTTCGCTTTACAGAAAGATATGGTATGATATGATATGATATGGCATTTATAACGCGCCTATACACAATATTGTACATTTCAACCATCCTCTCTATGTCTATGAGGGGAATGAACATCTCTTCCGTGCCCCCCTTACATTCACAGATGTTGCCGCGCGGAAATGGTGCATTATAGTTTGCATACTGTATTCTACCACTGTCCAGTCCTCTGTTTTTGATCAAGTAATAGTGATGGCAGTTATATCAACACCACTTACTCTATACCAGGACTCCACTCAACTCTCTCCAGGAAAGGACCATCTTTCTGGTCTGACACTATATTTACTAAGAATAAGGCTGGGCATCCACCTGCTTCAGGCAAAAGGTCAACCACATTTCAAAGAAGGCCTCTCATTGCAAACCCAGTCAATGGCAGCCGTTTCAGCGAAAGCCTAGTCGTGATTCCATTTTGGATCTTTTTTTTTACCTCATGTCATCTTCCAGAAGGTGTTTTCTTTTTTTGTATTTGTATGTGTACTCCTCACCTCTTTATAGCGCATTTGGGGAACGCCACCAACACCACTGCCTCCCTTTCCCCTTATGTCCCACTCCCTCCAGTTTACTGCACGCTGCCAGAGCACGCATAGAACAATGCAGGTTCGCGTTCTATATTTATAGCAAAGCTGTCCGAGTAAACAACCGTCTATGGAGTCAGGAAATGTCATTAGAAAGTGCCAAGGACGAGATTGCTCGTCCTTTTTACATAGACTTATATAATAGCCTGGCACTTAAGGGGTTAATAGAGTAATACGAAAATGAATATGATGAACGAGCTATAAAAAGAAACCAGGCCCATGCGGTATAGAGGAGCAGGCGAGCAAATGCGTTGTGACAGTCGTCTTCAGCACAGCTTGGGTCTGCAGGCCTCTGGCCGTGGACTTGTTCGAACTCCAAGGGCTTCGTTACAGAACTCTGCCTCTGGGGTCTCTACTTCATCCAAGCTGCAAAGCAGCCGAAGGGCTGCCCATCAACTTGCTAGGTCACCACTTTTTCCTCTACATGTATTAACGAAAAGTATTCCGTGTTTTCCCTAAATATAGTTTTGAAAATCAGGCCAGGCCATTAAATTGTGTTTTATTTCTGTAACGAATAGCCTTCTTGGATAGGCCTTTACAGCAACATTGTACTTCACTTAAAGTGGTTAAAATAGTCTTCTAATGTCCAGCTTCTTTCCTTGCATTTAGTTGCAATTTGTATTTTTGTTTAACTAAAAGACCGGTCCATGTTAATCCTAACAAGTCTCTTGCCAATATTTGCCTCTGAAATCCAAATTCATATTTGTCTACGATTATGTCAACAGTGTAAATTGAGATGGAGAACTTGGCATGATCATTCTTAATTGTGTAACAGACTCTATGACACGAAAGACTGGCTTCAAATATAAACAGAAACAAAAGTTTACTGTAAATATTTCTGGTCGATTATTGCCTTTGAGGTTGAGTTATCCCTCATATGCAATTGCTATTGGGACTCCTGTATCCTGCATGCAGCAAGTTTGCATAAGGTATTTCTCTTCAGTGTTTTTTTAAATCTGACGTTGCTCAATTGAGCATACATTGTTTTGGTCAAGTGCCTCTTTCTCAGATGCCTGAAGAGTAAGAGAAGTCGTGCATGCAGTATAGTTATCAAATGTCTCTTTCTCGAATGCTTGAAGAGTAAGGGATGTCCAGCATGCAGTATAGTTATCATAGTTATCAAGGGCCTCTTTCTCGGATGCCTGAAGAGTAAGGGACGTCCTGCATGCAGGGCCATCTTAAGCACTTTTGGGGCCCTGAGCACGGACATCTTTGGGGCCCCCCTCCGCCAAACCAAATAAGCATGTTTATTCATTTTAAGTCCCCTTACCCTCTTCATTCTTGCTCTAATCAGAATGACAAGCAAGTAGCATTTGAAGACCAACATTAGCAGCCTGTAACGGTTTTATAACACAGCACACTCCAGTCAGGGACTGACAATGAATGGGGTGCACAATAAAAACGCTTTTTATCTTAAATCATTCTGGGTTTCTTTCTTGAGAACGCACCGACCCGTCTCAAACCCACCTTAACAAACACCCTGTGTTGCAATGGACTATGAACCAGGCCGGTGTCTAACAATATTATATTTATACATTTTAGGATTCAGTGAAAAATCAAGCAAATCAAACAATTTGGGCAGCAGCCACCACTGTGTGGCAGTACAAATGCAAAAATCCCACAATACAGTTAATTCAAGCTTAGAACTCAATATACATAAACCTTTAAAAGCAAAATTAAAGAGAACGTGTTTTTAAAATCAACAGACAACACTCAACTTCAGAACTCCCCCTGCAACACTCACCCCCAAACATCTGCTAACTAAATTCTTTTAGGATGGAAAGCAGTGCCAAGGAGTCAAAATGAAGAGGGACAAATCAGAGTTAGAATTCAGCCCACCACCCCAGACTGGGAGGCTGGAAACAAAAATCAAAACCGTATTTATGAGCAAAATGGCAATATCGGATTTTACTTGTAACTTGTGCTGTAGTTTACAATTGCGGTTGGAAAGCTAAAACAGAAATTCGTGTGACTGCACTTAAAAGAAAAGGAAGCTCACAGACTATTGAGCAGGGCACCAAAGCAATGTGGACACATGTAAGAATATCAATTTGAAGAAAAAGACAGAAATGCAAAAGAAAACACACACGGCAGAATGGCAATTTGTTTTCTACACACAGCTTGTGATGACAGCAGCCACGGAGAGGGCTTGGCTGTCAAAATCGAAAATCGTTTTTCACGGCAATAAATAAAGGCACATTACAGATAGGATTCTGATGGAAAGGGATTACTCTTAAGGGAAATACTGTTTGGGTTTTTCTATGGGAATTTATAGGAAAGCACAATACACAGGCAAATTTCGGTTTTGTTGCACAAATACTAGTTTTGTTGAGGCTATATTTTAATGGCTATAATGATTAAAGAAAGGCACTTGAGATGAGGTGGTTGATTTCTAATGGCAACCAGCACATAGTGAATCTCTTTATATGGGAATTCATTGATTTAATTCAAAATGTTACTAAGGACTTACAACAATATGTGACAGAATTATAAAAGGAATATGCTAACAGACATAGGCATAGGCTAACACAGATTCTTCTATGGAATGGTGAACAGATGATACTGGCAATTTGGGATGTGAATGGGATTTCAATGGGGTGCAAGGGTCAAAAGAGTGAGATATGCAATTTGGGGACTGGGGTTCTGTGATACTTACAAGGTAAGCTGGAGTTTGGGATTCTGGAAAGCCAGGCCAAGGTATCTGGTCACTTCGCTCTCTTAGATGGGGTCAGCTAGGCAAGGGATCTGGTCACTGGGCTCTCGTGGATGGGATGCTGGACAGCTAGGCAACGTCTGGTCACTGCAGAAAGCTGGATGGGGTGCTGGACAGGTAGGCAAGGGATCTGGTCACTGAGTTCTCTTGAATGGGATCAGCTGCTTCCCTTCCTTTCTCCCTGGATTCTGGTGTATCTGCCTGGATCTAGATAGATGGATGTATCTCTGCCTTCCTGGATCTTGAAGTCTGGGTTTCAGTGGATTCTCCTTGTGTTCCCTGTCTTTCCCTTTACATAGCCAAAATGACATCATCGGTTTACAATCTGTGGGGAAGTACTCTGGACTTACCACTCTCCTAGGATAGGGCAGCCTACCAGTGTTCCCTCCTGTCTTTGGGCTGATTAGTTCAGTGGAAATGACATCATGTGTGTGTTTGCATTTATGACCTTCCTTTGTCTCTCAAAGCTACTTTTTACCAAAAATGAGTTATCGATCAAAACTTCAAATTTATACTAGCCACCGCCATAAGAAATAGATATGCGGATTCACTAAGTCACAGGGAATTGGACAGTCTGAACGCCGACTCTGTGCGAGGTTGCATCGCCCTTTGGCCCATTTTCCCCATTTTCATGAAGTACATAATATTAAAAATTCTGCCAATGACTACACATATTTCCAATAACATTTTGCATCTACCCACTTAGTTTCAGATTTATCCCATTTATGATTCACCCCAAAATGTGTTTTTCATGGCCATTTCAGTTCACCAAGTGCTAGAAAAATGCACTTGGTCTCTTTCTATTCATCTAGAAATTACATGAAAAACTGGCATTAATATAAAATTGCTGCTTATTCAGGGTGCTGGGAAAAATTTCTTAAAATACCAATGTTCTTTAATGTCAAAATGGGTTGGATTTGTCACATGTGTGGGCAGGGCTGGTTTTACAACAGATTGCACCCCAGGCAGGAAGCATCGTTGGTGCTCCCCCACCCCCGACATGTGATCTCATGCATGTGTCATGGGTTGAGCAGCAGGAGTGGGGACTATGAGTTAACAAAATTGTCAATGCTGGTATCTGCTGAATTTCATGAACCTCAGAAAACAGCAATAAGAAGGTCAAACCCGAACAGGCCTGGTTATGTTAGTCTTCTTTTGCTCTTCATTTTTAGTAACAATGACCAGTTTGCTGCTGTGACTCAGGCCAGAGAATCGACAATTTCAGATCTACACTAATGTCATTCGTATGACCTCAAACATTTAGCCACTCTTAAAAGGTGATGAACTGGTCTTGAACAGTGTTACTCAAACCTCCAAGAACAAGCACCAGCAACATACCCACCGATAGCTGTACAAGCCCGTCTATCTCAGCATTAAAATACATGCATTTATGGAATATGTATTGCATCAAATATTTCACGGGAAGTTAAATACATTTAGGAGGGACACACGTAAACAATATCACTACTCCATGTGAGTGGTAAATTCTACTTTAAACATATGCAGAGAGTTAACATGCATGTACAAATCAACATATCCCAATGTTAATGTTGGATAGGTGGCGTTCTAAAATTATGACATTACAATGTGGACTTTACATTGACACACACTGCAGTGCATTAGCGCGGCAGAGAAATGGCAGTTCGAGTATTGGGGTTTGTTTTGCTCATGCTCGCGAACTCTCAAAATTCTTAAATGTTTCCTTCGTGATCACTCATTTTAGCTCCCGACAGCACCATGAAACTGTAAGATCGCAAAGAAAAACGACGTCTACCATCCCAACATAAAAAGAAAAACAATCAAATTCTTAAAGGGTGGAAGATGAACAGTGGCCCTTGCACATTGTGCACTGTATAGATGAATTTCATTTCAAGGGACTTGGAGCACTGCGGATATCAGGGGAAGCATCTCCAGTGTACACCAAGCATAGTGCGCTTTGCCCTCCACCCTCACACCCCAGCCTTGTAGCGCTGCACTTTTTCACATTCTCCATTATGGTAAAGAACATTGTCCAGAGCTTGGGAGAGAAATGGACAATGCAGAAGGAGCTGCCTCCCCAGGGTGTGTTTAGCTGATGGTGTATCAAATGCAGTAATGGGTGGCATCAAGAGCCCCACGCTCTGAAACATCTTTTGCGCACTGGTTGGTCACTCGAAAGAAAGTGTGAGCAGGTGATTCCCCAACACTTGAACCATTCTTTAGAGACCTGGCTTTGATTAATGTGGTGTTAGCTAGTTGTTAGGCAGAATCCTGGGCAGTTTCCTTAGTCCTTAGGGAGCACTACACAATATTAGGACTACAGGTGAGAGCAATAAATCCCCTTTGGTATGAGTCTGTACCACAAAGATTTAGTTGGTAGCTGTGGCTGAGCAGTCAGACTTATCTCAAGAGGGAGATGAGCAGTATTCAGGGTTTACACAATAGGCCTACAGTACTATGTCACAAGGAAACACTGATCAAAGTTTTGTATTAAAAAGTAGTTATATATTTATTTTATAAACTTCTAATAAAACACATGTATCACAGTCATCAAGCAAGTTAAATTAAGTCAAAGGAAAAATATACACACTCCCAAGTTAAATTGTAGACTAAGTGAACCAGAGTGAAAACTGAGCAAAACGGCACAGTGAAAACCACACACAAGGGGTGCTCTAGCAACTTCCCACAAGGGAGGAAAAACAGAAGTTATTCAGAAATACCTTCTTACACACCCTAGCAACACTTCCCATCAGTTTGTGAACCAGTTTAAGCAAGACAGTGCATCAGTATAGGCAATAGTTAAATGAAAACTGAGCAAAATGGCATTTCACAAGGTTTAAAAATGGGAAGGAAAGGGTAGTTATAAGGAATAGGTGCATCAACACAGTTCTAGATGAGAATCAATCTAAATAAGGCAGGTCTAACAAACGTAGCCAGAGTCAGTAGGCCTGTGCCAGAGTCAGTGACACAGGGCAAGGGCCCAGGAGCAAAATGTTCTTGTAGCTGCAGTCAAGTCTTTGATTAACAAATGTGTAAAGGCGGATGTAGACGTTGAAAAGACAATGTTAAGAGAGAGGGTCGGCCAACCCAACAGGATTTAAAACACCTTTAGTGCTACCGCGGAAAAAAGGGCGGCCTGGCGGAACAATGTACCTTTAATTGAAGAAGTTGCTCCTGCGGTGGCGGTTGTTCCTGGAAGTTCCTGCCGTTCGGGTGATCCAGCAGAGGAAGAGAGGCTCTCTTCGTGGAGGAAGGTTCGAGTTACTGCTCTAGCCAGGGATGAAACCAGCCGCGGTGCTGCCCGACAAATAAAAGGTACGCTCCTTTAAATCGCGGTCCGGGTGGACTGGTGCCTGGCTATCCGGCCTCCGAGTCCCGGGTCCGGGAGAATCAACCAAGGCAGGTCCAGGAAGGCGATTGGCAAACTGGTTGGCCCACCAGCTCAAGGGAAGAAGGATCTTGCAAATGAAGATCTCCTCTCGTTGTGTGGAGAAAAGTGGTGAGACGCTGCAACAGGGCTTCACTGGCGGTTCAGTCTTTGCAGATGTCTCTGGCTTCTCTCCTCTTCAGCTTCTTAGTTCCAGTGGCAACGTCTTGCTCTTCCAGTCCTCAGGACCCTGCTTTTATGCAAAAGATCCCCATTCATACAGCCTAGCTGTCACTCACACAGTGGAGTGGTCATCTTGGCGGGAGACCCTCCAGCCTATCAGGATAGAGTGTGACATGGGTTGCTGAGGCAACCCTGTCCAGGGGTCCTACTCTCCCTCCCACACAATGGACCCATCCCAGACTCAGTGGTGCCGAAAGGAGGGCTTCTCGGTAGAAGCCCGCCAAAAGGACGAACAAAGGATCCCCGACCTGGGTTAGGAGTTTAGAGTAAGACACGAGAAAGAAGTTATATTAAAGTTCTGGCAATAAAGACCTACCAGAGTAAAGTTAATATAAAAATACACCAGCGGTATGTTAGTGGCTGTCAGAAAAAGTGGTAGCCTCGAACAATGGGAAAATCCCATAGGGAAATATTTGCGGTTGAATATCTACGGTAGTAACCACTGCCACCAGCCAGAAACTTTTGAGAGAGGGACTGTACGGTACCCTCTCAAAAATGAACATAAGGGGAAAACTAATAACACTTTCCAGTACCTCCATAGTAAGATGGCTTGTACTGGTTTCATTCATAAAAATTGACTAGTAAAGTCAATTGGACTTTACATGCCCTGGGAGACAGTAGTCAGTCCCAGGGTATGGAGTCTATGTTTGGGGGTCGCTACGACACCCTGGTATCACTACACTGAGGGTGCTGTTTAACACGTGAATAAAGATGGTTTCTATGGGGGTGAGAAAATCCCATAGACATTAAACACAAAAATAGCCTAGAACACACATAGCAAACGTGCCTAAGAGTGGGAAAAAGAGTCTCACTCTTAGCAGAAAAAAGAAACAAACCCGTTAAATCCAGCAAAGCTGCTGGGGGACTCTATAGGTAAGGGAAATTAGCCATGGAATGAGAATTCTCCATAACACTAGTCATGGCCATTTCCCAGCATTTGTGTTAAAGGAGATCGGAAGCTACACCGTGCAGGGTATTTTAAAGGCCATGAATTGATGCTACAGCATGTCGCCCCCATTGGAACAAAGAAAGTGAAGCATGCATCCTGTAAGTCTGAGTATTTGCATTATACGGAAGACGGGCCAACCGTCCACGGAGACGGTTTCTAATGTAGTTGCTGAGTCGCATTCCCAAGCCAGCTGCTGTGTAGACTTCGCTCAGCTTTTAGTCCAGCGCCTGCATCCATCCTTCACACCATCATTCATAAGGCGCGTTAGACTAGCGTGATTGCTATTCCAAACAAAAGAAGCACAACAACAAAGAAGAGTATAAGACAAGTGTGAGTGAACCGTGAAATGTATGAAACTCTTGCACTAAAATAAAGTCAGCAGTGCATGCCCAGGAAAGAGGGAACGACGAACAATATGCTCGGGATCGGGAACTATGGGGGCATAATTAATAACCCCCAAACCGGCCCAAGCATGGTACCGGCCCCCAGGGCCTCGCCCTCAAAGTGATTTTGGCCCGGACAACGGACCGACCAATCCAACCCAGCTGGAACATGCAACTGTCTAAGATCTGCTGACGGTGACACTCTGCCCAGGTCTTCCAAGAACCGGCCTTTTGATCTCCTAAGGAGAGTCCACCACCAGTGCTCGCTTCTTTTTTCATGACTACTTGATCCTTGACAAAAGTGTCTAGCTTTGTGCCTCCAGAGGCTGTTCTTGGATGGCCCAGTCATCTCCGCAAGACCATTTTAAAATAAATAAAACGCCTATGCAGCAATAGGCCTCACCTGCGAGGACAGCAGCAGGAGGAAAGAAGTGTGCTTACCTCGGCAGGCTGTAGTTACTGCGGGTTTCCTGAAACAAGGCCAATCAGCGAGGGCAGGATGCAGCAACTGTTTGTATTTGCTGATTCTGCTGCTGCTTGGCAGTGTGTGCTTGTGATGGGAACAACTTCAGGATTTAGTGACCCACTCGCTCTTCTTTTCTGTAATGGCCGGGGCTGACAACACCAGCCAGCCCCAATCGATCCACACTTTAGTGTCAGTGCGCACCCATAGCCTGGAGGAGGGCACACCGCACATGCGCCCATGGGCCTGGCTGACGCCAGCAGCGCCGGCGCCACCCGGTGCCGGGGGAAGGTAATAAAGCAACAAATGATGCTAATTTATTTGCTAATTGCCCTGCCTCAGTGCTGAGGCCAGGCCCGTTTCTTGGCCCGGGCGAGGCGGCCAACTGCCCTGGGCACAATAGCCCCGGTACCTGGAGCCTCTGGAGGGGATGGAATTCCCCAGTTTGTGTGGCGGCGCATTGACGTGGGGAAAGATCCGCAGGTCAGGTGCTGGCGCTGACCCTTCCAATTGTAATGTCACGTAGTACAAAAGTACTACGTGACATTATCGAAGTCAGAGGCTCCCTCTGACCACTTTCGCGCCACTTGGGGTGGGGGGCATAAGCACACCAATAAAAACACTTTAGGTGCCCCTGCAGCTAAGACCAGCCCCTTCCATCACAATGCCGGCAGGAAACTGCTAATGATGGCCCATTAGTCACTAAATGGTTTCATGCTGGCATTGAGATGGGAGGGGAGGTGCAGTGGGCTGTGGGGAGTGGGCGTGCCTTGCAGGGACGCACCGTGGGCCCCGACACGGTACAAACGAAGAACCTTTTGGACCCATGGTGCGTCCCTGCAAGCCCAGAAAATGGCCAAAATAATAGTTTAAAGCAGCGCTATTTCTTTCATGCCACTTCTTTTCCAAACTATTATCAATTACACTTTAAACCACTTCCATGGCACCAGTGATGAGTTACTTCACTATGCGGATAAAAGTTTTGACCAGTGTTGCTGAGTAAATGTTCTTTAAGCCACAAACCGGTTTATTTATTTATTTATGCAATGTTTGTCGGGTACATGGAGACAGATAATTTATTTATTTATGCAATGTTTGTCGGATACCTGTATCCAACACACATTGCATGAATAAATAAAAATATATGCAGGTAAATAAAAAATCCTGGTCCATGTATCCTTACAACAGTCAAGACTTTACTGTATCAAAGCATACACTTGATTCCCATTCCAAGAATGTTAAAGTGATTGTTTATTGGGTTCAGTTGTCTCCTTGTCATTGCCCTTTTGGCTTAGGTTGCCTCCAAACCCCCTTCAGCATCTTGTGTTCTTTGTTGGTTGTATATACTGCATCCTGTGCCATATTCATGGTCTCTTGGTTGGTGTGCCCAGTCCTCATTATCTGCAGCCTAAGTGGGACTGGGGCATAAAATTGTCTTGGGCACCAGTGAAAAAGTGGCCCACAGTTGCAAATGGCAATTCATTCCTTGTGTGACGGACTGTTTGACTGTGGGTAGGAGTTCCTTAACGGTGTAGTTTGGGAATGGTGTGCAGGGTGCAGTGGGAGTGGAGCGTGGGGTGCAGCGGGAGTGGTGCATAGGATGGGGTGCGGGGGGGGTGAGTGTTTTGCCCTGGGCACAAAATGGACTAGAAACTGCCCTGGCCGAGGCCACAGCCTGCAGCAGTGCCAGTGTTAAAATACACGTGTAACACGTTCGTTTCCTTACATTATAAAAATGAACAGGCACATTCATTTTTATAATGTTGCAGCGCCCCCTAGAGGCTGACTGATGTCAGACAGCCACCTGGGCTGCCTGACGCAAAGAACGGCCCTGTGTGTGGGCGGTGCTACAGCCCCCACAGAAAACTGTCTCTGCCAGGCAATGCTGGCAACAAAGAACTTTTATGAGGCCCTTTGAAGTTTTGATAGTTCCCCCTCCAAGGGGCTGCCAGCTAGTCTAGCGGAGCTGTGAATCCTCACACTCTTGGTTCCTTTCATGTGTGTGTCCTTGTGGGCCAGTTCACTTCTGGATGCAACTTTTCCCAATGTTTGTTATGCTCACCTGGTGTCTCCAGGGATGTTGGTGCATGGTTGGAGCCCTCCCAGAACATGGCTCACTTGGATCGACTCTCACCCCCAGCTGCTGTGAAATCGAAGGCTCTGGATGCTGGTACTGCCCCTGTTTTAGTGTAAGGATGAGCTCTCTGTCCTGCTTTCTGTCAGCAGGGGTGCCGTGGATGGACCTAGTTGCGTCACTGGTCCTTTGCGTGGTGGCCCAGACCGGCTGCGACCAATCCCGCCTTGAAGGTAGGTGTTTTATAACAATGATTATTGTCCTTATTCGTGGTGATGATTTCCCCAATGATTATTGTCCGTAATGTTATATTGTCCTTTCCTCTCCCTCCAGGTATTAAGATGGCCCCACGAGTCTGTGGTGAGGGAAGAGAGTCCTAGCCGGAAAACCTACAAGAGGTAAATTGGATTTCCGGATGATGCGCAAAGTTTGCAAGTTGCGCTGCCCAGCGTTTAAAGTTTATGCAATTGCTAACCTTGTGCTTTCTGTCTCTTTTGCAGGTACAGCACGTCGGTGTTTGATGGCGAGCGGTACACCAAACTCCTGCCAGCTGCCAGATTGAAGGATCCGCGAGGATGCTGTGCCGGAAGATGACTCCGTGTTGATGGGCGTTTGGGACGGGTAAGGATGCAAGGCGCTGCAAGAGGTGGATTTGAGGAGACAGGTAAGAGGCGCGCGGTAGCTGTAGAGTTGGAAGCGGTAACACTGCTTAAAGTGATGGCGTGGCTTGCCTCAGGTAAAATGCGCGCGGTGGCTGCAGAGTTGGAAGCGGGTAGCAGTGCTTCCAACGATGGCTCGGCTGGTTCCAGGTAAAATGTGCGTTGTAGCTGCAGAGTTGGAAGCGGGTAGCAGTGCTTCCAGCGATGGCGTGGCTGATTCCAGGTAAGATGCAGGATGGATTCCGGAGACTATGATGCTCGTGCTGAACTGGAACAGGTAAGGATATGTAGACGGCAGTAAGCGTTACACTGCTCCAGCAGACTAACGTGAAGCGCCAGAATGTGGGTAGGGCTGATTTATATAGCCTGGCCCCAGCCACTCCCTTTAGGCCCCACCTTGTGGCCCCACCTTGCCACTCCCCCTGTCTTCTGCACATGCTTCCAATGCCTCTGTATGGCCATGCCCAGCCTAGGTGCACATGCTTTAAGCATACTGTGTGCAGAGCATACTTTTAAATGAGCTTGGCGCCAAAGGCACCAGGACTGGGTCCATTGGGACCCTGCAGGGCATACAGTTAATGGCCCTTGACCAGTGGCCATGACAATGTTGGAGGCAGGGCTTTGTCATTGAATTCGGTGCATGGTATTTCTGGTTTCTGAGTCCTTTTCAAGGAAACCAATTTTTGTGAGAAGAAATATAATGTATATTAGGTAGCCATGTCACTGCAAACCCCCACTCACATATACAATAATATTTCTGTGTGAGCAACAGCTGTCAATTAACATTTGACTTTGAAATGACATTTTTTTTTCTTTTAAAGCACAGATTCATACATGTGCCGGCTTTTCCTTTCGGGTTGCAAATGCGGTTCTGCTGCCTGCGGGATTATGTTTCAATTAATCTTTGGGAGGGCTTTTGCATAGACTGTGGGTTCATGGACACAAAGGGATATTGCAAAGAGTTTCTTTCAAATTGACATGGGAAAAGAAAGAGAGCCGTGCTATTGCTTTCCTTTGCTGTCATTTGAGTGTGATGGTTCATTTAAAAAGGAAACAATGGCCGTGTTTGCGGGAAAAACAGAATTATTTGCACTTCAAGTACTTTATCAGTGGCACAATGCCGTTCTTGAGATGTTTTGCCTCACTTCTTGGCAAACAGATGAAATATAAATGCAGGGGTGTGTTTAAATGGAGCGCACAACTTTGTAGTGTTTAAAATGAAATAAAATAACAAATTGCAATGCTGTCTTGAATGCAGGTCATTTTCTTATGATTTATATGAAATAAACCAATGCAGAGCCATTATTTGCATGGAAGTGTTCAAAGCTCGCCACCCATTTGCTAAGTAGACAAAAGCACAGCCATCGTTGAGGCATTGTTTTAATGCTGCTTTTTGGTCGTAGGGGAGTTCTGCTTTGGGCCTTAAATGTACCCCACAGATTCCCCCTCCCTGGTCTTCCCTGACTTTTTGTTGCGGGAGAGTAGGGCAGAGTGGGGTTCATTTGGCAGAATTCTCCTTCCTCTGGGAGCGGCACTCTTTCCTTCCTTCCCTTCCAGGTCCCCTGGGTGATCCTCACCAGGCTACGAGGTAATGATGTTAATTATCTAGTAGGAGATAGATAAAACAAGTCTTATTATTTTTCAATGACATTATTCCCGGAAGATTTACAACAGTGGAACCATGATCACAGTTTACAATTTTTCTTGTTTTATAGGGATCTTTCTCATTTTTACAATCACACCAAGTAAATGACTCAACAGAACAAGGACAATACTTAATTTATCGCATCTTTTGTCATTTGTACAATAACATCAAATAAAAATACTCCCTGTTATATAGATGTACCTATGCATCTAAATACTTCCTTCTGCTTTGGTTTCTTCTCATTCTTCCGATGGTTCCTCTGCTTGACTCATCAATCAGCTGCAAAGTGTGTCTGGGGTGACAGCTTGTTAACTGATTGAAGTAGACCCATTTTTCTTCTGACAGTTCTCCTTTGGGGATGCAGATCCTATAGGTGACAGGTGAAATGTTGTCTACAATTTCAAAGGGACCGCGCCTGGAGTGGAGGAATTTCCTCTCCTTGATCTGCTTCCTCTGAAAATTGTAGAAGTAGACCCATTCTCTTACTTGATATTCTTTTTTAGAAGTTTTTAAATCGTAGTGGGTTTTCATCCCTCAGCTGCTTTCTCCAGATTCCGCTGAGCGTACGCAAAAGCATGCTGAAAGTGTTTTCTTAGATTCTCAACATATTCATGTGTCGTGGATGCATTAATCAGTGTCTGCTCTTGTGTTTTATAGAGCAGATGCTGGGGTAGCACCATTTTTCATCCAGTCATTAGCTCAAATGGAGACATTTTGGTGTCTGAGGATGGTGTAGATCTGATGGCCATCAGGACAAGCAGTAATTGAATGTCCCAATTAGGCCCAGAGTCTGCCACAAACTTCTTAAGAATGCTCACAATGGATTTATTGTACCTCTTAACTCCCTCAGTAGAGGGTGTGTGGTATGCAATATGGAGTTTTCTCTTCAACCCAAGTATCTCCCACATCTTTGTCATCACCTCGCTGGTGAAGTGACTTCCTCGGTCTGACTCAGTCCTTTGGGGAAGGCCAAAACGAGAGAAGATGTGGTTGATCATCAGGGCAGTTGCTGTTTCTGCCTTGAAATTTGGGGCCGGGAGACATTCCACCCATTTGGTAAACAAGCATGTTACTGTTAACATGTACTTGTTCCCCCTAGAGGAGCGAATCACGGGCCTGATGAAATCTACTTGTAAATCTGACCAGGACAGTGTCATCCCCCTCTTCTGGAGGGGAGCTTGGTGTGTGAATGAACTTGGTTGAAAATGTGCACACACAAGAAACCCCTTCACATATTGGGCGAGGTCCTGTGCCATGTGTGGCCAGTATGCGACCTCCCACAAGATTTTTAAAGTAGTATGAAACCCTTGATGACCAGCTGTGGCCACGTCGTGGGCATGACTTAGCATTATGCTTTGGAATGAGGTAGGTACTACGCACTGGTCACATCCAGAGATGGATCACCTAACCAACAAACTGTCTTGGTTTTGGAACATTTTGGGAAAGTTCATCAACACCTGGAGATCCTCTTTTCCAACATAATCAGTTTCCGTCAGAGGAAAGTTCATGGGGTCCTCAATGTGTTGGTAAAATTTCCCAATAATCGGATCCCCTTTTTGTGCCATGATTAATTCAGCATCTAGGGGTCTCTTTATTCCACTGGGCAGTTGAGAGTTCATTATGGGCAAGTGTTTGGGACCTGGTGATGGCAGTTACCTGGATTTCTCCCAACAGGGACTCGATTTCAAGGAGATCACCTTGGATGGCTCCAGTTCCAATTAGCCAGGTAATTTCCAGTTTTGTCTAGTCCCTCTATTCTGAAATGACCCTTAATCTTTTTCCAATTGATGGTCATCCCATTAGAGGTGACCAGATCATCAATGTTTTGTATGAGTTTGCCATGCTTGAGTGGTTTATTGTTTGCACACAGCATGCCTCTGGTTTTCCAATTAATCCGGTGCTCCACAAACCCATTCCGTACATAATCTGAATCAGTGATTATGACCAGTTTGTGGAGTCGGTGTTGCATGGCAGTGGGGATGGCCTGGTGAACTGCCATCAACTCTGCCACCTGACTACTGCAGGGACAAACTTGTACCCAGCGGAGGGCTCTGGGCATCATTCACTCAGGTATTCCCTTTGCCGGCCACCAGTTCCTTTTCCCCGTTGTTGTCAACATGGTAGGAGCACCCGTCCACATAAACTGTGGGCATTCCCTGGCACGTATCTTCTTCATAGACTTTGTGCAGGGAATTCAGGTACGCCTCCATGTTGTCTTGGGTTTTGAGACTTTTGTCCTTGAGACAGTTTTCTTGGGCACAATCATGCAGGTCAACCAAACCTTGCGCGAGGGGACACTTCTTGTTTTGGCCATATCTAACCTCCACAGGAAAGTCTTGCGTGGACAGAATCCAGGAAGTAATTCTGGAATTACTCACATTCCCTGCTCGGATTCTGTCACTTTGGAGGTATTGCAAAGGCTGGTGAGGAGTCTCAACGATGATGTGCTCCCCCTGGATGAACGGGCAGTAATTTTTCAGTGCCCACACCGTTGCCAGGAGTGCCTTCTCACAATAGTTGAATTTTTCCTCCACAAAGGATAAAGTCTTACTCGCATAGGAGATTACTTTATTGACCTTGTCATGCTTTTGATATAATACTGCTGTTAAGCATGTATTCGAGAACCCCGTCTCAAATAAGAACTACTTGTTTTTGACGGGGTAAACTAGACAAGGCACTTTTGAGAGGCTTCTCTTGAGATGTTTTACTGCCTCAGCTTGTTCTGGACTCCGCTCCCACTTGACCCCGCCCCTTTAACAAACGGACCAGGGGTCTTGTGACCTCTGCATAATCCTCAATGCACTTCCTACTGTAATAAATTAGTCCAAGAAGGCTCATTAATTCATGCAGAGTTGTGGGGTCTTTTAGTTTTAGTAGTGCTTCCACTTTCTTCACCTGGGGACAGAGACCCCCGGGGTTGATTTCATGTCCCAAGAAGTTTACACAGGTCCTACACCACTCTCCCTTCTGAAAGGACAGTTTTACTCCAGTAGCCTTCAACTGGGTCAGAACATAGCAGATCTCCGTTATGTGTTCCTCCACAGTTGAGCTTTTAATCAGGACATCATCCACATGGGCCAGTTGACCCCTTTTGCCGAAGTCGGGCATGGCCTTATGCAGAAAGACGTTGAATTTGTTGCCGGAGTTTATATATCCGAAGGGAGTTTGGGTCCATGTGTACTGCTGCCCTCCAAAGGTGAAGGCCAGCTTGTACTGGTTTTCCCTACTTACGGGTACTGTCCAGTATCCGTTGGTCAGGTCAATCGCGGAGTACACCTTTGACCCCTGGTTCTGAGCCAGTCCCTGGTCAATGTAGGGAAGAGGCCATCGGGACATGTGGACCTTTTTTTTCAGCTCATTAAGGTCTGTGCAAAGTCTCCATTGTTCATTTGGTTTTAGAATCCCCATTAACGGATTATTAAAGGTACTGTGGACTGGATGAATTATCCCATCGGACTCTAGGTTTCTTATGATTTCTGTAAGGGACTCCATAGACGCGAGAGGCAATCGATAATGCTTCACGAATACAGGAGTCATTCCAGGGTCTGTGGGAATTAGGGTAGAATGTATCTCAGTGCGACCACAGTCGTACGAGTCCAGAGCAAAGATATCTTGAAAATCTAAACACACCTGCTTCCACGTTTGCTTTTGTTCCTTGGTCTCACTGGCATCAGCGAGGTTGACCTGTCCTTTAACCATCTGTCTGAAGCCTGGGAAGGCCTCGGGTTTGGCCATCTCATTTCTCTCCTCTAACTGCGTGGAGAGATCTCTGGTGAGGGTGTTGACCTGAACAGAAGGTTTCAGGTAGGAGAGGCAGTCATTGTGGACTTGGAATATCAACTCATCCTTCCTGATGTCACAGGTCACCTCTTCCCCCCCGTAAGGGCAGGAAGAGTACACCAAGAAATTCCCCCCTTGCCATTGGGTATTGGACCTATGATTTCATTCCCTAAATCCATGGAAAAATGCTGGTCACCAACCGCCATTCCAATAAAGGTGTCTGCGCCCAGAGTGATACTCCTAGGGTCGCTGTTATCCACCACTATTAGAATGGTGTTGTGTTGTAAGTCACCTAATGGTGTCGGGTTCAACCCCAACCCCTGCTGTTGGAGATGGTGATTCAGGTGCACATAAGCATCCGGGTTTTGGAGTTTCTGTCCTCTCTTAATTTTTTAGGTAAAGTGGGAATCGTCAGGTCCGTCCCTGGGTGGTGACCTCCTCTCCAATTTGAATTTCAACTGCATACGGTAGCAATAGAGCTGACCGAAATGCCTTTTCAGAATCATCAAAGCCCATAGGGTTACCCCCTAGTCGGGACCAGGCTTTGTAATTTATGAGGTCCAAATTAATTGCGAACCAATTGAGAATGTCACTGCCTAAATAGAATGCAGAGGGGACATCTCGCACAACCCAACAATTATGCTCTATGCTTTTATCACCTATGGAAGTTCTTAGCATGCACCTGCTAGGCAGGAGATGTTTGGAATTAGGAGTTCCCAGGCTCATTTCCCACTTATCAACCAATTTAAATGTGGGAATGGTAGGATCTTTTGGGAGTTTCCTGAACAACGCTTCGCTGATGAAGCTTTTTCCATTATTCAGGCATACTCTGCCGAGAACAGGCTCCTTCCCCTCATATAACTGAATGGGGAGGAACAACCGTTCACCCATTTTCTGAATATCAGCCAAGCTTTGAGCTGGTTTTTCATCACTTTTTATTACAGGACATGGATTTTCAAATTGGGGATCGGTATAAAATGTCAAGGTATTTCCTTCCAGTATGGAATGCCACTTGAAACTGGAAGGAAGGTTGATTTTCAGGAATGGAGAGGAGTTACCATCACCAGTTTGTTGTCCTACAGCAAATACAGTAATGTCAGGTACTTGATTGTTTTGAAAATGGAACTAAATTTGGCCAGATCGCTGTTCAACCATGTGGCATGTGCCATTTAGACTGATATAGTTGGTGCTATGTTTTAATTTTATTGGCTGGTTAACCTGAGTCCAGAGGACCTTGTTCACACAGTCTATCAGGGGAGACAACCTCCGTAGGAGGTAATTGCCTAATAGACAGGGTGTCACCTCTGGAGTCACGACTATAACTGGGTGTTTCACCTTGTGTCGCCCAATTTTAATCTTCTGATCCGCAGTCCCCTCGACAGGAATTTCCTTCCTGTCGAAGTTGTGGAGTTGTCCAGGAAGAGAGGTGAGAGGAATTTGGTGTCTCTCCCCCCTTTCTGAATTAAACTGCTCAAAGGTCCTTTTGGATAGAAGAGTGGCTTGGGATCCGGTGTCCATCAGTGCTAAAAATGCACATTGCCCTTGCATCCGGACAGGGCAAAAAACCTACCTTCTTTCTCCTCCAAGGGGCAAAGCAAATGGGCATATTGGGCAAGCTGGGCCGTTAGTTTCTTTATTTTGGACTCCGACACTGTGCGATTGGGGCGGAGTTCGGGAATCTGTACATACATTTGACATCCTGAAATAGGCAGGATTTTGGAATCCTCTATTCCCTTGATTCTGTGCTCTAATCAGTTTTTGGGGAGGATCCCTTAGTCATTGATACGTTTTCAGGATGACATTCCTGGGGTTCAGGGATGGGCGATTCTGAGTCAGTCCCCATACCTACCCAGTCTGAGTTATGGTCTTTTGGGACCCATTTTTCTTTAGGAGGAACCCCCCATCCTTGAAGGAGAAGACCTGCTTCCCAGAATCCTCCAAGGAATCTTTCCTATTCAAACTGGAGGACACTGACTTCCTCCACAAAATGGGTCTTCTTTGTTTCTTTGTTTGATTTGATTTGATTTGATTTGGTTTATTGATTTATAGAGCGCTTTACACCAAGGCACTGTAGAGTGGAACAACATAATACATAACAACATCAACAATGTAACAGATGAAGCAAAATTACATCATGAATCATTCGATAAAACAGAGAAAAGAGCAATTAACTGAAGGGGAGGGGGAATAGGGGAGTGGGATTAGGTGGATGGGGGAGGGGTGGTGGAGAGTTGGAAGAGGGAACAGAAGGGAGAGAGAGGAGGGTAGGAGAGGGGAGAGAGAAAATCAAGGGGAAGAATGAGGGGGGAGCGGAGAGGGTAGAGGGGGCGGTTTCAATTAGGAGAGTGGAGAAGGAGGGATTTAAGGGAAGTGCGGAAAGAGGGGAAGGTCGTGGTGAAGCGGATTGTGAGAGGAAGTGAGTTCCAGTGTATGGGTGCAAGGAGTTGGAAGGAGCAGAAACGGGAGGAAGCACAGGGGGATGGAGGTACAGTGAGAAGGAAGTGGTCAGCGGAACGAAGGGAACGGGGGGGAGTAGAAGGAGAGAAAGGAGGAGAGATAAGGAGGAGCAAGACCATGGAGGGATTCGAAGACAAGGCAGAGAAAGTAAAATTTTAGCTGTGAGTGAAATGGTAGCCAGCCAAGGTAAGAGAGCGAAGTAGAGATGGAGTCACGGGAGGTGAGGAGACAAAGGGTACAAACAGCAGAGTGGTAGATGGATTTAAGGGGGGCAAGATGAGATGCTGGTAGTCCAAAGTGTAGAGAGGAGCAATAGAAGAGGCGAGAAAAGATGAGAGAGGAGATTAGGAGTTTGTTTCTCCTACTCACCCTCTGTTCCCTGGGTTGCAGTATTTCGGGGGTAGGAGATTTAAGTTCTGGTTCCCGGGTGTCTAGGGGCTTTTCCCGGGTGAGGAAGGAAGCTTTCTCTAGGGCTTGGCACCCCCCTTCCTCCTGTGCCTCTTCCTCTGGAACCGGTTGGTTGTCAGGGTTCTCTCCCAGTCATTGTTCCGGGGTACCAGACCCTGGATTCGAGCTGTTCTGAGCCATCAATATGCAACTCAGATCTTGGCTTAGATTCTGGACCTGTCGCTCCAGTTGTGATACCCGCTTGGGCTGGTATGGGGGTCTTGTGTCAAATCTGGGTTGCTCTCGGGAAGGGTAACTGTCCCTTCTTCCGGAGTAACCTGGGTATTGAGGGTTTTCCTGGCAACCCTCCACCCTTGGCCTCCCCTCTCCCTGATTTGGTGGTCGGGACTCCTGAAAGCAGGAAGAGTAAGGAGGGTTGTCCTGCATGTTGGGGTTTTGAGGGTACCTGGGGATGAAACTTAAGCTAGGATTTGGAAGATTACTGCCCTCATGAGGAAAGTTTTGAGGGAGGTTTTGAGGGAAGCTGGGGGGGAAGATTTCCTGGGACCGTACTTGCCTGATTGGATTTCCGCCACCCCTAGGCCGGGGGAGTCCACATGTACCCCAAGATGGGTCTGTTGCCCTTGTGCCTAGGGCTGATGTAATTGGCAGATTTAGGGGGCACATTTGTAGGGTACCCTACCTGACTACCACCTGTTTGTGATTGGTCAGAGGGTCTTCTCTGCCTCTGATTTGGTTGGTTTTGGGAAGGTGTATTTTAAGGCCCCCCCGCATTTCTAGGTACAAAATGCGGGTAACCTTCACCTCCGCCACCTTGGCTGCAGAGGGGGTGTTGGTTTGTTTAGGGTTTTCGGGGCATTCTTGTTCTCTACAGGCTTTTGGACCTTGTAGATCCAGGTAGCTTGCTCTATTACCCAGTCCGGGGTCCTGCCATCATGGAAATCCCTTACCATCTGTGTCATGATGTACTTTGGGAGGGCATGAAAATAGGTATTTATAAATTCCCTACTATTCGTGCGCACCTGCCTAGTGGTTTGTGCAAATGCCCGTTTCAATTCCTGTACAAATTTCCCTCGGGCCTGATCCTCTCTGCACTGGAGGTTGTAGGCTGCCTTTCAAACCTCCTCGGGGTTTCTGTGTGTGGAGAAGTGCTTCAAGATGGCTGCCTTGTAGGTGGACCACCTTGAATGGTTTTGATCCTCCAGCCCAGCAAAGAAGCTGCAGTACTCTGGGGAGAACGTCCATTTGGCAAATTCTATAGAGTTCTGATCATTTTTAATGTGAAAAGATGTCATCATCTGGTCATATAGCTTCAGATGCTCCCAGACAGAATATCTGGCATTTTTATGGTACAAGGTCATGAAACTTCTAATAGCTTTAATCTGTCTAATATGGTCTTTCACCAGAGTTTTCTTTTGCTTGGCAGCCTTCTTTTTCCGCCGCACCTGAGTCCATTTGCCCTCAGACTCAGAGCTGCTGCTATTTGAGGTCCCATCCCTTTCCTCTAGGCACTCCCTGATTCTTCAAGCTTGGGAGTCTCTCCCAGAATGATGGGCCCTAGTCTCTTCTCCCCTGTTGTACTTTGGGCTCTCTGGGTTACTTCCCTTGGACTCCCTCTTTCTCACAGGGGAGTAGCTATCAGAGTCCTCCCTGCTTCTGGGGTTGGTGGAGCACTCCCTCCATCTCCCTGACTAGGTGGAGGTTTTGCAGAATACTCTTTTGGGGCTTCAACTCAGACTCCTTTTTCTCTGCAAAGCGAATCAAGTGGTCAATTTGACGCTGATGTATCTGCAATTCTAGCTCCCTGATTTTCTCATCATAGGAGTCTTCCTGGTCAGATCCATCAGCCATAATATTTTTGAACCTGAACAGGGACGCCCGTCCATCAATCTCTGATGGACGCTGAACTGCCGGCTCAATCATTCTAGGCCTATTTGATTTTGGCTGCCTCATGGTTTCTGGTTCATGTGAACCTGTGGACATGAAGTGAGCAGTGCCTTGCGCATACAGATTGCTAAATTGACCTGAGGCCCTTGGTGCCAAGGGCATCACATTGTGATCAGGGGTGGCCTTGCCACTCTCTGACTGTTCAGGGTTCCTCAAGTTTTGATTTAATCTACCACATTCTTTTTCTAACTTCCCAAGTTTTTCCTTCTCAGCCGCTACCGCTCGATAATACGCAAAGGCCTGAGCCTTGTGCTCTGCTATCAGGGCTTGACTGACCTCTATTACCTTCCCTTGTGCTGCTAACTGGTTCTGGAGTACATTGTTCTCCTCACAAAGGGTCTCATTTCTTTTGCTTCTTGTATTGTATGGGAACACAGACCATTTTTGTTGCAGGATATGCATCTCCTGTCTCTGCACATTTTTAGCCTGGGTGGTCTCTTCTAGATCACCTTTTACTTGTCTTACATGCCCCATTAAATGATCGTACTCTACTTTTAGGTCAGCCAGCTCCTGAAGGCCTAACTCACGTCTCTTGTGGTCTGCCTTTAATTGGCACACTTCCTTATAGGGCATCTTTTTCCTGATACAGGGTGCCCCTCTGTTCAGTCAGGTTATCCCTCTGTTGTTTTATACCGCCTAACTTCTGGCGTTCTTTTTGGCAAATTCTGTTATGGAATGAACATCCTTTAATGATTAACTTATTATTCTCCTGTTTTAAATGCTTAATCTGATCTTGCAAAGCAGTAATATCTCCTAGAGAGTTTCTATTGTATACCACTTGTTGGTTCAATTTTAGTTGACTCTCTTCCAGAAAGTCCACCTTTTCTTGGCACTCCTCTTTTAATGTACCTATTTGGGCCTCCTGCTCTGAATTATGTTGTTGTTGTACAGCCAACCCCTCCTTGAGCTGCTTGATGAGGTTTCCAAATTCCACCTCAGAATTTTGGCTTTCTCGCAATTTTTCTTCTACCTGCTTTAATTCACTCTGGGTCAGGTCAGACTGATTTTTCCCAGAGGTGACACTTTCTTGGTATTTTCCTTCCATAACTATCATATGGAGGTATATGTAGGCAGTGAGTTGGACCATCTTAGTCTGCTCCTCTTTGATGTTCTGAGTCATATAAACTCAGTCAGGGCTTGATGTAACATGCCACTGTCCTGCCATACATCCATGCTTGTGGAGGTGACCTGTTGCATCTTCTTAGCTAGCTATGCCTCCTGCTCCTGCTCTGCCCATTCCCCTCTAATGAGTAGTTTGGACAGAAGGTGCTGCCTAGCTATGTTAATCTCCACTGTGGTCATTATGAAGAGTGTTCTTCCTTTGTTTAGTTATCTATGCAAGGACAACATCTGTACCCTGTTCTTGCCTAGTTTAGGGTTAACTTTACCTTATTTTGAAACACAGGCCTGACACTTAGGGTATAGGTTTTGGGATAGCGCTTTTACAGTGTAACACAGTCTTCTAGCCACTAAAAGTATCTCTACCTTCAATGGGTTAGTCTGCTGTATTAGTCTGTCATGGGCGGAAACTCTAAGCTCAATCACGGCACGAGCCCCGACTGTGTAACGGGTTTATAACATGGCACACTCCAGCCAGGGTCTTCTTCCACTGACAATGAATGTGGCACACGATAAAAATGCTTTTCATCTTAAATCAATCTCTGGTTCTTGCTTGAGAAGGCCCCAACCCGTCTCACACCCACCTTAACAAACACCCCGTGTCGCAATGAACTATGAACCAGGCCGGTGTGTAACAATATGATAGTTATTAATTTTAGTATTCAGTGAAAAATCATACAAATCAAACACTTTGGGCAACAGCCACCACTGTGTGGCAGCACAAATGCAAAAATCCCACAATATAGTTAATTCAAGCTTACAACTCAATATACATAAACCTTTAATAGCAAAACAGAAGAGAAAGTGTTTATAAAATCAACAGATAGCACTCAAGTTCAGTACTCCCCCTGCAACACTCACCCCCAAACATCTGCTAACTAAATTCTTTTAGGGTGGAAAGCAGTGGCAAGGAGTCAGAATTAAGAGGGAATAATCAGAGTTAGAATTCAGCCCACCACCCCAAAATGGGAGGCCCGAAACAAAAATGAAAACCTTATTTATGAGAAAAATGGCATAATCAGATTTTACTTTTTACTTGTGCAGCAGTTTACAATTGCGGTTGGATAGCTAGGACAGAAATTCCTGTGACTGCACTTAAAAGATAAGGAAGCTAACAGACTATTGAGCAGGGCACCAAAGCAATGTGGACACAGGTAAGAAAATTGATTTGAAGAAAAAGACAGAAATGCAAAAGAAAAACACACGCGGCAGAATGACAATTGGTTTTCTACACAGAGCTTGTGATGACAGCAGCCACAGAAAGGGCTTGGCTGTCAAAATCAAAAATCGGTTTTCATGGCAATAAACAAAGGCACATTACAGATAGGATTCTGATGGAAAGGTTTACTCTTAAGGGGATAACTGTTTGTGATTTTCTATGTTATGAATGCAAATCGGAATTTATAGGAATGCACAATACATGGGCAAATTTCAGTTTTGTTGCTCAAAGGCTAATTTTGTTGAGGCTATATTTTAATGGCTATAATGATTAAGGAAAGGCACTTGACATGAGGTGGTTGATTTTGAATGGGAACCAGCTCACTGTGAATCCCTTTATATGGGAATTAATTGTTTTAATTCAAAATGGTACTAACGATTTACACACATAACTGACAGAATTATTAAAGGAATACACTAACAGACATAGGGCCTCATTACGAGAATGGAGGTAGCCATGGAGCTTTTAGCTCCATGGCTGCCTCCGTTCCGGCTCCATTACTGGGTTCCTGCAATGGGGACTTACCGGGTTCCTCCGACATAGGAGGAACTGGTAATTCCTCCTTGCAGGAACCCATCCCCATTCCCATTTGAGCCACCATAGGGCTCAATGGGAATGGGGAGGGAGGTAATAACGGGCAGATTACATCTGGCCCGTTCCGATCCGGGTCCCGCGATGGGAAGCTCGTAATCAGCGCTCCTGGAATGAAGGGGGCTGGTCCCGTACCGGCCCCCTTCATTACGGGGTGCCAGCCTTATAATGAGGCCCATAGACTAACACAGATTCTTCTATGGCATGGTGAACAGATGATACTGGCAATTTGGGATTTGAATGGGATTTCTATGGGGTTCAAGGGTCAAAAGAGCGAGATATGCAATTTGCAGACTGGGGTTCTCGATACTTACAAGGTAAGCTGGAGTTTTGGATTCTGGAAAGCCAGGCCAAGGGATCTGGTCACTTTGCTCTCCTAGATGGGGTCAGCTAGGCAAGGCATCTGGTCATTGGGCTCTCCCGGATGGGATACTAGCCGTCCAGTAGAGGTGTGGGGACCGGTAAGAGATTGGGAGAAAGACTATTTATGACATTTATATAATGCTCAAACCCAGGTGTATCACAGCGTTTAGCAAGGAGGGTACATTATATATACAATTGTTATTCATACTTTTCAACGAGCAATGTTTTCACAAGATTTTTGAAAGCCATGTATGACTGTTTGTTTCTTGTGGCTGCAGGGAGAGTGTTCCAGAGTGTTGGAGCGGTAAGCGCAAATATAATGCCTCCTGCCCTTTTACCTTTATAGCGAGAGATAGCCAAGGAGAGACTGGCGCCTGGAGTTTTCTGGGTGAGACTGGTATTATTGAGATAAGTTGGTGCCTCTTTGTAAATGCACTTGTGGGCAAGAGTTCAGGTTTTAAAGTCAATCTGTGCTTTGATAGGCAACCAATGGACTTCCCATCTGGTTGCTGAGATGTGGTCGCAACATTTTAGTCCAAGGGCGGCACGCAGAGCTTTATTCTGCAGTAATTGAAGTTTGACCAGATTGGAAGTAGAAGTACCAATGAGGAGCACATTACAATAATCCAGTTTATAGCGGATCAACGCTCGAGCAAGAGTGAGGCATTTTCTTGGTGACAGGAATTGTCTGCTCAGAAAGATGAGCCTAATCATGTAGGCCATGGCAGAAGATAACACATTGATGTGCCTGATCATGTCATGGTGAGCTCTGCATCAGGTGGACCACCAAGGTTTTTACCTGTTTAATGAGTGGGATGGCAGAACCATCGATGCACAGGGCGGTGTAGCTGGTATCAAGGTTTTGTAGTCAGAAGGGGGATCCCACAATGAGGAGCTCTGTTTTTTCATCATTTAGACAAAGGCTGTGTCTGGCCATCCAGTTCTGAATTGTACCATATACCTTGTTGATTATGATGGTGCACTGTGAGTAGTTGTCAGAGATGGGAATTAGTATTTGGGTGTCATCTGCAAAGTTTGTGTAAATAATCCCCATTGTGTGTAGGAGGTCGAAAATGGGTTTGGTGTAGGTGTTGTAAAGTGTGGTTGATAGGCAGGAGTCTTGTGGGACCCCTAGTGGCGCAGGGATGGTATTGGCTGCTGCCTCATCAATTAATAGTCTTGTGGTGCGTTAACCGAGTAATGAATGGATCCATAAGGTGGCTTCAGTTGAGAAATGGAAGTGGTGGCTGAGGTGATGACAGAGCATGTGTGGTCGATTAGGTTGATTGCAGCTGAGAGGAGTTCTTCCTGCTTCAGTAGCAAGTCGGTCTACCACCGGCTTGCGTAACTTCTCCCTGTTTCTTGCCCGAGGATCAACTGCCTTTCGAGACTTCAGATGACACAGTTTTGAACTTCCCGGGCTGCGCAGGACAGATGCCGGCTTCCCTCGTGGCTGTTCCTGCTTCCCCACAAAATTACTCCTTCTTCAGTCTTTACGTTATATTGCAGGACTGCCCCAAGACCAACTTTAGACACTTCCGTCTGCAATATAAATTCCTTGTTAAAATTCAGAACTTTTAAGCAGAGGGTGTGATTCAGGGTGTCAAAACAGGCCTGATCTTGCTTCTCCCATCGCAACTCTGGGGCTCGGCATTTTTAAATATATCTGTTAAACATGATGTTATCATAGAGTAATTATGAATACATCTCTAATAATACCCTGTAAATCCCAGAACTGCCGAAAGGTCTTTCTACGTCTTAGGTGCAGGGGTTTTCCAGGCAGCTTTGACTTTTTCTACCTAGGGTTGTACTAGTCCATTCCCCATGAAAAAACAAGATATTTTACAGCTGACTGAGCCAGGGCAGTCAGCCCAGCCTTACTCAGGGCCCTCATGACTTTGTATATATGGAAAAGATGTTACTCCCAGGTTTGGCTATGAATCAGTATATCATCCAGATATGTGCCGCAGAAGTGTGAAAAGGGTTGCAATATCTGGTCCATCAACCTTTGCAAGGTTGTCTGGCCCCATGAAGTCCAAAAGGGAGTACTTTATATTGAACAATTCCCGGGTAGTGAAGCAAGCTGTCCTTTCTTTGTCAGAGGGATTTAATGGGACCTGCCAATACACCTTTGTCAGATCAATAGTGGACATATAGCGCCTCATCGCAGCTTTAGGGGTATCCTAGCGGTAATTGCGTTGGGATACCTCCAATGCATATAGCTCTACAGCAACTTGTCCGGTGCTATTAGCAATGGATCCCGAGTTGTGATAAGACTGTAATTCCCCATTTTGTTAAGAGTCCATAGAACTCTATGGAGCTTTACAGCTCAAAGCTCGAACACAGGATTGGGCGGAGCAGTAATGTAGGGATAATATTGTTACCGCTGCGTTTCTGCTGCTCCACCCAATCTGTGATGAGGCCCATAGACAGCTGGTCCCAGTTTGTCAATTAGATCGTCAATCCTAGGCATAGGATAATTGTCAAACTGGGAGATGGAGTTAAGATTTCTAAAGCCTATACAGAACCTCCAGGATTGAGCAACTAGTACTATCGACTAGGACCATGGGCTTTCTGGCGGCTCAATAATGTACGCCTCCAGCATCTTCTTCACTTCCCGAAGGATTGTCTCCTTCCTTACTTCGGAGATCCGACAGAGTTTCAAATTGAACACCTTCCCAGGAGGGGTTTGAATATAACGTATGAAATCCCAGACCCTCCACGGTTCACTGCTAAAGACATCCGGGAATTGGTATGCTAGATCTTGGATGTCTTGTTGTTTTTGTGGTGTTAACTCAGGGGAGAATAAGTTGGTTTCTGGTACTCCCTCAATTAGCAGTGTAGCTATCATGACTAAAGAGGTTTCTACAGGGTCCACCCTCCACTCCTTCAGGAGGTTTATGTGATATACCTGGATCTTTGATTTCTTATCAGATTGGGCTACCCGACAATTGTATGGTGCTGTAGGGGTCATACCATTTCGAAAACATCTTGTGCTCCGAAGTGGGAAAAAGAACAAGCACCTTTTGGCCTATGGAAAAGGAGCAGTGGACAGCTGTTTGGTCATATTGAGCTTTCTGGTTTTCTTGGGCTCACCCTAGATGGTTATTCACTATGTCTATCAAAACAGCCATGTGTTCTTTCATGTGTTTTATGGTTTGGGACATGGGAAAGGCTGCTTCCTCTCTCTCCTCCAAATTTTCCGGGAGCATATCTAACACATCTCTTGGGTCCCACCTATAGAGAAGCTTGAAAGGAGAGAAACCTAAGAAAGCCTGGAGGGATTTCCGGGTGGCAAATAATGCCCATGGGATCAATGTATCCCAATTGCGCCCATCAGCCTCAACCAGCTTCTTGAGAATGTTTTTTAAAGTCTGCTTGAAGCACTCCAGTAAGCCATCCATCTGCAGATGGTACACGGAGGTACGCAAGGTCTTTATCTGTAGCATTTCTTTAACCTCCGCAACCAAATTAGACATGAAGTACTGCCCTGATTCATTCAAATTTTCTAGGAATCCCCATTCAGGACAAAAAAGGAATCAGGTGTTTAAGGATCTGTTGGGAGGTGTTGTTTCTGAGGGGAAAGGTCTCTGGGTACCGTAGTCTAAGATAACTAATATGTACTTGTTCCCCAGTTTCCACAGCTCCAATGGGACCATGTAGTCCATTCCTATCCTTGAGAAGGTCACCTCAATAATAAGAAGGGATTGTAGCAGAGCAGTGGTATAGTTTGGGCAGCCGACTTTTGGCATAGGGCACAAGTGGTTATTTTTGAGGTCTTCATGAATCCATGGCCAATAGAGGCGAAGAAGGACCAGTACCTGAGTTTTCATCACCCCCAGAAGTCCAGATGTTAAATGGACATGGTCCATTTCTAGAACTATTTGTCTGTTGCTACTGAAAATCACTAGTTGGGTCCTAGAGATGCCTTCAGGTGTCATATTGCCTCGATATACAAGTCCCTGTTTAAGAAAAAAGGGCCCCCTTTGTGTCCTGCCCTCAGGTCTGCGATGACTTTTGAAAAGGCCTCTGTCAAAATTGGGTCACTGCGCTGCCCAAAAGCAAAATCATGAAGAATCTGAGTTTCCTCCACTAAGGATCTCAGTGTTCCTGATGTAGTCAGGTTATCTTCCTTAGTTTAGGGTCTTGAGATATTAGTATCAGTTTCCCCAAACCCTCTGGTACCACTTTCAGTGAGATCTTGTTCCTGAACGTCGGTGGGTATGGGAAAGACAGCATATTCTAACATTCCTTGTGCAATCTTTTCCCCTGCTTTCACATGATAGGCTTGCTTTCCATTGTTATGAATTAAGATTTGTATGTCACCACAGTAATCGGGATCTATCACACCTGCCATGACATGTAGGCCATGTTTTCAAGCCAATCCTGACCTAAAAAACAATCAAACATATCTGCCTTATGGGGGAGACAGAATGAACCCTGTGGGAATTAACTGACGTTGCCCTACCTCAATGGCAATGTCGCTGCTGCTTTGAAGGTCGAACCTAATGGAATGGGAAGTAGCAACAGTTGGGTTGGAGGCTCTAGCACTAAGCTTGCTAAATTGAAGGAGTTACCAATTTATATCAGTTGGGCTGGATCCAACTCCTGACACCATATATGACGAGGTGGAGTGAGGAGGTGGACAACGGGATGACATTTTGGTTATAGACTCTTATTATCAGCAAAAGAAAAATAACCTCTTTCTGTATTTCTATAGGTTATCCCTACCTAAACAAATAATAGCTAGGGTGCTCGTCGTCTGGATCTATGTCAAAACCATAACACAGTCCTCCATTCAAACCAACTACTCTATCCCTGCCAATAATAACCAAACAAAAGGATTCAATAAGATCTCTACAAGGATACCAGAATTAATCCCTTCTCCTGGTGCATGAATTTGGTCTTCGACTAGGTTATGTGGGATGTCTTAACCCACTTTTGCTCTGCCATGTTGCATCCCTGTGTTCTGATGGTTCCAGAAACATCAAAATGGCCGCAGAACCCTTGTGCGCTCAAAACCACTGAAAATCGTGCTTTGCAACACAAATAGAGCGCTGCCCAAATCTACCATGCATGTTGTCAGTGGTGGAACAGAGATATCACTCCTGAAACATGTCACTGGGCTTCACAAAAAGTGAAAATGGAGCACAGAGGGAAAAGCAGTAGTTTGCTGAAAGAAATCCAAAATCTTGCTTTTAAATCCTTTTTCTTGGTTGCTGAAACTGCAGAATGCCGGTACAAAACACCCTCAAACATCCAATATTCTTGCTGGATGCTACAATTCACTTAGTTCAAGAAATCATTGTGCATATGTGATATCATGAAAAGCTGAATTTGTCATAAAAACATCCACAGCAAAAGTTGCCTGCCTGTGGAATCTGTCAAAATCTGGGCGCAGTACCCTTGGCCACCTGAATAATAGCTGTCAGAAGCCTATAGAATTTAAACTTGTACAACTGAAATCAAATGGTTGAAAACTAAGTGACCTGTTATTGAGAGAAACATAGGTTGTAACTGTTTAATCCCATGGTTTAGAATCTGGAATCAGTGTTCTAGCTGCTTGTTTGAAATTACAAGTTTATTTTAAGCAAAGAAAAAATAAACCAGAATAACATTTGAATTAAGCCTGACTAAAAGCAACCAAACCAGTATAACAGCTTCCCCCACAGAGGCAAGGGCCTCTCCCTTCTGCTTCCCTCCACCAGGAAATCACACCTAAGTGATGATTACAAGGTGGGAGGAGAGTTTGGGCTGCAGGGGGAAGGAGACAATGGCCATCCTCCAGCTACAGGAACTGCCAAGTGTGAAGGGTCATAAAATGGCCTGTGCCCAGGAGGAACTGGGAGGAGACTGCTTCTGAACTGCAGGGAGACAGAAGGAGGCGGAGACAAACAACCATTTTCTGCTTAATAAGGAACAAAGACACATTTTAAAAAGACTGATAACTTTCTGTGTAAAATTGTAAAAAACACAAAAATAACAGCATTGTTAATGTAGATATTGGCTGCACATTTTAAAAGGCGCCAGAACTCTGTGACATGTTCTAGGAAGAAACAGCGGAAAATGTGATATTACACGAAATGTATTTTTGATAGAAGCATGAAACTTCATACACTTATGCCCATGTTTAATGCGCACATTTGTAAAAATTTGCTCCAAAATTGGACATTGTGTTCCGGACAAAAAGGGCAAAATTCTGTAAAAAGCAGACCCAAAATCTTACAGCGACAGGGTTTGGAGGAATATCTGCTACACAAAATATGTAATCTATATATGTTGTTGTTATAGAGGTTGCACACATGTAAATATGTATTGTACCAAAAGTAGATTTTTTGCTCAAGAGGCTAGGGGTGGACTCTAGGCCTTGTAAACCCACATCATAAAGGCGACACCCTGTTTTTCTCCTCCTATCAAGGAAGAGAGAAGACTATAGCCATCGCCTGCCAAAGGGGCGCGCTTAGGATAAACCAGCACACACACCACTTTATCATAAGCATAAATAGATACGGCTCAGCACTGAAAAAAAGACACACAGATTCACCCACTAACCGATTGCTGGCGGAGCACCCTGTTACAGAACCATCCATCTTCCTTGCTCCAGACTCGAGAAACTTTGTAAAGCAGAAAGGCCCATTCCATTAGCTGAACCATTCTCAGCTAGGCCTTAAAATTCCAAAACCAGAACCCCAGAAAGCTAAGGGGAAATAGACAGCCGGGCTCTGCTGTACTTCTGCCTGCTAAAAGAATTATCATTAGAACCAAGAGATCCAATCCAGTCCTGTGCCGAGCTGTGACCAGAGCCATTGCAGGTCCGATCCAGTCCTGTGCCCAGCTGTCTGGCCAGACCAGAATCCCTGACCAGAATCCCTGACCAGAATCCCTGACAGTTCCGTTTGAAACACATATAGATAGAACTGTGTCACTAACATATGTACTTTGCATAGTCTCATCCCAATCTCAATTCATCCTATCCGCAAATTCAGAATCATAGTACTCTCAGAACTTTTCTTGTGTTGAGTTTCTCTCATGTGTCTTCTAAAATCATAAGTCATTAGTGTTGTGAGTAACTAAAGTGAATCCCAGAAAGAAATTGAGTGTCCACCACGTGAAGGCTTCCCTGGCCAGGAACTGATGGAGATTCATGTGTAGCATTCTCTTTTTCTATAGTCATAATCTAGTGTAAGAAATCCCATTTGTTTTTTAAAAGTGCATTCCTGTTTTCCATTTTTGGCCTATCCTGAAAAAACAACCTCCACTAAAACGTCCATAACTTCCTCAGATTTTGTGCTAGAAATTTTTTTTAGGGAACTTCTGACATGTGTAAAACAGCTTTTGATTGCTTCCGACCTCGGTTTTAAGATTTCAAATTGTTCCTTAGTATCAAATCATTGCTAGTGTTTGTGTGGAACTATCCAACGCCGCTCCCATAAGAATTTATATAATTTCAGTGATTTAGCCCATATTTAGTGTTTTTACACATTCCATTCTCAGATAACTTTCAAAACCATTTTGCCAGTTTGCCAATCAATTCTGTTTTTCTCTTGTGCTGCTGGAGTAAATTGGGATTGATATTTTGTTTGAATTCTGCCATTCCTGAAACCTGTTTTCTCCTTCTATCTCTTACATTGTCTTTTGGGGGGGTTGAGGGGTGTTCAGGGGGAAATAGTAACCACACTGCTATTTGATTTGAACACACACACAAAAGTATTATTTCTGTGCTGAATTGTTTTGCTCACTATTGCTCCTTGTGCATTAAAGAGATTGCTTAGTGTTACATCACCCCATTGGTGATTATTGTATACCCATTAAACATAGTGTGATTAATTTGTAACTAAATAAATAAATATTTTAACTTTGCAAACCAGCCTGATTCCTGGTTCAGTGTGACCGGGGGGGTTTCCAGGAGAGGTGCGTGATATGAGTGGTACATCGTTCAGAATAAAAGAACTTTTAGACACAAATAAATAAGGATTTTAGTTGTGCATTATATGCTAGGCGTTGACTTCGGTGTGTGACGGATTGAAATCACTTACAGATAACAGCAGTCTCTTTCAATAGGGTCCAATTTACCAATGTGACCATGAGAATGACTCCCTTCTCCTGGTCTATCTGGAGGAACGATGAAGGCTGTTGCATTACAGTCTTTTGCACAGGTCTTTAAAAGTCTCTTGACTTCCTCCCAGGGATCTTTGATTAACAAGCGCAAGGTTTTATCATTTCTTCTTATATCTCTTCTACTGTCAGGGCTTCCTGTGCCCTGTATCTGATCTTGTTCGTTGAGGGGTTTGCTCCCGGACAGTTCATGACATAATGGATGCTTTCCAGGCTTATTAGGTTCACCAGTGTGACGAGGGAGTTTACTCCCGATGTACTCTTTGGTCTTACTACTTTTGTTGTCACCACTGTGATGGGAGAGATCACTCAAGATGCACTCTGTACTTTGGCTGCTTTGTAGATTACTATTGTAACCAGGGAGTCTCTCCCTGTGAAGTCCCATATTTCACTACCCCTAGGGGGACTATTGGGTAGCGGCCTCTTCTCCCTAGCCTCACAGGGCAGAGCTCCCATCTGGGGGAAGTGATGAGATCCCTTGAACCCTCACATATCCATTAAGTTCCTAGGGCAGGGGTGCTTTCACTCCTATCAGTTGGGTCAACAAATAGTTTTCATTTGGGCTGTTTGGGTTGTCCTTGGTCCAGGATTCAGATCCATAAGTGACCAGATCCTGATCCTGTAACTTGACCTGAAACAGAAGATTTGTACTTACCGGGTTCTTTCACCCTTCCATAGACAAGCCTCCGAAACTGCTGTCATGAGCACTTACCCTCGGGTAGTGGGGTATTCTTTACCCCTACCCTCTGGGTCCCTGAGGTCTGGGGTAAAGAGTTTCTGCACGTATCCTACTGTGGTTCACTCTTGTTTTACATTGACCGAATCCTCCTTTGCTTCCATTGTTCCTAGGACTTCTGGGTCTTCAAAAAGAGACTTCTCTGGCACCCCTACGAGTTGCTTGCTTTCTTCTCTGTGGGATGCACTGACTCACTAGGCTCTGCCCTGCAACTTCACTGTGTGCTGGTGGCACCGGAACCAGCGAAATGGCTGCAATAAAGCCCTATGCGCTCTAAATATAGGAAAATTGCGCTGTGAAACCAGAAAGTTGGCTGCCAATCTACTTTGCCTGTGTCAGTAGTGGAACAGGACACCACACTGCTAAAACCTGTCATTGGGCTGCCCATAGAGCGAAAATGGAAACTACATGAAAGGCAGTGCTTCATTGCAAGGAAACCCAGAAGTGCTCTGAAATCCGTTTTTCCTTGGTTGCTGAAATTGCAAAATAATGGTTCAAAACCTCAGGAAATATCCAACATCCTTGCTGGGTGTTAGCCATCACCTTATTTAAAGAATCCACATAAGCACGCAGTGTCAGGAAAAGCAGATTCCATCACAAGAATATCTACATTAAAAAATGTGCTTGTCTGTAAAAATTGTCAGAAAACGGGCGCAGTACCGCCGGCCGCCTGCATGAAAGCTGTCATTAACTACATTGGAAAGTTAAACTTGTGCAAGTAAAAATCAAATGGTGGAAATTAAGTGGCTTGTATAGGTATAGGTTGCAACTATTTAATCTCGATGTTTAAAAAGACTGGAATTAGAGATCTGTTTGCCTATTTTGAAAATGATTATTTTATCAAAGACAATTTTAACAAATTGAGTTTTAAAGTAACCTCTGATGCCAGCCACAGAACTTCAAAGCAAATTCCACAGCATGTCCCAAACAAAAGGCACCTTCCTTTTGTTCTCTGCCCAGGGAACTCCCATTCAGGTGTAAATGGAGAGGGGAGGAGATTTTGGCCTGTTGAACTGGGGAGAGACAAAGGGCATCCTGGATTGAAAATAATATGCAGATGCAAGTGTCAACAAAAACTCCTGCCAGAAGAAAGTGGCGGGGATTGCTCTTGACCCACCAAAACTTTGGGGGGGGGGGGGACACACAGTGTTGTATATTCTGAAAACACAAGAAAGTATATTTTTGAAAAGGACTGACACAGAACTGTGCGAAATTGGAAAAATTGGAAAATGACAGTATTGTTAATATGAAAATTCTGGTCACGTTTTAAAAGTACTCAGAATTCCATGCTATATTCAGGGACATGACTACAGAATGTGTGGTTTTGTAGCAATTGTAGTGATGTCAGAAAAATGAAACTTCATATGATTATGCCGAGATATCATGCGCACATATGTGTAAAATTGGGGATGAATCTGACATTGGGTACCAGACCAAAAGAGTGAAAAATTGCCAAATCTAGACCCAAGCTCTGACCGTGATGGGGCTCAGATGAATACTTGCTCCACCAAATCTGTGATATCAATATGCCATTACTATCAAGGTTGTAAAATTGTAAATATGTCTGGTATGAAAAATAGATTTTCTGTGCAGAAACAAAGTGGAGGTTCTCCCTGGATCATAAAATAAGGTGTCATTATGACACCCTGGTTTCTTCTCAAATCAGGGGAGAGGAAAGACCCTAACCAATAGAATACCTAGGGGTGTGTCTAGCATAATTCAGCAAACCCATCCCTTTAGGAAATACATAAATAGAGACAGCGTAGGACCTAGAAAGACACACACACACATTCACCCACCAACCGATTGCTGCGGAGCACTTTGCAAGAGAAATCCCTATCCAAGACTCCAGACTTCAGAATTTTGAAAGCAAAAAGGCCCATTTCCAAAGCTGAACCCTTCTCAGCTTTGCCTTTAAAAATCCAGAAACCAGATTTTACCCAAGATCCCTAAGGGGAAAAAAAGAACAGCCTGGCTGTGCTGTCGCTGCTTTCTTGCTAAGAATTCTTGTCAGAATCGAGAGATCCAACCCAGTAGAGCAGAGCTGTGACCAGATAGCTGTGAACCAGGACCAACCCGCCAGATCCAGTCCAATCCCACAGTGCAGTGTCCAGAGTGCCTTGCTGAGTGCAGAACTTGAGCGCCTTGAGTCCAGTTCCATGTGCTAGTTGAATTCCTATCCAGAAAGTCTCCCTGACCAGATCTCTGACGAGTCCATTCCAAACATTGGTAGTGAGTATCCATAGCATAGGATTGTCACTAGCATATGTATTATTCATATGTCATCCTATCCAAACCCATTCTCTTATATCCAGAACTGCATTGTTAGAATCTTTTTGTCTTGCCTGAACTCTTTCTCTTACCCTATAATCCTTTGTAATAGTAGTGTTAAAATCATCTTTACGCTAATATATTTTCTGAAGAAAGGCGAGCGTCTCGGCAGGCTAAACCAACCAGTGATATCCTGGGCTGGTGGCTGCGCTGTCGTGTAGTTGGCATCTTCATAGTCTTCCCTAGTGTAAAGAAATCTTGTTTGTTAATTTTAAAAAGCGCATCTTTATTTTGCCATTTTGACTTGTTCTGAAAAAACGCGACCGTCACAAGAACCTTCATAACTTCTACACCGTGCATGCTAGAAACATAATTCAAGTGTCAAATTGAAGCTAACATCCCCAGCTTTCCACTGAAACCGCTTCCCAATTCCTTAGTTATTCCGCAATCGTGCTTACCGCACATGGAAAAATTTGCCGCAAATTGTTCGTTTGGCTCAAATCTCTCATGTGTGAAATAGCTGTTCCTTGCATCCGACCTCTGAATTAAGTGTTCAACCTGCTAGTTACTCAATAATCATTGCTAGTGTTTATCTGAGATCATACAAAGTGGCTCCCACTATTATTGAATCCATTTTAGTGAATTAAATCAATTTTCAGTGTTTTACCATTCATTCAAAGCCACATTCAAAACCATTTTGACAAGTTGCAATAATTCCTGTTATTCTCTGTGTTTGCTGGGGGAAATTGTGATTGATACGGTGTTGTTGAATTCTGTATTCCTGAAACCTGTTTTCTATCCTTCCATCTCTTTATACTGCATATTGGGGGGATTGAGTAGCGTGCAGGGGGAAAGAGTAATCACATTGCATTTTTGATTGAACCCACACAAAGTATTATTCTATGCTGCATTATCTGTCCTATCATTACTCCTTCTGATTAAAGAGATTTAGTGTGACATCACCCCATTGGTGATCATTGCATAATCATTCAAATAGTGTGACATCTATATATTGTGAAATCCATAAAATAAATATTTTAACTTTGCAAAACAGCCTACTTCCTTGTTCAGTGTGACCGGGGGGGATTCAAAGAGAGGGGGGTGAAATAAGGGTACATCATTCAGAAATAAAAGAACTTATACACAGCAATAAATAATTAAGGGTTTCAATTGTGCATCCCATGCAAGCGTTGACTTAGGTGAAGTGCCTGGTTGAAATCACTTACAAGATTGGGGGCTCGTCACAAGATTTCTGAATTAGATATATCACTTGTGACAGTCTAATACAGTGTGCTAACTAACGGGGTACAGACCACCAGAAGGATGTGCACTGACAGCAAAGAGTTTGTGAAAACTTTTTTCCAAGCTCTCCCCAAGTACATCATGACCCAACTAGTGAGAGACCTTCACGAGCAAAAGATCACTAGACTGGGTCATTGAACAAGCCACACGCATTTATGAGGTGCAAAAGCCTGTGGAAAACAAAAATAATCCCAAAAGCCCCAAAACAACCAACACCCCTGCTGCTGCTAAAGTGGCAGAGGTGAAGGTTGCCCCCATTTTAGATTTAGAGATGGGGGGGCCTAAAAACCTGCCTGCACAGAATCAAAGCATCCCAAGCCCAGAAGGCCCTGGGGCCAGTCACAGACAGAGCCAGGGAGGCAATCCCACAAATGGGAGCCCTAACTCCCATAACTACATCAGCCCACGCTACAAGGGGAATAGACCTATCCTTGGTTATGTATAGGCTCCTCCAGCCCAAGGGGGTGGGGGGAATCCAACCAAACAGCAGCTAACCCTGGGAACTTCCCTTCTCACTTGCTCCGGGAGGGCAGTAATTCCCCAAATACTGGACAGAATTTCTTCCCCAGGTACCCACAACACTTTCAACCCCAAAACAATCCATCTTCTTTCCCTACTTTCCTGATCCCAGACAACCCAATCCGCGAGAGGGGAGGCCAAGGGTGGGGGGGTACCCACATTTCCAAACCCGGGTATTTTGGGAGAAAGAATAGCTACCCTTCCCGGGATCAGCCCAGGGGAGACAATAGAACCCCGTATCAGCCTGAGGGTGTGTCACAACTAGAGCGTCAGGTCCAAAACCTGGCACAGGATCTGGGTCACATGCTGAGGGCTCAACAGAACCCTCAGATGGGCATGGCGGTGCAGAATGCCTCAAACTCAGGACCTGGTGCTCCAGAGCAATGACGGGGGAAGGACCCTGATAACCCACTGGTTCCCAGGGAGGAGGCACAAGGGGGAGGTGGGGGTAAAGCCTTGGAGGAAGCTTCCTTTCCAACTTGTAAAAAGCCCCTGGAAACCCATGAACCGGAACCAAAATCTCCTGCCCCCGAAAGTCTGCCACCCAAGGAGCAGAGAGGGGGTAGGAGAAATCAAGAACCCAAAAAGACCAATTTTGAGGAGGAGGTAAAAATCTTCCAGTTTGAAGGAGAGGGGTCCTCAGAGGATTCTGGGAAAAGGATCTTCTCCTTCAGAGACGGGGGAACTCCTTCCAAAGAAAAATGTGTCCCAAAAGATCCAAATCTAGACTGGGTAGATTTGGGGCATGAGTTAGCACCGCCCATCATCCAACCCCGGAACCAACAACATGAAAATCCCCTTGTTCAAACCCATCCTGGTGACTGCCTCCAAAAAGGGGGGAGCAGCCCAGAACCAGAACCAGGGGAACCCAAAACTTCTCCCATGTCTATCTGTCACCTTTTCTTTTCAGATTCCCTAGACTCCAAACAGAATCCTGCCCAAATGTCTTCTCTATCAGTGTCCAAAACTAAGAAACCAACCCACCAGTTGTCCAAAAATGTACATTATCTGTGCCCCTTTGAGGAGAAGGAGGGAAGATTCTATGCCCCAGTCCAGATACAGGGGCAGTGTACAATTTGGGCACTGGTGGACACTGGATCCCAAGCTACCCTTCTGTCAAAAAGGGCCTTTGATAAACTGAATTTGGGAAGGGGGAGAAATACCGAATTCCTCTCACCCCTCTTCCTGGACAACTTCAGAACTTCGACGGGAACGAAATTCCCATCGAGGGGAATGCGGATTTGGATGTTAAAATTGGGCGACACAAGGTGAAGCACCCGGTCATATTTGAAGCTCCAGACGCACCCCTTGTTTACTAGGGAATGACCTCCTGCGAAGGTTGTCCCCCTAATAGATTGTGTAAACAAGGTCCTCTGGACCCAGACTAACCGACCAATAAAATTAAAACAGAGTGTCAACCATGTTAGTTTAAACGGCACCTGCCACATGGTTGAACAAAAATCTAACAAAGTAGAATTTCACTTCCAAAATAATCAAATCCCAGATGTGACGGTAATAGCAGTAGGACAACAAACTGGTGATTGGGTTCCTCTCTATTTCTGAAAATCAACCTCCATTCCAGTCTAAGGGGGCATTCCACACTGTAAGGAAACACTCTGAAATTCTTTACAAATTCACAATCAGAAATTCCCACTCCTATAGTCCTGAAAGATGAGAAATCAGCTCAAGGCCTGGCTGATATTCAGCAAATTGGAGAGCAGTTGTTCATCCCAATTCAGTTAAAAGAAGGGAAGGACTCTGTTCTCGCCCAAGTGTGTGTGAAAAACGGTAAGAGCTTCATCAGCGAAGCCATGTTCCGCAAACTCCCAAAAGATCCAGCCATTCCCACATTTAAACTGATAGACAAATGGGAAATGGACCTGGAAGCACCTAATTCCAAACATCTCCTGCCAAGCAGGTGTATGCTCAAAATCTCCATTGGCAACAAGAGCATTGTCCATAATTGTTGGGTCGTGCGAGACGTCCCTGCCGCCTTTTACTTAGGCAGTGACATTCTCAATCGCTTTGCCATTAGTTTGGACCTAATAAACTTCAAA
This sequence comes from Ambystoma mexicanum, assembly GCF_040938575.1. Lineage (NCBI taxonomy): Eukaryota > Metazoa > Chordata > Amphibia > Caudata > Ambystomatidae > Ambystoma > Ambystoma mexicanum. The sequence continues at coordinate 89,195,765 of NC_090941.1, forward strand.
GCTTGGTCCCGATTAGCGGATAATCCCATGGGCTTTGATGAGAAAGCATTTAGGTCAGCTCAACTGCTGCCTTATGCAGTTGAAATTCAGATTGGAGAGGAAGTCACCATCCCAGAAAACACCTGACAATCCTCACTGGAAGTGAAAGTTAAAAGAGGACATAAACTGAAAAACCCTGATGCCTATATTCATCTAAATGCTTCTCTCCCACAGCAAGGTTTGGGGGTAAACCCAACACCACTAGTCAATATAGAACATGACACCATTCCAATAGAGGTGGATCACGGCGACTCAGAGTATCACTCTAGCCGTAGGCACCATTATTGGAATGGCGGTTGATGGACATTTTTCCATAGATGTAGGTAATTAACTGTTAGGACCAATCCCCAAGGACTGTTTTGACAGTGATAGTGATGACAACACAACACTAGACAGGATCTTTACCCGGCATGGGGGGAACATCCTGGTGTACACTTCCTGCCCTTATGGTAAGGAAGATGTGACCTGTGACCTCAGGAGGGATGAGGTGATTTTCCGAGTCCGCGAGGACTGCCTTCCCCACCTGAAGCCACCATTCCAAATCAGCACTCTGACCAGGGACTTCTCCACCCAGCTGCAGGAAGCCGCTGAGATAGCGAAACCAGAAGTCTTTCCGGGCTTCAGGCAGATGGTTGAAGAGAGAGTCAACCTAGCTGATGCATGTGAGACTCTGGAGCAAAAGCAAAAATTGAAACAAGTTTTCTTGGATTTTCAAGATCTCTTTGCGGTGGACTCATATGACTGTGGTCGAACCGACACCCACACAACAACAATTCCCACGGACCCTGGCATGACTCCAGTGTTTGTGAAGCAATATCACTTGCCTCTCGCATCAATGGAGTCCCTTACTGAAATAATTAAGAACCTTGAGTCCCATCGGATAATCCGTCCAGTCCACAGCACCTTCAATAATCCGGTGCCGGGGATTTTGAAGCCATACGGCCAGTGGAGACTCTGCGCCGACCTTAGGGAGCTCAACAAATGGGTCCATACTTCCTGATGGCCTCTTCCCTATATTAACCAAGGGCTGGCCCAGATCCAGGGGTCACAGGTATTTACTGCAATAGACCTGACCAATGGGTACTGGACGGTACCTGTCAGTAGGGAGGACCAATACAAGCTGGCTTTCACCTTCGGGGGCAGCAGTACACATGGACCCGGACTCCTTTCGGATACATCAACTCCGGCAATTAATTCTACATTTTTCTACATAAGGCCATGCCCGACCTGGGTGAGAGGGGTAACCTGGCCTATGTAAATGATGTTTTAGTCAAAAGCTCAACTGTGGAGGGACACATAGTGGAGATCTGTTATGTTCTGACACAGTTGAGGGCTGCCGGAGCAAAACTCTCCTTTCAAAAGGCACAGTGGTGTAGAACCTGTGTCAATTTCTTGGGGCATGAGATTACTCCTCAAAGTCTCTGTCCCCAGGAAAAGAAAGTAGAAGCACTCCAGAAATTAAAAGACCCCACAACTCAGCGGGAACTAAGGAGCCTCCTTGGACTGACTAATTACAGCAGAAAGTTCATTGAGGACTACGCAGAGATCACAAGACCCCTGATCCATCTTTTGAAGGGGGGGGTTCAAGTGGGAGTGGGGTCCAGAACAAGCCAACGCAGTAAGACAACTCAAAAGAAGCCTCTCACAAATGCCTTGCCTAGCTTACCCTGTCAAAAACAACGAGTTCTTCTTGGAGACAGGGTTCTCAAATACATGCTTGACTGCAGAGTTATACCAAAAGCATGACAGGGTCGATAAAGTAATCTCCTATGTGAGTAAAACTTTATCCTCTGTGGAGGAAAAATTCAACGATTGTGAGACGGCACTCCTGGCAACGGTGTGGGCATTGAAGATTACCGCCCGTTTATCCAGGGGGAACACATCATAGTGGAGACTCCACACCAGCCTCTGCAATATCTCCAAAGTGACAGAATCCGGGCCGGAAATGTGAGTAATTCCCGAATTACTTCCCGGATTCTGTCAATGCAGGGATTTCCTGTGGAGGTCAGATATGGCCAAAACAAGAAGAGTCCCCTCGCGCAAGGTCTGGCTGACTTGCATGATTGTGCCAGAGAAATCTGTCTCGAGGACGAAAGTCTTAAAATCAAGGACAACATGGAGGCATACCTTAATACCCCACACAAAGTCTTTGAAGAAGACAAGTGTGAGGGAATGCCCACGGTCTATGTCAATGGATGCTCTTGCCATGTTGACAACAACAGGGAAAAAGAACTTGTGGCCGGCCTAGGGAATGCCTGGGTGAATGATGCCCCAGAACCCTCTCCTGGGTGCAAGATTGGTCCCGAAGTAGTCAAGTGGCAGAGTTGATGGCTATGCATCAAGCCATCCTCACTGCTGTCCAACACCAACTCCACGAACCTGTCATAATCACAGATTCAGATTATGTATGGAACGGGTTCGTGGAGCACCTGGTTAACTGGAAAACCAGAGGCATGCTATGTGCTAATAACAAACCATTGAAACATGGGAAACTAATAGAAAATATTGATGATCTGGTCACCTCAAATGGGATGACCATCTACTGGAAAAAGATCAAGGGTCATTCTAAAGTAGAGGGACAAGACAACACTGGAAATGACCTAGCTGATCAGCTGGCCAAAACCAGAGCCATCCAAGGGGATCTAATTGAGATCGAGTCCCTGTTGGGGAAATCCAGGTCACCGCTATCACTAGGTCCTAGACAAATGCTCACAATTAACTCTCAACTGCACAATGGGGTAAGGAGACCCCAGATGCTGATTTAATTACAGCTCAAAAAAAGGGGATCCAATAATTGGTAAGTTTTATCAACACATTGAGGACCCTGAGAACGTTCCCCTGACGGATACTGATTACGTAGGGAAAGAGGGCCTCAGAGTGTTGATGAAATGTCCAAAAATGTTCCGAATCCAGGATGGTTTGTTGATGAGGAGATCCCTAGCTGGCCATGATCAGTGGGTGGTCCCTACCTCATTCCGAAGCCTGATGTTAAGTCACGCCCATGATGCGGCCACAGCTGGTCATAGGAGGTTTCATACAACACTTGAAATCTTAAGAGAGGTTGCATACTGGCCACACATGGGGCAGGACCTCGACCAATACTTGAAGGGGTGTCTTGTGTGTGCACAATTTCAGCCAACATCCCTCACACAATGTGCGCCTCTCCAAAAGAGGGGGATGGCACTGCGATGGTCAGATTTGCAAGTCGATTTTATCGGGCCCGTGAGGGGGAACAAGTTCATGTTGACCGTGACATGCTTGTTCACTAAATGGGTGGAATGTCTCCCGGCCACAAATTGCAAGGCAGAAACAGCAGCTGCCCTGATGATCAACCACATCTTCTCGCGTTTTGGACTACCCAAAAGGATTGAGTCAGACCGAGGTAGCCACTTCACTAGCGAAGTAATGACAGAGATGTGGGAGATACTTGGTGTCAAAAGGAAATTACACATTGCCTACCGGCTAGCATCTAGTGGTGCAGTGGAGAGATACAACAAGACAATTGTGAGCATATTAAAAAAGTTTGTGGCAGATTCTGGGCCAAGTTGGGATATTCGATTACCTCTTGTCCTGATGGCCATCAGATCTACCCCTCATCTGCAACTAAAATGTCACCGTTTGAGCTGATGACTGGATGCAGGATGGTGCTTCCCCAGCATCTGTTCTACAGAACCCAAGGTCAGACTTTGATCAATGCCTCCACAACGTATAAGTATGTTGAAAATCTGAGAAAACACCTTCAACATGCTTTTGCCTATGCTCAGCGAAATCTAGAGAGATCTGCAGACAGCATGAAGACCCACTATGAGTTAAAGACGACTAGAAAAGAATACCATGTAGGAGACCAGGTCTACTTATACAATTTCCAAAGGAACCAGGCCAAACAGTGCAAATCTTTGCCTAGCTGGAGAGGTCCTTTTGAAATTGTAGACAAAACCTCAACAGTCGCCTACAAAATCCTGTAGGGTATTTTGTGGAGATTTGGGGCCTGACGGTATTTTATTACCGCCGAAAAATAACTTAGCAATAATCACTCCTTGTATTCAGATTGGGCCATATGCAACAATAATACAGTGGACATGCATTATTTCAGCACCCAGACATGCATATTTGGTATGCGTGGTTGGTATGCGTGGTTGGTGGTATTTTGATGAGCATAATTCCCTTGTTTTATTTGTGGCCCCAATGTCCAGAATCCCTTATCTTTGCTTAGATTTTTCGTGTAATCACTAGAGAGACCTCAGACCTACATTTCAGGAATACCACATTTTCAGTGTTAGTGTTAGTTTGCCACCATGGGCGATCTCACTGACTTATTTACGACAGAGAGCTATATGTGGTAATTTTGTGGTAATTTCCACTACCTTATATACGGTAGGGAACTATGTTCAGAGAGTCCCTCTTCCCGTTGGCTCATATACCTCCAACAAACTATGCTACAAACAATCACTCTCAACTGTCCATACTGAATATGATCATGCACATATCTGTCTTAAAATGACAATTGCATTGTTTAAAAATCTCCCCTCATCATCAGCACTGTATTGGTAAATATAAAATACACCACCCGTCTGCTTTCAAATATTTTTCTGTATTATAAAAGTTGCATTTAAACACGATCTCACTCTTTACAGAAATAAATAAAATAGCACAGTAACAGCATTGTCTGTGATACACTGAAAAAAGAGTGGCGGAGAACAGAACCCAATTTGCAACATTAACATGTGATTAAGGCACCGGAATCTCCTTTCCTACTCTGACTGAATATTCTCGTACACACTCAGCTCCCACACTTATGTAATTACCTTATCTGTTCAGCCGAGTTTTCTTCAGCTGTTCTCTTTCTGAATGTGGCTCCCTTGAAGATTAACCCCAGTGAAAAGGAGCGCCTTTCCTTCTCAAACCGGGGTCATTGCCTGGAACTCTCAGCTTTTTCAGCAGAAATGCTCCAACCAGGAAAAAATAGGTCCTTCTCCCAGCTCTCCAAATCTCCACTGTCCTCCTTCCTCCTCAAACTCCCCCCAGCAAAACTCTGATCACTCCCTCTAGCATGATACTTGCTATGACGCTGCTCCAATCAGAATCAATCATGCCATCTCCTCCTTCTCCACACAATGGCTCATTTTTATAGTAATACTTTGTAACCAACTGATTTCCTGTTCTTTCAAGCTCTTTTGCTTCCTGTAGTTATGTGGACAGGGCAGCAGAGAAAAAAAATGGATGTGCGTTTAAAAGTTCACTTTCAGAATAGGCCTAATTCTGCAGTGGAGACACATTTTTATTAGTGGATTATGTTAACTTCATTTTCATTAGTCAGGTTAGTTATGAGTAATGTTAGTTATTAATTTTCAAATGTGTCTCTCGCACCATAGGCATTTCAGGTGAAAAAATAGTGTGCATTTTTGAATGTGCACGTGTGCTTTTAACTGTAAAAATAGATTTGCATCTTATATGTTAAAATCGTTTTTGACTGAATAGCCTGTCTTTCCTTGTTAATCTGGTAACACATATAGCAATGCACCGCACCCTTGTGGTGGTGCTGCATAAAAAAATTGCTACCTGTGCAGTAGTGCTGTACTCTGTGCTGTAACACGCCAAATATCCTTACATACCCTCCTTTTGTTTTTAGAATCTGGCTACGATCCAAGCCAATTCCTAAAAACAATTTGTTCTTTTTCTTCTTTTCACAATATAGCAATCCAACAAAATGAATATTCATGTGCATCAATGAAAAAGTTGCAATCAATACAGTATTCATCTGAGTTCATTAGTTTACAAAATGTTCTAGATTTGCCTTCTCAGTGGAAGTGGCATTACTCTAAGTTTAGATTTTACAAGTCAATTAAAAACAATGAAATAAAACAACTAACCAAAACAAATAATTAATATAAGAAATTAAAATAAATAATTAAAATAATAAATACGTGGAACTCCATATGTCAGGACTCTTGTCTGCCTCTGATATGTCCCGACCAGCGATGTTATTTGGTTCATTCGAGTACACTTTCATCTTGGCAATCTTAGATCCATAGGAGTCATCTTTTTTAGCATTCTGGTTATCTTGTCTTCACCTCCACCTGGAGGCAGGCATCTTTTGGTCTTCGTCCAGGGAACTCCAGGACTCTATCGTCTCCCGTGGCCTCTGATCCCGGAACCTCCGACCAAATAATGTTAATTTTCTAAATCAAATAGAAAATAAACAAATTAAGTACATAGCACAATACTAACTTCACCCTTTTGCCAAAAATAAAACATGCTTGGTAAAAATATTTCGGGTTTTTTTTCTGAAATTAAACACAAGTTAAAAGAAAACAAGCACATATAAACAGCATTCAATATTTAATACATTTTCTCTCCGCACACCAACCATGAGCTTCCATTATATATTTTTATTTATTTATTTATTTATGTTATATTATATATTTTTACATTTATTACAGTGTTTATGTGCCATTATAACAATCAACTTTTTAACTTCTTTGTCACTGCCTCCTGATTGCACCCATTTATTTTCTCTTTTTGTGTTCAAGGGACTTTATCTGTTTCTACATGCTCAAGCTGCCAGATCTCATGTCTGGGATGGCATGGTTTGATTTGATTTACATGGACAAACTGCTCTATTGCTGTTTCACCTTCATTTTTCAAAATTTTATAAACTACAGGAGAGACCTTATTTATAATTTGAAATGGCCCCTGCCAGGCTGCTAGAAATTTAGAATTCTTCTGTTTACTTTTTCCAAAATGAAACTTGTACACCTGATCCCCTACACTGTATTCCTTTACTGATGTCTTTTTTATCATAATAAGACTTTGCACTGTCAGCAGCTCTTTCCAGATTTCTCTGCACAAAAGCAAATGCATGTTGCAAATGCCTCCTCAGTTCATCAATATATTCATGAACTGTGGATGCACTCACAAGTGTCTGCTCCTGTGTTCTATATAGTAGGTGTTGTGGTAACACCATTTTCCTACCTGTTAAGACCTCATGGGGGCTAACACCTGTTGCTTTGGCAGGAGTCGACCTGATTGCCATCAAAACCAACGGTAAACGTAAATCCCAGCTGGAACCTGCTTCTGCCACAAATTTCTTTAAAATATCCACAACAGACCTATTGCTTCTTTCAACTGTACCTGAAGACGCCGCCCGATATGCGATATGTAGTTTCCTTTTCACACCTAGTATTTGCCATACCTTACTCATTAGAGTACTGTTGAAATGACTTCCTCTGTCTGACTCAATTCTTTGTGGCAACCCAAACCTTGAGAACACATGGTTCACCAGCAATGTGGCTGCTGTTTGCGCACTACAATCTGGTGCAGGAATGCATTCAATCCACTTCGACATCAAACATACCACACTCAAAATATAACGATGTCCCCTGCTCGACCTTTTTAAAGGACCTACATAGTCTATTTGCAAATCTGACCATGGGAGAGTTAGGCCTCTTTTCATCAATGGTGCTCTATGCATTGGTGAAGCAGGTTTAAATTGGGCGCATACTAGACATCCTCTAGTATATAATTCCACATCTTGGGACATATGTGGCCAGTAAGCATAATCTTTTAGTATTTCTAATGTTTTTTGTGAACCTCTATGGCCTGCAGTTATGGCATCATGTGCATGGTGTAGCATTAGTCCTCTGAATGAAAGGGGTACTACCCACTGTATTTGTCCTGTTATGGACTCTCTAATCATGAGTCCATCCTGTAATCTAATTCGTTTTTTGTTCTTTAATAGCACCCTCAACTCTTCTTATCCCATACAATCATTTTCTGTTAAAGGATTTTGTTCGGAATCTATCAAATGATTATAATAGATTCCCAAAATTTGATCATTCTTTTGTTCCTCAATCAAATCTTGGTCTGGCGTGTCATGACTCCACTGCACCACCGGTTGATCTACCTCCTTTGGTGCTTTAGAACGTGTGACTGCATCAATTTGTATTTCACCCATTGAATAATCAATAGGTAGCAATTCTCCCATCACAGCCCCAATCTTAGCCAGGTGGTCTGCCTTATCATTTCCCTCCTTATCCTCTCCTGGTGTTTTTAAATGGCCACGAATTTTTCTCCAGTATATTGTTAACTTATTCTCTGACACCAATTTGTCTATGGCTTGTATCATTTTTCCATGCTTAAGTGGCTTTTTGTTGTATGTAACCATGCCTCTTGCTTTCCAACCAGGCAAATACTCCACAAAGCTATTCCGTGCATAGTCAGAATCAGTCACCAGGACAATTTCACTGAACTTTTTATCAACTGCAGTAGCAATTGCTTTATAAATGGCTGCCAATTCCGCCACCTGTCTGCTCCTATCTCCAATCCTCATCCCTATACTGGGGACACCTTCACATTTCAACCAGACATTTCCTATTCCTGCCACTAACTGTTTTAACTATTTACACATATACAGTTGGCAAATCCTTGCATGTTTTTTCATCAAAAGCTTTGTGTGGTGATTGTTCAAATTCCTGCAAACTAGTTTCTACTTCCATTTCATTTGGTATTTGTTCAGCTGCACAGTCATGTAAGTCAGCTAACCCTTGAGCAATTGGGTTCTTTTTATTTTGTCCATATCTCACTTCTACGGGAAAACCTTGTAATGCTAGCGTCCATGAAGTGATTCTGGATTGCGCTAGATTACCTGATCTAATTCTTTTACTCTCTAAAAATTGCAAAGGTTGATGATTTGTTTCAATAATTACCTTTTCTCCCTGAACAATGGGGCGGAAATGTTGTAGCGCCCACACAGTGGTTAATAGGGCCTTTTCACATTCATTAAATTTCATTTCAACTTGGGAAAATGCCTTACTTGCATATGCAATGGTTTTGTGATTCAAATCGTGTTTTTGTAATAACACTGCTGACATACAATGTTCAGAAAAACCTATTTCTATAAAGAAATCCCTGTCCTTTATGGGGTATGCTAAACATGGTGCCTTTACAAGACATTCCTTTAATTTAGCCACTGCATCAGACTGCCCTTTTTTCCCACTTCCAGGGAGTATTCAGTTTAAGCAGTTTAGTCAATGGTTGAGTGATTTCTGCATAATTTTCAATGAACTTTCTGTTATAGCCTGTCATCCCTAATAAACTTTTTACTCCTTTCACATTTTTAGGATCTTTTAATCTTTGTATGGCCTCTATTTTCTTCTTTTGTGGATTTAGCCCATGTTCAGTCACTTCATGCCCTAGAAAGTTCACTTTTTTCTTGCACCATTGTGCTTTTTGCAAAGATACTTTGGCGCCTGCTTTCTGCAATTGGCCAAGTACATGTCTTATTTCATCAAAATGGCTTTTCAGGCTTTCATTTTTTATCAGGACATCGTCCACATAAACTATTGTTCCTCTTTCCGCTGCATCCGGCATGGCCTTCCTCAAAAATATGCCAAATTCAATCCCACTATTCATGTACCCGAACGGAGCTCTAAGCCAGGCATATTGAGTCCTGTCAAATGTAAAGGAAAATAAATGTTGTATCTCCTCTGCCAATGGCACGCGCCAATATCCAGAGGTGAGATCTAATGTGGTAAATACATTTGAACCATGCACCTGAGCTAGGCCCTGATCAATGAATGGCAGTGGCCATCTAGATATTGGTACTCTTTATTTAACTCTCTCAAGTCTGCACACAGCCGCCATTGACCATTTGGCTTTAACACACCTAAAATAGGTGTATTGGATGTGCTATGAATGGGCCTGATGATTCCCCGCGATTCCAAATTTTTAATAATCTCTGCCAATGATTCTAAACATGCCAGCGGTAGTCTATACTGGCGCACAAACACTGGATTTCTGCTACACCCTTCTGGTAGTGTGGCCACATGTAAATCAGTTAAACCACAATCATAAGCATCTTTTGCAAATACATCCTTAAACTGCATAAATATCTTCCTCAGATTGTCCCTCTCTTCATTGCTTTCACATGCATCCGCTAAGGAGATCTGCTCTTCTACCATTTTGGAAAATTCTGGAAAATCTTCTGGTAAGGGAATCTCGGCGCTTTCCTCTAACTGTGTGGCTGTGTCTTTTTGTAAAGCTGCCACTTTTAAATATTTTGGCATATCAGCTTCCACTTCAATGGGCTGATTTTCTGTTTCATTTTCATTTAAATTAAATATTATGCAATCCTCTTGATGGCAGCACACTGTCTCATTTGAATCATAAGGATACACAGAATGAATTTTAAATATTCCTTTGGGCTGAGAGTCCAGGTGTTCTGGCAACTCGCCCTTGGCATCTACATATTTTTCAGGAATATTCCCAATCACCATGTTATTTAAATCTGCCGTATAATGTGATTTTTGTATGGCCATTCCTAATGGGGAGTTTTCCTCTAAATGAATATCCTGACAACCTTTATTATTTACCATGATTTTTACAGATCCTTCACCAATGTCTACCAATGGAATGTATTCATAATACAGGCCTTGCTGTTTTATGGATTCATTCAGGCATACAAATGCATCAGAGCCTTTCATCTCAAGTCCATTTTTGCATTTCAGTGTTATTGCAAACTGTTTTGTAAATGCAGGAATAATAGTATCTTTCCTCATTTGTAATTCGATTGCATAAGGAACCAGTTGTGCACAATGATAAGCCCTTCTTTTGTCTTCAAATTCAGGTGCCGGACCACCTAGGCGTGACCATATTTTTTGATTAAGGAAATCTAACACCATACACATTCTGTGCATGATGTCATTGCCCATGTAAAATTCATTTTGTGCTCCACTCACTATCCATACATTATGGTAAATTGTTTTCTGCCCAATGCTAATTTTAATCATGCATCTGCCTGCAATTCGGTTTTCAAAGTCTGGACTGTCCAACCCAGAAACATATTGGTTTTTAATCCTAAATCTCGGGATTTCTTCCCTTTCCATTATTTTTTGCAACAATTTCTCATTAATGAAACTCCTTTCATGTTCAAGCGCTAAAGTGGCTTTTATTGTTTTAAACTAGTCATTTATACCAACATGAACCCATGGTTGCTCATCTTCCATGTGTATTTCTGCCAGAGTGGTAATGTGTTTTTCTGAATCTGTTTTAGGAGCAATATTCTGTTTGTATGTTTTCTCTTTTAAATAAAAACGTAATGTGTACTCATCTATGGCAGTCTGCCAATTTTTCCTTGGGTTCAAGTATATTTGTACAGGCAGTTTTTCATTGTCGCTCTGCATTTTGTCTTGATACATTAATATAACAGTGACACTAGGTATGCAGCTATTCTGGAGATATACCTCCACAGCATCATTTGTTTTGGCAACGGTGTGACATTCATTTATATTGCTGTTTTGTGATTTTAGTTTCTTAGGCCTCAATGGTTTTTTGGTTAAGGACCACAGCACTCCATTCACCCCATCTATGAGAGGAGACAATCTTTTCAGGCAATCTGTCCCCATCAGAAATGGAATTTCACAAATAGATGTGATCAATACCTCTTGTTTCATTCTGTGCTTTCCTATTTTTATGTCAACCTCAGTTACACCTATGATGGGCACCTCCTCCCCATTAAAGTTATGCACTGGGCCTTGATTTTCCTTCACTGTGATCTGACTCTGTGGGGGTCTCCCTTCATTGATACTCTTTACCAGCTCCTTGGACATAATTGTGGCCTGTGCGCCAGTGTCAATCATAGCAAAGGTGTGGCATGTTTCGTCTACAGTGATGGGTGCATAATATCTGTCCTCAACTTCCTCTAATACACATAAAAAGTGTGAATTCTTACTGAGTTCAGGGCTCACCTTTCTCAGGTCTTTTTCACTTTTGGCTAAGCACATTGGTAAATGAAAAGACATTTTTCCCTCCTTTTTACCCATTTCTGTGCGAGAGATTTTATTCATTTCTCCATGATCAGAGGTTTTTTGGAGTGTGGCCACCGTTCGCCCATCCATCTGGGTAACATCAGAGACCACATTACAATCCTCCAACTGAACATGTGTAACAACATCATTCAGCAATTGGTCATTTTTTAATTCTGTGTATTTGTGATCATTTAGTGTGATACCAGCCCTTTCAGCCTCTTCAAAAATATGTGGCTCAAAGAATTCTTCAGGTGATTGACTTGTACCCTCCTTTTGAGTATTTCCTTTTTCTGTCTGTGTTGGGTCATCGTTTTGCTTGCCCAGGGAAGGAGCTATAGCATCCCCACTTACTCCCTGTTCACTGGTATTCCCCATGCATGAGTCATTTTTCTTAAATCTGTCCCTTGGTTCTTTTGGAATTCCTAATGTTTCTTTTTCATTTGTGCAAATATTTACTGTTTTATTTAGCTCTAAGTTAAACCGTACCTCTTTTTTAGAAATATTTGCACTTTCTGTCACAATTTCATTTACTGGTACTTTCATTTTTAATCCATTAGGCATCTCAGAGTCGTTATGCAAAATTATATCAGAGCAATCTGTCATTTTGGCACTGCAGTTATCATGAGTACTTAGTCACTTTTCGGAAGCCCCCCGGTCATTGCTATGGCCATCAGCCCCCTCTTTGGAAGGTTGTTTTTGCCCTGTATAGAGCTTTCCTATTTGCTCAGCAAACATTTTCACTTGGGCCTCAAGGCACTGGAACCTTTCCATCTCTCTAGGATCCTCTTTCTGTGGCCTAGGTCGATATTGGTTGTTTTCCCCCTGATTGGATCTATTCTGATACCTCTCAGGTGATTGATGTCGGTTGGGATGGTTTCTGAACTCTTGATTCATTTGTGGAGGGGAGCGGGTTGCACCCATCCTTTGATTATAGTCCCCTGGTGGGGAATCATTGTACTGGCGTGGATTGTAGTTCACGTTTTGCCTCATGTCCTGTCTCTCAGATTGTGGGTACTGGCCCCTAGGTTGATTTCCATTATCAGTAAATCGATCCACATATCGGGGCCTATCCTGATTACCATATATCATGGTGCTGGGATCAAATCTGCTCTGTGTCCCCAATGACTGGTAGGGACCATCATTTCTTTGATCTTGATTTTGTCTCTGGTTATTGTTCATACCTGCCATATCAGGCCGGTATCCTACCCGGGGTCTGTCCCCTAAATACCTAGGGCTGATGTAGCTCTCTCTATTACTAGGATCATGTGATTGGAACATTGGTACAGGAAATGGCGATCTTTGTTGATGACCCCTTTGTTCAGGTGTCACATTATTTTTACCTTGGCTTTGAGCAGACTCAAGGGACATTTTGGCTGACCTGATTTCCATTACTGTGGCTGAGGGTTCTTTAGATTTAGGTCTAGTATCTTTCATTTTATCACTTTCTCTACCCTGACAATAGAGTACCTCATATAGTTTTGTGCTTTGATGTACAATCCATTCAAGGGACTTGTCACGGTCAAATTCACGGACCAATTGGGATATGATGTCTTTCTGTAGCCCATAGAAGTATGCAGTTTTAAACTCATTGGAATTTGAGTCAAAAGATACATCAAAGCGAGAAAATGCTCTTTTTAAGTCTTGTAAAAATTGGCGAGGAGATGTATTAGGTCCAGCAGTAATTGTGTACGCGACTTTCTTTGCCTCCTGCAATGACTGAAAAGGAGAAAAATGACGCCTAATTTCTTTTTCAATCTCCAGCCATGTCATATTCTGCTGTTCATTTAATCCCCTTATGATGCTGGCCGTCGGGGCATCTAAAGTTAAATGAAAATATTGTCTGTACTGTTCCTTAGGTATCTGGAGTGCTTTAAAAATGTCATGCATCGCTTCTAAGTGATCCTCAATGCAGCATTCACCTCCCTTTTTAAATGGTTTGATCAGGGCTTTAATGGATTTCATTATTTTTATGGGGCTACTTGTTGCAATGCATGGAATTGCACTACTTTGTGATTCAATCCTGTTTTCAGGTGTATGAGATTGGTGGCTGCCCCCAATGGGAGTATCAAATCCCCCAAGGGCGCTGCAATCAAGTTCAGTCACCGGCCCAGTCCCTGGAGCACTAGCTCGTTGGGCAGAGCTAGAATTCACCTCCACTCCATTGAATGTGGTACCCTGCCGCCTCTCCTGGGACCTGGGAATGCACATTTGCTGTTCTAAGTCCTTACACTTTTTAAGGAGTCTGTTGGCTTCATCTTGCAAATAGTTGTTTTCACCATTCATTTTATTAATCACCTCCTCCATGTCGCACATTTGCATTTGGCATTCATTGAACTCTTTATTTCTCTTGTCTCTTTCTTGAATCATTTTAATCATTTCTTGTTCTGCACTCTGGAGATCACCTTCTTTTTCACAATGTTCTTTTTGTAAAATCTGCATCTCTGAAACAACCTCATCTTTATCCCGTCTAATGTGATCCACTAAGGCTTTTAAGTGTGCCAATTCTTGCTCACTATCTTCAAATTGTTTCTTGCTTTTGGATAACTGAGTATCAAAGTCTCTGCATTTTAATTGCATGTCTTTTTGGCATACATCCAATTCTGCTCTCAACATTTCCTGATTTTTACCTGCCCCATCTAATTCAGTCTTTAACCTGTTAATTAGCTGAGTATCATTCTCTTGCATTCGCAGGGACTTGTTTAAAATAAACCATATTTTGCCGCATAGCCGTATTAAACAGTCTTTCTCTGCACTTTTATCGGCTGCATTCAATAATCTTGTAAGGCAGACCTGAATTATGCTGCCTTCTGCAAAAATATTGTCTAGTTTTTCTTTCTGCACCTCACCCTGAATGCGGTTACTCCATTCTAACGTGCTATTCGACGACCAATTCCCATGTGCAAACAACTTTGCCTCTAAATATTGCACTAGATCTGAGAATGTGGTTTCCCTTTGTGACATTCTGAAATTCGTTTTTAGTGGCACACTGCTATTATAAAATGGGTTCCCTTTAATGTGCAAATGGCAGTGTGAGACACGCTTGCCACGCCCAGTAGGTACTCTATGATCACTTTCCCGGCCTGCAACGCACCATAAATATGTAGGGTATTTTGTGGAGATTTGGGGCCTGACGGTATTTTATTACCGCCGAAAAATAACTTAGCAATAATCACTCCTTGTATTCAGATTGGGCCATGTGCAACAATAATACAGTGGACATGCATTATTTCAGCACCCAGACATGCATATTTGGTATGCGTGGTTGGTATGCGTGGTTGGTGGTATTTTGGTGAGCATAATTCCCTTGTTTTATTTGTGGCCCCAATGTCCAGAATCCCTTATCTTTGCTTAGATTTTTCGTGTAATCACTAGAGAGACCTCAGACCTACATTTCAGGAATACCACATTTTCAGTGTTAGTGTTAGTTTGCCACCATGGGCGATCTCACTGACTTATTTACGACAGAGAGCTATATGTGGTAATTTTGTGGTAATTTCCACTACCTTATATACGGTAGGGAACTATGTTCAGAGAGTCCCTCTTCCCGTTGGCTCATGTACCTCCAACGAGCTATGCTACAAACAATCACTCTCAACTGGCCATACTGAATATGATCATGCACATATCTGTCTTAAAATGACAATTGCATTGTTTAAAAATCTCCCCTCATCATCAGCACTGTATTGGTAAATATAAAATACACCACTCGTCTGCTTTCAAATATTTTTCTGTATTATAAAAGTTGCATTTAAACACGATCTCACTCTTTACAGAAATAAATAAAATAGCACAGTAACAGCATTGTCTGTGATACACTGAAAAAAGAGTGGCGGAGAACAGAACCCAATTTGCAACATTAACATGTGATTAAGGCACCGGAATCTCCTTTCCTACTCTGACTGAATATTCTCGTACACACTCAGCTCCCACACTTATGTAATTACCTTATCTGTTCAGCCGAGTTTTCTTCAGCTGTTCTCTTTCTGAATGTGGCTCCCTTGAAGATTAACCCCAGTGAAAAGGAGCGCCTTTCCTTCTCAAACCGGGGTCATTGCCTGGAACTCTCAGCTTTTTCAGCAGAAATGCTCCAACCAGGAAAAAATAGGTCCTTCTCCCAGCTCTCCAAATCTCCACTGTCCTCCATCCTCCTCAAACTCCCCCCAGCAAAACTCTGATCACTCCTTCTAGCATGATACTTGCTATGACGCTGCTCCAATCAGAATCAATCATGCCATCTCCTCCTTCTCCACACAATGGCTCATTTTTATAGTAATACTTTGTAACCAACTGATTTCCTGTTCTTTCGAGCTCTTTTGCTTCCTGTAGTTATGTGGACAGGGCAGCAGAGAAAAAAAAATGGATGTGCGTTTAAAAGTTCACTTTCAGAATAGGCCTAATTCTGCAGTGGAGACACATTTTTATTAGTGGATTATGTTAACTTCATTTTCATTAGTCAGGTTAGTTATGAGTAATGTTAGTTATTAATATTCAAATGTGTCTCTCGCACCATAGGCATTTCAGCTGAAAAAATAGTGTGCATTTTTGAATGTGCACGTGTGCTTTTAACTGTAAAAATAGATTTGCATCTTATATGTTAAAATCGTTTTTGACTGAATAGCCTGTCTTTCCTTGTTAATCTGGTAACACATATAGCAATGCACCGCACCCTTGTGGTGGTGCTGCATAAAAAAATTGCTACCTGTGCAGTAGTGCTGTACTCTGTGCTGTAACACGCCAAATATCCTTACAATCCGCATCCCCAAAGGCAGTTTGGCAGAGGGGGAAGATAAGTGGGTCCGTATGAACCAACTGAAGTGTTGCCATCATAGGCACACTCTGCAGCAAATAGAGGAGTCTTCTGGAACCCCAGAGGGGGCCGCTCCAGCTCCCTAGAATTCCAACTATAAAAATGATTCCATCTATATTATCAATAAATTGCAAATAGAAAATTGTCTTGACTTGTCAAAATGTATGTATCCACCCCACTATATAAATAGTGGTGGGGAAATGTCTACAAATATGCTTTTGCTTTGTCATCCTAGAATTGGAAACCATGGAGACTAAAACCAAGGAGGACCACCTAGGGACCAGAAGGAAAGATCCAAGGGGCCTGGGGTATCGCTCCATACTCTCATCAGGAATTGGAGAGGAGAACCGGTCGAGCCACCACTGATGGGAGAATCTGATGAATTTTGACATTTGGACCAGAATGAAAAGAAACTGATCATCCCAATCTCGTGACTTCCCTTGACCGGTGGTCAAAGCCAAATCGTGGAGGGGGGCTTGTGGGATGCACTGACCCACTAGGCTCTGCCCTGCGACTTCACTGTGTGCTGGTGGCACCAGAACCAGCGAAATGGCTGCAAAAAAGCCCTGTGTGAGCTGAACCTAGGAAAATTGCGCTGTGAAACTAGAAAGTTGGCTGCCAATCTACTTTGCCTGTGTCAGTAATGGAACAGGAGACCACACTGCTAAAACTTGTCATTGGGCTGCCCATAGAATGAAAATGGAAACTACATGAAACGCAGTGCTTCATTACAAGGAAACCCAGAAGTGCTCAGAGATCCGTTTTTCCTTTGTTGCTGAAATTGCAAAATAATGATTCAAAACCTCAGGAAATATCCAACATCTTTGCTGGGTGTTACCCATCACCTTATTTAAAGGATCCACATAAGCAAACAATGTCAGGAAAAGCAGACTCCGTCACAAGAATATCCACATTAAAAAATGTGCTTGTCTGTAAAAATCTGTCAGAAAATGGGCGTAGTACCGCCGGCCGCCTGCATGAAAGCTGTCATTAAGTACATTGGAAACTTAAACTTGTGCAAGTAAAAATCAAATGGTGGAAATGAAGTGACTTCTTATCAAAAACAATATAGGTTGCAACTATTTAATCTCTATGTTTAAAAAGACTGGAATGAAAGATCTGTTTGCCTATTTTGAAAATGTAAGTTTATTTTATCAAAGACAATTTTAAACAAATTGAGTTTTAAAGTAACCTCTGATGCCAGCCACAGAACTTCAAAGCAAATTCCACAGCATGCCCCAAACAAAAGGCACCTTCCTTCTGCTCTCTGCCCCAGGAACTCCCATTCAGGTGTTAAAGGAGAGGGAAGGAGATTTTGGCCTGTTGCACTGGGGAGAGACAAAGAGCTTCCTGGATTGAAAAGAATATGCAAAAGCAAGGGTCAACAGAAACTCCTGCCAGAGGAAAGAGTCGGGATTACTCTTGACCCTCCAAAACTTTGGGGGCAGGACCGCCAGTGTTGTATATTCTGAAAACACAACAAAGTATATTTTTGAAAAGGACTGACACAGAACTGTGCGAAATTGTAAAAATTGTAAAATGACAGTATTGTTAATATGAAAATTCTGGTCACGTTTTAAAAGTACTCAGACCTCTGTGCTATGTTCAGGGGCATGACTACAGAATTTGTGGATTTGTAGCAATTGTGGTGATGCCAGAAACATGAAACTTCA